>NC_064614.1:983926431-984551431 GCF_023898315.1 Schistocerca nitens | reverse complement strand
GTAATGCTGGGGACAAGGATGCGAACCCAGCACCTAATCGGATTGTTGAATAAGAACGTAAAATTAGAATGTAGATATCACAGCTTGTCACCAGTAGTGGGGTTCGAACCTTAAATGACGACTGAAGTTGTATTGCCTGACCGGGATTCGAACCCGGCGCCTACCGCCGTCGTTGTCTAACCAGGAACAGACGAGAAATGTCCAATGTTGGTCCACCATCAGCGAGATGTTCACACGTTTAACTAAAGGTGACGAAAACGTCTATGCTGACTGAGAGTCGAACGCCGCACACGTGGTTATGAAGACACGTTAATAATCAACTTCATATTCAGTAGTAGCTAGGAGTAGCATGTTTAGTTGCAAACCTTAAGGCCTTACTCATCCCTAGTAACGTGTTGCCTAATATCTGCGATATCATGATGTTAATTTACAAGTGGACTGACTGTCGTAAAGAGCAATGTTCTCTAGTAGTCGTGTATCATTGAGATGTAAATGAAGTGCCTCAGCAGAAAGTAATTTCCGTCGTGCAGTTCGTATTGTTTGAGAGATACTGAGTACATGTTATAAGTGCACAAAACGTGTATTATATACTAAGACTGACTGGCTCTGAGCACTATGAGACTTAACATCTGAGGTCATCAGTCCCCTAGAACTTAGAACTACTTAAACCTAACTAAACTAAGGACATCACACACATCCATGCCCGAGGCAGGATTCGAACCTGCGACCGTAGCGGTCGCGCGGTTCCAGACTGTAGCGCCTAGAACCGCTCGGCCACAACGGCCGGCTATGTACTAAGTATATACTATTATTTGCAGAAGCTGCCGCCAAACCTGTTTACTTTTACATTCCGTTTAGTTGTGGTTGAATACAGGTTTTCTTAAGGCTACATCTAATGCACAGCGCTTACAAGAAAGTATAGTTTCCTGCGTCATGCTATTGCTAGCTAGGTGAAATATTTTGTGGTAGCTATGTTTAAAATGAATGTATTTTTGAAAGTATTGTTCGTCAAATATTTGAATAAATCGTCAACTGTAGGTGTGCCTGCACATGTTATAGCATAATAGCTGTAGCTGCGTTAGTTTGTACTACAGACTTGGGTAGGTTAGGTGTAACTTTTGATCCTTAAAGGGGTGATCGTGGCCTTGCGGCCCGGGTCTGTACTAGCCGCGGCTCGCGAGCTACTGGCCAGCCATTCAGCTCTACTACTGTACTGTACTACTACTAGCCAGCTCTACTAAGTATATCAGTATTTCATGATAGTGATGAGCGACTGCAAATCTTTAATTTTCTCAAACACGGTTTTTATGGTATTTCGCTACTGTTCACATGACGAGATGACTTTCTACAACCTGTATCACTTGTCCTGACTCGAGGATACGAATTACAGCTGTTGCATTTACTGTGTTCATCTCAAGTGCTCACAAAACTCTTTATGTATATATTTTTTCAGTCTGTACAGCATCAACAAGCGCACAAATTTAGGATAATTCATTTTGTGTAATTTACTTGTTCTGTGATAGTATGAATTATTTTGATTCTGTTTTTTAGTGAGAAGTTGATACCAGATTTCACAGCTTTTAATATCTCTAGAGTGTTATCATTAAGATGTCGGCTTATTTCAGGGGATAGTGTGCAATATATAAGTTTTGTTGTTTTGTTTCAGATATAGTTTCCTTTTGTCTACGCTAGGTTTATACTCCTGTGATACATTAGTATGTAAATAGATTTTGTTTCGAGAGCTTGTCTAAAAGAATATCTGTACAAAATACACTCCTGGAAATGGAAAAAAGAACACATTGACACCGGTGTGTCAGACCCACCATACTTGCTCCGGACACTGCGAGAGGGCTGTACAAGCAATGATCACACGCACGGCACAGCGGACACACCAGGACCCGCGGTGTTGGCCGTCGAATGGCGCTAGCTGCGCAGCATTTGTGCACCGCCGCCGTCAGTGTCAGCCAGTTTGCCGTGGCATACGGAGCTCCATCGCAGTCTTTAACACTGGTAGCATGCCGCGACAGCGTGGACGTGAACCGTATGTGCAGCTGATGGACTTTGAGCGAGGGCGTATAGTGGGCATGCGGGAGGCCGGGTGGACGTACCGCCGAATTGCTCAACACGTGGGGCGTGAGGTCTCCACAGTACATCGATGTTGTCGCCAGTGGTCGGCGGAAGGTGCACGTGCCCGTCGACCTGGGACCGGACCGCAGCGACGCACGGATGCACGCCAAGACCGTAGGATCCTACGCAGTGCCGTAGGGGACCGCACCGCCACTTCCCAGCAAATTAGGGACACTGTTGCTCCTGGGGTATCGGCGAGGACCATTCGCAACCGTCTCCATGAAGCTGGGCTACGGTCCCGCACACCGTTAGGCCGTCTTCCGCTCACGCCCCAACATCGTGCAGCCCGCCTCCAGTGGTGTCGCGACAGGCGTGAATGGAGGGACGAATGGAGACGTGTCGTCTTCAGCGATGAGAGTCGCTTCTGCCTTGGTGCCAATGATGGTCGTATGCGTGTTTGGCGCCGTGCAGGTGAGCGCCACAATCAGGACTGCATACGACCGAGGCACACAGGGCCAACACCCGGCATCATGGTGTGGGGAGCGATCTCCTACACTGGCCGCACACCACTGGTGATCGTCGAGGGGACACTGAATAGTGCACGGTACATCCAAACCGTCATCGAACCCATCGTTCTACCATTCCTAGACCGGCAAGGGAACTTGTTGTTCCAACAGGACAATGCACGTCCGCATGTATCCCGTGCCACCCAACGTGCTCTAGAAGGTGTAAGTCAACTACCCTGGCCAGCAAGATCTCCGGATCTGTCCCCCATTGAGCATGTTTGGGACTGGATGAAGCGTCGTCTCACGCGGTCTGCACGTCCAGCACGAACGCTGGTCCAACTGAGGCGCCAGGTGGAAATGGCATGGCAAGCCGTTCCACAGGACTACATCCAGCATCTCTACGATCGTCTCCATGGGAGAATAGCAGCCTGCATTGCTGCGAAAGGTGGATATACACTGTACTAGTGCCGACATTGTGCATGCTCTGTTGCCTGTGTCTATGTGCCTGTGGTTCTGTCAGTGTGATCATGTGGTGTATCTGACCCCAGGAATGTGTCAATAAAGTTTCCCCTTCCTGGGACAATGAATTCACGGTGTTCTTATTTCAATTTCCAGGAGTGTACATTTTAAATCTGTGGTTTGAGATACAGGTCATTCTAAAGTATCGTGATCCACTCTCACTTGATTTCTTAAAACTCAGTGAATTTCTAAATTTCTTTTATTAATGTCTCGTTCGTGAAACTCTTAGAAGACAGTTATTGTATCATCTATGTACATATGGAGTCTTCAAAATAGGTTGCTTTTATGAACCATGATAAAAAATGTGTTCTCTAAGACATATTCAAAAAGAAACTGGGGTGGTATTTAAAGCACTTGTGCAGCAGTATGAATTAAAAGAGATATGTCGATTTTAGAATTTTAGCGGACCAAAACTTACATATTTTAGCTGCTGCTCGTGTTTTCTAGAGTACATTTATCTGGAGAAATTCTGCAAAATAAATGCAACTACATTGTTTGGGTGTGATATTCAAATGTTTCAGCTTAAATAAAATGATCGGTTTGTTCAAGTGTCTACAAGTGGCATAGGCTTCTGTGATAGCCTTACATAGAGTCTGCAGACCGCATGATATATGAAGCAGTTGTTGACAGGAAGGAGCGTCAGATATTAGGCTTATTTTGACATTTGTTGCTTTTTACAGTTCCTTCGATGTGTAATTTCAATGAGTATCTGGAATAAGTAATCAAATGACAGCCACAGATACGCAAATAATAACCTCCATGTGGTATACAATCTCACAGAACTATCCACGTCAGTTGCTACCTTCCAATTGTAAATAAGTAAAATCACATTCCCAGCCACAGTAGCAAAAATGCTTGGCTTCAAGATAGTAAGTACTTGACTGGGGGAGGAAGCTCAGACCATGAAGAAAAATCACATATCACACATATTATTTCTCCAGCTAACATCCGTTATTCTCAACACATACTAATCTTGCACGGATGTATAGTGAGAGGTTTCTTAACCGGCTTTTGACAATGCATACCGATTTTGCTCTAAAACATACCATTTGTGAAATTTTTTAACGTAAAATAGACTTGTAACTACCATAGGCCAAACGGCATCATTGATGCCCATCTTCATACCTACAGTATTTTATGAAGCTGACTTATTAATCACGAATAAAAGACAGAATTTTCATATTACCTTGTTAGGAATATCATTTAATTTGTTTTAAAGTATTAACTGGATTATTTATATAAAGCATTGTCATAGGTAATAACTGTGATCACTGCGGTAGTCCATTATCTCTGCCCGTCGTACAACTTGACTTTTCTAAACAAAATGCCGACCGGAGTGGCCGTGCGGTTCTAGGCGCTACAGTCTGGAGCCGAGCGACGGCTACGTCGCAGATTCGAGTCCTGCCTCGGGCATGGATGTGTGTGGTGTCATCAGGTTAGTTAGGTTTAATTAGTTCTAAGTTCTAGGCGACTGATGACCTCAGAAGTTAAGTCGCATAGTGCTCAGAGCCATTTGAACCATCTAAACAAATATACATTCCGAAATGAGAAACATATTTGTCATTGTCGCCTTGAAGTGTGATTTACCTGAATCTATTAGGGCCTAACGTGCTTACTGTAATTTTGTTCAAAATTAAGTACACACTAGGATGTATCAAAAACCCATGATTATCGTTTCAAGTCGTTCGGTTCATTTTTAAAGATGTTCTCTCTTTACTCCCACAACGAGCTCATCCCAACGACCACACGTATTCAAACACTGTTATTATTTAAAACTATTAAACTGCGAAAGTCTAGCACGGATATGAGTAATCAGAGAGAGAAAATAAAATAAAACATGTAACTGAGGGAGGGGCGAGACAAATAGTAATGACGGGACACGGCAGCAAAACATGAGACAATATGTTAGCGTCGGCACAGCGGCGATCGTAATTAGGAGCTGACATTGTGATTTCCGATGGTTTGATTGTCGTAATTAATGAGCAACAAGATCATTATCTGTTTCTACGATTAACCAACCATCTTCCACTGACCCTTCTTGTGTCTTTGAAATTCATTTAAAATTTGTCAGTAGGATCCCTAAACAGTAGGACGACCAAGTTTTCCGGAGGCTGACTGCCCTGCCGCGGTAACACCTTGACGGCGGAGAACCTCAGGTCCCACTGTGGCAGAGCTCCCGCTTTGGTGTTATTTACAGCCGGCCGGAGTGACCGAGCGGTTCTAGGCGCTTCAGTCTGGAACCGCGCGACTGCTACGGTCGCAGGTTCGAATCCTGCCTCGGACATGGATGTGTGTGATGTCCTTAGGTTAGTTAGGTTTTAGTACTTCTAAGTTCTAGGGGACTGATGACCTCAGATGTTAAGTCCCATAGTGCTCAGAGCCATTTGAATCATTTTGTTATTTACAACCTCTTGGTTCCGAAGAAGACAGCCGACTCAACCCAGCCGTTCTCGTTTGCACAGTTTTGAGCAAATTGCTCAGTTAATTACGTTTGCCAGACACTGACTCATTATGACAGCTGCATCGGCGTCTGCAGCTCCTCTTTGGTCTATTAATACGCAAAAGACTTTTTCAGACCTCACACAGAGGGTTCGCTTACAAAGGAAAATGCCGCATTGGTAAGACTTACTAATTTCTTATTTAGTTGCAGTTATGACCAGAAAAAAAATGTGACGAATACCTCTATACTAAAGCATCATTACTGTTTGATATCTCTTGTTCGCCCTTACAAACCACATACAATCACAAATCAAATTAAAGTCAAAATTAATATGCTATCGTTGCTGGCCACTAGCTGTGTTAATCTCCAATTAGGCTGATTCTTATATGGAAATAACTTTTTCTCCCTGCTCTTGCAGATACTGACGGAATGTTCGTCAGATAATGCCACTCGCAGGCAGGCACACGTTGAGTGTCGACAGCGGCCCTGCCAACATCAGGTGCCGCTGGGTCTGGGTGCCCGTGGCGACCGCTTCCGGCCCAGTCCACGGAGACTTAAGCGCCACTTAATGCTGAAAACTTCGTTAATCATTAATTTTCAGCGTCCTTCGCTCCACCTTCCCCGGAGCCTTTTCCCCCGCCGTTGGCGAGGTCCGGGGGGAGCTCTGTCTGCCACGGGGACGAAACTTTTTAAACATTCATTCGAGCCAACATGCGCTACTACGGTGCTCTTTCTTCGCAACTTAACAATTTCCTGCGAGGGGAATGATCGCATAGATCATGCGAGCAGCCTGGGGGGAGTAAGGGTAAAGCGAGCTAGAGGGTAGAGAGAGAGAGAGAGAGAGAGAGAGAAAGAGAGAGAGAGATGCAACGAGCTGTTGCCAGATGCTTTTAAAATTTAAAACTTAAGTGCAAGTTAGATTAAACACGGGACGCTACGGCCAGCCCGAGGAGCAGGTAGCGGTAATTTATTCGGAAAACAAGGGCTGCCCACTAAATCATCACTGCAGCATTTCCTTCTGCCTTGCAGTATTATGAAGCCTTACACAGAGCGAAGTCGCCAGTGAGAATCTCCTCACTTTGAGTGTCTCGTTCACAACATTCTACCAATAAAAAGACAGTGAACGTTCCTCTTCTGCCGCTGAAATGTCAGTTATGCTTCCTCAAACGAAATTTGTTAAATTAACATTCTTAGAGCAAGTACAACTAGATGCAATAAACTGTGTTTCTGTTGTGCATATGCTCAGTTCTTACATCCATTCTACATTATTATCAGCAAGGTTACATATCCCCCAATATTTTATGGCAACGGCCTTGCCGCAGCGGATACACCGGTTCCCATGAGATTATCGAAGTTACGCGCTGTCCGGCGTGGTCGGCCCTTGGATGGGTGACCATCCAGGCCGCCATTTTTCGGGGTGCACTCAGCCTCGTGATGCCATTTGAGGAGCTACTCGACCGAATAGTAGCGGCTTCGGTCAAGAATACCATCATAACGACCGGGAGAGCGGTATGCTGACCCCACGCCCCTCCTATCCGCATCCTCCACTGAGGATGACACGGCGGCCGGATGGTCCCGGTAGGCCACTCGAGGCCTGAAGACGGAGTGTGCTTCAATATTTTACTGTGTTCAATACCTCCTCCAGGCATCTCTCACCCATTTTCTATGAACACTCAGAACAATGGTAAAGGTTATCTTCACAAACCGAGAACCATAGAGAACCATAATTATGCCACAGCACAAAGGCAGACGTATCAGTTCTGTATCGTTTCAGGAAAGAATATGCAATGGCTACTAACTAGTACCAAGTGTACGCAGAGCTATTTGTTGTGATACCCCGTAATTATTTCGTCGCTTTTCTTCTTGCAAGTCAAAAGGTGGATGGTTCTAGTATCCAAAAGCTTCCACTAGCATTACACCATCAACACCCGATGCTTTCACATGTGTTACCAGCCGGTATCAAAAACTACTAAAACATGGGTATATAAAGTAGTCGCTTGTGACGTCCTGTCAGAAACACTACGATCCTTTCCGAGCATTTGTATTAAAAGTTATTGCACTGAGTCAAATCGCCTTAAGCGTAAACAAATTTGTCATTTAAAAATCGTGCACAGGACGAGTTACCGCTGGCACTTCAGCGCTAGGTAGCAGTGGCTAGTGTAACGGATGGTCTCTGTGGGAAAGAAAGTTGATGAGAGAAGGAAGCAGCGCTGGTCATAATGTATGTAGCAGCCTCAGCCCATAAACAACGACATGAACATAATCGTATTTAAAAACGTTAACATTTTAGGAACCCAAAACTCAGGCTGTGGCTGTGGCTAGGCGCTTCAGGCCGGAACCGCGCTGCTGCTACGGCGCAGGTTCGAATCCTGCGTCGGGCTTGGATGTGTGTGATGTCCTTAGGTTAGTTAGGTTTAAGTAGTTCTAAGTCTAGGGGACTGATGACCTCGGACGTTAAGTCCCATAGTGCTAAGACCCATTTGAACCAAAACTCAGAAATGTCTTGGAAATCATAAAAACATGCTACAAAGATACAAATCCACAATAAATACGATTTAGTAATATTAAATGGGGATCGTTCTGTAAAACGGGTCACCCACGAGAGTTTCCGAACTTATAACGATATCAAACTTATTGAATGGAGAGGTGGCCTCCACAGATAGCTCACATAAGAAGCAATGCAGCTGTATTGTAAGTATTCATTAAATTGTTTAAGTTTAGACAGTTTGACCATCATTTACATCCCTGTTTCGACGTAGGTGGAATGTTATGCCTTTATCTTCCTTCATCTTTATTGTGACCAACGATATTACAGACAAGGCTCCCTAGAAACTGAATAATGGATTTTCGTCCAATTTTTCACAGCCAAACCCTGAGTGGGAAATAGACAAACGGCATATCAAATTGACCATTGTGAGGTCTGGTCTTAATTCTTTAAAAGTTATCTGCATAGTTAAGAAAAACTTAATTAGTGATTTGAGGCAAATTGGAATATTTCACTGTCAGTCACTTAAACAATGTGTTAAAATGTTCAGCTCTTCAAGGATAGGTACTTTGCCTATACAAAGTTGTACTGGTGTAGAAATTAGGGAATCTTTCTTTCCTGTTGGAAAAATAAACTAAATATCAAATTACAGCAAAAATTGAAACTTCTGTGGTTCCAGAGGGCCTGAGTTCGATTCCCGTCCGGACGGGGGATTTTCACCGCTAATTAACTAGATGTTGTGTTGTCTTCGTCATCATTTCATCATCCTCGACCACACAAATCGCCCAGTGTGGTGTCCGAAAAAAAAAATGGTTCAAATGGCTCTGAGCACTATGGGACTTAACTTCTGAGGTCATCAGTCCCCTAGAACTTAGAACTACTTAAACCTAACTAACCTAAGGACATCACACACATCCATGCCCGAGGCAGGATTCGAACCTGCGACCGTAGCAGTCGCACGGTTCCGGACTGAAGCGCCTAGAACCGCGAGGCCACCGCGGCCGGCAGTGGTGTCCGCTTCAACAGACTGGCAAATCGGCGGCCGAGCAGCCTCAGATACGATCATTTGATCTCAATAATACAATACAGATGGATATTCAAATATATTGTTAATTATGATTTTTCAGCGAAATCTGAAAGTAAAAACTGTTTTGAAAAATGAACGCTCACATGTTTCGTAAAATGATTTGTCTAAATGTAAGATATGAAAAATAGAAATGTTTGACATGCCTCGTTTGCTGTTCGAGCATCATTCAAAAGTGCGTCAAATGTTCTCCAATCTGTTTTATTTCTTAATTTCAAATAAATCATTCCACAAAATATTTGATCGTCTGGTTAACTTTTTTATGCTCCCCAGTAAGTATGAACAGCGTATTTTTATTTCTGGGTGACTGTTTCTGTTTAAATTGCATTCTTCTCCGGATATATAATATACTACAATATTCATAAGGACGAAATGAAATGACACATCTCCCAGGTTCAATTCTGTCACAAAAAGCAGTACACCCAGTGCCACGTTGCGCAAGTCATTATAACGTTGCTGCCAAAAGATATTCAAGATTAACGTTAAACACATTCGTTGTTTAAGAATCAATCTGAGGTTTGGAGAGTAAGGGCTGTCAGTGTTCCCCCAGAAAGATTTTTGACGTGCACTCGGAAATGGTAATAAACAAATACGAGCTGGGATATGGATGGTGGCCGACATTAGCTGAGTGCCGGGCCTGCGGTCTTCTTTCGCATCTGACTTCCTTTGGCGGGTGCAGCCGTTCTGTCTGTCTGTCTGTCTGTCTGTCTCTCTCTCTCTCTCTCTCTCTCTCTCTCTCTCTCTGCTCCCTGAATTATAACTGCTGCTCGGGGAGCTATTAGCCAAATGACGTCTGTGCTTCACTTTCCTCCCTCCTCATCCCGCTGCCCAAACCACGCTCCCTCTGCCCCTCTGACTCTCCAACTACGCAGATGGGCGGCGTGGTGCGCGCCGACCCGTCTTCTGTCATCACGAACGCCTCAGCAACTCGCCATAGAGATAGAGAAGTGACAAAAACTGTAGTTGCACTCACTTTATTGGATAGCTTCCGACAATTACGTATGGACATATTTCGAGGCCTAGTGGCAACTATTATTGCTGCTGACTATCATGGTATCGATAAGCCGTTCTTTTCTCTCTACCATAGTAGCTCAAACGTAAGTCCCGTACACTCCTCTGGTCGTTCGACTATCTTGGCGGCAGCTTAAGTAATTCAATGTTTTTCTAGTTTACGGTAGTGTTGTTTTAGGTCAGTTCGTTGATACACATGTCCACCTACAATTTACCAAGACCTATTAGCAATATTCTCAGAAAATAATACAGTTCCTCACAGTCGTTTAATGAACAAAGTAAGAGCATATGGACTATCAGACCAATTGTGTGATTGGATTGAAGAGTTCCTAGATAACAGAACGCAGCATGTCATTCTCAATGGAGAGAAGTCTTCCGAAGTAAGAGTGATATCAGGTGTGCCGCAGGGGAGTGTCGTAGGACCGTTGCTATTCACAATATACATAAATGATCTTGTGGATGACATCGGAAGTTCACTGAGGCGGATGATTCTGTGGTATATCGAGAGGTTGTAACAATGGAAAACTGTACTGAAATGCAAGAGGATCTGCAGCGAATTGACGCATGGTGCAGGGAATGGCAATTGAATCTCAATGTAGACAAGTGTAATGTGCTGCGAATACATAGAAACATAGATCCCTTATCATTTAGCTACAAAATACCAGGTCAGCAACTGGAAGCAGTTAATTCCATAAATTATCTGGGAGTACGCATTACGAATGATTTGAAATGGAATGATCATATAAAGTTGATCGTTGGTAAAACAGATTCATTGGAAGAATCCTAAGGAAATGCAATCCGAAAACAAAGGAAGTAGGTTACCGTACGCTTGTTCCCCCACTGCTTGAATACTGCTCAGCAGCGTGGTATCCGTACCAGATAGGGTTGGTAGAAGAGATAGAGAAGATCAAACGGAGAGCAGCGCGCTTCGTTACAGGATCATTTAGTAATCGCGAAAGCGTTGCGGAGATGATAGATAAACTCCAGTGGAAGACTCTGCAGCAGAGACGCTCAGTAGCTCGGTACGGGCTTTTGTTAAAGTTTCGAGAACATACCTTCACCGAAGGGTCAAGCAGTATATTGCTCCCTCCTACGTATATCTCGCGAAGAGCATGAGGATAAAATCAGAGAGATTAGAGCCCACACAGAAGGATACCGACAATCCTTCTTTCCACGAACAATACGAGACTGGAATAGAAGGGAGAACCGATAGAGGTACTCAAGGTACCCTCCGCCACCCATCGTCAGGTGGCTTGCGAAGTATGGATGTAGATGTACATGTTATAAACACTTCTTCATCGAGTATTGGATCTAAGGATCAACACATATCCTACTTTCTCGCAATAGTGTCAAAAACAAAAGATTTTGCTTCTGACCCTCTGACTCTACAATTTTCCTGACTATTAATGCCCTGACAATATTCAAAATAAACAATAGTAGCCATAGTACGTCTCATGTATTTTTATTCAAACTAAACAAAAATTCAGCTAAATTTAGAAGAAAGGAAGGAATATTAGGGTTTAAGGTCGCACCGACATCGAGGTCATTACTCAGCTTCTCATGTGTTTTTATACAAACTAAACGAAAATTCAGCTATATGTAGAAGAAAGGAAGGGATATTTGGGTTTAATGTCCCGTCGACATTTGAGACCATTAGAGACAGAGCACAAGCTCCGATTGTTTTAAAGATGGGGACGAAAAACGGCCATGCCCTTTCAAAGAAACTATCCAAGCATTTGCTGGAGCGATTTGGGGAAATTACGATAAACCTAAACCTGAGCTAAATTTGGTTTCAGATGAAATGAAACTCTAAGTTTAAGTGATTGAAAATTGTGCATAACGATCGTATTTACAGTCGTATTGTTAAGAGTATCATACGTAACGGATCGTATATCACACTGTCACAGACGACGAATTAGCCTGTTTATCTGAAAATAGCTTTCTGTTTTTTCCCTTGTATGCTAATGTTACGCAAAATTAAAAATTGGTGGCACCTCATTTTGCTTTATCTTTTTTCCAACACTAGAGATGTCATTATCTAAATACTCAGGCGAAAAATGTTTGCTGCATGTCTTTTTACTGTCTTCTGCATAAACAACGTTTCCTTTTCCAAAAAAAGCTAAATATTTCTGTGCACATCATTAATGCTAAATCTGTTCTTGTCAGTACTGAAGATTATGTAAACAGAAGTTGTGAACTTTTATCGGGAACAGGAATAAAATAAAGACAATATAATAAATATTTAATACATATCCGTATATTCCTTTTCTCATTCTTTTCGTAATATTTATAAACTTAGAGTATGCTCTAATAGAAGACAATTAGCATCTTCTTGATAACGATAGCACTTCTTAACTTCAACCTACAGTTTAATTACTAGACCTCTAAAACTGTTTCAGCACTCTTAAAGCAAAAAAACTTTGCAATTATTTCTTGTCATATGTAAGGTCCAGTCTCTCGTGGACTCGTTTTGAAACACAAGACGACATGCAGGAAGCAGGAATATTAAATACTGCAATAAAATAAACCTATGCGTGCTGATACTGTCTCACCAATGTCTGACCGCCACAGACACTCATAAATGAGAGATATGATATTAACACCCCTGGTATTGTAAAATAAGATTACTTAAGGTGAGCAAGGCTCTACGCCTTGAAGTAACTGCCTTTACTTTTCATGATGAATATATTGCGAAATTGTTTCCATCCGTAACCCACAATAATCGAGAACATCTTGTGGATCAAATGGTCCCGCTTGGTACAGGAAACGGGTAATTCCTCTTTACAAGACCGGATGCACAGAATTACAGACCAGTGTCTCTGACACCCGTCTGTGGCAGGATCCTGGCATTCTCACAGCTCAAACATTATGATCTTCTAGGAGGAAAGCAAGCTTCCCCCAAACAGTCGGCACAAGTTCAGGAAAAACCATTCGTGTGAAACACATCTTTCAGTATTCATTCATGCAGATCTAATTTTCTACAGCAAATGCTTTAGCCAGAATAAACGATATAAAGAATGAAGAGGACTTGGTCGAAAATATAGATCAGCAAGAGGCAGCCAGTTTCAAATAAATCCATATACGGAAGTTTTAAATAATTTAAAAGCGAGACAGTCTTAATACACACTTGTAACGAAATCAATTCTGGATAACTTTGCACATAGCCGTCTTGCTATAGGACAAGAAAAATCTATGCAAAAACTCTTAGAAACAAACGATAACTCGCGCAGTTCCTGAAGAGTGGTATTTGGAGAGTTTAGATGAACTCTATGAGGTGGATATCAAGAAAGGAAGTGGTTAGCACTGACGAGTTACAGATACGAACGCAGATACAGGGGGCAGCACGACAGAGCATACCACATCAGCATACATAAAACTGCGGTGCCAGCGGCTCACGGCGCAAGATGCGAAATCGCATTATAAATTGTTTGCAATGTCACAATAGCTATGACCATTAACGAATTGGTAGGCAATTCATCATGAAGTTCGCGAATGAAGCTATAAGTTGTGCAAGAATCAGAGTTTATTACCGAATAGTTCCTTTAAAATCATTTGAGAAAAACTGCAGATCGGCAGGCTTGCGCGGCTTGCTTGTCACGTAGTCAAGCGAGCTTGACAATGTTCCACATTTGCCAAATGTTGCCATCCGCGCTAACTACTACTCCCTCCGCTCGAAAGCCATAGCTAATTTTAAACGCGCCATATTCATCACGTTAATACAGGATGGTCAGAAACAGTCGGAAAAGCTTGTACGGTTGTTGCAGGAGCGGTGGGCCCGAAAAAAAAACCGTTAAGAAAAAAATTCGATGCGTTGTGTCGTCATTTCCGAGTTAATTAGCATTGAAGTTAGCCAATCAGGCCGTTGCGTGCGCAGATTCAAGTGGCCCGCCAGAGAGTGCGGCAGGTCGTCGACGACAGACGCGGACCCTGCAGTCTTTCTGAAACGATTTTACAGAAACTATTCCGTACAAAAAAAAAAATCATTTCAGCGCTACTTATAGCATAACGTCAGCAGGTGTAGGCACTCCTTCCGCGGGCCTGTCGCTAGGCGGCTCTACATTCGCGAGGAACGTTCCAGTGTACACTGAAGCACCGCCGGCCGGAGTGGCCGAGCGGTTAAAGGCGCTACAGTCTGGAACCGCACGACCACTACGGTCGCAGGTTCGAATCCTGCCTCGGGCATGGATGTGTGTGATGTCCTTAGGTAAGTTAGGTTTAAGTAGTTCTAAGTTCTAGGGGACTTACGACCACAGCAGTTGAGTCCCATAGTGCTCAGAGCCATTTGAACCATTTGAACTGAAGCACCAAAGAAAATGGTATGGGCATGCGATTCAAATACTGAGATATGCAAACAGGCAGAATACGGCGCTGCGGTCGGCAATAGGCAACAAGTATCCGGCGCAGTTGTGAGATCGTCTACTACTTCTACAGTGGCAGGTTATCAAGATTTCGGCGACTTTGAACGTGGTGTTATAGTCGGCGCAAAAGCGATGGTACACAGCACCTTCAAGGCAGCAATGAAGTGGGGATTTTCCCATACGACCATTTCACGAGTGTGCCTTGAATATCAGAAATCCTGTAAAACATCAAATCTCTGACATCGCTGCAGCCGGAAAAAGGCCCTGCAAGAACGGGACCAACGACGACTGCAGAGAATCCTTCAAGGTGACAGAAGTGCAACCATTCTGCAAATTGCTGTAGATTTCAATGCTGAGCCATCAACAAGTGTCAGCGTGCGGAATATTCAACGAAACTTCGTCGATATGAGCTTTCGGAATTTTCAGCCCGGTGGAGGCTCTGTAATGGTGTAGGGCGTGTGCAGTTTGAGTGATATGGACTACTGACACGTCTAGATACGATTCTGACAGGTGACACACGCGTAAGCGTACTGTTTGATCACCTGCATCCATTCATGTACATTGTGCTTCTGACAAACTTTAGGGCAATTCCAGCAGGCAGTTCCTCTCACAGCCCACACGTCCAGAATTGCTACAGAGTGACTCCAGGAACACTCTTCTGAGTTTAAACACATGCGCTGGCCGCCAGACTCCCAGACATTATTAACATTATTGAGCATATCTGGGATGCCTTGCAAGTAACTGTTCAGGAGAGATCTCCACCCCCCCTGTACTCTTACGGATTTATGGACAGCCCTAAAGCATTCATGGTGTCAGTTCCATCCAGCACTATTCCAGAGATTAGTCGAGACCATGCCACGTCGTGTTGTGGCACTTCTGCGTTCTCGCGGGGGCCCTAGACTACATTAGGTAGATGTACCAGTTTCTTTGGCTCTTTAGTGTTTATACTAGTCGGATCTCACACAATTTTAAAACGGTGTATCTGTAAGATTAAGACAAGATAAGTGAACTGTGCAATCTGGATTGAAAATGTAAAACGCAGACGTCCTTCAAAGCAATTATGAAGAATCGGCTCACGTAAAGGAAGCAAATAAAATGTACTGACGAAGATCGAAAAACAGCTTAACATGCACAATAACATCTATAGGGACACATATCAATCAATAATACAGGCTAAAATATACGAGATAAAAGATAACATAAACTCACCTAATATGTAGCCGTTGTCAGAAACTTTTTAAAGCTTGCGTAATGATTTCGCAGTCTTCGCTGACGAGAGCTCTTTGCTTATTACTTACGCGCGAAAGAAAAAGTGACACTTCATCAAATGGAAAATTAATCTACCAGCAAGGGTAAGTTTACGTTCCACATATCCTAAACCACCTGTTCCTAAAACAGTTTTGTCAGTGCTGTCTAAACAGGCATAAAGTATATCACCCAATAGATTTGAGATGGAAGACAGTTTCTATTTAAGAACTACTTCAGCCTGTAGAAGAATGTTTAAAACGGTTTCGGACGGGTAAGTCAAATAACAAAGGCCATTTATTGAGCAGAAGTTCTTTATGGCAGTGAAGGTTGCAGCTGTTGTGTCGTTGTCTGACGGCATTTCACTCACAAAGTTTGAGCACACTTCACACAGCTACTCTGTTTATTAAGCTGTTTGACAAAGTAACCTGCTATGTCATAAACTACACATAGTTTTGGAATGTTGTCTCTATATGAAATAGGAAGATCATTTTCCCAGTTAGATATCATCATTTGTCCTTAATTTTGTCCTCAGCAGATCAGTTAATGCATTTGTTCCGTACCTCCATTTCTTTAACACATAAACGCATCTGATTAACAAATGAAATAAGGGATGGTTCTGAATTCGTCTCAAAGTCAAAAAGCATGGATGTGTGTGATGTCCTTAAGTTAGTTAGGTTTAAGTAGTTCTAATTTCTAGGGGACTGATGACCTCAGATGTTACGTCCCATAGTGCTCAGAGCCATTTGAACCACTAGTTCAGTGTTTTCACTGCCGCTGAAATTCTCAAGATTATTTTTTTGGAAAATTTTAATTGCATTTGCTGTTGAATTGCTGTATAAATTAAAAGCCAATTTTTGGTTCAGTCTTTAGAAAGACGTAGGGTCAACAAGGGAAGAAGGCAATTTTGAACAATTTCTAAGGAGTGCAAATTCATGAGAAGAGTCTAAAACCTGTATCTGTCTACAGAAATTCTGTTTCTTGACTTATGTACAACAGTCTACCTACTTTCATAGTGAAAATAGTCTGAAAAGGCCCAACGTTTTCTGCCCTGATTACCCGGATTTTGGATACTACATTTAACACTTCCTGGTTTGCCAGCAATTCCTAAATTAATCCAAGTCTTTCTATGTGATTGATTTCCATCACTTGTGAAACCTATCACTCTTGTCCCAACCTGTTCTAACTGTATGAATATCTGTATCTATATTTTAGCTAGGATATCAGCCCACGTTGCATTTTTGCTGGCATAAACGGCAGCTGGTTGGGCCCAGCTATAAAGGAGAGGAATAAACATGAATACCAAAGCATGGTTAACCAAAGTATTCTTTTTTTTTCCTCTGGAGTTAAATCACTAAGTCTACAAAGTCATCCAGTTTGAGTGAGGAAGAATTAGCCCGAATGTCTTCCCTTAATTTAACTTCACAGAGAATTACAACATGGCCGAGCGGTTCTAGACGCTTCAGTCCGGAACTGCGCTGCTGCTACGGTCGCAGATTCGAATTGTGCCTCGGGCATGGACGTGTGTGATGTCCTTAGGTTAGGTAGGTTTAAGTAGTTCTAAGTCTAGGGGACAGATGGCCTCAGATGTTGAGTCCAATAGTGCTTAGAGCCATTTGAACCATTTTTTAATTACAACACCTAAACGTTTATTTCCGTCCTGTCCGTTTTTAAATACTTCTCTGACAGCATTTATGGCACGTGTATTGACACCATATGAGCATTTAAATTCCTTGCAGAGATTTCTCAAATTATCTTCTGAAGGTAGAGGAAGTAAGTCGTACTTTCGACGATGTAAGTAGCGTTCAGGTGATTTAATTTTGAGAAGCAAACTTCCTAGAATAAACTCGTCACTACATCGAATACCAGTTGGTTTGTTTGGCACTTCATAAGAATAGTGTCTATGACTAACTTCCGTTTTTCACCCAGGAAATTCGACTGACTACAAGGACATGATTTGCATTACGTTACAGCAGAAACTTTCTTTTCTAACAAAATTACTCTCTCCCTCTCTCTCCGCAGCTGATTCTGTGTCCTCAATAACATCATTTTAACGTTTTTGACTTTGCGTTTGAGACTGTCGATAGTTTTTCTGGCATCAGCCTCACTATATGCTACTTGGGAAGCGTTAGGTAGTGTAACTGGTGTACAAATTGCTCAACGCCGGTACATAATGCGACTGCGTTTTTTACTATTCTCCTTGGAGGAGATTTGCGTGCTTTCAAGTGAGTTGTTAAATAGCTTGACAAGTTTGGAAAAATATAAGGCACTGATCCTGGCTTTAAATTCCATTTCTCGATATTTCTACCCTGTTTCCTTCTATAGCACTTCAGTCCATTTTAACAAACAAATCATCATTGAAATGTCTGTCACATACATACGATTTACTTGTTAACTGATTATCCTTCCTCGGAATAGCCGTAGCCCATTTAGCAAAATCACTGGCCATCTTTTGGGGGTCTAAAAAGGTGCCTACCTGTTGAAGATGATTTGTCGTGTCCTGATCGACAAACGGAAGCAAAACAGCACGGCGTAGTCACTAACGTAGTTTTCTTTGTTGGATAGCAATAATTCAAATGGCTCTGAGCACTATGGGACGTAACTTCTGAGGTCATCAGTCCCCTAGAACTTAGAACTACTTAAACCTAACTAACCTAAGGACATCACACACATCCATGCCCGAGGCAGGATTCGAACCTGCGACCGTAGTGGTCGCGCGGTTCCAGACTGTAGCGCCCAGAACCGCTCGGCCACCCCGGCCGGCAGCAATAATTCAATACGACACACAAATTATCAGTAAATGCGTAAAAAGTCTACTGACACATACGTAAATATTAATTCACTGTTACTTTTTAATAAAAAAGTTCTTTAACAATACGAAACACAAGTAAACATGACAACAGTTCTACATCTGTCTTAGGAAACGCACAGTTACGAATCTACTGCAGCCAACCTCAAGCGACCGCTGCGCAGTCTGTCGGAGGGCGCAGCAACTAGTGTTGTAGAAGATACGACGGAAACAGAAGCAAGCGCTATGGCGTAGGACGTAAATGTGCACGATAGGAACTCTAGATATTTATTGCGCCAAAAATAAATGTTATATTCGTGTCGTCGTAATAATGAAGAACGTAATGCATTATATTTTGATAGACATAATGAATACCAGTAGTTCTAAATACACAGCATGAGTGACGTACCAGAGGCCACATAATTTGCGTCACTGGTCAAAGCCAACTGGCTATTTCGAAAACTCCTCTTTACCTAAAAGATGACGGATGATTAAAAATTTTATGTCACACTTTGTATCTTGGGGACATTCCCTTTGAGCTAGACCGCAAATACGCAATTGTGCCGTTAAGAATTTACGAATAATAATAAATTTGTAAATTAACTGTTGCCTACGTATTAGTCGGGATGTTAGTGGGGCTTACCTTTCTGGGCGTCGTATATCACACGTTTGAAGTGCCATTGTAGATCCCATGATCATAGATTCTACCAGTTTACTAATGTCAATGCTGGCAAACATACATACACATACATACGAGTGTGCCCACAATAACACCTCAAACTCTTTGTATGAAACGGTATTCTGAAACTAAACATTATGACTAGGAGAGCGAAGCAATTGCGCATCTAACGTATTTTGTTTTCATGAACATCAATGCTCTTCATTTGTTCCAAGTGAGATGTAGCACAAAATAAATTCAATAATTTAGCGAAACGTTTTCGAGATTATCACCTCCTCATGAGATAAAGAGATGATAGTATAGATTATTTTAACGCTTTTTTATTTACACATCCTAATGAAAGATTATTAGGCCTCGAAATTCGGACAAATGACAGTTAAATGAACATTACTAGTGGACAGAATGGAAATTAAAACAGGAACTCAGTTTATGACAGTTAATGATGGAACTGCTTGACACACATCCCATGAGAGATCTACACTGAATGCTCTGTTAATGAAAATTAATTAGTTAAGGCCGAATTAATAGACGCCTCGCCTTAGGGCCGGCCAGAGATTTATCGTTCTTCGGTAATCCCTGTCAGCCTCCCGGCTCCGTCCTCCACACACACACGCACACACACACACACACACACACACACACACACACACACACACACACACACACAACACACGTCATTCGTTTCCAATTTTCGACGCTTATAGCTTTATGACTTCTTATTGTTGCTCCAAAAATAAGATTTCATAATTATGACGGAAAATGTAACTAATAATGGAACTACTTAAAAGAAACATATCATGGACTCTGAACTTAAGAGCTTTCTTTATATTGTGGTAGAAAGGAGTATCTGAGCAAGCCAAGGCACAAGCACCATTCGTGGTGACACGTTTCAAATGGCTCTGAGCACTATGGGACTTAACTTCTGAGGTCATCAGTCCCCTAGAACTTAGAACTACATAACCTAACTAACCTAAGGACATCACACACATCCATGCCTGAGGCAGGATTCGAACCTGCGACCTAGCGGTCGCGCGGTTCCAGACTGTAGCGCCTAGAACCGCTCGGCCACCCCGGCCGGCCTTGACACGTTTCAGATGGAAAGGTAATAAGTAGAAGGGAAACTTAATAACCATTTTTATCTAGTAATGCTAGAAAACAAATCAGACTGACGTATTTTATTCGCAGAAAGAAAAGATGTAAATGTATTTTAATCTGAAATAACAAACATAGACATTAACCTACAAATGATAGCTAACACGTGCGACCATGACAATTGCTGAGAAAAGAAATGTCAACTTATACACGTATCGATGGGTAAAATAACTATGCAGTTGTTGGTTTCGGCGACATTAACCGAACAGTCACCCTACAACTGAACTGAACAATGAACCAAACGGTACGCTGCGGACAGCGCTGCTGGGTGGTGGATTGCCACCCACGTTCATGTGTGTGTGTGTTTGTGTGGTGCAGAGAAGGACAGAGAGAAAGTCTAACCGAAACAAGAGGCTATCACAGTCTCTGGACCCCCCTTTCTTCCTGGCGCTCAGTGGCTGGGCCTACGTGGCCGATGTATGAATCCGACCCTGGACGTAGCCACTCTATGTTCTCGGTTGTAGGGAGCAAGTGACATAGCTTCTCACGTTTGAATGTTTTAATTCGTAAGTAAACACTAGATTTGTTAGAAGTTACATACAAATAATTTCGAATTAACAATCGATAATATTTGTGGATGAAACTATCAAAACGTATTAATTTATGTCAAGAGTACCACAATTTCCTTACATAACAACAGTCATCAATAATCGGTTCTTTTCGACCTTCATGTTACACATCTCTTTGAGATGAAACTGTAACATACTCATTTTTGCAAATTCAAGTTTCTTTTATAATGGTTAAATTGTAATTAGAAATGTCAAACTGTGGAGATCGCTTCTCTTGAATACAAATCTTTGTTGTTGTTGTTGTGGTCTTCAGTCCTGAGACTGGTTTGATGTAGCTCTCCATGCTACTCTATCCTGTGCAAGCTTCTTCATCTCCCAGTACCTACTGCAGCCTACATCCTTCTGAATCTGTTTAGTGTATTCATCTCTTGGTCTCCCTCTACGATTTTTACCCTCCACGCTGCCCTCCAGTACTAAATTGGTGATCCCTTGATGCCTCAGAACATGTCCTACCAACCGATCCCTTCTTCTACTTAAGTTGTGCCACAAACTTCTCTTCTCCCCAATCCTATTCCTCATTAGTTATATGATCAACCCATCTAATCTTCAGCATTCTTCTGTAGCAACACATTTCGAAAGCTTCTATTCTCGTCTTGTCCAAACTAGTTATCGTCCATGTTTCACTTCCATATATGGCTACGCTGCATATAAATACTTTCAGAAACTACTTCCTGACACTTAAATCTACACTCGATGTTAACAAATTTCTCTTCGTCAGAAACGCTTTCTTTGCCATTGCCAGTCTACATTTTATATCCTCTCTACTTAGACCATCATCAGTTATTCTGCTCCCCAAATAGCAAAACTCCTTTGTTACTTTAAGTGTCTCATTTCCTAATTTAATTCCCTCAGAATCACCTGACTTAATTCGACTACATTCCATTATCCTCGTTTTGCTTTTGTTGATGTTCATCTTATACCCTCCTTTCATGACACTGTCCATTCCGTTCAACTGCTCTTCCAAGTCCTTTGCTGTCTCTGACAGAATTACAATGTCATCGGCGAACCTCAAAGTTTTTATTTCTTCTCCATGGATTTTAATACCTACTCCGAATTTTTCTTTTGTTTCCTTCACTGCTTGCTCAATATACAGATTGAATAACATCGCCCGCATCTCGTGGTCGTGCGGTAGCGTTCTCGCTTCCCACGCCCGGGTTCCCGGGTTCGATTCCCGGCGGGGTCAGGGATTTTCTCTGCCTCGTGATGGCTGGGTGTTGTGTGCTGTCCTTAGGTTAGTTAGGTTTAAGTAGTTCTAAGTTCTAGGGGACTTATGACCACAGCAGTTGAGTCCCATAGTGCTCAGAGCCATTTTTGAATAACATCGGGGAGAGGCTACAACCCTGTCCCACTACCTTCCCAACCACTGCTTCCCTTTCATGTCCCTCGACTATTGTAACTGCCATTTGGTTTCTGTACAAATTGTAAGTAGCCTTTAGCTCCCTGTTTTTTACCCCTGCCACCTTCAGAATTTGAAAGAGAGTATTCCAGTCAACATTGTCAAAAGCTTTCTCTAAGTCTACAAATACGTAGGTTTGCCTTTCCTTAATCTAGCTTCTAAGATAAGTCGTAGGGTCAGTATTGCCTCACGTGTTCCAACATTTCTACGGAATCCAAACTGATCTTCCCCGAGGTCAGCTTCTACCAGTTTTTCCATTCGTCTGTAGAGAATACGCGTTAGTATTTTGCATCCGTGACCTATTAAACTGATTGTTCGGTAATTTTCACATCTATCAGCACCTGCTTTCTTTGGGATCGGAATTATTATATTCTTCTTGAAGTCTGAGGGTATTTCGCCTGTCTCATATATCTTGCTCACCAGATGGTAGAGTTTTGTCATGACTGGCTCTCCCAAGTAAGTCAGTAGTTCTAATGGAATTTTGTCTACTCCCGGGGCCTTGTTTCGACTCAGGTCTTTCAGTGCTCTGTCAAACTCTTCACGCAGTATCGTATCTCCCATTTCATCTTCATCTACATCCTCTTCCATTTCCATAACATTGTCCTCAAGTACATTGCCCTTGTATAGGCCCTCTATATACTCCCTCCATCTTTCTGATTTCCCTTCTTTGCTTAGAACTGGGTTTCCATCTGAGCTCTTGATATTCATGCAAGTGGTTCTCTTTTCTCCAGAGGTCTCTCTAATTTTCCTGTAGGCAGTATCTATCTTACCTGTAGTGAGATAACCCTCTACATCCTTACATTTGTCCTCTAGCCATCCCTGCTTAGCCATTTTGCACTTCCTGTCGATCTCATTTTTGAGACGTTTGTATTCCTTTTTGCCTGCTTCATTTACTGCATTTTTATATTTTCTCCTTTCATCAATTAAATTCAATATATCTTCTGTTACCCAAGGATTTCTACTAGCCCTCGTCTTTTTACCTACTAGATCCTCTGCTGCCTTCACTACTTCATCTCTCAAAGCTACCCATTCTTCTTCTACTGTATTTCTTTCCCCCATCCCTGTCAATTGTTCCCTTATGCTCTCCCTGAAACTCTGTACAACCTCTGGTTCTTTCAGTTTATCCAGGTCCCATCTCGTTAAATTCCCACCGTTTTGCAGTTTCTTCAGTTTTAATCTACAGTTCACAACCAATAGATTGTGATCAGAGTCCACAACTGCCCCTGGAAATGTCTTACAATTTAAAACCTGGTTCCTAAATCTCTGTCTTACCATTATGTAATCTATCTGAAACCTGTCAGTATCTCCAAATCCTTGTTATCGGTTAAATGTTTTTTATTCCAGTCTTTGATCACAATATGAATTCTTTAGACGATGATCGGTTTCAGTCCGTAATGAGCATCCTCAAATCTTTTTTACACCAGGCCATAATGGCATCGTCAAAACATATAAATATAATCAGCATAGCATCGACATACAGATCTAAAATAAGTTGTAGAATAGGCCGCATCGTCCACACAGTCATTACTGCAACTGGCTTGTTATCGGTGTCCTACACAGCATCTCCATGGGACGAAATTGCAACTCACAAGCCACAGTGAAATTGAAAGGCGGATCAGCAGCGGTGCCCGATCCTACGTCGCGGATTTTCGGTTGACACACTACGTACAAGAGAGCACTCGAGTGACGAGTGTAATCTGACGACAGTGTACCTGCTGCGGCACTAGGAGCGCGGGAGAAGACGTTTGCAGGGTGAGGGCGTGGCGTCAGCCGGCAGCGACGGCGGTGGCGTGTCAGGGCAGACTCCGTGTCCGAGATAAGAGCCGCCCTGCTGCAGACATTAATTAGCCGCCTCCACCGCCGCCCCCGGCCTGGGGGCAGGGCCGCCTCCGCCTCCGCCTCTACCGATAAGGCCGCGCCGGGGAGACAGGGGGAAAATCTCTGAGGGCCGCAGTCGCTATCGTCCCCGGCCTTCACGCTCCGCGAGCTCGCACCACTGTTGCTGTTCTTCCCCTGTCACATTAACCTACCTCTGCAAATCTTATCTTCTTCTATGCTATATGAATTAAATGTAATCTGGACTGCATGCAAGATACAGCGCAGTGATGTACAAAATGTCATTCTCGCTCAATCTTCGCCCACCTTTTTGCCAAATTAATGTTTTTGGATCGCTTGAAATTAACCGTACCGAATTTTGGCTTTCACCTGTGATCTGGTGATATTTCGGCGTGTGAATTCACATGTGTGCAAACTGAGATAGAATGAAACATTGACAGCAGTTAGTTTCCTTTGGAATGTGGCTTGTGGTGATAGACCGGTCAGTAGCATATCACGAGGACTAGGTAAGCTTGGAAGGTGACAGTTTGGTCACAGTCTGACATACAAGTGTAAGTTGATGAACTTTCGAAGGGGACACGGGGAGTGGAGGAAGCAAGGCCTGCCTCTACAGTGCTGGCATCGTGAACTGCGTTTCATGCTTCCGCAAAAGCAAAAGTGACTCACGGAGTTCGGCGAAATGCTGTTCGGAAACGCAAGTGAAATCGTGTTACGTACTGACATGTTTAACAGAGATCCGAACCGTAGCACTCAACATACACTTATTGTAAGGAAAGGGAAAAGTACGAAATACTGTGAAGTACAACAAAATGACACAGTAGACAACAATGCTGTCTCATACAGTACTGTCAGCCAACTAATGTTGGCTGAACCCAGAAACAAATGACCTATAGGCCAAAACCTTCGAACTTTTGACCTGATAGGCCAACTTACAGTTAACACAGCGTCCACAATCGCGACTCTCAATCGTGTAAAAGTTTTAATCGTCTGTTAGTCGAAGATACATTACCGCCCTTACCGGAAACAAGCCATTCGTCACTTAACTTCATAGGTGCCACGCGGTTAATGTTTAGCTGGCACTCTTTACCTATTTAATTTACGAAAAAGTTATTATGTTTTTGGTTCCCAAACTTCAGTGAAACATAAACGGACTTGAATAATAGCAAAATAAAGGTAAACAGTGCCAAAACTAAAAAATTAAATGACATAAGCTACAATGTCTTCGTAAGAAAATACTCTCGAAACTATATAATTGCAGCTTATCCCACTGAAGGCAAGAGAATATAAACACACCATTTCATCCACAATAAGTATATATTTCTGTTGCCGATCGTTCTTACTGGCACTTCTCTGACACACAATAATTTTGCATGAAATTTGAAGATTTGGTAATTGTTGCACTTCACTGGACTCTAATTTACGAGTATTTCTTCATCAAAAGAGGGCTATGCTTAGAAACTCTGAGGACGGTTGCTCTGATGTGGCAATTAATTTTTTTCGAGTCGAGATACAGTTTTATTGTTTTTGCCGTTTTATTATCACGATTGCGTTTGATTTTCTCTTCAGCTACAGTTACGATGGCTCATTTGGTACGTTAATAATGTAGGTACTGCGTTCGACACCAGTTTCTTATTTTCTGCATACATAATCTGATTTGTTCCGAAGTGTAGTGAACGAAACTTCACCTTATTGTATAGATATATGACATCTTTCTACTACTATCATTCTGTTTGCTCTCTATGTACATTCTCAAATTAAGGCCTATGTTTGACACTAGTAGAATTCTCTTGGACAGTAATGCCCTTTTGTCCTCTTGGCTCTTATAAATACTGTACATTACACGTCTATCCCTGTAGCTTACCCCTATTTCTCTCAGAATTTCGAATATCTTGCATCATTTCACATTGTCGAACGCTTTTTCCAGGTCAAAAACTCCTTTGAATATTCCTTGATTTTCGTTTAGTCTTTCTTCCATTATCAACTGCAACGTCAGAATTGCCACTCTGGCGCCTTTTCCTTTCCTAATGACAGACTGGTCGTTATCTAACGAATCTTCGATTTTCTTTTGCATTCTTCCGTATATTATTCTTGTCAGCAACTTGGATCCAAGAGCTGTTAAACTGATTGTGCGATAGTTCTCGCACTTGTCAGCTCTAGCAGTCTTCGGAAACGTTTTTATGATATTTTTCCTAAAGTCAGATTGTATGTCGCCAGGCTCATATATTCTACACACAAACGTGAATGGTCGCTTTGTTGTCCTTCCCCCAAAGATTTTAGATTATCACGGACTTTTATCTACCCCTTCTGCCTTATTTGATCTTAAGTCCTCGAAATCTCTTCTAAATTCTCATTCTATTACTGGATCCCCTATCTCTTCTAAATCGACTCCTGTTTCTCCTTCTATCACATCAGACAAATCTACCCCTCCTAGATACCTTCCGTGTACTCGTTTCACCTATCCCCTCTGTCCTCTGCATTTTAAAATGGATTTCCCGTTGCACTTTTAATGTTCCCAATCTTGCTTTTAATTTCACCAAGGTTATTTTGACTTCCATATGTGCTGAATCAGTCCTTGCTACAGTCATTTCCATTTCGATGTCATCACGTTTATCATACAGCCATTTCGTCTCAGCTTTCCTGCACTTCCTTTTTACATCATTCGTCAGCGACGTGTATTTCTGTATGCCTGAATTTCCCTGAATATGTTTTTACTTCCTTCTTTCATCGATCAACAGAAGTATTCCTACTATTACTCACGGTTGCTTCGCAGTTCCCTTTTGTGCACCTATACCTTTCTTTCCAACTTTTGTGTTTGCTCTTAGATATCTGTTCCTCTTCCAATGTACTGCCTACTGGGCTATTTTTTATTGCTGTATCTACAGCCTTAGAAAACTTCAAGCGCATCTCGTCATCCTTTAGTACTTACATATCCCACTTCTTTGTGTACTGATTCTTGCTAGCTAATCTCTTAAGCTTCAGCGTACTCTTCATCACTACTGCATTGTGATCTGAGTCTATATACGCTCCTGGATACGCCTTACAATCCAGTATATGATTTCGAAATCCTGTCTCACCACGATGTAATCTAACTGAAATCTTCCAGTATCGCCCGGCCTTTTCCAAATGTACCTTCTCCTCTTGTGACTCGCTATTACTAGCAAAAATTTATTACAGAACTCAATTATTCTTTCTCCTCTCTCATTTCTTGTCCCAAGCCCATATTACCCTGTAACATTTTTTTCTGCTCCTTCCCCTACAACCGCAGAGATTTTCATCTCCCTTTAGGTGTTGTATTACCCTTTCAATACCCTCATATACTTTATCTATCTCTTCGTCTTCAGCTTGTGACGTCGGCATGTATACCTGAACTATCGTTATCCGTGTTGGTTTGCAATCGATTCTGGTAAGAATAACACTATCACTGAACTGAAACTTCCTGGCAGATTAAAACTGTGTAACGGACCGAGACTCGAACTCGGGACCTTTGCCTAGGTCCCGAGTTCGAGTCTCAGTCCGGCACACAGTTTTAATCTGCCAGGAAGTTTCATATCACCGCACACTCCGCTGCAGAGTGAAAATCTCATTCTGGACTATCACTGAACTGTTCACAGTAACACACTCTCTGAAGTGTTGGCAGAAGAGCCAACACCGTGTTGCTACAGGAGACCGAAATGCACGCGTTTAATTACACGCAGACTGGCGTGAGGTCTGGAACAGGACAATGTCTTGAGAATTGCAAATAAAGTACGTAGCTGATGTAATACTTAAATTTTATCCATAATTGGTGTACATCGCTCTTGACGGTACAGGTTTTATAATAAGCTCAATATAACTGGTAATGGCGCCTTGCTAGGTCGTAGCAAATGACGTAGCTGAAGGCTATGCTAACTATCGTCTCGGCAAATGAGAGCGTATTTGTCAGTGTAGCATTGCTATGAACGTCGGCTGTACAACTGGGGCGAGTGCTAGTCAGTCTCTCTAGACCTGCCGTGTGGCGGCGCTCGGTCTGCAATCACTGACAGTGGCGACACGCGGGTCCGACGTATACTAACGGACCGCGGCCGATTTAAAGGCTACCACCTAGCAAGTGTGGTGTCTGGCGGTGACACCACACTCTCTGCCCTACCTTCCTATTCATGACGAATCCTACTCCCATTATACCATTTTCTGCTGCTCTTGATATTATCCTATACTCAGCTGACCATAAATCCTTGTCTTCTTTCCGTTTCACTTCACTGACCCCTACTGTATCAAGACTGAGTCTTACCAGTTTCCTCTTCAGATTTTCTCGTTATTCTACCACGTTCAAGCTTCTGACATTCCCCCCATTTCCCCCCTCCCCCCACCCCACACCGGCTCGTAGAACGTTATCCTATCGTTGGTTGTTCAATCTTTTTCTCATTGTCACCTCCCTCTTGCGAGTCCCCTCCAGAAGATCCGAATGGGAGATTATTCCGGAATCTTTTGCCATTGGATACATCATCATGACACTTTTTCAGTTATAGGTCACAAGTAATCTGTTATGTGTTTTTAATGCAGAGGTTTCCATTACCTTCTGCATCCTCGTGCCATTGATCACTGCCGATTCTTCCGCCTTTTAGGGGCAGTTTCCCTGCCTAAGGACAAGAGAGTGCCCTGAATCTGTGTCCACTCCGCGACCCTCTTTGACAAGGCCGTTGGCAGAATGAGAGTGACTTCTTATACCGAAAGTCTTCGACCGACAATGGCAATTATTAATCAAAATTTAAGTGATGGCAAGTTACGAACGCGAGACCAAGGACATTTATGATTACTAATCAGAGACAACACCCTTAGAAGACGGATCTAGGGTATCACATGTTGCTACGCGTTGTTTATCTTTTTATTTGCTCATTTTTATGTTTGTGGAGAGCACACGGCTGGCTAGTAATGGAGGAAGGTTTAATTTGCCTTGGTGGAAACAAGCTGGCTGAGTGGCCACAGAACGGTTTCGGCAAGTCCTCAAGAGGTCTGTCGCAAAGGCTCTGGTGGGAGAAGGCCTGATTCATGGGTGCTGCGTCTGCAGTAAGCTCCCGGCCTTCCATTTCGGCTACGAATGCAGTTTTCTTGTTTAGATGTCGACTAGCCCTAAGATAATCATCATGTGTGATGAATTCACCTTCCAGGAACCAGACAGCAGATGACAATGTTATGCAGCCACTATCTTACCGCGGGGAAACTACTTCCTTTCCCACCAAAATCTGGTTACCAAATCATGTGACTCTTGTTCGACACCATGCTTTGGCATGGAGGACTCGACCAATGAGTGGAACCTGGCTAGGAGCCAATAGGGACCTTCTGCACACTAAAATGCATTCAGCGGAACAAGAATGGGGGATTTGTGCAGGGTTCTCCGATTCTGTGGAAAAAAAAGCGATATTCTCACTGGTCCCTGTGGCAATGCCTGGAGATCGTCCCCTACTTATTAATTTTTTTGAGAGTTTGAGAGTGTTAGTAGGAGATTACGATTCCGATCTGGGAACCGCCGTGGAGAGCGTCTGAACATGTCCTGACAGTGGTGGCAGTTATTCTCGATCGCCATCTCAGCCATTTTGCGTTTTTTGCTGACTTTTGTGTTGAGTCATACGTTCGCTGACTTCTGATTAAGTTTCATATTTCGCAACTAGCGCTTTCGCTTATCTTATCAGCTCACACTTTTGCTTGATTACGAGTCTTCCTTCGCGAGCTTCGTACTCGATTACTTGCGAGCTGGGCAAATCACAATTGTTTGCTTTGCTTCCCAAGCAGTCTTCCAGTTATATTTAACGCTTCCTCCAAAGTGTTAGGGGTACATTAAGATACAAATAAGCTCCGAAAGAGCCACTGTTGTCTGATAATGTTCTGAGAACTATTTATTCTCGTGACAGTAACTGCGCAGTAATCATTTTCTTTGGTTTGTATATAACCTTATTCGTAATAAACTGATATTGGTCAGTACGTTCTTGCTTTTCAGTTATAAACCCCATTCTTCTAGATCTAATCCTGAGTTGGAAACACGTAAATAAAATTGAGTATATAACTTGTTGTCTCACTGTGATGGGTTTCCGTGAATACATTGGTGTATAATGAGCATTGCACTCGCTCGCCTAGCATAACGTCATAAATGAGGTAGGCAGACAGCACCCACAGTTACCGAGCCGCAGCACCACTTCGACACGACGTCTCATTTGGACGATAACACTACATCACTGTAAAAGGGTAAATTTTCTTATCCACCCTGGTCCAGGATACTTAATACTGGATAGCTGACACTTCACACAATAGCGCAAAAATTTGTTGTAGCGAACATTTGCAGTTCCATTCTTGATTTATTGCGCATTTTCGGTAGTTGCACCCTTTCTTACGCGAAGTGTTTTTTATTAGTTGTACTTTTTGGGGGTTCCTTTTGTTTAATATGTTGGGTGTGAAGTTATATGTATTTTATGTGTGATATTTCTCCTGAGTTTAGGACGTTTATTTGCACAAATTTAATTTGTACAGTAAAACTTCCTCAAAGCGGAACCGCCGGGAACTAAAATAATTTTCCAAATTGGACAAGTTTCCGGATTACGAAAAAGTCACTAGGCTACATAAAATTTGTCAGGTATCATGCACCAAAGTACAGTAAAAATTTTTAATTATGGATATACGAGGACTATACAGAAAGTGAAGAATGATAGTGTAAGTAGGCTGTTTAGGTTTTTTTATTGGTAACGCCGCCTCAGTATGAAAATCACCGGCTGTGCCGTGTGCAGACAGAATAACTTGAGACGCAACGGTCCAGCGCGCAGTTACGATTCAGGGAGAAATTCTCCACCACTTAACCAACAAGAAAGAAACTACAGGAACTACCAACATGACGACAGACGATGTGATCGCAACGACAGACCTCAATTGCATCAGAACTGGCGGGATTTAAACAGGGCAGGGCCTTCTCGTCAGAGTGAATTTGTAGAAGTTAGGTCTCCTAATCCCAATAACGGCGCGCGCCAACAAAGAGACAGACAATGACTCGCACAGCAGGCAGCCGCGTGCGCCCGCTGGCTCCGAGAAAAATAACATAAGACGCTAGCCTTGAGAAAAATTTTAGCATTCTTTACCGATGTATACAACATGATAATTGCTTTAAAGTTGACACTCTGTGCACTAGGAAGAGTAAAGGGTTACACCGCATTTCACATGTAAAACCATTTATTGAGAGATAATCTGCTTTTTAACTTAGTCTTTGCTATAAAATTTTTCACTTTACATTACTAGTATGCTTTGTTAGACTTAAGAAACTATTAACATGCAACAATGTTTGAAGTTAAATATCCAGTCTAGAACCTAGGGAACATTTTTAAACAGAAATTACGAATGCATTGTTATAGTGAACAGATGACACAGTGTTGTATTTGTACATTCTTGCTTGTTAGCTGCACGATTACGTAACGACTATCAGGCTTACATAGGACACATACTGGTAAATGAGATTTTAATGCAACATTTTGGTTTACTTGAAAATACATTCTGGATTTAAAGTACTTTCTGTGAGATACCAGATGACAGAGGTTAGTTTATGTGACAGCTACACGATTTTATCACGACGCTACTAATGAGTGACAATTTACAATGTTGCTTTTGCGGTGTATCTGTTTTATATCTGCACAGTTTTCTGAATTCTTTTGGAAAGAAAAACATGTTTTAGTAGTAACTCTTGTGGTATAGCAACAATGAGACAGCCTTTTTCGTGGCACAACAATACGTTACTGTACAGTACTTTCTTCATCACGCCAATAAGCGTAATAACTACGATATCTATACACAAAGCATTTCACTTTTGTTTATCATGAGGTAAGTACATTGACTTCTGCAGAACTTAGCTTTTGGAGGACGATAACTACGACACTTCCACAGAATTATCTTACAGCAAGACGCACATTTAGCACTACAGGACACGTATTTGAGTGATTAATTTTGTACTTCAAACATTTATTTTTTAAGATTTTTAAATTGCAAAGAAAGTTTTCCGTCATACATTTCATTCCATTGCTGTAATTTGTAACACCTGAGGGTATAATTACATTAATCCTCAGGGGGGTACACGCTTACTTTGTGTACCATGTGTTTGGCACGCACAAGGAGCCCTAGCTAATATGGTATTTGCTTATACAACTTTACACATCGGTACCATATTTCTCTAACACAGAATTACACAGCTATCAGATCATTTAACTGAGAGACAAACATTTTTTCTTACTACGTCAGTGACAGATGTTTACGTAATTACACAGTTGAATAACTTCATACGTATGAAATTGTATTTTGTCTGTACTTTGTAAACTGTTCATATTTTTTCGGAACCATTGTGATACAATGTGAGCTTTGAATGATGTGTTTGGTATGGAATCATGATTTTAAAGTACGTTTGAGGCAGATGACACTTTTGAAATGAGCAGAGAATTTTTTTTAGCTTTTGAAACTATTGGAGGAAGCTACGACGATTTTGAGATTTGACTGAGGTGTTATGATGTTATTTTTTACGACGACGATGTGTATTATGTTGTTGAGGTATGTTTATGATTAGTAAGCTAATGTTATATGAAGAATTTGATTATGCTATGTATCTAATGATGAAGTATTGAAGAAGCGTCGACGAATTTGTATATGTGTAATAAGGTAAGGAGTAATGAGTAGCGGTTAGGAACTCTGCCTTGTGAAGACGTATGTTGGAAACCGAGAATCGTACTTTTAGAATTATGAAATGTGTGTAAATGCGTGAATGTATCACAATGCCGACGAAAATTTTTTGGACACTGTTATATTCATGGGATTTTGTTTTTACAGGTTTGCAACGCTAATTCTTGACCTGTGAAATATTTTTATTTAAGACTGCCATTGTAGCGGAAACTGCTGTCGTAAATATTTCCCTACGAAAGTTAAGTGACCACCTGCACGTAATACGTCATGGGCACACAGCTGTGTCAGACACCTGGGCGACAGCCGCCCGAACAAAAAAAAACCATTAGCCTTCCAGCGGCACAGGTAGAAGAAAAAAAGAGGCCATTATAATCGCTATTGACGTTCCTTTGTAGAAAGCATCGCAACATTTCACGGCTATTGTCGTGCTAATTGAGAGAAATGCCATATGGCTAGTGAATGACGTTTCACGCCTTGCTTTGCCCATTTTGTTTAATATCTAGTTTCTAGCTGCACTGCAGCACTGGTTAAAATAAAATTTTATAGATGTACTAATATAAATATTTTCTGTCAACAGATCTATTAAATAATTACTTTATGACCCACATTCTTCGAAAAAGGAGCTCTTGGAATGGAAAGAACAATAAGAAGGGACTAGTAACAGTTACTGCACACATAATTTTCTTTTCAAGTACATGGTAATATTTTTTTTTACAATAAGTTGTTGTGGTGCACCACTTTAATTACATAGACATTAAGATGTGATTATACATTTCCCTTATCTGCATTGTTGTCTTTACTGTAATATTTTTCTGCTTGAGCGTTGTCATGTTTAGATATAATTTATTGCTTTTGCTTCTGCTGTTTGCCAGGCATAATGTTACTGAATTTGATTTTGTATTACGCTGTTAATCCAGTTTTACTAATGATTATTTTATTGTTTGCTGCGCATTGCCTCATATTAGTTGTAATGTTGAATTGCTTGGTAATTTAGATTTACTGTAGCTTGCTTTGCCAGTTTGAAATATTTGTCATTGATGTTTATTGTTTTATGTGATGCTGCATTGCCTCGTCCCTTGGTATATATATCTGAGCTCAGTAGATTTAAGTTAGCTTAAGAGGGGGTAGACTATATAAGAAACTAACTATGATGAATTGGAAGAAATGCATTGAGAAGCCGCAAGAAACAGATAGGGCCAAAATGAGTATTGTACAATGAGCCATATTTATTTTGAAAGAATTATGGTTGGAATACAGAAAAGAGGTACAGATAGGACTTTTGGAAATAATGAGGAACGAAGGGAGATCTCCAAGAACAAAAAAAGTTTTGTTCGCAAGATACTGCAGTGAAAGAAACCCTGTCCTTTCCTTGTGTTATCCCACTATGTGTTTGTGTTCCCTTGTGTATTTGTGTACTTCCTGTCTTTAGTTGTTTATCTGATAAGACCTATGTTGTAGAATTTTTCTAATACCATGTTATTTACTTTGTAAACATGTTTAAACAGTATTTGTTCTGTTTTGTTTTAATGCTCATGTGGAAGTTGATATTCCAAAAGTTATTCTGATCTTTATGTATGTACTTATGTCATTATTTTTGTAACACTGATGTATTTGTTTATTTCTATTCTTTTGTAAAGCCCCTATTCCTACAAATGTTATCTGTATTATTATGTTTTTAATGATGTATTTTATACCGTTGTTATTGTATTCTTATGTTATAAAATTGTAATTGACACCAGGTCATCAAATTAAGTAACTTGTAAGTTACATTTCACTGCACACGTTTTTGTTGGTCATAGTATATGGACAATATGCGAGAAGTAGGGACTGATAGTGTTTGCACGTGTGTTAATAATTCAGCAAGGGACTGGATAACAGCATTGCTGGTTCTAAGGACAATTCCAAAAACTTTGTGAGTGCCAAGTGGTGGTTATGGACTTGTTATATTATCCGCAAGACTCTTCAATGGTGATTGTGTACCTGCACAGTCACAACAGATGGCTGCTGGCCATCTCTACAAGGACTACAGTGGGTCTGCGCCTCTGGTGGCCCACCAGTACCATTATCTCTACAAGGACTACAGTGGGTCTGCATCTTTGATGACCCACCAGTACCACAATCTCTACCAGGAATACACTGTGTCTGCACCTCTGGTGGCCCACCAGTACCATTATCTCTACAAGGACTGCAGTGGGTCTGCACCTTTGATGACTCACCAATACCATTATTTCTACAAGGACTGCAGTGGGTCTGCACCTCTGGTGGCCCACCAATACCGTAATCTCTACCAGGACTACAGTGGGTCTGCTCTGGGATGACCTACCAAACGATATTCTTCAAAACTTCGATTGATTCCGCTGTGGGTTTGCTCTGTTGTGGCCCATTACCTGCCTGCATGTCAAGAGTCAGCACTGTCTTTCCGTTGGAAGGACAACGATACTTCTTCAAGACTGCATGGAAATCCACTACTTCCGTGTGCATTTTCTTTTACTGCTCAGACTTTGAGAAAAACACTGCAATGTGATGAATGATCAGGACTGTCTTTATGGACTGTGAGAAAATTTTAGCTTTTGACCAACATTGTATCAATAAGTGTGTGCATTTGATTTCTTTGTTATTGTAATTACGATTATGAAAAATTTTAACAAATATGTATTGGCCAGTGCCCAACAAAATTTGTAAAATTTTTTGTGGGGAGCATGGGGGCTATGTAAGTAGGCTGTTTAGGTTTTTTTATTGGTAACGCCACCTCAGTATGAAAATCACCGGCTGTGCCGTGTGCAGTCTGTGGCTGCTTTGCATTGTTGTAATACTCAACCATTGTAGTGTTAGGCAGCTGGCTGTGAACAGCGCGTAGCGCTGGGCAGTTGGAGGTGAGCCGCCAGCAGTGGTGGATGTGGGGAGAGAGATGGCGGAGTTTTGTAATTTGTCATGATATCAAGGTAAATACATTGTTTGTTCTCTATTAATATCTTTCATTTGCTAACTATCCCTATCAGTAGTTAGTGCCTTCCATAGTTTGAATCTTTTATTTAGCTGGCAGTAGTGGCGCTCGCTGTATTGCAGTAGCTTGAGCAGCGAAGATTTTTGGTGAGGTAAGTGATTTGTGAGACGTATAGTTTAATGTTAGTCAGGGCCATTCTTTTATAGGGAATTTTGAAAGTCAGATTGCGTTGCGCTAACAAAATATTGTGTGTTGAAAGTCAGATTGCGTTGCGCTATAAATATTGTGTGTCAGGTTAAGGACAGTCGTGTATATTGTTCAAAAGGGGACGTTTCAATAGATCGTGAAATGGAAACCACAGTGAAAATGAAAACTGTTTTATTTGCAACAGTTAGCTATAGCTTCCACCTACTTATTTCCATACTCGCTGATCTGACTTAGACGTCTGTCTAAGCGTTGTACCAACTTTCCAATACCCTCGTTGTAGAAAGCAGCCGCCTGTGCTTTCCGCCAATTCTCTGCGCTGGCCTACAGCTAGTTGTATGTGCCAAAATGTTGTCTTCATAGCCAGCGGTTCATGTGCTCAAAGATGAAACTCAGAGAGACAATTACGGGCTGTATTGCGGGTAATCAAACATTTCCAGTTGCAAACGACGCAGGAGCATCTTCATTACCCCTGCAGAATGAGGCTGAGAATTGTCTTGAGGAAGAAAACGAATTTCTCACCAGGCCCTCGTACTTGGCGGGAGACACAATTGTTCTAGGTATTTTTATGTGTCCCCTCTGTGCTCAGAACTAAAAAGAACGACGTAACGCGATCGGCGGGCAAACTAGAGACACTACCCAATACACCTACTTGTTTTAATTTCTTGTTCAAAACTGTTTTTTCTAGGCAACTTTTTGCACCATACAATACTTTCCACAAGTTAGGAGAATTTGTATGTGCTGCAAACTGCATAACAACGTTTATGCATGCAATGGCTTCTTCAATCGTATTAATTTTTCTGGGGACATCATTTTGTTTCACTTCTTCTTCCTTTGTTTTTTCTTCATCGTCCTCTTTGTTGCGTATTGCTATTAAATCTATTAAATCTCGGTGAAGTGAAAGTGGAGTGAGGTGACATCTGTACTGCATGAAATGTTTCGCATTTTCATTAATTCAGCAATTGTTGCTGCATTTTCTTCAACTTCGATGGGCGCGCGGAGTGGCTGCGCGGTTAGGGGCGCCATGTCACTAATCGTGCGGACCCTCCCGCCGGAGGTTCGAGTCTTCCCTCGGGCATGGGTGTGAGTGTTGTCCTTAGCGTTAAGTTAATTTAAGTAGTGTATAAGTCTAGGGACCGATGACCTCAGCAGTTTGGTCCCTTAGGAATTCACACACATTTGAGAATTTTTGAACTTCGATGGCCACAAAATCGTCTTGTTCTTGACCCCCAAACCTATTTTTTATTGAAGAACTTGGTGACATTTTCGGGTTTTATTTCCTTTACTGCCAAACCAATCCAATTTACTGCATCCAGGACAGAAACTGACTGTGCAAGAGCGAATGCACTTTCAGCTTCTCCAACACTAAGAATAAGAGATTGCATCAGTAATCGCCTATAATGACACTTGAATGTGTAAATCACCCCATGGTCCATGGGTTGTGTGAGGCTGGTTGAACCTGGAGGGAACCAAGGCAATTTTACGTTTGATAACGTTACTTTCGCTGGCAGATTGCATTGTCTAGGAAAAGGGGAACTTGGCGATTTTCTTTTTTCATTTTGGGATTGAAAGAACCCAGCCATTCTTCCATAAGACCACTCACCATCCACCCATTTTTATTGCTTTGCCATGTGACTGGAAGCCTACTGATGTCTATGGTCTTGAAATAACTTGGTTTTACCGCCTTTCCTTTCACCAGTGGCTTCTCACTTTCACCTAACATGTTTCTACGCAGCAATACAGCAACAAGCGATAAAACAGTCCTGTTTCATCGGCATTGAACACATTTTTCTGGTCATAATTCACAATGAAGTCAGTCAGTATTGTCTTGCATTCTGTTGCGGAACTTTCTTGCACATCCTTAGCTTCGCCACGAACTTCATTTCACACTAACAAGGGGAGGCCGCCAATTGTGAAATTCAGATTCGATTCATACTGCGCATAATAAAAGCTCATGGCCAGAGGTGTAATGAGGCAAAGCACCAAGATGCACTTCTCAGCCGTTGTCGAGAAAATCGACAGTTAAAAGAAGCCGTTGCCGTGAAATACTCTCTACGATTGATAAGTTTCTACAGCGTCGTGGCGCAGCGGTAAGCGCTCGGCTTCGTAATCCGAAGGTCGCCCGGTCAAAACTCGCGCCATGCAACTTTTTTTTATTATTGGTTTTTTGAAATTCATATATATATATATATATATATATATATATATATATATATATATATATATATATATATAAATGAATTGCTTATGCATGTTGGTGAAGGCGGATCGCTCTCCAACTGTACCGCCTCCATTTTTCCGTTTGTTTAACAGGATGTACCAAAGCTCTCCCGTCCGCACGGATTTTCTACGATGTTACAAGTTGCGCTAGGGACCGCATCTACCTTCTTTCGAAGTTAACAGGCAACTACGCTGTTATGCGGCGGCTCGTTTCGGCCCATTCAACATCTGACCTTCAAGTGTAACGAGCGAGTAACGGAGTTTATATTTCATACCAGCCACAGCAAATTTGTGTTCGTGGGGTCTCTATTCTAATTCGAACGTTTGACTTACGCTATACGTATTCGTTTCGGAATATCGTTACTACGTCTTCCGTTAACTATACGTGGTTAACATTATGAAGACAATTAATAACATTTGTGAAATACAACTTTGTTTGCGGAAAACATAATGATGTTCGAAGTCGCCAGTTTTTCCACGACAAACGACTTTCAACAACTTATATGCAACTGATTGCCGGGAAATATATACAGGGTGTTTCAAAAATGACCGGTATATTTGAAACGGCAATAAAAACTAAACGAGCAGCGATAGAAATACACCGTTTGTTGCAATATGCTTGGGACAACAGTACATTTTCAGGCAGACAAACTTTCGAAATTACAGTAGTTACAATTTTCAACAACAGATGGCGCTGCGGTCTGGGAAACTCTATAGTACGATATTTTCCACATATCCACCATGCGTAGCAATAATATGGCGTAGTCTCTGAATGAAATTATCCGAAACCTTTGACAACGTGTCTGGCGGAATGGCTTCACATGCAGATGAGATGTACTGCTTCAGCTGTTCAATTGTTTCTGGATTCTGGCGGTACACCTGGTCTTTCAAGTGTCCCCACAGAAAGAAGTCACAGGGGTTCATGTCTGGCGAATAGGGAGGCCAATCCACGCCGCCTCCTGTATGTTTCGGATAGCCCAAAGCAATCACACGATCATCGAAATATTCATTCAGGAAATTATAGACGTCGGCCGTGCGATGTGGCCGGGCACCATCTTGCATAAACCACGAGGTGTTCGCAGTGTCGTCTAAGGCAGTTTGTACCGCCACAAATTCACGAAGAATGTCCAGATAGCGTGATGCAGTAATCGTTTCGGATCTGAAAAATGGGCCAATGATTCCTATGGAAGAAATGGCGGCCCAGACCAGTACTTTTTGAGGATGCAGGGACGATGGGACTGCAACATGGGGCTTTTCGGTTCCCCATATGCGCCAGTTCTGTTTATTGACGAAGCCGTCCAGGTAAAAATAAGCTTCGTCAGTAAACCAAATGCTGCCCACATGCATATCGCCGTCATCAATCCTGTGCACTATATCGTTAGCGAATGTCTCTCGTGCAGCAATGGTAGCGGCGCTGAGGGGTTGCCGCGTTTGAATTTTGTATGGATAGAGGTGTAAACTCTGGCGCATGAGACGATACGTGGACGTTGGCGTCATTTGGACCGCAGCTGCAACACGGCGAACGGAAACCCGAGGCCGCTGTTGGATCACCTGCTACACTAGCTGCGTGTTGCCCTCCGTGGTTGCCGTACGCGGTCGCCCTACCTTTCCAGCACGTTCATCCGTCACGTTCCCAGTCCGTTGAAATTTTTCAAACAGATCCTTTATTGTATCGCTTTTCGGTCCTTTGGTTACATTAAACCTCCGTTGAAAACTTCGTCTTGTTGCAACAACACTGTGTTCTAGGCGGTGGAATTCCAACACCAGAAAAATCCTCTGTTCTAAGGAATAAACCATGTTGTCTACAGCACACTTGCACGTTGTGAACAGCACACGCTTACAGCAGAAAGACGACGTACAGAATGGCGCACCCACAGACTGCGTTGTCTTCTATATCTTTCACATCACTTGCAGCGCCATCTGTTGTTGAAAATTGTAACTACTGTGAAAATGTACTGTTGTCCCAAGCATATTGCAACAAACGGTGTATTTCTATCGCTGCTCGTTTAGTATTTATTGCCGTTTCAAATATACAGGTCATTTTTGAAACACCCTGCATATGGGCCATGCAACTTTTTTTTTTAGTTTTTGTTTTTTGTAATTTATATATATATATATATATATATATATATATATATATATATATATATATATATATATATTACAAAAAACAAATACTAAAAAAAAGTTGCATGGCCCGAGATTCGATCCGGCGATCTTCGGATTACGAACCCGAGCGCTTACCCCTACACCACGACGCTGTAGGAAATTGTTAATCGTAGAGAGTATTTCACGGCAACGGTTTCTTTTAACTGTCGATTTTCTCGACAACGGCTGAGAAGTGCATCTTGGTGCTTTGCCACATTACACCTCTGGCCATGAGCTTTTATTATGCGCAGTATGAATCGAATCTGAATTTCACAATTGGCGGCCTCCCCTTGTAAGTCGTGCCTAGCCTTGAAACTGTACACCAATTCTGTGGATACCTTACACTCCGTAATTCCACGCTCTTTAGCGACTTTCAGAGCCTCACTCTTCAACATGGGTGCAGATAAAGGTAAGTTTATATCCACCTCTTTCACTGCGCACATTGCAGCCGAGTGTTGGTAGATGCGCAACAATGTTCCTGTATGCACCGGATTGCGTCAATAATGTGGAAAACGAGAAAGCCGACAAACAGAGCGCTGACGAACGAACCGTTTCTTTTGATGTACTGTACCGACACTGAGCGTAACTTATTCGTTGTTGAACAGAGCGGCGCGGTTTTAGGTCCACATCAGCAACGCCGCGCTGCGCTGGATCTCTCTTCTTGGTTTTGCGCCGCTTAACAGAGGTGTTAAAAGTAACGTCCTTGTAGATTCATGAATAACTAATGAACTGTAATACAGTAGTACTGTATAGGCTCTTTTCAGCATTATACAATCAATTATTAAGTATGTTCTAAGATTTGCTTTCCGTTTCCGCGTTAGGAACGTTCCGCTTTATACAAAAAATCAGCATATAAAAGTGTATTGAATGCGTCGGGACTGAAATACTTGTACGGTTTGGGCAGATTTCCCAATTACACACGTGCCGATGTGAGCAAGTTTTACTGTATTTGCGATCGGTCAGCAGTAGGTTCTCGAGTTTGCGTCGATTAAAATGGACAGAGGAAGCTGGGAAGACCATCAAAGACGGTAGGACAGTAGAGAATTTCGGTGCAGAATCTTCCGAAGAAGGGATAGCAGCAGCGTTTACTTTGTCAGGGACGCAGGAAAATACACAGCGGAGATATAGTTGCTTGCGAAACAGAATTGAACGAAAATCAGAGCAGTACAGTTGCAGCAATTATGATGGACGTTCTACCCTGGATAAAACAAATCCTTCTGCAAGCCGAATGAGACAGAATAAAAGCTGAGCAAATAGATAGAAAAGCCGAACGAGTGGAAAACAAATGCAGGAAGGAGACGGAAAAGCTGGAGAGGACAAGAAAGAAGCGAGAGGAAAGTAAGCGAATCTGGTCAGAAATACAAGGTTTAGAAATAAAGGTGTATTCTAAATTCGAATCCATTGACAAAAATTAGAAGTGGTTTCGGAAACGATGAAAACCGGTGTATTCAGGCTGGCACAGGCCGAAGTTAGTGAAAAAGCTAGAGGAAACCAACACCTCACTTTCAAAAAGGGTGCAGGAGGTTGAAGGTGTTAACAAACCTCTTTCGCGAAGTGTACAGATTATGGAGAACCGTACAGACTATGGAGAACCAACCAGTATCAGGCAGCACTGAACCTGTGCAATCTGCAGCGACAAAATGAAATAATTAACTGAGAAATGAGGTGGAGCGATCATGGATAGCGGAGCTACTATTGTTAGTATTCATGAGTAGGATGAGGATCGAAAATGAGTCAATACAGGCGAATGTTTGCGGTCCAAGGGAGCGTCGTAATTGTTTCAGAACGGTCTGCGGTTAGAGAAACGGGGCCCGTGAACGAAAATGACGAAATATTTGATGAAAAACAGTTTTCTCTCTGATAAAATTACAGACTTATACGGTAGGTGGAAACATGCGTGTGAAAACACGGATAGTTCAGTTTAGAAATAACCTACCGAAATCATGGCCGGAATAGAGAAAAACGGAATTCACTAGTGGCGAAGCTATTGTGAAGATGTTGTCAATAATCAAAAACTGTGTAACCATTGCCGGGTTCGAAGCAGAAATTATGAAACTATACTGGCCTACTGCTGATACGCCTGAGCAATTTGCTTAATTTTCTTACTAATTTCTGGACAAATACTTCTATTAATTCTAGAAACAGCAGGAGCTTTAATTCAAGCTTATGCTTCTCAATCCTAAGAAGTTTATATTCTAGAAAAGGTAATTAAAGCTCCGCCAATGGCAACAACACGGTTTCAGTCGTATTTAGCGTACTTCGGTGAAATTCTGAAGAGAAATCAACGTCTGGACAACCAATATAGGAACGGAAAACTAATTCAGTTGTTTGTCAATACCATGACGACGGAGCACAACAGAACTCTCGTTTTTGTGTAGAAAAGTGACTTGGGGGCTATCACATTGACATTAAAATATCTGGATGAGATCGAGGGGGAAGAAAGGGCGGCGAGTGCTTCGGTACTTCCGAGAGGCAGCAATGCGGGAACTTGTGTGGTTAGGAGAGCGCACTTGGAAATGTGGGAGAGAGCGGTAACGGCAAGCGGAGCCATAATCCAAAAGAAAATTGACTTAGTCCGCATCCGAGGTAGTCTGACGACAAAGGACCACAACGGGCCGGAAAGTCGGTGCCTCGAAGAGAGAATGGAGGTGGTGAAGTAGTAGAGTTACGAAACTGGATTTTGTTTTTATTACGTGTTCTGTAACAGTAGCACTAGGGTATTTACGTATAAGTCGTAGTGTGATTTATTCTTAACTGTGAATAGTTAGTGTGTTGTGGTATTTAGTGTTTTGTTCATGAGTGTTCATTTGTAGGTCTGACCGCATTACATTTAATTAGTTGTGTGCGTAGGGCGTTAGAATAAACGCTCATCGCAGTGAGTTTGCTGTAGATGCGTCAGAGAGCACACGTGATTTGCTTTTGCACCCACTTGGCAGAACGTTTGTTTTATTCATGAGTGTATACGTGTTTTCGACATTTTGTGTTTTCGACATTTTGTAGATTATGATGCGCCGCAGTGAGGTCCGAGAACCATCGGCAAAGCCTGATGACATATATTCATTCGTCTATTCTCTTTAAGCAGCATTGCGACTATTACGCGAAGTGATCAAAAGTAATAAATGTATCTTCCAGTTTGCAAAAGTATCCGGACACCTCGCCGAAAATGACTTCCAAGTTCGTGGCGTCCTCCATCGGTAATGCTGGAATTCAGTATGGTGTTGGGCCACCATTAGCCTTGATGGCAATTTCCACTCTCGCAGGCATACGTTCAGTCAGGTGCTGGAAGGTTTCTTGTTTGGGGAATGGAGGCCCATTCCTCACGGAGTGCTGCACTGAGGAGAGGTATCGATGTCGGTCGGTGAGGCCTGGCACGTAGTCGGCGTTCCAAAATATCCCAAAGATGTTCTATAGGATTCAGGACTCTGTGCAGGCCAGTCCATAACAGGGATTATATTGTCGTGTAACCACTCAGCCACAGGCCGTGCATTACGAATAGATCGTGTTGAAAGATGCAATCGCCATCCCCGAATTGCTCTCCAATAGTGGCAAGCAAGATGGTGCTTTAAACATCAACGTAGGCGTTTGCTGTGTTAGTGCCACGCAAAACAACAACGGGTGCAAGCCCCCTACATGAAAAACACGACTACAACGTAACACCAGCGCCTTCCAATTTTACTTTTGGCACTACACACGCTGGCAGATGACGTTCACCGAGCATTCGCCATACTCACACCCTGCCACCGGATCGCCACATTGTGTACTGTGATTCGTCACTCCACACGCCGATTTTACACTGTTTAATAGTCCAATGTTTTCGCTTCTTACACCAAGCGAGGCGTTGTTTGCCATTTATCGGCGTGATGTGTGGCTTATGAGCAGCCGCTCGACCATGAAATCGAAGTTTTCTCACCTTCCGCCTAACTGTCATAGTACTTGCAGTGGATCCTGATGCAGTTTAGAATTCCTGTGTGATGGTGAGGATTGGTGTCTGCCTATTACACATTACGACCCTCTTCAACTGTCGGTGGTCTCTGTCAGTCAACAGGCGAGTTCGGCCTGTATTCTTTTGTGCTGTACGTGTCCCTTCACGTTTTCGCTACACTATCACATCGGAAACCATGGACCTAGGGATGGTTACGAGTGTGGGAATCTCGCGTACAGACGTATGACACAAGTGACACCCAATCACCTGACCACTTTCGAAGTCCGCGAGATCCGCGGAGCGCCCCATTCTGCTCTCTCACAATGTCTAATGACTACTGAGGTCACTGATGTGGAGTACCTGGAAAAAACGTATGTTTTTGGGGATGTCCGGATATTTTTGATCACATTGTGTAGAGCAAATTGTCTTTATATTAGGACATGTTTTTGTGGAACAGATCTGAAGATGGTCATTATAGATCGAAACCGGTAGTCTTATGACAAAAAAAATTGTGAGCATAGTACTAAAGTAAAGGACATTTGATCCGTGTGAGATTCGCTGTAATGATTTTCTTGTGAGATGTCGGATTTAAATTATAAATGACAGACGTTTGGTGTCAGCCACCTGAAAATGAGTTTAGAGTGGCGTGAATTTAAGCATTAGCAATGGGAGACTTGAGTTTATGTTAGTGATGTGAGGAGGAGTCAAGTGTTGTATGTCATGTGAGACTATGATACACACGGCTGATAATGTAGGAGAGATCTGAGCTTCCCCAAGCGGCGATTTGAGCCTCGGGGAACTAGCTGAGATCAAATTACTTTTTTTCAGCCAGCGATTATGGCCATTTGAGCATCGAGCGTGCTTGACGTTACCTTTTCGAGTTTGATGTTGTGTGCATCAGCTCTCTGTGTCACACAGGCTATTCTTACCTTAAAAGTTCCCATCTCTGGGTGCAATTCCTCATTCCACCAGTCTCTCCTGGACTTCCAGAACCTTCAGTCCTTAGCCCTTACCCAACTTGTCCTGAATCTCTACACTACTTCATGTAACCACCACTCCCAACAGCTCCTATCTCTCTTCAAAGTCCTCCACCTCTCAAACCCTTGCTTGGAGAACACACTCAGGAACATCATCCTAGAAGCCAGCTGTAAACTTGAGTTCCATGCCACACACCACCTGAAAAAACTATCCACAGTGCTAGAAGTGGGTTCCCTCTCCCTATCCCTCACAAACACCAACCACAACAGAACCTTCAACAAACCCCCCTCATAGCCAATAAACCTAGCCTAGCAACCCTACTCAATCTCCCAATCCCAGCACATAACCCACACAGACCAAATCTCAACTATAACCACAGTCAAATGCCACATATCACCAGTCGCAATTCAGTTCTAAACCTCTCATCCAGATCCCTCTCTCCTCCAGAGACATCTGTTCTATCAAATGGCTTAACCTTTAGCCCCACGCCTAAATTCAACCACACTGCCCTGGTTAAAGATCTCCTCTCATTCACCCGGAACCTCAACTGGAAATATCACTTCACTACCCAGACACAGCCCCCAAATACTATACCCAGTGTTGAACCCTGTCTAGAACAGTTCCGACCGCCTTCTCAAAGGGATCCTCCTCCCCTCCCCCAAAACCATCCCTTTCAGACATTTAAGGAATTCCTCACATCCAGTGTTGCCTCCCAGTCCTTCTTGAAGAACATCCTGACAACCCCCAACATCACCCCACTGAATCCCGTGCCATTAAGGAGGTGAAAACAGACCACTCTATTGTCATCCTCCCGGCGGATAAAGGCTCCACAACAGTGGTACTTGACCGTGTGGAGTATGTGGCAGAAGGTCTGCGTCAACTCTCCGACATCTCAATCTACAAAGCTGTTACCCAGGATCCCATTCCCTCCATCCAGACTGAGCTGCACAAAATCCTAAAAATCCAAGGTCCCTCACAAGGCCTCACAACGGCTTCCATAGACCTACTCACTCCACCTGATCCACGTACCCCTACCTTCTACCTATTACCCAAAATCCACAAAGAGAAGCATCCTGGCCGTCCCATTGTAGCAGGCTTCAAAGCCCCAACAGAACGTATCTCAGCTCTGGTAGACCAACACCTCCAACCTATCACCTGCAGACTCCCATCCTACAGCAAAGACACAAACCACTTCCTAGAACGCCTCAAATCCATTCCCACTCCCACCTGAAACCTTTCTTGTCACCATAGAAGCTACATCCCTTTACACAAACATCCCACATCCCCATGGTCTCTCTGCCCTTGAGCACTACCTCTCCCACCCAAAGATCTTCCAAAAACCTCGTTCCTTATCACACTTACCAACTTCATCTTCACCCATAACTACTTCACTTTTAAAGGCCAGACCTACAAACAAATCACGGGAACGGCCATGGGAACCAGGATGACTCCGTCCTATGCCAACCTCTTCATGGGCCACATGGAGGACACTTTCCTGAAGACCCAACAGCTGCTTCCCCTGGCCTGGTATAGGTTTATAGATGACATCTTTATGGTCTGGACTCATGGTGGAGAAACACTCCTTAATTTCCTCCATAACCTCAACTCCTTTTCGAATCTGCATTTCACCTGGTCCTTCTCCAAAACCCAAGCCATCTTCCTGGATGCTGACCTTCATCTTGTTGAAGCTCACATCCACACCTCTGTCCATATCAAACCCACAAACAAACAACAGTACCTTCACTTTGATAGCTGCCATCCATTCCACATCAAACGCTCCCTTCCCTACAGCCTAGGTATTCGTGGCAAACGTATCTGCTCCAGTGACGAATCCCTCAACAATTACACCAATAACCTGACCAGTGGTTTCCTCTCCCGCAACTATCCTGCAGACCTTGTCCACAAACAGATCTCCCGAGCAATACATTCCTCCCCGTCCAACAACAATGTTCCTGTCCCCAGACCACACAGAAGCATCCCCCTAGTCACCCAATATTATCCTGGCCTCGAATACATCAACAAATTACTCCGCCAGGGAAATGACTTTCTCAAGTCAACCCCTGAAATGAGATCATCCCTTGACAAAATTCTCCCCACACCACACAGAGTTGCCTTTCGTCGCCCCCCTAACCTCCATAACATCCTTGTCAAACCCTACAATATTCCCAGACTACCTTCTCTACCCAGTGGTTCCTACCCCTGTAACCGACCCCGCTGCAAAACATGCCCCATGCATCCCCCCACAACCACCTACTCCAGCCCCGCTACTCGTAAAACATACACAATTCAAGGCAGGGTCACACGTGAAACTACACCTGTCATTTATCAGCTGACATGCCTGCACTGCACAGCCTTTTACATCGGTATGACAACAACTAAACTGGCTGAGTGCATGAACGGACACAGACGAACTGTCTGCCTAGGAGATGTCCAATACCCAGTAGCAGAGCATGCCCTCCAGCATAATTCTAGGGACCTAAGAACCTGCTACACCGTATGTGCCTTTTGGCTTCTCCCACCCAACACCAGTCCCTCGGAACTGCGGAGATGGGAACTTGCACTCCAACACATCCTTTCATCCCGCCATCCCCCTGGACTGAACCTACGTTAAACAACCTCACTCTCATTTACTCTTCAGTCTCCTCCTCTTTCCCTTTCCTCTTTATCCATTCACGCATCTTTTCATCCTCCATAGTTTATCTTTATATTATATACCTCTCTACTTCTGTATGCATCCCCTTTGGTTTGAAGCTGGCACAGTACTTACAGTAGAATATCTTTGGCTTCCCTCTGCCAACCATGCCTCCATCCTTGCTACCCTCCCTGTTTTCCTTTCCCTGTTGCTTCATAACCTGGGTTGTGAGTAACTGAATCCACTTTCCCTTCTTCCCTTTTTTCCCCTCTCTCCTCCCTGATGAAGAAACAAAGTTCTGAAAGCTAGGAACGTAAATTTTCGGTTCTGTTTTTTGTGTATCTATCGGCTGTACTGAGCTGAGGTAAGTACTGGCCAGCCCCTCTATCTCTTTGTTAGTATGTGTTTCACATCTTTATATGAGATTTTCCATTAATCACACAGGCTATTCTGTTCGTTATTGAGTTAGAATTATAATTTTGCCACCCCTACTAAATCAATTATATGGTAAATCCATCTTACTAGTACCAGCCACATACGCTGTATAAGGATTTTGGGGAAACGAGAACTTGTTTTTTTTCTTATAATTGTGAAACAATCTAACAGTCAATATGCACCATGTTTCGTTGCGGTAACCGTATTTGCCTTTCTTAAAGAGAACTGACTGAAAAAGTTGCATAACAACAAAATTGTTGCCACGATCCCGCTAATCATTTAGTAAACGCTGTGAACTCGTGTTACGAAATAAATTGTTGGTTTAGGTTTACGGCTTTGTGATGCATTATGTTGATGAAGTATTTTTCTCTGTGGACAGTTCGAATGTTTTACAGCTAGCCGCGTCGCGGTGTGAGCAGAAGTGAACCTACAGTAGAAGGGAGGGGCGACTGACCCTTCCTCTACTGCCGTAATGACACCCACATACCTGTTATAATCCCGGAAGCCGCTCTTTGGCGCTTGCGTTTTGTAGCCCGACGAGTCGGAGCACAACAGATGCTTTTGTCGGCTTAGACAGACAGCGGACTGAGTGTTGCCGCGACAATACCGCTTCAGAGAAGAAGGTCACTTTGTGACGACTAATAATGTCTCAGGTGTGCCTGCCGGCTAGAGTGGCCGAGCGGTTCTAGGCGCTACAGTCTGGAACCGCGCGACCGCTACGGTCGCAGGTTCGACTCCTGCTTCGAGCATGGATGTGTGTGATGTCCTTAGGTTAGTTAGGTTTAAGTAGTTCTAAGTTCTAGGGGACTGATGACCTCAGAAGTTAAGTCCCATAGTGCTCAGAGCCTTTTGAATCATTTTTTGTGCTGTGACTCAGAATTTTATATTGTAAGCCCACAAACGCTCTCATATTTGTACGTCAACCTTTTGGCACGTACATCACACTACGCTCATTTGCAACGTGACGCATAAATAAATTCAATGTATGTGTCACATCTTTTAACGAAGGCAATAATGCTTACGGTAAGATTTATGCATAAGATTTTCATTTAAAACATGTGTTTGGCCAAATGAAGGCGTCACAATTTAATATAATTTTTCTTGAAACTTGTTCATTGTTTATTTCGTTACAATTTTGTGAACACTAACAGATCGTAGTGACATTTTTTTTCCATTAATCATTTTTTTGTGATACACATGAACCACTGTCCGTGTGGATATTTGCCACAGCTCTTAAGGTCTTTCATGAGAAGAGATCTCCATAGAAAGAGACAACAATTACGATGTATCACTTTTTATGGAAGAATAATAGTTTATAATAAAAAATTCATTTAACTTCACATTAGCGATGATGAGCAGACATAATTACGTTTCTGATACCAGGTGGACAAAGATCCCTGTTTTCTGGTTAAAGCCGAACAACCCATTTAGTATGTGGTAATCAAGAGGTACCATAGTTATCTTCATGTTTTTATTGCCATTTTTATCATACCGGCGACGATGCCTTGCTATATTTTTAATTTAAATAGATGTAAGAGTGTCAGGAGCCTCGTGTTGTCAAATTTCCGGTTCTGAGTTGACGCATGTAATTTTTTCATCATGCCAATGTTCAGTGAACATTGAGGACAGCGATCATAGGAGTTTTGTTCTTTTTAAAAGGAGAAGCGATTAGGTGATGTGACATTGCGAACACGTGTCACTATGTTTACTTTTATTTACTGATTTTTGATTATGTTTGAGGAAAGCACAATGCTGTCTAGCTGTGGAGGAAGGGTTCAGTGTGCATTGGTGGAAAGCAAGCGGGATTAGCACCTGCATAGCAGTTCCACCATGACCACAGGTCCGTCACAGGCTCTGGTGGAAAGAGATCAGACGGCTTTTCGCAGAAGCTTCTGCAGTAAGTCACTGGCCGTCCATTTAGTTACGAATACGGTTTTCTCCTTTCAAAGGAGTTGCCGACAAGCTCCCAGAAAATTGCCATATGTGACGAATTCTCATTCCGGTACACAGAACACAGGAGAGAACGATATGGTACTAGTAACCTACCGTGGGAATACTCGTTGCCTTTCCTCCAAAATCTGTTTATCAGATCACGTGAATCTTGTCCGATACCGTGCGTTGGCATGAAGATTCAAATGGCTCTGAGTACTATGGGACTTAACTTCTGAGGTCATCAGTCCCTTAGAACTCATAACTACTTAAGGACAGCACACACATCCATGCCCAAGGCAGGATTAGAACCTGCGACCGCGGCTCCAGACTGTAGCGCCTAGAACCGCTCGGCCACCCCGGCTGGCTGCCGTGAAGGACTGTACCATAGAGCGGAACCTGGCTAGGTGTCAGTGCCAAACTTCTCCATACTAAAATGCGTGCAGTGATCGAAAAATGGGAAATTTATGGTTCAAATGGCTCTGAGCACTATGGGACTTAACTTCTTTGGTCATCAGTCCCCTAGAACTTAGAACTACTTAAACCCAACTAACCTAAGGACATCACACACACCCATGCCCGAGGCAGGATTCGAACCTGCGACTGTAGCGGTCGCTCGGTTCCAGACTGGAGCGCCTAGAACCGATCGGCCACTCCGGCCGGCGGGAAATTTATGCAGGGTTCTCCTTTTTTCTGGAAAAGAAAGTGAAATTGTCGCTCGGCACTCTGGCAATGGTTGGTGATCGCCCAGCTCACTTCCCCAGATTGGATTTTTCGAGAGCTGGAGTGTTAGGAGACAACGATTCCGTTTCGGGATCTGCCGTGGACCGCTCGTCTGGACCTGTCCAGACGTCGGTGAAGATCATTCTCGGCCGCCATTTTGAATTCGATGTTGACTTGTGCCTTGGCGTAAATGTTCGATGAGTTATAAATAAGTATCGCAGTTAGCGGTCAGTCTTATAAGAGCAGCTCACAATTTGCAGGAATTGCAGCGCATCTTAGATTGCTTGATTACTTGCCATCTTTTGCGAGTCTTGAACCCGATTACTTTGCATTTGCTGCCTGTGAACGTCACGGAAGTTAGATGACGTTTCAAAGGCTCGCATCCTCGTTTTGTTCCTCAAGACATCTACATCCCAGCGAAGTCTGTCGGTGTAATTCTGAAACACCCTGTGTACACCGTGCTTCTCAGTACTCAACATGGGGTGAGCTGAAAGATCTCTAGAGAAGTTTGGTGTTGCGAGACCAGTAAAACATAGTTTTCTGCTTTGTACCTCATAGTGCGCTAATTTAATTATCATTTTTATTTCGTCTTTAGTCGAAATCGCCCGTGTATAGCTTCTCTGGGAGGGCAGGTATCCGTATAGTGAACGAGCATACAGAAGTTTTGGTACAGTTAAATCAGCTACAGCTAATATTCAGCTCGCTGCAAGGGTTCAGGTGGCTGCCTACTGCAACAATAGGTTACAGATTGCCAGTAACAGTACCTGCCAAGTACTGTTGGGCTTGCCACTGACTTGAATTCTCAACTACCATTAAGTTTTTGAGGCCAGAACTTTACGCACGGGACTTTTCACGCAGGACGTGCAGAACGTTTGCAGCGTGCTCGAGGTGAGACCCGGGGCTGTTAGCGCGGCTCACACGGGCCGGCTAATATTGACACGTAGGCCCTTCCAGACCGTGTCAGGCGTCGTGGAACAATTAGGCGCGCACGGTGGGCTGCCGGCCCCGGCCCTGCGCTATTTACCCCGCTGCGCGGACGACCCCAGCCGCCAGCCACAGCCCTTTGATCTCGCGGGCCAGCGGCTAGCTGCGCGTCCGGCCGCTGCCATCCCCCCCCCCCCCCCTCCCGCCCCACCATAACCCCCGCTGTCTCCGGATTAGCCCATTAAGCCCCGGTAATTACGTCATCACTTATGTGCTTTAAACTTCCGACAGGTCAAATTTCCTGTAAACGGGGTCTTATTTGTCGACGATGAATTGTCTCTCCTTCAATGTCGTTAATAATTTATTACCGCAATTGACAATCCGCTCATTCGTGTTCCCAGGCGATAGTTATTGTTTCAATAACGCTTTCGGCATACCCTACGTCGTATATCAAAAGGCAGTCGTTTCTCGGCATTATACATCCACTTCCTTCTGGTTGCCATACGTTGACAATGGGAGAATTTGTAAAGCTGTGTTCATTTCGGTGCAGAGAATGTTAAGCACCAGTTGTTAAATCTGTGCTACATTCACCTAGGGTATCCCGATACATCGAGACCATCGCTGTTATGGACCTCCCTTCCCGACATCCCGACAAAACTCGGTTTTGTCCCGATTTTGTAAAATACTGTTACGAGCTTGGCTCAGGTACTGAAGTAACGCCATCCGTTAGTGCAGTATGTAAATGCAGCCTGAGTTAGTTTTATTTATGTCAACAGGCTCAACGGTCTCAGCGCTTCCTTCAAATCCACCTAGACCAATTTACCACTTGGTGTAACCAAGGCTCCTCCAGATCAATCCTTCAAAAACCCAGGCAATCATCGTAGGATGCACCATCCCCTCCTTCTGGCTCCATGGTTTCTACACCATTTATGACTTCTATCCAGTATACTCTCCTTGAAATGCCATGGTCTCACCTTTGATCATCACCTCACCTGGACTCCACATTTCCTTAGCATCCAACACAAAGCCCACAATCGACTCCACCTCCTGAAACTCTCATCTGGCCACACATGGGGACTGCATCAAATGGTTCAAATGGCTCGGAACACTATGGGACTTAACATCTGAGGTCATCAGTCCCCTAGAACCTAGGTCTACTTAAACCTAACTAACCTAAGGACATCACATACATCCGTGCCCGAGGCAGGATTCGAACCTGCGACCGTAGCAGCCGCGTGGTTCCGGGCTGAAGCGCCTAGAACCGCTCAGCCACCGCGGCCGGCGGGACTGCATCCTTCCACCATCCTTCATACCTACAAATGCTTGATCCATCCCATCCTTTGTCTTGCAAGTGTCACCTGGATCTCCACCCTTCTGAAATTCTATAAAGACTTCCAGATCCTTGAATGCAGTGTTCTCTGTCTTGCTTTCTGTACCCTTCTGCTGTCCCCCATGAAGGTCCTCTATGACCTCCTCCCTTTCCCACATCTCCTCCTTTTCCTTCAACATATCTGTGTCCTGTACACCATCTGCAGTCTCGTGTCGGTGTCACACGAGATGCGACAAATGTAGTGGGCCTCATTGTGTACTGCGCCTAACCTGTTGCTATTTGTGCTCCTGTGGTGGTCAGTACCCACCCACGGACCGATCCTGTCCTGAATATCATAGAGGGCTCAGGATCTAGCTACGTTTAATAACATAGACTTCAGGGATGCTCTGAATATTTGCTCGTAAGCCAACCTTTGCTTCTGTCACAGGGGGACATCAAGTTTTCTATTTTGGGTCGATAGCTCCTGCTCAAATAAACAACAGCGCTCCGGATCGCCAAAACAAAATTTTTTATTTTTTTTTTATTTTTTTATTTTTATTTCTTTATTTTTGTCCCACCCGGTAGGCTGCGCGTGGGTCTGCTCCTGTAAACTGAAGGGTAGGCCGAATGTAGGAAGTGAGTAGTAGCAGGAAAAGGTGAAATTCTTGGTACAACTTTTTACGTAACAGTACATTTAATAGAGAATATTAGTCAATGACATACGTAACTTTGCACTGAGCAGCACGTGGGTGCAAAACCAGACGTATCAAAGCTCACAAAAGTTACACAGGCAAAATCTGTAGTGACTAGCCCACTATGAAATAGAAACAATGTTGCTTGGTCGTCTACTCGGAATCAAATGGGCAGAATCTGGAGCGGCGCTCGTAGAGCTGCACAGCGCCGGCTAGAGGGCGCTGTCGTCGGTGTCGGTGTCGCAGTGCCAACCTACGAACTTGCACCTACGTTGTGGCATCGTAGCTATCGATATCACACTTTTCCCGCTGCTACCCGCGACAAGCTTAGATAGTTATACGCGCACAAGTGGGATTGGTGATAAACGTGTGGATGAGCCTCTTCCAACATTGCTTACTTACCGACCTTATCGATGGCAAACGAAAGTAGGTGAACACCTTAATGGACATGAGTGGTCTCAATAACGAAACTGCTGTACACCACGCAACATGCAGTCATTCTTATATGTGAGAATCCCCATGTGCCTAGTGCTCACAGGGTAACTACTTCGCAAGTACCAAATCAGTGACAGTCTCTAGTTCACAATGAACTAATCGATGAGTTAATAAATGCTATAGACATTGTCGTTCAGGACAAGCGACGAAACAGTACTATGAACGATAACGATATCAAGCTTCTCGTAACAGATGTCTTTCTCTCCCATCCTAAATTATGATGCATATAAAAGCATTGAATTGGAACGCAAGAACAGTTAATTCCAACAGAGAAACTTGCAAAGAGAACTATTCATCAGTCAGCCTGATACAGTCCTGTTACGCGAAACATAGTTCAAGTCTCATCAGACTATTCGCTTTAAAAATTATTTCCTAATAAGGGAGAACAGTCTCGATGGGAAAGGTGGCATCGCTTCGTTAGTAAAAAATACTCTGCCGCGTAAAAGATTCAAGTTCAATGCAAGAAACCGTTAAATCGAATTTGTTGCTGTGCAAATACAAGCTGCTCACAAAACCCTTTACAGTAGTCTCTGTGTATAAAGTTCCACAATATAGAATCGTAGCTGGCCGGTTCTAGGCGCTTCAGTCTGGAAACGCGCGACCGCTACGGTCACAGGTTCGAATCCTGCCTCAGGCATAGATGTGTGTGATTTCCTTAGGTTAGTTAGGTTTTAGTAGTTCTAAGTTCTAGGGGACTGATGACCTCAGATATTGTCCCATAGTGCTCAGAGCCATTTGTATCATAGAATCTTGGAAGATGACTCGAAACTCCTGGTTCCATTAATAATAGTGGCGACCTGATTTCGCATCATGTTGCGTGGGGAAGATAGGACTGGTAGTGCTTTGATGGATGTTACCGAAGACAACAGATGTGACGTTTTGCTCCCCTTGTTTTACTGAACATCCTAATAGGCACTTTGAAACTGACTAAGTGGGGTCAGATGATCTCCCAATAGATTTCTTCATTAACATAAACGTTGATACCAAACAAATATTTTATGCAAATAGTAAGTGGAAAATTGCAGAAGCCAGCTGGGGCAAATACAGGGACACAGTTCTAAGAAATCTAGAAATTGCACAGAGCAACTTCCGGGAAAAAGAAGCATACCAGATTTTACTAAATGCTATAGAAACCGCAGCAGGTATCATCTTTCATAAGAAATAAGCGATTACTGTTATGAAGCAACATTTTCCTCTCTCGTGGAATCACGAATGCTCTATAGAAGTTGCTAAACGCCATCTTACTCTAAAAACCTATCACCAAAATGCTGATTAGGATAATTACTAGGAAGTGAGAAAATTAAGTGAGCTGTAAACAAATTTGTGACAAAAAAACAAAAACGGAAAACTGGTTCAGATAGTGTACTTCACTGAATAATGCAACCAGTATGTCCAATATGTGGTATAGAGCACAGGCTTTTAGAAACAGCCGTCTGCCATCGACTCTTCCCACTACAACTTGTTGGACAGAGGGACTTATTGATACGCTCGCTCCTCCAACGGTCCCAATCCGACATTATGCACCTTCAGCTGAAGAGGACTATCGTCGTATCTTGCCTCATCCATTCTCTAAAGAAGAACTAAACGATGCTATTAAAACATCGTGTGATAGCTGTGCTGGTATTGACTGCATAAATTATCCTATGCATGAGAATCTGTACATGGAAGCAGAAGATTTGCTATTGCTCATTTCTAATCACTATTGGTTGAAACAGGACCTATTGAAAACGTGGAAGACGCAGGTTATGATTGCAGTTCTGAGGAATTGGAAAGATCCAAATATCTCCTCTATCAACCGGTTGTGCTGTCGTCTTATACAGGGTGTTACAAAAAGGTACGGCCAAACTTTCAGGAAACATTCCGCACACACAAAGAAAGAAAATATGTTATGTGTACATGGGTCCGGAAACGCTTACTTTCCATGTTAGAGCTCATTTTATTACTTCTCTTCAAATCACATTAATCATGGAATGGAAACACACAGCAACAGAACGTACCAGCGTGACTTCAAACACTTTGTTACAGGAAATGTTCAAAATGTCCTCCGTTAGCGAGGATACATGCGTCCACCTTCCGTCGCATGGAATCCCTGATGCGCTGATGCAGCCCTGGAGAATGGCGTATTGTTTCACAGCAGTCCACAATACGAGCACGAAGAGTCTCTACATTTGGTACCGGGGTTGCGTAGACAAGAGCTTTCAAATGTCCCCATAAATGAAAGTCAAGAGGGTTGAGGTCAGGAGAGCGTGGAGGCCATGGAATTGGTCCGCCTCTACCAATCCATCGGTCACCGAATCTGTTGTTGAGAAGCGTACGAACACTCCGACTGAAATGTGCAGGAGCTCCATTGTGCATGAACCACATGTACTTGTAAAGGCACATGTTCTAGCAGCACAGGTAGAGTATCCCGTATGAAATCATGATAACGTGGTCCATTGAGTGTAGGTGGACGAAACTAAAATGAACTCTAACATGGAAATTAAGCGTTTCCGGACACATGTCAACATAACATCTTTTCTTTATTTGTGTGTGAGGAATGTTTCCTGAAAGTTTGGTCGTACCTTTTTGTAACACCCTGTATAGTAATAACGCTGGAACGAATGGTCAAAATGAGATTGGAATGGTGGCTTGAAAAGTGTAATTTAATGCTGACTACCTCTATTATCTTGCTATGGACATCATCTCAGCCTTTCACACGAATAAACGGGCTTGCCGTTTTTCTTGACGTTAAGGCAGCTTATGATGACATGCAGATACCGATTCTTTTGAACAAACTGACGGATCTTGGTGTTCCTTCCAGGATGATATATAGCATCACTTGTCTGGTCGCTCAAAGAAAAGTCTATATCAGATTTAAAGGAAACATGCCAGTTTCTTCTCTCTCAGGGCCTGCCACAGGAAGCAGTTTTGAGCCCCTCTTGTATACTCTGTATACTTTTGATTTACAAAGAATAATCACTCTCCCGACAAAAGTTTACAATATGCAGACGATGTTTGTGTTTGTTCAACTGTAAACTCATACATTCAGACTAAAATGGAGTTACTTACTGCTACAGAACACATCGATGAATGGCTGTCTAACAATGGGTTGGAGAGCGCGGCTGAGAAATCGGTGATCGTACCTTTTTATAAAACGAGTACTGCTTGCATTGTTTATCATGTCACATACGGAAAGTATACTTTCCAGATAAAATCTCATGCTCTTTTCCTCGGAATCATATATGACTCTTGGCTCAGCTGGGCGTCTCACAAACAATCTATTGTTGATATTTGCGAATAAGGAAAAGTATAATTCGCTCTCTCACTCGTGTTCGGTGAGGAGCACATCAAAGTATTCTAATCATGATGTATCGAGGAATTATTCGACCCAGACTGGACTATGGTTGTATGCTGTATCACAAAGCGCCTCAGACGTTTCTTAGTTTTTTTGTTTTGTTTTTTGTGTTCTTTTTCCATCTCAGAGTAGCACTTGCAACTTACGTCCCCAATTATTTGTTGCATGTACACCAATGTCTGTCTTTCTCTACGGTTTTTGCCCTATACAGCTCCCTCTAGTACCTTGGAAGTCATTTCCTGACGTCTTAAAACATGTCCTATCATCGGCCCCTTCTTCTTGCCAGTGTTTTCCACATATTCCTTTCCTCTCCGATTCTGAACAGAACTTCCTCATTCCTTACCTTATCACTTAAATTAATTTTCAACTTTCGTCTCTAGCACCACATGTCAAATGCTTAGATTGTCTTCTGTTTAGGTTTTCAAACAGTTCATGTTTCACTACCATACAATGCTACGCTCCAAACGTACATTCTCAGAAATTTCTTCCTTAAAATGAGGCCTATGTTTGATACTGTTAGATTTCTCTTAGCCAGGAATGGCATTTTTCCCCGTGTTAGTCTGCTTTTCGTGCCCTCCTTGCTCGGTCCGTCATTGGTTAGTTTGCGGCCTAGGTAGCAGAATTCCTTAACTTCGTCTGCTTCTTGAACATCAATCCTGATGTTAAGTTTCTCGCTGTTCTCATTTCTGCTGCTTCTCATTACTTTCGTCTTTCTTCGATTTATTCTCAATACATATTCACTAGTCATCAGACTTTTTATTCCATTCAACAGATCCTGTAATTCTTCTTCACTTTCACTCAGGATAGCCATGTCATCAGCGAATCGTATCATTGATATCCTTCCACTCTGAATTTTAATCGCACTCTGAACCTTTCTTTTATTTCCATCATTGCTTCTTCGACATACAAACTGAGCAGTAGGGGTGAAAGACTACATTCCAGTCTTCCACCCTCTTTAATCCGACCGCTTCGTTCTTGGTGGTCAACTCTTATTGGTCTCCCTTGGCTCTTGTACACGTCGAATATTAACCGTTTCTCCCTATAGCTCACCCCTATTTTTCTCACAATTTCAACATCTTGCATCGTTTTACACTGTATTCAAATTTACTGGTTTTATTAAAATAGAAAAAGTAAAGTAATTATAATAGCCTAGATCAGTATAAAACATGAAAATGTGGTGACTGGTTTTATTTGACTAAGCAGCCGTCTTCAGGACAGTAATGGTAAAATTACGTCAGAATAAAGCGAACTGAAAACCCTGCATCGTGTATGTAGCTGGGAACTATGTGAGTTATATTTTTTCTTAAAAATAATTGACTGCAGGGTGGGAAGTCACGTCCTATTGCAGATGCCAACGTGTGGTATAACAGAGACTGCACCATTACATATAACAAAACATCTAGTGACCGCGAGTAGCTTCAAGCATGTAGGTTAAAGTCTTCTTCAGATGGACACCAGCAGATCCCATGCCCTCCCCTCGCAGGCTTTATAATGACAGTCTCTGCCTTTTTTGTACACGTTTAGTATCCTCTTTTATTTTATTTGGTACGGGTCCCACACGCTTCAGGATTTGCACTTCCTTTACAACTTGGCTGTTTTTATCTCGTATTCTACCACTGCATCGAGGTTTGCCATCTGATTTACCTACAACAGAGGCTAAGTGACGGTTCCATTCAGTTTCTCTAGAAACTGTTACGTCCAGATATTTATGGGAGCTGACCGAGTCCAACTGCGACTCACTGCTATTGTAAAGTACAAAATTTTACCTTTCAAAATATTTTGGCAGACTGCCAGTTCTTGCACCATTCTGAACTTTGTCAATGCCTTACTAAACGTTTGTGCGGCATTTTTCAGGCAGTACTTCATTACAGGTAACAGCACAATCTGGCAAAATCAGAGGATACACCTTAATATTGTCTCTTAGATCGTTAATACAGGATGTTCCAAATCTATTAGGTCAAATTGGAACGGATGATATTAGGTTCACACCCGATTATATTGAGACAGGGAACAATGGTCGGAAATGCATAGTTATTATGTAATGGGCATAAAGAGCGTACACCACATAACAAGAATGTTGCTCATAGTAATTGTTCAAAACGACGTCCGCCAGTCTCAATTCATTTATTGCAACGGCACCCGCAGTTATGCTCCACTCTCGCAAACAAACAAAAAATGTTCAAATGTGTGTGAAATCTTAGGGGACTTAACTACTAAGGTCATCAGTCCCTTACCTTACACACTACTTAACCTAATTTATCCTAAGGACAAACACACAACCATGCCCGATGGAGGACTCGAACTACGCCGGGATCAGCCGCACAGTCCATGACTGTAGCGCCCCAGACAGCTCGGCTAATCCCGCTCTCGCTAACATTCTGGGTGTGTGTTGTCCACTGGAACAGTCAGCGAGTGATGAACAGCCTACACCCCTGACCACCAAACAGACATGATGTACACAACTTAACTTAACTACTTAACTACTTAACTACTAAGGTCATCAGTCCCTTACCTTACACACTACTTAACCTAATTTATCCTAAGGACAAACACACAACCATGCCCGATGGAGGACTCGAACTACGCCGGGATCAGCCGCACAGTCCATGACTGTAGCGCCCCAGACAGCTCGGCTAATCCCGCTCTCGCTAACATTCTGGGTGTGTGTTGTCCACTGGAACAGTCAGCGAGTGATGAACAGCCTACACCCCTGACCACCAAACAGACATGATGTACACAACTTTCCTCACAATACGCATGTCATGGGACGACCACATGCATCGCACCGGCGCATTAACCTGTGCCGCACGCACACCACTATTCTTGGTGTCAGATGTCCACTGAATCAGACAGCTTGTGATATGTCTATGGTGAGGACCTCATTTTCTGCATCCCTATTTGACTGATTCACTTTACCTGGTGTTTCTAGGAGATGTACTGCCGCAGTTATTGGAGATGTACCACTTGTTGTCCGCAAGTGAATGTGGTTTCAACACGACGGTGCACCAGCCACTTCGATGTTAATGTCGGCGAGCACCTGAACAACACGCACCCTTATATCTGAAGTACAGAGATCCCGTCCTGTGGCCAGCGCGATCACTGGATCTCGCATCTCGGTACTTTTTCCTCTGGGGTTCCGTCAAGACGTTAGTTATGACACCCCCCGTAGAAAGAGAAGAAAGACGTGCTTGCTAGAATCCAAGTTGTCTCCTCCTGTTCAACAGACACCAGGGATTTTTGAGAGTGCGACAGAACTTCATGCACCGTTGCCATGCATGCACTGACATTGGCGGTCGTCACTTTGAACAGTTACTGAAATACGTTGTTGTCACGCGTGTACGCTGTGTATGTCCATAACACAATAATTACGCATTTCTTTGTCAATATAATCGGTTTTGGACCCTCTGTCACCTGTTCCAATTAGACTCAAAATGTTTGAGACACCCTGTGCACAACATGAACACCTAGGGTCCCAACACACTTCTCGGCTACAGATGAAGTTTCTTCTACATCTGTCGGTGACTTTCCCTCCATGGTGTGTTCTCCCTGCCAAGAAATGATTGATCCCATTGAAACGTCCCCTTTGAAAAATTATGAATGTCTGTGCTGGTAAACTTCTACGTTATTTAATTTAAACAGCTGAGCAAAACGGAACGTACTCAGGCAGTTTTCTCTTTACTTATTCTGATCATCACTAAACTGACACACAATATTTTTAGCGCAACGCAATCTGACTTTCAATAATCCCTACAAAAGAAAGGCCCTGATTAACAATAACCTATACCATTCATTAATCACTTACCTCACAAAAATCTTCGTTACTCGAACTACTGCAATGCAGCGAGCGCCAATACTGCCAGCTAAACAAAAGATTCTAACTACTGAAGGCACTAAGTACTGATAGGCATAGTTCGCAAATGAAAGATTTTGATAGAGAACAAACAATGTATTTACCTTAATAATGTTCAAAAGTCATCATATATTTATTTAGCAATTCATGACATCCATCTTTACAAATTTCCTTTTTCTGGCGGACACACATCCAGATCGTCCGCTTATAGTAACCTCTCAAAACTCTGGCATCTCTCTCTACACATCCACCACTACTGGCGGCTCACCTCCAACCAGTGTTTCCAACTCTAAAAAAATACGAGTCCTAGATTCAATATCAGAAGTCGCTAGAAAGTCGCTAAAACTGATTTTAATAGGGGTGTATTGAAAATTTCGTGCTGTGAATGGTGCAATAAGCCATTGGGGGGGGGGGGCGGGGGGTCTAATAAAATATTAATAAAAATTGTCTCATACGTAATTGCTATATTGTCTTAATTAAATGACGCATCGCTTGCAACAACATACATATAAAGTACGCCAACGTTTAATTAAACATGTTATCATAATTGACACAACACATAAATTGTTGTTTCAATCACAGTAGTCAAATATACTAGAAATATACAACTATATTTGTAACAAAAGAAAGCAAGAACTCAAATTTGGTTACAAAATATATACATACTGGTACGTGAGCTATTCATCGTCGTCACTCAGAAGATCGAATAATTCTGTTTCATGCTATGACAGAACTGTAGTTGATGTAGATGGTTGAACGTCGCTCAAAAGTTGATGTTGCAGTTCGACTGGTTTTGTCGCAAAAGAGTAACTTTTGTTCGTTCCAGTAAGCTCCAATACGTCTGACGGTATGTCAGAAGATGCACAATATTTTGTTTCTTTAGCTGGTCTCTCAATATGATCAAAGCATTAATTGTCTTTAACGATAATCTGTTACGTTGTTTAGTTTTTATAATGTTCATAGAACTGAATATTCTTTCCGTTTCTGCATTTGAATGCGATAGGCTTAGAAAAGGCATTGCTAGCTGTGAAATCAAAGAAAAAGGATTCTCCCCTGCGGCATTTTTATTCTGCAAAACCTCACTCAAAAATCGAACGGTGTTAGTAGTGTTATTCCACCTAATGAAGTTGATATTATGCTATTCTTGCAGCATACCGTCTATGAAATCGCCACTAAAACCCAATTCTTTGGCTACATACGCTACAGCATTATTTTTATTCACTTTTAGTGTTTCTTCAACATTGAGCATTGACTTTCTTATCAGGATCGTAACGTTACTTGGCAGTCTTTGTTGAATTTCTTTTATGAGTTTCAGTCTAAACTGAATGCATCTCTTCTTCAAATAAACTTTATTTTCTTCAGACAAACTTGACTCAGACAATTACTGTTCAAACATAAAGCCAAGGTTCGGATTTGCGTACATACGTTTGCTTGGAACTGGTTTTGTCAACAAATCAACAGTCGGAAAAACTTTGTTTTGTCCGAGTGACTGCATGAGAAATACAAGTGTATCTAGTAATTTAGTGGGGTCATTGTCTTCTACTTCAAAAGCTTTTATTGCTATTTGTACGTCTTTTAAAGCATGTTTAAGGTAAAATATGTAAATATGATTTGAGTCGTCACAATACATCTTGTACAAAAGATCGGCAGTGTAACAATTATCTTGAACCATGGCAAGTGAAAAATGTAGCTTTAGTTCTTCCCACTGCTCCAGAATTCTTCGTATTGCTGGTTCAACTGAAAGCCAACGTGTTGCACAGACCTTCAAAATTTTTAGTTGCTGTTTTCCACAATTTATTGTCTCATAAACCTTTTTATATTCCTCTTGTCTTTTGGGTGAAATGAAGAACCACTTGTAGGTTTCCCGAACAAGAAACTCTATGTTTTTAGGTATGGTATTCACTGAGACGTGCGAAACTGCAAGCTGAAGAGAGTGACAAATGCAACGTGTAATACCTCCGTTTATTTATCCCGACCCGATCTGATCGAATAGCAGCCCAATAATTAGTATTAATGTGACCGTGTACCTAATGGGGCTGGCAATCGGAATTGACTGCTACGGAAGTTGTTACTTTCCAGTTCGTCCTTCTCAATACTGTAATAATGAAATGTCTGGTACAAGAAAAACATCAACACAGTTTCATTAATTACGAATCTATATTCGTCTCAAAAACAAAAAAAGGAGGAGACAGCCACTGCCTTCGTCATACATATCTAATTACGGCTAATCTCAGCACAGGCTTCTTCATTTTCCATTATCATCACACGCTAATCCATCACTGTATCCAACACTGCAATCCAAGGTGATGCCGGCGCGGTAGACGCGAAACCAAAATATCGGCACTCGAAATGTCACTGATCACTTCCGTAATGATACTTCTTCACTAACCACGGCGATGGTGACTCCCTTCACCGTTAAAGCCTTGCATTACAACTGTCCGCAGCTCGTGGTCTTGCGGTAGCGTTCTCGCTTCCCGCGCACGGGGTTCCGGGTTCGATTCCCGGCGGGGTCAGGGATTTTTCTCTGCCTCGTGATGACTGGGTGTTGTGTGTTCATCATCATTTCATCATCATTGACTCGCAAGTCGCCGAAGTGGCGTCAACTAAAAAGGACTTGCAATACGGCGGCCGAACTTCCCCGCATGGGGCCTCCCGGCCAACAATGCCATACGATCATTTCATTTCATTCATTACAACAACTGGCCTCCACACACCTCTACCCGCAACATGGCCCTGGCTCAACTCCACACTCGCTCTCGCAACACGATACAATCGATTGTTCGCCCTATCGACCTGTGCCGAGTGCAAATTTATAGTAAGGGCCTACAGACCCCTTACAAACGGATCAATACCAAATGCGTCAAACCATATTCTCTTTTGAGTTGTTCGATAAGCCCATTGTTTATTCCAACCATTGCAGAAGCATTATCTGTGCCAATTCCTACCATATTAGCGATTGGAAGTTTGAGATCTTTCAAAGAATTCACAAGAACAGCAGCCAGATTTCTTACATCTGCGTTTCTACTACAGCGAGTTTGAGAAATGCGGATCTAATGGTTTGGTTGTTTACACCGTAGTACCGTATAAGGATACCTAGCATTTTAGATATTGATACATCTGTGGATTCATCTCTTAGTACACCGTATTTTTGGTTACCTATATCTTCAACCAATGATTGTGTAAAATATGGAGCCAAAGCTTCAGTTATAACGTTAGAGCAACTTTGTACTATGTAATTGCATGTTTTTAGCGCCCTCACCACCGGAAAACACCTTCTTTCACAGTATTCCTAAATGATCTACAGCTAAAATAGAACAATGTTCAGCAATAAATAAAGAAAGGGCGCCTTCCGCTCCGCTTGCTATTCTAACTGTAGTTTTCGAAACAATTTTCACAGGTAAGGTGGTTCGTGTTTTTTTTTAAATCAATTTTTTGTTTATGCTTAATAGTTTTCGAATGCTTTCTAATATCACACAATTTAGCATAAAACTCTGTTGCACATACTTGACTTGCCTTGGATAAGTCTCCAACGACTGGTTTCAGCCACCCTTTGAATTCAGGTTCTGCTTCCGACGCATCCCGATATTTTTGAGCGTACTGCTTCTTCTTCTGCGGTAAATCCATTATGTAAGCCACCACAACATAAGTTTCACCAATTTATAATCACTGGAAATACACTAAAACTCAGGAGAACTAGAGGTCATGAAACAATCTACTCACTCCGTAACTCGATATCAGTCCTATTGTTCATGGTTTAAAACGTAATAATGTCTGAGATACCCCCACCGAATTGTTCTTGCGTTACCACTGGGCATGTGGTAATAATTTGACTGCGAATTAACATTTTCAAAAATTAGAGGTTGCTGGACAGAAATGTATTTTATTATACTTAATATTACGTATGTTTTTTGTCAGTTTGAAAAATAAAGGGAGTTCAAAAGTTGAAGAATTATAGATCGATACGCTATCGACGATAACAGTCTAGTGGGTAATGAATAATGAATGTTCTATAGTCAAGGTTTTCTTACTCTGTAGGCAATGCCCACATTCAGGTTTACTAAATGCTGAACAATGCTACATGATCTGCTAATAACTTAATTTAACTTAGTAAATCTAGAACAAAGTCAGTGCAGTACCCATACTTATAGTCAAAATCTTAGCTTTTTTAATGAAAATACTGGCCCAAAATAGTTTTGATTAGTACTTCAAAAGTCGTCAGTACTCCAAAAGTCGCCAGATAAGTCCCTAAATAATTTTTGTTGCTAAAAAGTTTTTTTTTGTCGCTAAGGCGAAGGCAAAAGTCGCAATTTCTAGCGACAAAGTCGCTAAATTGGCAACACTGCCTCCAACTGCCCAACGTTACGCGCTGTTCACATCCAACTGCCCAACACTACAATAGCAAATAATCGAACAATGCCAACCAGCCACAGACTACACACAGCACAGTCAGTGATTTTGATACAGAGCGCTACGTGGCGTTACCAACATAAAAACCTAAATAGCCTAGTTACACCGTCACAATTTAACCCAATAAGTGCTGTAAGACATTTCAGATCGTTTTGCTAGGAAACCTAGTTAATACATAGTGGGAATGAATGTATACTATTTGCACTTTCTTTCGTTCTCAAATGGTTCAAATGGCTCTGAGCACTATGGGACGTAACATCTGAAGTTATCATCCCCTATAACTTAGAACTACTTAAACCTAACTAACCTAAGGACATCACACACATCCATCCCTGAGGCAGGTTTCGAACCTGCGACAGTAGCGGTCCTACGGTTCCAGACTGAAGCGCCTAGAACCGCTCGGCCACACCGGCCGGCTCTTTCGTTCTCAGATTTACATATTCTGAGAACAAAAGGTAGTTTGTATCTCTAACGTTCCTTGGTGTTGATTCTATGCAGACGGCGGAGAGGTATGTAACTTCAATGGAAGAATAATCGCATTTTTATTGTGTCGCAAATCAGAAGCAGCAAGGAACGGTGTCAAAAAGCATTATAGAATATTGTTCAGTTCTGTACATGCCCACCGTCAAATTCAATCTCTAGCAGATTGCTGTATTATTAGTGTTAGCCTTGGAATTCCTACCAGTCAGGTGTTATGAGGTCAGTAAAGAGAAACATGTCGCATGGTGATATGTTTTGTAGCACGAAGTTTGATTGCACTAGGCAACACGTTAAAACTGGTGCAGAAAGCAGCAGGTGGGACGAGCGCAAGGCGAAGCCAGGTCGTGGGCGGGAAGCAGGCGGTGAGAAGCTGGGAAGCCGCGGCGGCTGAGTTAGGCGGGCGTCGCCTGCCTGGGGCTGCCTGCTGTTTGCTGAGCGATGTTTGCTCTCGGGCCGGCAGCTGCGCCACTCCTCCAGAGATGGAGCCACCGGCGGCGCCTGCGCAGCCAGGAATGCTCCGACACTGTGCGTCGCCTTGCAACCAGTGTACGTACTGAAGGAACGTTTCGCCGACCAGCAAGCTTGCATTTGTCTTTACAGATAAATTATTCATAGTAAATACTGGTGCATTGAGACCACCGAGTTACTGCGTCATAATGTGAAACTGGCTTCAATCAGGTAAGTTCCTTGAGGGAGTTGGCGATCATTACCTTCGTGAAACACACTGAGGTGTCAGAAATGATGGGGTAACGATATACACATATACACATGGCGGTGGTATGACGTATACAAGGCACAAAGCGGTCCTACATTGGTGGAGCTATCGTCTGTACTTCGGTGATTCATGTGGAAAAGCTTCCGGTGTGATTATGGATGCAACACAAAAATTAACAGAATTTGAACGCCGACTGGTAGTTGCAAATAGATGCGTGGGACATTTCGTTTCAGAAAAGGTTAGGGAATTTAATATTCCGAGATCCATAGTGTCAACGGTGTGCTGAGAATACCAGATTTCAGGCGTCGCCAAGGCAACGGAGTGGCCGATGGCCTTCACTTAACAACCGACAGCAGCAGTGTTTGCATGGAATTGTCCATACCAACAGACAAGCAACACTGCATGAAATAACAACAGAAAGCTATGATGGGACGTACCACGAACGTATATGTTAGGGCAGTGCGTCAAAATTTGGCGCTAATGGGCTGTGGCAGCAACCAACCCTAAAGTATTTTCTGACAGCGCGACATAGCTTGTAGTGCCTCTTCTCGGCTAGCGACCATAACGGTTGGACCTTGGACGACTGAAAAACCGTGGCCTGACCAGATGAGTCCCGATTTCAGTTAGTAACAGCTGATGGTAGGGATCGAGTGTGGCGCTGACCCCACGAAGCCATGGATCCAGGCTGTAACAAGGCACTGTGCATGCTGGTGGTCACTCCATAATGGCGTGAGCTGTATTTACACGGAATGGACTGGATCATCTGGTCCAATTGCACCAATAGCTGACTGGAAATGGTTATGTTCCGCTACTTGCAGCCATTCATGGACGTCATGTTCCCAAACAACGACGTAAATTTTATGGATGACAATGCGTCACGTCACCGGGGCCACAAGTGTTGGCGATTGGTTTGAAGAACATTTTGAACAATTCGAAAGAATAGTCTGGCCACCTAGATGAACCGACACGAATCCCACCGAACACTTATGGTACATATTCGAGAGGTCAGTTCATACACAAAATCCTGCATTGCAACACTATCGCAATTATGGACAGTTATAGACGCAGCATGATTCAATATTTATGCAGGGGACCTACAACAACTAGCTGAGTCCTTGCCACGTCGGTTTGATGCATTAAGCCGGGGAAAAGGTCTCATGACATCCAGTTTAACAAATTTCTTTTTCTGACGGACACACGTCCAGATCGTCCGCTCATATTAACATCTCAGAACTCTCGCATCTCTCTCCTCGCATCCACCACTGCTGGCGGCTCACCTACAACTGCCCAACGCGACGTGCTGTTCCCACCCAACTGCCCAACACTACACTGGCGAATAACTTCCAACAACGAGTCCAACCAGCCACAGACTACACACAGCGCAGTCAGTGATTTTAATAGTGAGCGCTTCGTGCCGTTACCAACATAAAAACCTAACAGCCTACTTGAAGTCTGAGTGGTATTGTGAAGTTGAACTCGTGATTATGTAACCTCCCCACAAAATATTCTAAAATAATAACTATATTTATTAGAAATGGTGCCACAGCTAAGTGTGAACTCCCACAGAAATTTTAAAAACAATATTTATTAGAAATGGTGCCATAGCTAAGTATAAACTCCCACAAGAATATTAATGGCAAAGACAATTAAATGAAAGCTCGCTATCTGACTCAAGTACAAGTTCCCATTAAATAATGAACGCTAATCCCATGATAATGAAACTACAGTGATAATCAAAAATCAATTTAACCGAAATGTCGGTCTTTGCCCTGTGCGAATTCAGAATAAATTTCTTACCTTATTAAAACTGCATGTCAAAATTCTGCTCTTATTGTTGGCTGCGGCTTGGAGGAAAAACATTGCAATTGCCTTTTTTTTTTGAAAAATTTTGTTAAAGGGAAATGGAGGGAATTTGAATGATTGTTTGTAAAATTGTTTTTTTTTAAATCCAAATCATTATTGGGGGCGATTTTTGAAAGTTAAATTACAATGAGTGGACCTTACATTATCTGATAAGCGCAAAGCTGCATAAACATTTATTTAATAAAATTATACCTTGTCCTGAATCTTGACCATCGCTGTGCCGACGCCCGCCGACGCAACTGCTACAGACACACTACTCTCCGCGGCAGCTACCAACAGACTACCTTACGCGACTGCTCGCGACACACAACTTTACGCGACTGCTCCTAACAGACTAAAGTACTGCACTGCGCTTCGAGCGCAACTGCTCTGGTCAGAGATTCTACAATGCCTCAGCATCGCTGCCGCACAACATACGTGTTTCATAACCCTCCACTGGGGGGCAAAAAATTTGGCAGCGATGGTGAGTCATTTGGACTTGCCATCGTAACAAATTTTTCATTTAATTAATTAACATTTACAAATTATTTGGGTGTAATACATGAATTAAATGTTGTGCGCATGCACTGATTACAAAACATTACAGACAAGAGAAAATATAAGTACTGAGCATATCAGCAAATCCGAAAAATGTATATACAAATTATTTGACAGATAACAAAGTGTACACACACTGAAAAATTCTTTAGCAGTTTCATAACAGGCAAAAAAAAATCATGTTGACAAGTGTCATGAGTGCACATGCACTGCAGTGGAGAACATATCAGTAAAAGACGAAATGTATATACAAGAGTAACAAATGACATAAATCATAAAAGGTATACAGAATGAACACAAATCATATCGAAAATTGAGAAGAGTGCACAGGCACTGTAGTTCAGTTGAAAACATATTCACATAAGTGCACATGCACTGAAAACTTTTGAACATTTTTATAACAAATAAACGCAAGAGTAGAAAAAATCATCAAATCACAAAAAGTATATACAATATAGATGACAAGAGTGCACACATACTGTACTTCAAAACAAATCGAAAATGTCTTTAGTATTTTGACAACAAATGGCAAAAATCATGTCGACAAGTGACACAAGTGTACTCGCACTAGAGTTCAACAAATCGAGAAAAAATGTATATGCCATGAACATAAATGGTGTTAGTAAAAAAATGATTTTCACTATTAGGATAGGAAAGGAAGGATTGCATCATGGTTGTAGCACTTTAGTTTGCACATAGCTGCACTGAAAGTCCATATCTTTCCACAGAATCACAACTAAGTGATACAATCTGCAGTTCCGTTCCCAGAAGTATTTATCAGCTTATCAAGACAGTGAAACGTCGTAGTAGTATTCCATACTATCATTTGGCAGTATACCAGGTACACCAAACAGTGGGACCAGAATAACGTCTTCATCGGTTACGGTGGTGGACAGCATGTCGTGTCAACACCACGCTCTTAAGAGGCGGCACACAGTGCTCCATAACAAAGTCTTGATTAGTGATTACATAAGTAGTTTCTTCGCCTACAGTGGTGGACAGCATGTCGTGTCAACACCACGCTTTTAAGAGGCGGCACACCAACGTAGAATTAGTGCAAAAACCAAATATAGTGCTCCATGATAATGAGGATGGACAAGACAAATGGATGTTACAATAATTTCAGGTAGTTAGGTCAGAAGGTGAAGGACATTAACTAACACACAAGTCTTGATTAGTGATTACATAAGTAGTTTGCGGTATCCATACTCTAGTCATTGAACATTTCTGTACCATGAATGTAGTATTACAGAAAAATGTTCATTAATTAATTTAAAGACAAGAGTGGTAATCAATCGCCATCAAGTATTGAGTATTACAAAACATTTTTCCTCATTCAAATGACATATTTACAAGTAACTATTAACATTCAGTGGCCTAGCAACTTTCGATTAGTACTAAATATTTATCATCATTCAGTATTAATATGGGAAGTCATCATTGAAAACACTAACAAAACGTTAAGTTACATTAATTATTGGCACTCAGTGGCCAGCAAGTATTGAATAGTATAAAACATTATTCATCATTCAGTATTCTTCATATCATTAAGAAATCATTATTAAAAATCAGTTAATTACAGTCATAGCCTTAATAATCATGGGCATAATAAGTAATTACATTAATTATGGGCACTCAGTGGCCAGCAAGTATTGAATAGTATAAAACATTATTCATCATTCAGTATTCTTCATATCATTAAGAAATCATTATTAAAAATCAGTTAATTACAGTCATAGCCTTAATAATCATGGGCATTCTAAGTTACATTAATTATGGGCACTCAGTGGCCAGCAAGTATTGAATAGTACAAAACATTATTCATCATTCAGTATTATTCATATCATTAAGAAATCATTATTAGAAATCAGTTAATTACAGTCATAGCATTAATAAGCATGCGCATTATAAGTTACATTAATTATGGGCACTCAGTGGCCAGCAAGTATTGAATAGTACAAAACATTATTAGCATTAATAAGCATGGGCATAATAAGTACTCTCATTACAATAGATAGTGGCAATTATGTTTTGGTATCATTAAGAAGTCATTATTCAAGTGACATACTATTCAGAGCTGATCAGTGTTATTCAGAATTATCATAAACTAGTGACATTATCTGGGACTGTTAATACATTTTGTTTTTTTTTTGCTAGCAATGCATTGCTTTGGGTAATTATAAGGGAAAGCAAGAAGAAATAAGAGAAAAAATTGCTTCTAGGTTGTTCCTATAAATGAAAAGATTGTGTAACGTCATTCGTCATGAGTCAGCTGTAGCAAGATTATCACATTTATAAATGATAGACACAAGTGGGTAAGAAAAATGCAAGTACTAGAACAGGTATAATAAGTAACAAGTTTAGTAAGTATCATAAAAAGCTTCTCCTGAAAGAAAAATACAAAATGGATTATTGAGCTGAAAGAAGAAACGCAGACTATGCTGAAAAGTAGTGAACTTCGAATTAACAGGTAGTGAAATGTGTATAAAAAATGTGTTCCATAGCTGTCCTTTCCAAAACCTTCAGTCATCCTACTACGCAATATAACACCTGCTGTCAAAGTAAACTGCAACAAATACTTAAATAACTACATAGCATAAATACATAACTTCAACATTATCCTCATCTGTAAAGAAAAAACTTCATTATCCATATTATCATAACTTCATTATCATCACCTATAAAGAAAAGCTTCATTATTCATAGTACCATATTCATCATCATTATTCTTCATCAGCATTAATTATCATCTGTAAAAAAATCACTTCATTACTCATTACACAACTATTCCTTATCTCTAGCATATTTCATCACTTAAAACTAAAATGTGTAGTTCTGTCTGACAGCTTGCATCAATCGCTTCGTATTCTGAAAGAAAAAATTAGTTAAGACTGCTATTCGACGATGTGTATAGTATATTCTTGTTAATGCTTGTTAATTCTGATCCATTTACTCTTCCTCATAAAGTTATTGCATCTTCTTTCGTTTATTCCGTAGGTCAAATTCTCATCTGTTTAATTTATTTCCATTACGCATCATTTCTTTCTGAAACTGATGAACAAAGATTAATGTCTTGCATTTAAATCCTATACCCATTAAATAATGACTGGTTAATGGTGGCACAATTAAGCATACAGCATAACATGACAGAAAAACGTAATATGTCAAAAGCATAGACAGTGTTCAAAGGCAAAAAGTGTACAGAGAATAATTAAGCATACAGCATAACATGACAGAAAAACGTAATATGTCAAAACATAGACAGTGTTCAAAGTCAAAAAGTGTACAGAGAATATCACAATGCAGCAGCAAAAAATGAAAATGTAAAACAGTCACGATGTTGAGATATCATAGGGCAAAAATGTCAAAGTCAACTTGTGTGTGTTATACCTTAGCTATTTCATAATGTATACAAACAAAACAGGAAAACAATCATACGCAAAAAAATGAAAAATGTGCACAGTCTGATGTGTAACGACAAGAAAAGCGACCTGCTAACCTTACCTTGCCGGGCACTTGCCAAGAAAAAATACGATAGTCATCAATAATTGTTCACATAAATATCTGGAAAATGTATTACAGTGTGATAACTCATTATGTATGTTCATTCAATAAACGCTTTAACATTGGAGATATGGTGATTGCCTTTCGATTTTCTAGTTCTCAGAGTTTCGACGTGTACAACATTGGGGTGAGGAATGCTACGAATCCGATATGGACCTGCGTACAGAAGTTCAAATTTACTGCACTTACCTTTTAATTTGCTGGATAAATAGTGTGTTCGTACTAATATCTTCTGTCCAACGTGAAAGTCTCGGCGTCTACAAACCTGTTTTTGCTGTCTTCTCCGGCGCTCTGCGGCACGTTTGATGTTGTTCAGCGCAATGTCAATTATTTCGTGGTGTCGTAATCGACGAGATGTAGGAAATGTTACTAATTCTTTAATTTTGTTTGGTGGTTCAACGTTTTTCAGTATAACATACGGAGATAGCATAGTGGATTCATTTGGAATGGAATTAATTACATCTTGGAATGAGTGTATGTGTGTGTCCCAATTAACATGTCTTTTGTGGCAGTATATTCTACACAGTTTACCAATTTCTTTCATTAATCGTTCACAAGGGTTCGAAGAAGCGTGGTACTTGGATATATAGATCGGAGAAATGTTTCTAGCTCGTAACATACGTGTCCATATGACAGATCGAAATTGTGATCCATTATCTGAAATTACTTTCATCACATGCCCTACATGAAATAAGAAATGTTTTACAAATGCTTTCGAAACAGTTTTAGCAGTAGCTTTGCGTAACGGAGTGAAGGTAACAAATTTTGAAGTGAGTTCAACAGCGACAAAGATGTAGCAAAAACCTCTATTAGTTCTCGGAATTGGACCAAAAATGTCTACTGCGGCCATATGTCTTAATTTAACAGGTACAATGGGGTATAATGGAGGAATGTGTGAAGTGGTGTCTGACTTAGCTTTCTGGCAAATTTTGCATGACGCTAAAACTCGTCGTATATGTTTTTCCATGTTTGTAAAATAACAGTTCTGTCTCAGTATAAGAAAACATTTTCTTGCTCCATAATGTGCGTAGCTTAAATGAGTGTACCAGATTAATTTGTTAACCAGTTCGTCAGGAATGCATAATAACCAATTGTTACTGTCTGGATGAGAGCGGCGAAACAGAATGTCATTGCGTACAGTGTAGTGGTTTCTAATCGTAACATTATTCTTATCTTGCCAAAGGTGTTTAATTTCTTTCCATACATTGTCTTTACTTTGCTCTCGTGCTATGTCCTGTAATGACGATGAAATAAAATTTTCAAATGCGACTTGTTGAATGTACATGACGCTGAAATTTGCTTTGCAGAAATTGGTTGCTACGTCTTCCTGATTGTTGCTGAGAGAACGCGACAGTGCGTCTGCTATAACATTTTGTGTGCCGGGAATGTGAACTATTGTAAAATTAAATTCCTGTAAATAAAGTTTCCATCTGCTCAGTCTGTCATGAGTGAATTTAGCTGAAAGTAAAAATTGAATAGCTCTGTGATCTGTGTAAACTGTGGTGTGTCTTCCATAAAGAAAGTGCCGAAATCTCGTAAAAGCCCATACAACACATAATGTTTCCAATTCTGTGACGGAATAATTTCGTTCAGCAGGCGACAGAATGCGACTTGCAAATGCGATGTTTTTGATTACTGTTGAGCCATCTTCTTCAATTTCCTGAAAAATGTGTACGCCTAAAGCGGTGTTGGAACTGTCGGTGGCAATGGAAAAATTTCGTGTAAGATCTGGGTGCGATAAAAGTGGAGCATTCAACAAAGCATCTTTCAGGTTCACGAATTCAGAGTGTGCTTGCTTATCCCAAGACCAAATAGTGTTTTTACCTGTTAATTGGCATAATCTAGGCGTGTCTAAAGCAGAGTGATGAATAAATTTACGAAAAAAGTTAATTAAACCCAAAAAACTGCGTAGTTGTTTCTTCGTTGTAGGAACAGTAATGTCACGTAGAGCTTGAAGTTTTTCTGGATCAGGCGCAATGCCTTTTGCTGAAATTACGTGTCCAAGAAATTTTATAGAAGTTTTGCCAAAATGCGATTTACTGAGGTTAACTGTAAGTCCTTGTGCATGAAAAGTTTGCGACAGTCGTTCAAGAATCAGATTGTGCTCAGACCAGTTAGCTTCTGCGATAAGAATGTCATCTACGTACGTCGTAATTCTGTCTTTAAGTTCTGTCGGAAGTATTGTGTTCAAACCGCGAATAAAAGCTGCAGAAGAAATAGTTAAGCCGAATGGTAATTTACAAAATTGATAACAGTCACCAAAACAGAGAAAAGCTGTGTACTTTCTGCAATTCGGATGAAGTTGAATTTGCCAAAATCCCGATTTCAAATCTAATGTAGAATAAATAGCTGTACCGTGAAATTTCTGTAGTAGTTCTTCTAATGTCTGTGGTCGATCTGTTTCATTAATAATAATGTCATTAATGTGACGTGAATCAAGTACGAGGCGAAGTGAGCCATCTTTTTTCTTAACAATATGCAGCGGGTTTATGTACGGGCTAACTGCTGGTTCAATAATTCCTTGATCGAGCATATCCTGCAATTCTTTTTTAACTTGTTCTCTGTGGATATATGGAATGGGATAATGCTTTGCTTTAAATGTGTCGTGCTGTTTGACTTGAAATTCATACATAAAGCCGGACATAGTACCAGGAATGTTGTCGAAAACTGGAGCTTGTTGTAAAAGAATTTTATGTAATTGCGTTCGTTCGTCGTCTGTATTTGCACTGCTTTGTTTAACTTTATCAGAAATCATTTGCATTACGTCGTAGTCAGTTTCGTCTGGAGTGTTATAGTTATGTACGTACGTGTCGGTGAACAATGCGGAATTACAGTTTATGTTACGTGTTGCCGAAATGACCTCTGTGCAGTTAATTGTTTGTTCTTCTGCAGATAGTGAATGTTGAAATTCTAAAGCTAATTGCACATTTTCATCTTTCAACATTAAATAAGAATTTTGGAAATCGACCACTGCGTCGTGTTGTACCAGAAAGTTCATGCCTAAAATAACGTCTGTTGTCAATAAGGGAACAATCCAAAAATTTGAATGAAAAGTATGACCTCCAATACAAAATGATAAATGCGTCTGTAATTTTACATCCACTCCTTTACTCGATACTGCTCCTTTCACTTTCGTTTTGCCTAAAGGAAATGTAGGATAAATATTCTCTTTGTTGCACTCGTTAAAAGTTTCCTCATTAATGACTGACATAGGTGATCCGGAATCAATTACTGCTGAAAATTTCGATGAACCTATTTTAATTTCGATGACAGGATGTGAAATGGTTTTCTGAACAACTGGTTTTTCCTGCAAAAGAGTGTCTCTGATGTCGTCAAACGTAATTACATTTTCGTGAACAACATTTTGCGTGTCAAAACTAGTGCTTGTGTTATCGGAAGATGCGTCCTGTACAGTATCTAGTCAGATTCTATCTGACGTGTTATTATTATCATCACGAGGATGTTGTGGCATTTCTACAATTTGAACAGTTCTATTACTTCTTCCAGACGTGTTACGCTCTGTATGGTACCTACTATCGGGTTCATTTACTAGAATATGTTGTTGCTGATCATTTTGTTGCTGGTAGGACCGGCTGTTATTAGATGTACGCTGAAAACTGTCGTCATTATTTTTACGTCTATCGTAATAGTCATTCCTATACGGTGCATTGCGATAGGAATTGAAAAACTGTCTTCTCTGTACGTAGTTATTTCCTTGTTGCCGTGTGTTACTATTTGTTGTATCAGGGACTATACGTGCACGCGGCGAAACATTAAAGCCTGGTTGACCTTGTGCATTCCATTGTTGGTTAGGTATTCTAAGCGGCTAACTTTCATGTTATTGTGGTCAAAAACATCTATTGTTACAAAAATGTGGTTGCGACTGCTCAAAATTTTGTACATACTGATGATTAAAATTTTATCTGATATTAAAATTACGGCGGTAGTTCTGCAGTGCCTAATGAAAATTGTCACTTTCGGTAAAAATTTGTCATATCCGGTTTTCATTACATTTTTCTTAATTCTAGGTAGAGCAAAAGTTAAAGAGCTGTTTTGATAGATATAAAGGATAGTAGGAGAGAAGGCAGCAGTGCAGAAAACTAAAGATGAAACAGCACTACTACAGCTCGGGGCCCTATGCTCGCTACGGCACATATTCATTAAAGCGTAATGAATCCCCTGAGGTCTGTTACGCACTGCGAATAAATTTTAGTTTTTGCGTTCCAGGCAATGGTGGTAAAAATTCAAAAGAAAATTGTAGTATCCATGCTAATTCTATTTTCTGTATTACACGCAATGCTGTTGAAAATGCAAAAGCAAATTGTCGTATCCAGTTCAAAGCTAATTTCTGCGTTACAGGTAATAGCGGTGAAAATACAAAAATAAATTGTCGTATACGGTGCAAAACGTGTATCTGTGCTCTGTCATTATTATGTTCCTTAGATTTTCTTACAAATAAAAATTGCTCGTGATGTACGTTCTCGTCACTGAATTTAAGCAAACGTTCAGGTTTGTGTGAGAATCTGTTTGTCTGTGTCATTTCTGAATCTAAGTCCCGTACTCTCTGTTGATTACCCAAATTATGCGCGCTGCGTGACTCTGGCAAATGTTCGAAAAGTGGCATCTGCTGTGATGTGTTATTAACTGAAATGTTTTTCATCTGTGTTACCTCCTGCTGTAAACTAGACAATTTTCTACGTAAAGTGTTGTTAGATGAATCGATCTCATTAATCGTCTGCTGTAAATTTTGAAATTCAGGTGTTTGATTAAATGAAACCGGTGTAGTATCGTCTGATTTATTGTCATTAGTATTTTCGATGACGTCAATACGACTGGCCAATTCTTCACATTTTTCAGTCAGTATTTTAACCTGATCATCGGTTTTAGTGTCAGTGGCCTTAATCTGGTTTTGCAATTTACTTGTAGTTTCGTTCAGTTTTCTAACATCGGCTTTGACGACATCGGAATCCTGTGTTAGCTCTAATTGTTCGAGTCTATCGGTCACTGTTTGAATATCTGCTGTGTGTGTATCTGTTTTTGATTTTAGGTCAGAAATTTCGTCACTTAATTCTGTGTTCGCCTGTTCGAGAGTATTAATTTTGTCGGACACTGTAGCAATATTGTTGTCTACATACGTTTTTGCCTTCGCAAACATTTTACGTTTGTCTTCCTGTCTCTGAGCAGTGATTGTTTCCATGACTTGACGTTTTACTTGATTTTGATCTTCAATAAATTTGCGGAAACGCGTATCACTGTTCTGTATGTGAAGACTAAGACGTTCGTTAATCTGTGTGTTCTGTTGTTCGAACTTCGCATCAATCTTTTCATCCACTGTGCGCGAAAGTTCTGCTGTCATTGTTTTAAACTCGTTGCGTAATTGTGTAGCTTTTTCGGAGCATTGTTTAGCGACTGTACTGATTTCCGCTCTAAGTGTTTCTGTTGCAGCTGTTTGCAATTCCCTTAATTCCTGAGCAACAGACTTAATTTCTTCACTATTTTTTTTGGAACAAGTCTCAATTTCTTCGCGTAACTTTTCCTTAGTGTCGTGACACTGCGCGGCAACGGCTCTAATTTGTTCACTAAGCTGTTTGTTGTCTTCTTTAAAGTGTTGTATAAGATTTTCACTCTGTTGTTGTAGCAATCTTGCCATAAGTTGTTCCAACCCATTATTACCTACTCTATTCTCCGTGCTGTTTAATGGTGGATCTGGAACTGTTTCGCTTTCTGTAATCATTTGGTTATTCTGAGATTTACACAAAGGTTTGTCAGTTAAATTTTCACTGTCGGTCACTATTTCTGAATTAAATGGATCCGTCGTACTTTCAGTACACTGTCCATTTTCATTAGACAAATTTGTCTGTTCGTTATTTGAATTTTCCAAACTGGGTGTGTTAAGTTGGGCAGCGCTCATTCCAACAGAACGCCCCGCGTCATCAATTGTCGTCAAATTAACACAGGAGACAATTGAGTTCATTTGTTCATCATTAAGCTGAAAATCATCATTATTGGTTGGAACGCACTGACTGTTAATGAACATAGCATTGTCGTCACTACTCTGCGCGTCACAATTGCTATCGGTCATGTTTAAATCGGAATTTTCATTCAAAATACCTCGCGATACACTATTCACAGTCTTTCGCGGCATTTTAACAATAGACAAATATTCACAAAAGAAATAATCACAATGCAAAAACAACACACAAATTCAACAGAGCAACTAATTGCCGATGATCTGAAGAAAGAAAGTCACAAATTAGTAAAAGCGTTGCGCCAATTCTAATTATATCTAAGCAAATAAGAGCAGATATCTGACTTTTTTTCAAAAGATTCTCACGAAATACGATCCTGGACCGGGTGTCGCCAAGTGTAACCTCCCCACAAAATATTCTAAAATAATAACTATATTTATTAGAAATGGTGCCACAGCTAAGTGTGAACTCCCACAGAAATTTTAAAAACAATATTTATTAGAAATGGTGCCATAGCTAAGTATAAACTCCCACAAGAATATTAATGGCAAAGACAATTAAATGAAAGCTCGCTATCTGACTCAAGTACAAGTTCCCATTAAATAATGAACGCTAATCCCATGATAATGAAACTACAGTGATAATCAAAAATCAATTTAACCGAAATGTCGGTCTTTGCCCTGTGCGAATTCAGAATAAATTTCTTACCTTATTAAAACTGCATGTCAAAATTCTGCTCTTATTGTTGGCTGCGGCTTGGAGGAAAAACATTGCAATTGCCTTTTTTTTTTGAAAAATTTTGTTAAAGGGAAATGGAGGGAATTTGAATGATTGTTTGTAAAATTGTTTTTTTTTTAAATCCAAATCATTATTGGGGGCGATTTTTGAAAGTTAAATTACAATGAGTGGACCTTACATTATCTGATAAGCGCAAAGCTGCATAAACATTTATTTAATAAAATTATACCTTGTCCTGAATCTTGACCATCGCTGTGCCGACGCCCGCCGACGCAACTGCTACAGACACACTACTCTCCGCGGCAGCTACCAACAGACTACCTTACGCGACTGCTCGCGACACACAACTTTACGCGACTGCTCCTAACAGACTAAAGTACTGCACTGCGCTTCGAGCGCAACTGCTCTGGTCAGAGATTCTACAATGCCTCAGCATCGCTGCCGCACAACATACGTGTTTCAATTAGGAAAACAGCAATGTTAAAGTTAATCAGAAATTTAACATTAAACTGCGTACTGCAATGCTAATGACATAGTACAGTCTGCTCGGTTAAATTTACGGAAACTGTCCTGTTAGCAATAACACAAGCAATCTGATTGCGGGAAAAATATGAAATATAAATAACTACGAAAATGCTCTGCATTAAAAGTATGTAACTATTGAAATATGAATTGTACGACGCGTAAATTATAAATGGTTAATCTGTTTGCGCAATGACAACTGCCGTGTGCTGCTACCTCTAAATTACTGCAGCAGTTGCTGCTGCTATGCTAGTTAAAAAATAAAAATTCAAACCACCAGAAACGCAATGTGCAGTGCGTGCTTTTAGAGACATCCACAAAACTTCTGCGCTAATAAATGTTATTACTGCAGTAATCATTTTCAATTAAAGCTCGCGCGGCTTCCCCCGTCGGAGGTTCGTGTCCTCCCTCGGGCATGGGTGTGCGTGTTGTCCATAGCGATAGTTTAAGGTAGATTAAGTAATGCGTAAGCTTAGGGAACGATGACCTAAGCGGTTTGGTCCATAAGATATTACCACAAATTTACAATTTTTAAAGAAAAAAATTAAAGTTCTAAGAGTATACATCACTAAAACAAAAAAATTTAACACATGAAATATTAAAAATTCACTTGACATTAATAGTGGAGAAACCTGACCAAATTGTCTTTACTTTCTTACAAACATGCATGCTGTCCATCTCTGAAGAAAAATCAATAAATCATACATTGTTATATTATCATAAAAATCTCAAATTATAAATCCCTGACCAAATTAATGACAGTGCTCGAATATCTCGGCAAATGCGCTATTACAATACCTTTTGAAGTCTGCTGACTGAATTTACAATGTATCTCTCTGTAAATCAAAAGTAATATAAGAAAGCTATTGCCAGCACACAGCATCGCCAAAACGCATGTTATGGTACTCCATCACAAGACACCTCTCTCTCTCTCTCTCTCTCTCTCTCTCTCTCTCTCTCTCTCTCCGTTCCTCTCTCTTCAACACTGCGTTCCACTCACGAGCAAGGTTCTACTAACAGAGTCTCGCAGCTCAACCTCTTTGGCAGAGATGTTGCCCTCTGTTATTCAGTTGCTACTGAAGCTTTACTTTTCCGTGTGACATCCAAAATATTACCAAACTTACAATTTCCTGTATAAAAAAGCCCTTACAAAGTGGCCGTTGTGTGTGTAGCAAGAGAACTCTTTCCGATCAGTCGTCTGCAAAGCCCGACAGTGTCTCTCAGACAACGATAGCTGTCTTTTTCTTTGCTGTATAACTCAAAATTTCCACAACACTAATAAGTACAAGCAGTGAACAAGAGAAATAGTAAACCGATAATCAAGGGGCATTGCGCCAGTCTACAAAACGCTGCCCACAGAACAAAAGCCGGCCGGGGTGGCCAAGCGGTTAAAGGCGCTACAGTCTGGAACCGCGCGACCGCTACGGTCGCAGGTTCGAATCCTGCCTCGGGCATGGATGTGTGTGATGTCCTTAGGTTAGTTAGGTTTAAGTAGTTCTAAGTTCTAGGGGACTGATGACCTTAGAAGTTACGTCCCATAGTGCTCAGAGCCATTTTTTTTTTTTTTTTTTTTTTGAACAGAACAAAATAACTGACACTGACACGAGTGAGTCAACCAAAGCCAGCAATCGCAAAATGAGGAAAGTAAAACAGTTCAGTATAATTGACGATAACGCAAGGTGCACACTAAAGGTTGAAACACGTATGTATTCAGTGTATTCATTAACAGCGATGGCGAGGCATGACAGAATCTCTGACCAGAGAGTTATTTATCGTTGCTAGTCTGCGCTTGACCGCGCGAGAGCAAGCAGTGCAGTTCGAGAGCTGTAGCGCGAGAGTGCAGTTGCGAGGCAGTAGTTGTACGTAGCGAGTCGCGAGAGCATGTAGTAGCGCGCGAGAGACAGTCGCAGTTGCGTGTGAGGAGTCGGCGGGCGTCGACATGGGGCTCTGGTCAAGGTTCAGGACGAGGTGTATTTTTAAATAAGGTAATGAAGCAGCATTGCGCTCATCTGATAATGTAATGTATCTTAACAGTAATTAATTTGTTCAAGAATCGCCCCAATAATAATTTTGTTCTGAAAGCAATTTTTTAAGAAAATAATCATTACAATTGAAACAATACTTCCTATGCTTTTCCTGCCAGAATCAATTTATCAGATTTGCACAGGGCCTAAGGTCAGCGCAGATGACCTTATAAAATTTATCAGGTTGATCATAACGTTAATTTTGTGGGGACTTAGCATTTTTGCACATTTTTGTTATCATTGAGTTTTGTTACTGTGGGAAGATGACATTTGCCTCCTATTTGCATTTTCATTCAGTTCATATTATTTCAAAATAATTCCGGGGAGGTTACACTTAGCTCTATGTCCATTTACATTTGAATAAAATTATCAAACATTTCTGTGGTGAGGTTACAAGGTTTAATACGTACACGCTTCCATACCGAGTGTCTGTTGTTCACGCACTGAAACCAGCAGATGCGTCTCAGCGCTTCCAGTTTAGTTGAGTGGCTATTCACTGACACAACAAGTGGCTTAGACATAGATCTTTATGAAACTTCCTGGCAGATTAAAACTGTGTGCCCGACCGAGACTCGGTCGGGCACACAGTTTTAATCTGCCAGGAAGTTTCATATCAGCGCACACTCCGCTGCAGAGTGAAAATCTCATTCATAGATCTTTATGTCTGATGAAGCCAGGTTTCACCTGAGTGGTTATGTCAACTCACAGAATCACAGGTTCTGGACAGCGGAGAATACGTGTAACTTCCACGAAACACCACTGCATGATCATTGTTGGGCGTTTGTCGTATAGTGTCTGCACGCCGGTATTAATGGCCTCATCTTCTTTCATCAGACGCTGACTTCGGCGCGCTGCATTGTCGATATTTTGAAACCATTTGTGATAGCATTAACTGCCCATATAGCCGGCCGTGCCTTGGAGCACGCTTACACGATTTTCACGCCTGACAGCGTTGTTAGCAGAGGGCAGTCTCGTCGCTGTCCTAGCTAGCCACCCAGCTCATCTGATCTGTCAGTGTGTGATTACTTCGTGTGTGGCGCCCTCAGGTCCAAGGTGTATCGCAACAACCCTCATAGTCTTCAAGAACTACAGCACAACATTTCGGATGAGACTGCAGCAATTCTAGCAGTCCAGCTTCGATCCGTCTTTAGCAACTTGCTGACCAGGGCCCAAAAGTGCCGAGAGATGAATGGCAGTCACTTTCAGCATCTGGCATAGTCAGATTAGTACTGTACTTCCTTTCCTCTGCTGTGTTTCTTTGTACCCTGGAACACTGTTCTCCGAACCACTTTTATTTGGATCACCTTCTGTTTGTGCAATATTACAGCATGGAGTGTTTTATAAACAATATCTTCTGTATACAAGGTTCAGTTTCCCACAAACTAAATCCACCGTATGATTAACCCATAACTTAAGTCATGTGATCGTTCTAGTTCATACCATGTCTAATAGCAACAGCCAGATGTTTATATGAAATGAATATTTCCAGTTGCGACTTAATAATCATGTAATTTAGTTTGAGTCATTTAAATTTTTAGGTTTTGTGAAACAGACAACTTTAAGTTACTTTACATTAAATGATAACTCCAGCCTTTACACCACACAGATATTTCATTAAGATCTGCCTAGATATTATTACAGTTTTTATGGTCTAACCTTTTATGATAGATAACTGTTTCATAAAGAGGCATGCAAGCTTATTATGTATATCAGGAAATATCCGATTAGGGTTTCGGTTGACAGCAATTTTTGCTTGTGGCTGAATTAAACCGCAGCATCCATGAAGCTAGTATGCGTCAGACGATGTTAAATGTCGTATAACAGCAACTGCATCTTGTTCTGTCCTTTATCTTCTTTCTAGCTTCACCTCATTTTTCAGGGCGTGCTTCGCTATTCCCCTCAAAGAAGAGGAAGAGGAAAGGAGCAGAGTAATGTTCAACGCCCCTCTCGACAACAAAGTCATTAGAGACAGAGAACATGCTACAGTAGGACGGAGATGGAAAGATACCTTGTCCATTCGTAAAAACCATACCGGCATCAGCATTAAGCGATTTAGGGAAACCAAGGAGAACTTAAATCAAGACGGCCGGACGAGGGTTTGAACCGTCGTCCTCCAGAATGCGAGTTCCACATAGAAAAATGAGAAACAAGCTCTGTCAATATACGTAAGAAATTCCGGATACCACTTTCGTAAGATTGTGAGACATAGTTGAAACTGGTCGAGCTGTCGTGGACGTCTTTGCCGTATAGGCGAGCTATACAGGGTGGTCCATTGATCGTGACCGGGATAAATATCTCACGTCATAAGCGTCAAACGAAAAAACTACAAAGAACAAAACTAAAATACAGAACGTAGTACGTTTGAATATTTTATTTCGATTGTTCCAATGTGGTACATGTTCCTTTGTGAACTTATCATTTCTGAGAATGCATGCTGTTACCTGTAAATACCAAATTAATGCAATAAATGCTCAAAATGATGTACGTCAACCTCAATGCATTTGGCAATACGTTTAACAACATTCCTCTCAACAGCGAGTAGTTCGCCCTACGTGATGTTCGCACATGCACTGACAATGCTCTGACGCATGATGTCAGGCGTTGTCGGTGGATCACGATAGCAAATACCCTTCAACTTTCCCCCACAGATAGAAATGCGGGGACGTCAGATCCGATGAAAGTGCGGGCCATGGTATGGTGCTTCGACGACCAATCCACCTATCATGAACTGTGCTATTCAATACCGCTTCAACCGCACGCGAGCTATATGCCGGACATCCATCATGTTGGAAGTACATCGCCATTCTGTCATGCAGTGAAACATCTTGTAGTAACATCGGTAGAACGTAACGTAGGAAATCAGCATTCATTTCACCATTTAGATTGACATCGATAAAATGGGGGCCAATTATCCTTCCTCCCGTAATGCCGCACCATACATTAACCCGCCAAGGTCGCTGACGTTCCACCTGATGCAGCCATCGTGGATTTTCCGTTGCCCAATAGTGCATAGTATGCCGGTTTACATTACCGCTGTTAGTGAATGACGCTTCGTCCCTAAATAGAACGCGTGCAACAAATCTGTCATCGTCCCGTATATTGTCTTGTGCCAAATGGCAGAACTGTACACGACGTTCAAAGTCGTCGCCATGCAATTCCTGGTGCACAGAAATATGGTACGGGTGCAATCGATGTTGATGTAGCATTCTCAACACAGACGTTTTTAAGATTCTCGATACTCGCGCAATTTGTCTGCTACTGATAATACGGATTAGGCGCGACAGCAGCTAGAACACTTACTTGGGCATCATCATTTGTTGCAGGTCGTGGTTGACGTTTCACATGTGGCTGAACACTTCCTGTTTCCTAAACTAACGTAACTATCCGGCGAACGGTCCGGACACTTGGATGATGTCGTCCAGGATACCGAGCAACATACATAGCACACACCCGTTGGGGAATTTGATCACAACAGCCATACATCAACACGATATAGACCTTTTCCGCATATGGTAAACGGTCCAATTTAACACGGGTAATGAACCATGGACCTTGCCGTTGGTGGGGAGGCTTGCGTGCCTCAGCGATACAGATGGCCGTACCGTAGGTGCAACCACAACGGAGGGGTATCTGTTGAGAGGCCAGACAAACATGTGGTTCCTGAAGAGGGGCAGCAGCCTTTTCAGTAGTTGCAGGGGCAACAGTCTGAATGATTGACTGATCTGGCCTTGTAACATTAACCAAAACGGCCTTGCTGTGCTGGTACTGCGAACGGCTGAAAGCAAGGGGAAACTACAGCTGTAATTTTTCCCGAGGACATGCAGCTTTACTGTATGATTAAATGATGATGGCGTCCTCTTGGGTAAAATATTCCGGAGGTAAAATAGTCCCCCATTCGGTGTTATCAGGAGAAAGAAAACTGGCATTCTACGGATCGGAGCGTGGAATGTCAGATCCCTTAATCGGGCAGGTAGGTTAAAAAATTTAAAAAGGGAAATGGATAGGTTAAAGTTAGATATAGTGGGAATTAGTGAAGTTCGTTGGAAGGAGGAACAAGACTTTTGGTCAGGTGATTACAGGGTTATAAATACAAAATCAAATAGGGGTAATGCAGGAGCAGGTTTAATAATGAATAAAAAAAATAGGAGTGCGGGTTAGCTGCTACAAACAGCATAGTGAACGCATTATTGTGGCCAAGATAGACACAAAGCCCATGCCTACTACAGTAGTACAAGTTTATATGCCAACTAGCTCTGCAGATGATGAAGAAATTGATGAAATGTATGACGAGATAAAAGAAATTATCCAGGCAGTGAAGGGAGACGAAAATTTAATAGTCATGGGTGACTGGAATTCGTCAGTAGGAAAAGGGAGAGAAGGAAACATAGTAGGTGAATATGGATTGGGGGGAAGAAATGAAAGAGGAAGCCGCCTTGTAGAATTTTTGCACAGAGCATAACTTAATCTTAGCTAACACTTGGTTCAAGAATCATAAAAGAAGGTTGTATACCTGGAAGAATCCTGGAGATACTAAAAGGTATCAGATAGATTATGTAATGGTAAGACAGAGATTTAGGAACCAGGTTTTAAATTGTTAGACATTTCCAGGGGCAGATGTGGATTCTGACCACAATCTATTGGTTATGAACTGCAGATTGAAACTGAAGAAACTGCAAAAAGGTGGGAATTTAAGGAGATGGGACCTGGATAAACTGACTAAACCAGAGGTTGTAGAGAGTTTCAGGGAGAGCATACGGGAACAATTGACAGGAATGGGGGAAAGAAATACAGTAGAAGAAGAATGGGTAGCTCTGAGGGATGAAGTAGTGAAGGCAGCAGACGATCAAGTAGGTAAAAAGACGAGGGCTAATAGAAATCCTTGGGTAACAGAAGAAATATTGAATTTAATTGATGAAAGGAGAAAATATAAAAATGCAGTAAATGAAGCAGGCAAAAAGGAATACAAACGTCTCAAAAGTGAGATCGACAGGAAGTGCAAAATGGCTAAGCAGGGATGGCTAGAGGACAAATGTAAGGATGTAGAGGCTTGTCTCACTAGGGGTAAGATAGATACTGCCTACAGAAAAATTAAAGAGACCTTTGGAGAGAAGAGAACCACTTGTATGAATATCAAGAGCTCAGATGGCAACCCAGTTCTAAGCAAAGAATGGAAGGCAGAAAGGTGGAAGGAGTAGATAGAGGGTTTATACAAGGGCGATGTACTTGAGGACAATAGTATGGAAAGTGGATGTAGATGAAGATGAAATGGGAGATAAGATACTGCGTGAAGAGTTTGACAGAGCAGTGAAAGACCTGAGTCGAAACAAGGCCCCGGGAGTATACAACATTCCATTAGAACTACTGATGGGCTTGGGAGAGCCAGTCATGACAAAACTCTACCATTTGGTGAGCAAGATGTATGAGACAGGTGAAATACCCTCAGAATTCCAATCCCAAAGAAAGCAGGTGTTGACAGATGTGAAAATTACCAAACTGTCAGTTTAATAAGTCACAGCTGCAAAATACTAACGCGAATTCTTTACAGACGAATGGAAAAACTGGTAGAAACTGACCTCGGGGAAGATCAGTTTGGATTACGTAGAAATGTTGGAACACGTGAGGCAATACTAACCTTACGACTTATCTTAGAAGAAAGATTAAGAAAAGGCAAACCTACGTTTCTAGCATTTGTAGACTTAGAGAAAGCTTTTGACAACGTTAACTGGAATACTCTCTTTCAAATTCTGAAGGTGGCAGGGGTAAAATACAGGGAGCGAAAGGCTATTTACAATTTGTACAGGAACCAGATGGCAGTTATAAGAGTCGAGGGGCATGAAAGGGAAGCAGTCGTTGGGAAAGGAGTGAGACAGGGTTGTAGCCTCTCCCCGATGTTATTCAATCTGTATATTGAGCAAGCAGTAAGGGAAACAAAAGAAAAATTCGGAGTAGGTATTAAAATTCATGGAGAAGAAATAAAAACTTTGAGGTTCGCCGATGACATTGTAATTCTGTCAGAGACAGCAAAGGACTTGGAAGAGCAGTTGAACGGAATGGACAGTGTCTTGAAAGGAGGATATAAGATGAACATCAACAAAAGCAAAACGAGGATAATGGAATGTAGTCAAATTAAATCGGGTGATGCTGAGGGGATTAGATTAGGAAATGAGACACTTAAAGTAGTAAAGGAGTTTTGCTATTTGGGGAGTAAAATAACTGATGATGGTCGAAGTAGAGAGGATATAAAATGTAGACTGGCAATGGCAAGGAAATCGTTTCTGAAGAAGAGAAATTTGTTAACATCGAGTATAGATTTAAGTGTCAGGAAGTCGTTTCTGAAAGTATTTTTATGGAGTGTAGCCATGTATGGAAGTGAAACATGGACAATAAATGGTTTGGACAAGAAGAGAATAGAAGCTTTCGAAATGTGGTGCTACAGAAGAATGCTGAAGATAAGGTGGGTAGATCACGTAACTAATGAGGAGGTATTGAACAGGATTGGGGAGAAGAGAAGTTTGTGGCACAACTTGACTAGAAGAAGGGATCGGTTGGTAGGACATGTATTGAGGCATCAAGGGATCACAAATTTAGCATTTGAGGGCAGCGTGGAGGGTAAAAATCGTAGAGAGATCAATACACTAAGAGAGATCAATACACTAAGCAGATTCAGAAGGATGTAGGTTGCAGTAGGTACTGGGAGATGAAGAAGCTTGCACAGGATAGAGTAGCATGGAGAGCTGCATGAAACCAGTCTCACGACTGAAGACCACAACAAGAACAATGTGTCACGAAGCAAATACCGTCCCCTCTGGCGGAATGTTACGTGATACTATGTACTTATACGTTTGTGGCTATTACAGCGCCATCTGTCACAAAGTGAAGAAAGTGGTCCAACTAAAACATTCATATTTCTTTTACGTACTACACGAATATATAATAAAAAGGGGGGTTCCCATTATAAAAACGCACTTGATATCCGTTTGACCTATGGCAGCGCCATCTAGCGGGCCAACCATAGCGCCATCTGGTTTCCCGCTTCAAGCTAGACGAGTTTCGTTCTTTGTAGTTTTCTCGTTTGTTGCTGATTTCGTGAGATATTTGGCCCGGTCACTATCCAAGAACCACCCTGTGTAATTGTGACCTACCGCATCGACTTACGTGCCATGAAGCGCCAAGCTTAAGGCCAAAATCGAGAAACTTTCAACAAATTAATGTTTCTGTCCCTCTACGTTGTTAACAGTTATCCTCCTGAAAGAGGATAACTGAAGGCTGACTCGCTGATTTTCGGTCCGTCTGAGCAGAAATTTGCACCTCAGTATTTTTTTACGCACAGAAAACCGCTAGTTATGTTTCAGATTCATAAGGCTTACGTTTTCATTTCTACTGGCACTGAATCTAATTCCATACACCGTCGCAGATATACAGGTGCCGCAAAACATTTTCTGAGCAGTTTAATCTCACGGACTCGCAAGCACCGCCACGTGCGTTGTATTCGACAGTGATACACACCGACCAACAACGCCCAAACAGCAGCCAGTAGGCGTGATCTGGCTCGCCGCTACGCTAACCCATGCTCGGTTTTACTGAAATACGTATCTTTTACGTCGCGTAGCCCCTTCCCTCCCCACCACCGTCACCACTAGAAAAATGGTGCTTCAGTATCTAAGCGATTGTTCTCTTGTCGAGATATAAGCTGACTGCTCAATTTAATAACTTACCTCGCTTTTGTTTCATTTTAGTAGTACATTTATTTTGTTATCAACACAAGTTCGTTACTAGTAAAGATCTACTTTAGAATGTAAAATGTGATTATTTTCTTTCTTGGATCGTTTAATTAATGCTGCTGCTGCATAGATATCAAGTCTCAGATTGATTAAAACCATCCGAATGCGTTATTTCATACAGAATGTATCATTTTAATGCTATTTTGTCTAAAACTAACATGGTGAGACCGTGACTGTGTACAATTATTGTAGGTTGATTCTGACAAAGAAGACGACAACAACGAGCCACTGCTATTTATTTAAGTAAATAGCGCCGTAATCGGTTTCGAACTGACAAGTTCATCATTTTTTTTGTTTGGCGTGTGACGAGGGCCTCCCGTCGGGTAGACCGCTCGCCTGGAGCAAGTCTTTCGATTTGACGCCACTTCAGCGACTTGCGCGCCGATGGGGATGAAATGATGATGATTAGGACAACACGACATCCAGTCCCTGAGCGGAGAAAATCTCCGAACCAGCCGGTAATGGAACCCGGGGCCTTAGGATTGACAGTCTGCCGCGCTGACCACTCAACTACCGGGGGCGGACAAGTTCATCATCAGACGGCTACTTACAAGATTTACAAAATTCACTTTACATAATCGTTAGTTTTCGGTTTTTATTCTTCCACTGTAGCGAAATATTCCTGGTGTGTTGGTGCCGTCGAAAATTCGGCGCATTTTGTTGCGAAGTTGCAGCATTGTATTTTTGAAATATTGCAAAATATATGCGGCACTTATATGATTTGCATATCACCATATTGTGCAAAGCACCCCACACACATAAACACACACACACACACACACCAAAAAGTATCTGCCACATGTGAAGTTGACACATGTGGAGTTGTGTTTGCAGGGATACACAAACGTAACTGAAATTAATGTTGAGAGATATGTGTTGGCCAAACAGGGAAATATTTCAGCGTAGGATTCCGGAAACACATGGATGCCTTTCGTTAAAAAAAAGCCACAAAATTAAATAATGAACATACTTGAAAAAATCGAAATATATTCTCACAAATGTGCATCCCCAAGTGATATCCTAAATCACAGAACAGGGCTACCAAACAAAATTTTCTCATATAACGACGCACTAAGTGCAACCATAAGAAACCATAATCCAATGTGAGCCCATGCAGTGCATAAAATAGCGCTGCATAATGAAAATTTCAGTTATTTTTAGTTATACAGAACCTGTAAACAAAATATAATCTTTGACCATAGGTGAATTTTTCAGATGTAAACAGAAATGTCAGTGGACAAGATGGCGGTTATTGAGCTGTTTTTTGCCGAAAATAGATGTAAAAAAGTGTTTGTGTCTTATCCATAAATGCGAAAATCGAAATAACAACAAGTAGAGTATAAAGTAAATATACCTAAGAAAGAAGTATACCATAAATATACAACTCGTGAAGTGTAGTAGCTAAACAAATTGTTATTTCACACAGGGCTGCAGCATCCTATTTGCTGCCAATGATGTAACTATGTACTGATTGAAGACTCAAACATGTATTACGTTAAATGACGATTGGCGAAAGCCCAAATGTGTATTAGCTTAAATAAAAATACAATATAACGAAGTGGCTCGTAGCTGTATTTATAATAATAATGCAATATCTGTCTGTTGTTTTGCATTTTAGAGCCTTGGCTTGATCAAACGATACCATAAAAAAGGAATTACGTTGTTGTTGGAAGCAGTGCTATTCTGAACTGTGTGTTGTTCCTCATTTAGAATTGTTTCCTACAATAAAGAGATACGGAAACTTGTACTTTTTCGTCAGTGCAAATTGTATCCACATCTTAACCTACATTCAGTTTCTGCGAACCCCCGTGATATGCATGGCAGAGGGTAAATAGAAAGGTGGCTCAAGTTTGTGTTTCTGAACTGTTTCAGTCAATAACTTGCGGACCACGGGAGGAATGGCATCTTAAATGTTTTTTTTTCTTGTTGTAAGCAGTCTAATTGTGAACTCACTATAGTTGCCGAAGAATATCTCTATATTTATCACTTAATAATACTGGTTCTTGAAAGTGTTGACGCATCTGACAGACGTTCAACATCTGAGGCTACCAAAAGGAAGCTCTTCGTAGGATTCTTTACTTAATTAATCAGATTTTAGTGTTTATTTACAAACCGTAATGAGGAAACTCGATACTAGAAAGCATATTTTCTGTAGGTGAATACACGTTTTTATACTTTGTCCAGGTTTTGCAGAATGAATAAATTATCGATAGTTTTTTTGCAATGGTAGTATCTAAATACACTACTAGCCATTAAAATTGCTGCATCAGGAAGATGACGTGCTAGAGGCGCGTGATGGTACGCATTTCTCCTCCTTACACGAGGCATCACAACAACGTTTCACCAGGCAACGGCCTCGTATCACTAGCAGTCGAGATGACAGGCATCTTGTCCGCATGGCTGTAACGGATCGTGCAGTCACATCTCGATCCCTGATTCAACAGATGGGGACTTTCCCTGTATCATAGTCAACGCCTGCAAAATGTTCATAACACCAACGAAAGCGTTTGTCGAGATCCAATGACTGTTAGCACAATATGGAATCGGTGGGTTCAGGAGGGTAATACGGAACGCCGTGCTCGATCCCAACGGCCACATCTCGATGAGTCAAGAGATGGGGACGTTTGCAAGACAACAACCATCTGCACGAACAGTTCATGCTGCATCACATACAGGAGCGCCTGCGATGGTGTACTCAACGACGAACCTGGATCCACGAATGGCAAAACGTCATTTTTTCAGATGGATCCAGGTTCTGTTTACAGCATCATGATGGTCACATCCGTGTTTGGCGACATCGCGGTGAATGCACATTGGAAGCGTGGATTCGCCATCGCCATACTGGCGTATCACCCGGTGTGATGGTATGGGGTGCCATTGGTTACACGTCTCGGTCACCTCTTGCTCGCATAGACGGCACTTTGAACAGTGGACCAGTGGACGTTACATTTCAGATGTGTTACGACCCGTGGCTCTACCCTTCATTCGATCCCTGTCAAATCCTACATTTCAGCAGGATAATGCACGACCGCATGTTGCAGGTCCTGTACGGGCCTTTCTGGATGCAGAAAATGTTCGACTCCTGCCCTGGCCAGCACATTCTCCAGATCTCTCACCAATGGAAAACGTCTGGTCAATGGTGGCCGAAAAACTGGCTCGTCGCATTACGCCAGTCACTACTCTTCATGAACTGTGGTATCGTGTTGATGCTGCATGGGCAGCTGTACCTGTACACGCCATCCAAGCTCTGTTTGACTCAATGCCCAGGCGTATCAAGGCCGTTATTACGGCCAGAGGTGGTTGTTCTGGTTACTGATTTCTCAGGATCTATGCACCCAAATTGCGTGAAAATGCAATCACATGTCAGTTCTAGTACAATATATTTGTCCAATGAATACCCGTTTATCATCTGCATTCCTTCTTGGTGTAGCAAGTTTATTGGCCATTAGTGTATAATGCAGCACATTAGACTGCTAATTTACTGGTAATTTTAAATTTAAAACGGTACCCGATAATAGGGCAAATCCCTAAAGTCGAGGGGAGGGAGGTGAGGAGAGGAGAGGAGGAGGGCGTCTCGTAGTCGAACTTTCTCTTGGGCTCCCGTTACCGCAGAAACGCCGCTGCCTGTGTCTGCTGATCTCCCTTCCACTTTGCGTGCCACGCTCCTCCATAAGAGGAGAAGAAAAACAGCAGGCGGACTTCACACAGGAGAGGGAAACACTTGGCTTCCGTTTCTGAAAAGAGCAGCCAAAGAGGTCGTGACGCGCCGCCGGACTCACATCGCGGCCGACAGAGGCGCCCGCCGCGGCCGGTGGACCAGCCCCAGCCTCCTCCTGCTCCTCCGCCTGACCCTGATTAGACGGCGCGATTAATTGCTGCAGTCTTTTGTCTCGCGGCGGTTAATTGGAAAGCGGCGCGGCTGCAGCTGCCGCCTCGGCGCTGGCGGCGTCCACCGGTCCGGGAGCGCCACGCGGCCGCCGCAGAGGAGGGGAGCGCCCGGGACTTTGAGCGGCGGCCACGCGGAACGCCTCGCTCTGGCGGTTATCTCGTGACGAGCCAGACGGATATCGCGGCTAGCGCCAGCACTCGCCGTCATTACATTCACTGCCACAGCAGTGCTCTCAGTCAAAGGGTCTGGAGAACGTATTGCAAGAGCAGCTAGTAGCTCCATTAAGAATTAGACACGGTTAACGACTGATTCCGACTATACCTAGCAGGTAGGGCACAAAGAGCAGAAATTACGCAAACCTCAAACAACACTCACCAGACACTAAATACACTCCAAGAAAAAGATAATAATAATAATATGGTCAAATCTGTGTGAAATCTTATGGGACTTATCTGCTAAGGTCATCAGTCCGTAAGCTTACTCAAAAAAATGGTTCAAATGGCTCTGAGCACTATGGGACTTAACATCTGAGATCATCAGTCCCCTAGAACCTAGAACTACTTAAACTTAACGAACCTAAGGACATCACACACATCCATACCCGAGGCAGGATTCGAACCTGCGACCGTAGCGGTCGCGCGCTTCCAGACTGAAGCGCCTAGAACCTCTCGGCCACTCCGGCCGGCTAAGCTTACCCATTACTTAACTAAATTATCGCCGGACGGTGTAGCCGAGCGGTTCTAGGCGCTTCAGTCTGGAACCGCGCGACCATTACGGTCGCAGGTTCGAATCCTGACTCGGCCATGGATGCGTGTGATCTCCTTAGGTTAGTTAGGTTTAAATAGTTCTAAGTTCTAGGGAACTGATGATCTCAGATGTTAATTCCCTTAGTGCTCAGAGCCAGAGCCTAAATTATCCTAAGAACAAACACACACTCATACCCGAGGGAGGACTCGAAACTCCGCCGGGACCAACCGCACAATCCATGACTGCAGCGCCTAGACCGCTCGGCTAATCCCGCGCTACTAAAAAGAAAAAGAAAAAACAAAACAAAAAAAACATGTACAACAAAGGAATTATCGGAATGGACCGAAATCGAGAGATGCGATGCACGTGTACAAACAAATTATTACATTTCAGAAAATTGGGATGATTTATTCAAAAGAAAGAACTTCACAAGCCGAGAAAGTCAGTTACGCGATGGTCCACCTATGGTGGATGGTTGGATTACGGTACCAATAATGCTCAACAAGTACTCATTTGGGGAGAGAACATGTAAGAGGTCCGTGACTGAGGAATTTAGTGCTAGCGCACTCGAGCAGATGTAATTTCGACGGATTGCTCACGCGCTGCCTGCGATATGTAAGCTATAAGAGAATCTCAGACCAGAGAGTAGTGTTGGCTGCAGTAAGAGCAGAGTCAGTAGGAGTAAGTAGTAGCTAGCAGTCGTGTGTATGGAGTTGGCTGGGTCGGTCGTGGGGAGCGATGGCGGTGCCTGAGCTATGTAATACACTCCTGGAAATGGAAAAAAGAACACATTGACACCGGTGTGTCAGACCCACCATACTTGCTCCGGACACTGCGAGAGGGCTGTACAAGCAATGATCACACGCACGGCACAGCGGACACACCAGGACCAGCGGTGTTGGCCGTCGAATGGCGCTAGCTGTGCAGCATTTGTGCACCGCCGCCGTCAGTGTCAGCCAGTTTGCCGTGGCATACGGAGCTCCATCGCAGACTTTAACACTGGTAGCATGCCGCGACAGCGTGGACGTGAACCGTATGTGCAGTTGACGGACTTTGAGCGAGGGCGTATAGTGGGCATGCGGGAGGCCGGGTGGACGTACCGCCGAATTGCTCAACACGTGGGGCGTGAGGTCTCCACAGTACATCGATGTTGTCGCCAGTGGTCGGCGGAAGGTGCACGTGCCCGTCGACCTGGGACCGGACCGCAGCGACGCACGGATGCACGCCAAGACCGTAGGATCCTACGCGGTGCCGTAGGGGACCGCACCGCCACTTCCCAGCAAATTAGGGACACTGTTGCTCCTGGGGTATCGGCGAGGACCATTCGCAACCGTCTCCATGAAGCTGGGCTACGGTCCCGCACACCTTAGGCCGTCTTCCGCTCACGCCCCAACATCGTGCAGCCCGCCTCTAGTGGTGTCGCGACAGGCGTGAATGGAGGGACGAATGGAGACGTGTCGTCTTCAGCGATGAGAGTCGCTTCTGCCTTGGTGCCAATGACGGTCGTATGCGTGTTTGGCGCCGTGCAGGTGAGCGCCACAATCAGGACTGCATACGACCGAGGCACACAGGGCCAACACCCGGCATCATGGTGTGGGGAGCGATCTCCTACACTGGCCGTACACCACTGGTGATCGTCGAGGGGACACTGAATAGTGCACGGTACATCCAAACCGTCATCGAACCCATCGTTCTACCATTCCTAGACCGGCAAGGGAACTTGCTGTTCCAACAGGACAATGCACGTCCGCATGTATTCCGTGCCACCCAACGTGCTCTAGAAGGTGTAAGTCAACTACCCTGGCCAGCAAGATCTCCGGATCTGTCCCCCATTGAGCATGTTTGGGACTGGACGAAGCGTCGTCTCACGCGGTCTGCACGTCCAGCACGAACGCTGGTCCAACTGAGGCGCCAGGTGGAAATGGCATGGCAAGCCGTTCCACAGGACTACATCCAGCATCTCTACGATCGTCTCCATGGGAGAATAGCAGCCTGCATTGCTGCGAAAGGTGGATATACACTGTACTAGTGCCGACATTGTGCATGCTCTGTCGCCTGTGTCTATGTGCCTGTGGTTCTGTCAGTTTGATCATGTGGTGTATCTGACCCCAGGAATGTGTCAATAAAGTTTCCCCTTCCTGGGACAATGAATTCACGGTGTTCTTATTTCAATTTCCAGGAGTGTATAAGGTAAAACCAGCCGCGCGCATATATAGTTTGCTACAACAAAATTTGTACTATTGTTATATCAAGTCCCATGTAAACGTTTCAAAAAAAATCTTTTAATAATAATCATTTTTATAAAAAAATAACTTTTTGACAATCATTCATCTGAATTTAAAGAATTTAGTAATTTCTGCAATCCATGGTCATCCCGATTATCGTAAAGGAAAATCAGTCGTTTCCTTTTATACATGACAAATCTAGCGGCCAGCATTGCACTGGGCTGTGCCAGAAAAATTTCTTATAGGAGCAAATATATACGCGTTATCCGGCGACTTCATTGAGGTAAGAATTTTCAATTTATTCAGAATGATCTTTCAGAGCCATGACGCAGCACTGCTGACGTCCAAAATTTCCCGGTTTAAATTCATAGTCAGTTATTGGAAGGTTATAAGTGACACACAATTTTATTGAAAGGTTAGTCACGTTATTATTGCGAGCTTACGGATAATAAACTGTTGGGAGGTTACACTGAATATGAATGATATAAATATATTTACTGTTTGGAGGCTGCAAACTGGTGACCTTGATGGACAGGGTAGGGTTTTTCAAGCACGAAGACAAGCACTGCAAATTCTCGCCACATGTGAGTCGGTATTATCTAGTTGAAATGTAAGCCGAGGATGGTTTTCCATGAAGAGCAACTAAAAGGGTCGAAGAATATTGTCGACGTACGGTTGTGCTGTAATGGTACCATCGATGACAGTCAAAGAGATCCTGCTATGAAATGAAATGGTAAACCAGGTCACCATTCGTGTCTGTTGAGCTGTGTGTCAGGCAGCCATCAGGTTGGTATCCAACCACTGTCTGCGGCGGCTCCAGACAGGTCTCTGCTGGTCATCAGGGCTCAGTGCGAAGCGGATCAATGAAGACGATTCTACTGCAGTCAAAGAGACACCCCGGACTGCAGGATACCGACCTACCTGACGTCCGCCAACCAGCAGTGATGGTCGGGGACCCCTTGGTCATCCACCGTGCCCCTGCACCACAGCGGAACGTCGATGATATTTTGTACTTCGTTTTGTTCCCATTGGTGGTAAGCCATCTTGTGCTTACATTTCAGCAACATAGTGCCCTTCCGCACACGACGAGACTTTCCACTGCTTGCCTTCGTGCTTCACAAGTCCTACTACATTGGTCTGCAGGGTCGAAAGATCTGTCCCCTGCTGAGAACATCTGGAGGATTATGGGTAGAGCCCTACGACTATTTCGGGATTTGGCAAATCCATCGCGTCAGTCGCGCCAAATTTGGCACGATATCCCTGTTGAGAGGCCAGACAAACGTGTGGTTCCTGAAGAGGGGCAGCAGCCTTTTCAGTAGTTGCAGGGGCAAAAGTCTGGATGATTGACTGACCTGGCCTTGCAACATTAACCAAAACGGCCTTGCTGTGCTGTTACTGCGAACGGCTGAATACAAGGTGAAACTACCGCCGTAATTTTTCCCGAGGGCATGCAGCTTTACTGTATGGATAAGCGATGATGGCGTCCTCTTGGGTAAAATATTCCGGAGGTAAAACAGTCCCCCATTCGGATCTCCGGGCGGAGACTACTCAAGAGGACGTCGTTATCAGGAAAAAGAAAACGCGTTCTACGGATCGGAGCGTGGAACGTCAGATCCCTTAACCGCGCAGGTAGATTAGAAAATTTAAAAAGGGAATTAGTGAAGTTCGGTGGCAGGAGGAACAAGACTTTTGGTCAGGCGAATACAGGGTTATAAAAACAAAATCAAATAGGGGTGATGCAGGAGTAGGTTTAATAATGAATAAGAAAATAGGTTTGCGGGTAAGCTACTACAAACAGGATAGTGAACGCATTATTGTGACCAAGATAGACATGAAGCCCACGCCTACTACAGTAGTACAAGTTTATATGCCAACGAGCTCTGCAGATGATGAAGAAATTGAAGAAGTGTATGATGAGATAAAAGAAATTATTCATGTAGTGAAGGGAGACGAAAATTTAATAGTCATGGGGACTGGAATTCGAGAGTAGGGAAACGGAGAGACGGAAACATAGAAGGTGAATATGGATTGGGGGGAAGAAATGAAAGAGGAAGTCGCCCTGTAGAATTTTGCACAGAGCATAACTTAATCATAGCTAACACTTGGTTCAAGAATCATGCAAGAGGTTTGTATACATGGATGAATCCTGTAGATACTAGAAGGTATCAGATAGATTATATAATGGTAAGATAGAGATTTAGGAACCAGGTTTTAAATTGTAAGACATTTCCAGGGGCAGATGTGGACTCTGACCACAATCTATTGGTTATGAACTGTAGATTAAAAGTGAAGAAACTGCAAAAAGGTGGGAATTTAAGGAGATGGGACCTGGATAAACTGACTAAACCAGAGGTTGTACAGAGTTTCAGGGAGGGCATAAGGGAAGAATTGACAGGAATGGGGGAAAGAAGTACACTAGAAGAAGAATGGGTAGCTCTGAGGGATGAAGTAGTGACGGCAGTAGAGGATCAAGTAGGTTAAAAGACGAGGGCTAGTAGAACTCCTTGAGTAACAGAAGACATACTGAATTTAATTGATGAAAGGAGAAAATATAAAAATGCAGTAAATGAAGCGGTCAAAAAGGAATACAAACGTCTCAAAAATGAGATCGACAGGAAGTGCAAAATGGCTAAGCAGGGATGGCTAAAGGACAAATGTAAGGATGTAGAGGCTTATCTCACTAGGGGTAAGATAGATAGTGCCTACAGGAAAATTAAAGAGATCTTTGGAGAAAAGAGAACCACTTCTATGAATATCAAGAGCTCAGATGGAAACCCAGTTCTAAGCAAAGAAGGGAAAGCAGAAAGGTGGAAGGAGTATATAGAGGGTGTATACAATGGCGAAGTACTTGAGGACAATATTATGGAAATGGAAGAGGGTGTAGATGGAGATGAAAGGGGAGATAAGATACTGCGTGAAGAGTTTAACAGAGCACTGAAAGACCTGAGTCGAAACAAGGCCCCGGGAGTAGACAACATTCCATTAGAGCTACTGACGGCCTTGGGAGAGACAGTCATGACAAAACTCTACCATCTGGTGAGCAAGATGTATGAGACAGGCGAAATACCCTCAGACTTCAAGAAGAATATAATAATTCCAATTCCAAAGAAGGCAGGTGTTGACAGATGTGAAAATTACCGAACTATCAGTTTAATAAGTCACAGCTGCAAAATACTAACGCGAATTCTTTACAGACGAATGGAAAAACTGGTAGAAGCTGACCTCGGGGAAGATCAGTTTGGATTACGTAGAAATGTTGGAACACGTGAGGCAAAACTAACCTTACGACTTATCCTAGAAGAAAGATTAAGGAAAGGCAAACCTACGTTTCTAGCATTTGTAGACTTAGAGAAAGCTTTTGACAATATTGACTGGAATACTCTCTTTCAAATTCTGGAGGTGGGTAAAATACAGGGAGCGAAAGGCTATTTACAATTTGTACAGAAACCAGATGGCAGTTATAAGGGTCGAGGGGCATGAAAGGGAGGCAGTGGTTGGGAAGGGGGTGAGACAGGGTTGTAGCCTATCCCCGATGTTATTGAATATGTATATTGAGCAAGCAGTAAAGGAAACAAAAGAAAAATTCGGAGTAGGTATTAAAAGCCATGGAGAAGAAATAAAAACTTTGAGGTTCACCGATGACATTGTAATTGTATCAGAGACAGCAAAGAACTTGGAAGAGCAGTTAAACGGAATGGACAGTGTCTTGAAAGGAGGATATAAGATGGACATCAACAAAAGCAAAACGAGGATAGCTGAATGTAGTCGAATTAAGTCGGCTGATTCTGAGGGAATTAGATTAGGAAATGAGACACTTAAAGTAGTAAAGGAGTTTTGCTGTTTGGGGAGCAAAATAACTGATGATGGTCGAAGTAGAGAAGATATAAAATATAGACTGGCAATGGCAAGGCAAGCGTTTCTGAAGAAGAGAAATTTGTTAACATCGAGTATAGATTTAAGTGTCAGGAAGTCGTTTCTGAAAGTATTTGTATGGAGTGTAGCCATGTATGGAAGTGAAACATGGAAGATAAATAGTTTGGACAAGAAGAGAATAGAAGCTTTCGAAATGTGGTGCTACAGAAGAAGGCTGAAGATTAGATGGGTAGATCACATAACTAATGATGAAATATTGAATAGAATTGGGGAGAAGAGGAGTATGTGGCACAACTTGACAAAAAGAAGGGACCGGTTAGTAGGACATGTTGTGAGGCATCAAGGGATCACAAATTTAGCATTGGAGGGCAGCGTGGAGGGTAAAAATCATAGTGGGTGACCAAGAGATGAATACACTAAACAGATTCAGAAGGATGTGGGTTGTACAGGATAGGGTAGCATGGAGAGCTGCATCAAACCAGTCTCAGGACTGAAGACCACAACAACAACAACATCCCTCTGTGGGATGTCCAACAAATCATTTAATCGATGTCAAGCTGAATAACTGTTGCGTAACGGCCTGAGGTGGACCAATACTTCGTCGACTTGCTCAGTTAGTGACGCTCTTTCCTGAATATATTGCAATCTGTTTATATGCGCATGAAATGCCTGGGCTAGCAGGACAGAGCGGATTAGGTTGTGGAAAGGGGACAAAATGAGTTCCTGTCAGTTGCAAACAACATACAGACTTTATTTATCAACACATAATATTACAACAAGGATGCAAGACACTCAAAACTTTAATCTACCTCCTTTGATTGGCCGCATCCAAAATCCAAGACACAAGGTTTAAGCAAAATTGAAATACAAGGTTCTTCTGGAGGTTTCACTCAAGAATATTTTCAAAATCGTCAATCTAATCGGCTGAAGGCCTTAGCAATTTAATTTTAATGGAACCTGGCTGAAGGTCCCATACTAAGCAATTATTTTAAAACATTTCATGCAAATTTGGCTGAAGGCGTCATTCAAAAGCATAACAGTCTTATGCCTTAAGAGATATTAAAACTCGGCTGAAGGTCGCTCACCAACAAATAATTTAACAGCTTAAGCCCTAGAAAGAAGAGCACAATTTTAAAGTGCAGAAGGCTGTATCTTAAAATATTTCATATACAATAAAGAATAACAATCACAAGCCGTAAGGGCAAGACAAGAACATTAATTCAAGCGATATTGATACTCAGCTGAAAGCCACACATCAACCAAATAACAAAAATCCTAACAGGGAAATTACTACATAACACATAAGGAATGGCGCTCAGAAGTTTCCAAGGGTCGGCCTGGGATTGTAACACAAGTGCCCGTTTAGGTGAGACAGGCAGCCTGTCCAACAACTTCTTGATCTGGCGGCAACTCAATCGACAGAAATCCGACCGACCAATCAACCAAATCAATTCCGCTCCATGCAACCAGCAAACCGACCACAAGATTTCAGTACACAACACACATAATATTGGCGCCCACAACAACCAACAACACCTCAGCTGTCGAACTGAAAGCCGCGCTGGACAGCAACAACATGACGAGGAAAAGTACACTGCCTAAAATTACGTCAACGACCAGGGCAGGTAACCGTAACGTCAACGGCCATAAGGCAGAAGATACCGCTGGTGAACTTCCATAAAAGGGAATAAATTAAGTTAAATTTAACAGGAAGGCGGCTGGAATTTTGGCTGACTTAAATACACACACGTCGTTGCTTGCAGCAATGTCTTAAAAGCGACAACTAGGATCAAACGAAGAAATGGAAACAGTTGAGGTTCGATAGTACGTTAAGTGAGGACTCAACTTTTAAGTCCAAGATTGGTGGGCGACGAACTAAGTAGCACTCACAAGCAGCACCTCACACTCCAACAGCACGTGCTCGCCGCCAGCGGCTGCAGCCCGACTCCGCGCGACGGGCGCTTGCTTGCTGCTCCACGCCAACCGACTGGACTGCTGGTCCGTTCGCGACTGCTTCTCCGTTGCTACTGCACTGCTGGTGCGTCTCCCACTCACTGACTACCCGACACACGATGGCCCGGAAATATTATCGGTCGCTCCAGAGATGGTACGACAGCCCCTTATTGATATGCGCTGCTGCTGCCACTCACGGGCATGTAAGGCAGGAAGTTAGTGACGCCATTAAATGGAACAAGAAAACGAGGCGGCACTACCGTAATAGAAGATGACAAACAGCTAATGGGGTGGACATGAGCCGTGCACGGCTTAGTATATGTAGAACACATCTACCGTTTTCCGTCCTATTCGGGAAATTCTTTGCGGTATTTCGTTTTTGTGTCTTCAAGAGTACATTGATAATGGAATTCCGCAGGATAGCTTATTAGTACCTATCGTGTTTCCACTATATATAAATAACTTCCCCAGGTCTCACAGATGAATCAGTCAGGACATTTGAAGTTGAGTGACCTGTGTCCAGTGCTGAAACCTCCAATGTTTGAGATCTCGCTGTTGTTTACGTGTTGCTGCTCCCAGGGTCAGTGAGACCAGCCGCAACAAGTGGGGTCTGTCAGGTTGGCGGAAGCTATTAGTCGCCTTCTCCTCCTTGATTTTAGTTTGTATTAAGTATTATTCTTATTTGTGAAGTGCAACCAGTGGTATTTTCAGCCTTGTGGCCGCTAATGCCCTAGTTACCTGCGCTGGAGATTAGCGTACTTTTCCGGCAGTGTACCTTTCCTCCTTGTGCTCATGCTGTCCGACACAACATTTAGTTCAACGGCCTCTTGAATTGTACTCTGCATATGGTTTTGGGAGATATACCTTGGTTCTAGTGTTTCCTTCGGCTCTGGGTGTGTTTCTGAACACGTTCTGCTGTCTGTCTTTTCATCCTTGTCTAAAAATAGTCCATCGTTGTACCGGTGATCGGGCGTTAGGCGGATTGGTTAGTCGGTCGGTCTGCGCTTGGACTACCCCTAGTTTGAGTTGCCATCCTGTTACGTGAGTACAACTCTTGGCTGCCTGTCTCACCGCTTGCACAGCTGTAGTCACCTTCCTCAGGTCGATCCAGGGAGCACTGTCTGTGGATCACTTCGTCTTATTTGGACAAGTTGTCATAATTGTTTAAAATTTACCCTAATGTTTTAACATTTTATTACCTTCCCCACTTGTAATTCCGGCCTTCAAAGGTTAATTGTTTGTAACACTGCTTGTGGCCTTCAGCCGACAAATTGTTTTCAGTTTTATTTTAATAAGGCCTGCAGTTGTCACGATAACCTGTTACAGTTCGTTAAGATTGTTTTAAAAAGGTTTTAATATTTTAACATGCAACTGCCTGCCTTACTTGTAATTCAGGGCTTCAGCCGTTGAGTATTCTGATAATTGCTTGTGGCCTTCAGCCCCCAATAATTTTGAATCCTTTCTTAATCATGCCTTCAGCTGTTAATTGTTGGTAACATTGCTTGTGGTCTTCAGCCGACAAATAATTTTCAATCCTGTTTTAGTGAGGCCTGCAGCTGTCACTATAGCTTTTTACAAGTTATTAAGATTATTAGAAAGGGTTTTCGTGTTTTTAAAGTGTAATTATCCACGTTCTTGATAATTAAGGCCTTCGGCCATTGTGTATTTTGAAATTGCTTGAGGCCTTCAGCCCACGAATAATTTTCAACTTTATTTATTATTCCTTCAGCTGTTGATTTTGTGTAAGATTGCTTGTTGCCTTCAGCCGAAAATAGCTTGCAATTCTTCTAATAAGACTTTCAGCCGCCAGTGTTGTAAAATCTTTTTAAAATGATTGTTGAGAGTCTTGTTTCTTAAAAATAAAGTGTATATGTTTTCCGTGCAACCAACGGTAACATTATGCCCCGTCCACACCTTTCCTGCTTTCCCTAAGTCCCACGTCTCAACGAGAGTGTAAAAAAGTAGTATCAATGTCACAGCCGCATTTCAGATGACTGGCAGTCACTGGTTAGACTCTGTTTTCGACAGAAACAGTACTAGCAAATTGGTACAGTAATGAGACACTTGCGGGGATGACAAAATTAGGGTTAAAATAAAATGGGTTATTATTGTATGGAACCAAGTGGGATTTAGCCGGAACAAAGTTTCACCTGCCTGCTGTGACTATAGGTACCGCAATAAGTACAAAAACTCGACCATTCTTGTATTGCCCGGAGAAACTCTTTAGCATGTTACCCAAGCAAGAATTAACCTTATTGTATAGAACTTTAGATCCCGCTTTACTGTGGTCAATAGATGATTTAGTCACTGCAAAAGAGACAAATTCGTGTGGATTAAATGTTACAGCATGTTCGGAAATATCAAGAGAAGCATAAACAAAATATCGTAACAGTGTATCAACCACTTGTGTTATGGCAATACTAGATTTAATTTGTGCCGTCTACTTTTGGTTCAGAAAGAGAATAAATCATGCAGAGGGAACAACTTATTCTGAAATTCTCTTGGACAGTATTTGTGATAGTAAGAAAGAGATTATCAGCATAAAATGTAAAAGGAAGCAAGCTAGAAAAATAATGTCAGTCTAGGATAAGATTTCTTGTGATCTAAGGAACGAAAGTTTCAAAGTAAATGGAAACATGTGAGGTAGATGTAGATGCAGATGTGGTTAACCAAACAGATGAAAAAAGGGTAAAATTCGGGGCTAATTTTACTAAAATGGAAGGGAATGTTAGGTGACAAAACTAGAAGGGATGATGAGAGTAAAAAAGTACTTAAAGCAGGGATTACCCAGTCAGGCGCAAGTGTCGCCAGCCACCAACCAGAAAGCGTAAACATTTCAGCGGAAAATGATTTGATCAGTAAAGCTACTTCTGTAACGTTACACTAGAGAGACTAGGTAGGACACAACAGCAACTAGCGAGTATTTGAATAAACCGTAAAGACCTTGTAATAAATTCGATATGCAGATGTAGTGCAACTGGAGATTACCGACGACTCTAGAAAAGCAGAATCAGTTCGACCATTACGACTGACGTCGTAGAACAGATCCTCTCCTCGGCGACGTAAACACAGTACTCCCTCTTGCTTTTGGCACTCGATCAGTACGATCGATGGCGTTCATATCGTTCGAACCCAGTTCTCTGGTTATGGTATGCTAACATCTTGTATGTCAGATTGTTCTAATGTTGGTCTTGCACTTTCTGCCCTCCGAGACGATCAATGATCCGAAGCCACTTCTGAGTCCAGCATCCAGTTCTGAGGCCTGCACAGCAGCCAGCGCTGATGGATGGATCGATGGTGTACCAGCAACGCATCTCCGGTCCAGTGCCGAAGCCGCCGCAAACTCGAACGTCTCACAGGTCTGAAGGACCACCGCACCAGCGGACCAGGTTCAGCATTCAGCATAACCATACGGCATCCGACATGTCGGTTCACCTGAGGGGACAACATGGGCAGTGATGACGGAGGGATCGAGAACTCCTCGCAACGGCGTGTGTATCAAAACACGCACTTCTTGGCCACCAACATCTCTAAAAGCAGAGCTACCGACAGGGTGGGCCTACCCCGCCAGCAGGCGCAAAATCGCCACATCCGGGTGTCATCGACTTCCTCTACAAGTTGGTGCAGCGCTCCCTGCAGCCGTGAGTTCGCTGTTCGATTCATCGGATTCTTCTCCGGATTATGTAGCTGTTAGTCGGCACAGAAAAGCTGCAACGACTTTCTTTTCAGTAATAAATGGCATAATTTTGAATATTATTTTATTGCATCTAATGACGCTGCACAGGTCCTCGGTCCTCATCCTGACGAATTAGTAGGGGTTTCCAGTGGGTGGGCCCTACTCTTACGTCACTGGTAGAAATCTGAGATTATGTATCTTGCTTGTTTCATTACTTCTCCTAGTTTCTGGCCTTTTCCATATTGTGTTACTAAAGCAGTTTTCTCCGTTATATCACCACGTTTTGATAAAAAGTCACATTTGTCGTAAGTATCTGTGCGTGGCAAATGCAATGAAATTTGCTGGCGAAGTTTTGTAAAGGTTCTGTAGTAGAACTGGTACATAATCTTGGCGTCTAAATGTCTGCTTGAAGGCATGGTGCAGCCTCTTGATATTCACATCTTAGCTCATATTCTCTTTGTTACTAATTCTTTTTCCATAATGACTCTCACCTCTCGGAAAAGAGTCAGTCAGCATGCTCGCTAACGAAGTCTACACATGGTTTCTTTCTGGGCAAAAACGCGAGCAGAAGAACTTTCGTTTGTTTGAATGGGATTCAAACGCACCTAAGTTTACACTAGAAGCTTTAATGAAACAAAGCAAGAAATGGATTATATCATTGTTCAGACTATTAAAAGAAAGAATAAGTCATTACTGTGTATAAATACCATAAAATAGTCACTGGGTAATAATTTTGAATTTTAGGGAGTGATGCTGATTTCAGGCGCCACTCTCTAGGGTGAATGATGGAGTGACGTGCCGGTGGAGCCCAATGGCCGACTAGTCGAGAGAAATGTTTTATTATACTTCAGTTACACACCTCGTCGTCGACAGTGCGAGGCAGATACGCTCCATACCGGCACTGCAGTCCGGCACTGGCCAATGGATTACTGGCTTCCGCCCTGGTGGGGATGTCTACACATTTGTGCGCTCAGACGCTGACGTCCGGTCCGCAGCAGTCCAGCGGCCGCTCAGTCGGCCAAATCCATGACGTCAGAGGCGCTCTCCTTCTTGTTCTGTGACTGTGTTCCGCTGCAGAACACTCGTGCTAGAGTGACACAGGCCCAGCTCACATTCAACAAGGTGTCAAGGGGAGACTGCCATGCACAGGACCTGACTCACCGCCTCCAGGCAGGAGTATGGTGGCGCCAGGCATGGATAGCAAGTCGGAGACACTAGTTCTACAGGGTGGACTCTGTGCAGGAAGCAGCTATCCAAACCCTTTCCCGCATCCGTAGCTGCAGCTCGCGGTTCTCAGTCGTTTCTCGAGCTAGCGTAGCCCTGATGTCCTGGTGGTGCTACCAGACTCTGAATGCATCTGCCTAAGAAATTAAAATGGTTCAAAATGGCTCTAAGCACTATGGGACTTAACATCTGAGATCATCAGTCTGCTAGACTTAGAACTACTCAAACCTAACACACACATCGATGCACGAGGTAGGATTCGAACCTGAGACCGCAGAAGCGCAGTTCCGGACTGAAGCGCCTAGAACCGCTCGGCCACATTGGCGGGCTAGCTCTTGTTCCATGGTCATGAACTCTGCTGTTTGTCAGCTGATAATGACTGTTGCTCTTCTTGATGTGCATAACGGATTCGTAGAGGATAACTGTACTGGTTGATTGTACCATTACATTCCACAAATTCACAGAAATCAAATCTGGCACGTAGTGTAAAATAGGTGGCCGGCTATAGTCCGGTAAGGTTACGACGCATACTCGTGAACAGACGGCTCTCGTCTGTAATTTGAGTGCGCCGAGTGCCGAAAAGGGCCGTCAGCTGAACGCCCCCCTCCGCTGCCCGGTCACGTCCCCCGGCTGCGCCCCGCGCGCGACCGGCGCGGCGTCGCGTGTTTTGAGTGGCCATCAGCGGCCGGCAGCCGGTGGCGCTGCCTGCGCGGCGCCGCGACGCGCCGGCCCGGGTGACGCCGCTAACAAGCGCCAGTAATGACGGCCGCTGACTGGGCGCCAATTACCGCCGCCCGCCGCAAGTGGGGGCCACGCGCGCCGCCCTGCCCTGCACTGCCCTGCCTACCCTGGACGGGGGTTCCCCTCCGCCCGGACACTCTTGACGAGGCGGCCGCGGCCCGTTCCCACGTCCCGCGAGCACGCAGACTCCAGCACCCCTCGTCTTACATGCACCCTTATGTAGTTTTCGTGCAACTCGCTACCGTAATCCAGTTACTTCGCGAACTAAATGTACCGGGTTATCAAAAAGTCAGTATAAATTTGAAAACTGAATAAATCACGGAATAATGTAGATAGAGAGGTACAAATTGACACACATGCTTGGAATGACATGGGGTTTTATTAGAGCCAAAAAAAATACAAACGTTCAGAAAATGTCCGACAGATGGCGCTTCATCTGATCAGAATAGCAATAATTAGCATAACAAAGTAAGACAAAGCAAAGATGATGTTCTTTACAGGAAATACTCAATACGTCCACCATCATTCCTCAACAATAGGTGTAGTCGAGGAATAATGTTGTGAACAGCACTGTAAAGCATCGGAGTTATGGTGAGGCATTGGCGTCGGATGTTGTCTTCCAGCATCCCTAGAGATGTCGGTCGATCACGATACACTTTCGACTTCAGGTAACTCCAAAGCCAATAATCGGACGGGGTCTGGGGACCTGGGAGCCAAGCATGACGAAAGTGGCGTCTGAGCTCACGATCATCACCAAACGACGGGCGCAAGAGATCTTTAATACGTCTATCAGTATAGGGTGGAGCGCCATCCTGCATAAACATCGTACGTTCCAGCAGGTGTTTATCAGCCAGGCTGGGGATGATGCGATTCTGTAACATATCGGCGTACCTCTCACCCGTCACGGTAGCAGTTACAAAACCAGAATCACGCATTTTCTCGAAGAAAAAAGGCCCGATAACGGTAGATGTGGTAAATCCAACCCATACCGTGACTTTCTCGTCGTGCAATGGAGTTTCCATGACAAATGGTTCAAATGGCTCTGAGCACTACGGGACTTAACATCTATGGTCATCAGTCCCCTAGAACTTAGAACTACTTAAACCTAACTAGCCTGAGGACATCACACAACACCCAGTCATCACGAGGCAGAGAAAATCCCTGACCCCGCCGGGAATCGAACCCGGGAACCCGGGCGCCGGAAGCTAGAACGCCACCACACGACCACGAGCTGCGGACTGTTTCCATGACAGTTCTAGGATTTTCGGTAGTCCAAATTCTGCAGTTGCGGGCGTTGACAGACCCTCGTAGCGTGAAATGAGCTTCGTCGGTCCACAACACGTTACTCAACCAATCGTCATCTTCCGCCATCTTTTGAAACGCCCACACCGCAAATGCCCTCCGCTTCACTAAATCGCCAGCTAACAGTTCATGATGCCAATAGATTTTGTACGGATAACAACGGAGGGTACGCCTCAGTGCCAACCAGACAGTAGTGTATGGAATGCCGGTGCGACGTGCGACTGCACGAGCGCTGACTTCCCCGTGCATAGACGAACCCACTACAGTCTCCATTTCTTCCTGAACCGTCTCAGCAGCATTACGCCTTGTGCTCGGTCGGCCACTACTGGGTCCATCGTCTAAACAATCCGTGGCTTCGAACTTCGAAATCATTCTCGCCACAGCTGCATTTGTCAACGGACTTTTACCCGTTCGAATCCTCTTCCTATGGCGATAGGATCGTAACGCTGAACTAGCACATTCCCCATTCTGATAATACAGCTTCACTAAATGCGTCCTTTCAGGTAACGTCAACATGCTGCGACTGCTGGCGCATCTGATTCTCGTTACAGCTCCATTCATACACGATTGTCATGCGCAGTCACTGACTTTTTGCTGTCCAGTGCCATCTGTCAGACATTTTGTGAACTTTGTTTTTTTTTTTTTGTTCTAATAAAACCCCATGTCATTCCAAGCATGTGTGTCAATTTTTACCTCTCTATCTACATTACTCCGCGATTTATTAAGTTGACAAATTTGTACTGAGTTTTTGATCACCCGGTACATCGATAACCAATAGGCAAGTTGCATTATAATTAATAGCGAAACTGACGCTAGTGAAAGAACACGAAAACAGAAGAGAAATCGTTGCAGTAAACATAGGATAACAGACGAGCCGTTACGAGTTTGTGGATGCCAACTGCCACTGCGTCTACGTGTACATTACGGTGACCGCTCTACAGTTCATTCGCAAGTGCTTGACAGAGTGTTCATAGGACATCTGTCAAGTATTACCTTACTGTTGCACTTTGAAATAGAATGACGGAAAAAATGAACACCTAAACCTTTCTACATCGATACTTCGCAAGTCACAGATGATGGCTCTGAGCACTATGGGACTTAACATCTCAGGTCATTAGTCCCCTAGAACTTAGAACTACTTAAACCTACCTAACCTAAGGGCATCACACACATCCATGTCCAAGGCAGGATTCGAACCTGCGACCGTAGCAGTAGCGCCGTTCCTAACTGAAGCGCCTGGAACCACTCGGCCACCGCGGCCAGCGGCAAGTCACACTTAAGTGTCTGGAAGAGAGTTTATTAAACCTCCATCACAATAATTCTCTACTATTTCAATCTCGAACAGCGCGCGGAAAAAGCGAACACTTGCATCTTTCCGTGCGAGGTCTGATTTCCCTTATTTTATTATGATGATCGTTTCTCCCTATGTAAGTCGGCGTCATCTGACTTGGGAGGTTGCTATTTTATTGGGGTTGCCAGGAATCATCGCTGACCATGCTAACTCACAGGAACGATCTTCTTCAATTTCGCTACAAGATAAACTACTTCGGAACACCGGTAGGTTCTTCAGAAAAATTTCGACTCAGCTCACACTGAATGCCAAAGAAACTGGTAAAGCCATGCGTATTCAAATATGGGGATGTGCAAACAAGCAGAAGACGGCACTGTGGTCAGCAGCGCTTCTGTAACACAACAAGTGTCTGGCGCAATTGTAAGATCGGTTACTGCTGCTACAGTGGCATGTTATCAGGATTTAAGTGAGTTTGAACGTGGTGCTATAGTCGGCACACGAGCGATGGGACACAGCATCTTCCAGGTAGCGATGAAGTGGGGATTTTCCCGTACATTTCACGAGTGTACCGTGAATATCAGGAATCCGATAAAATATCGAATTTCCGACATCGCTGCAACCGGAAACAGATCCTGCAAGAACAGGACAAACGACGACTGAAGGGAATCATTCAACGTGACAGAGGTGAAACCCTTCCGCGAATTTCTGCAGATTTCAATGTGGGGCCGGCCATCTACAAGTGTCAGCGTGTGAACGATTCAACGAAACTTCATCAATATGGGCCTTCGGAACCGAAGCCCCACTCATGTACGTTTCATGGCTCCACGACACAAATCTTTATGCCTCGCCTGTCCCCGTCAACACCGACATTGGACTGTTGATGACTGCAAACATGTTGTTTGGTCGGACGAAACTCATTTCGAATTGCGTCGCGCGGAAGGACGTCAACGGATATGGAAACAACCTCGTGAATCCATGGACCCTGCATGTCAGCAGGAGACTGTTCGAGCTGGTGGAGGCTCTGTAATGGTGTGGGGCGTGTGCAGTTGGAGTTATGGGACCCCTGATAGTCAAGTTACAACTCTGAAAGGTGACACGTACGTAAGCATCCTGTTTGATCACCTGCATCAGTTTATATCCACTGTGCATTGCGATGGACTTGGGCAATTCCAGTAGGACAACGAGACACCCCACACGCCCAGAACTGCTACAGAGTGGGTCCAGAAACACTCTTCTGAGTTCAAACACTTCCGTCGGCCACCAAACTCTACAGACATGAACATTATTGAACATATCTGGGATGCCTTGCAATGTGCTGTTCAGAATAAATCTCCACCCCTCGTACTCTTACGTATTTATGGACACCCCCGCAGGTTTAGTTGTGTCACTTCCCTTCAGTACTACTTCGGACATTATTCGAGTTCATGTCACGTCGTGTTACGGCACTTCTGCGTGCTCGAAGGGACACTACATGATGTTAGATAGGTGAATCAGAGTTTGCTTTCTTAGTGTATTTCAGGCTTTAGCCAGCTTTCAGTGCCTGTAATGATTTGGGCATCAGTGGTTTCCACAGGAAATCAGATTTCTCTTATTTCACTAAGATAGTAATTTGTTCCTATGTAGGTAAGAGTCTGCATAATCTTTTTGCATTCGAAGGAGAAAGTTCTTGATTGAAATTTCGCGAAAAAATCTCGCCGCAACGAAAATGCCGTTTTCTAATTTTTGCCACTTCAACTCGCTTATCGTTTCTGTTACTCTCTCTCCCCGTCTCGCGATAAAACAAAACGACCTGCCCTTATTTGAATTTTTTGGACGTTTACCATCATTCTTATCTTGTAAGGGCCCCACACCGTGCAGCAATGTTCCAGGAGAGAGCCGACAAGCGTAGTGTGAGCAGTGACTTGATGCACCTTCTTTCTATTCGTCCTCCCACGAACATGTTCTGCGTGAAATAAAATCTGTAGTGCAAGCCCCTGACCGGACTTTCAGCCTGGCTGCAGCTTTCTGCTCGCTGCTACACAAGCGGGGCAAGATACGGCGCGTCCCTCGCACCAGCCGTCTGTTACCTAGAGACGGCGGTTTTCGAACCATAGAATCAAAATACTAAATTAAATACGCAAACGAAAGAAAACATAGTCCGTCCAGCGTTCGCTGCTTTTCTCGAAAAGTGATTAGTGGCTGAATACTATAATCACTTATTTCCTGTTGATTCATATGTTTTGAAACTCTGCTTAAGAATCGTACCACTATTTGGGTATTGCAAATTGTCAATGATAAAGGATGAAACTGAAGTTAAAGAATATTTTTCATGTTGACTTGTCCATTGTAACGGGCTACAAGCAGATAAAGGTTTATCATGTAGACAAAGGCAGTGCATCAGCTACTTTATATTTTTATTGTATAATATGAATGAACTTTACGTAATATGAATCACATTGCGAGCTCAGCCGAAGGAACAGACATCGCGCAATCTGTTAACTGATTCTCCTCAATGGGCCATGAATCCAGTGCGGATGCACAACAACGTTCGACCTCCTGCGAGTAGCTATCATGGAGAACGTGGACGGAGACTATAGACAGGTGGCGCTCGGGAGGTGTCTGGGTCGGTCAGAAGGCGGACCAAGATAGTCCGCTCAGTTACGATAAACACTGTGTCCGGATGGAGCAGTGGTTCATGTAACTGCCTAGTAAACAGGATATCCTGGGATCGGTTTGTGGTCCAGCACACATTTCTACTCGCCGCCACTGATTTCAGATAACGTCCCGATGCAACTGACATCAATCGCTTCTTCCTTTTCCTTTCTTCTCCGCCCTCCTTCTTCAATTTACGTAATATGAATCAACTGTTTTCAAGTTTTTAATTAATTACTGTGCTATAATTTTCTTCGTCTGTTATTGTTTCATAGAAATACTGGCCTTTAATCTTCTCTAGCAAATGAAACAGTGTAGGAGGAGGAGGAGGAGGAGATTAGTGTTTAACGTCCCGTCGACAACGAGGTCATTAGAGACGGAGCGCAAGCTCGGGTGAGGAAAGGATGGGGAAGGAAATCGGCCGTGCCCTTTCACAGGAACCATCCTGGCATTTGCCTGAAGCGATTTAGGCAAATCACGGAAAACCTAAATCAGGATGGCCGGAGACGGGATTGAACTGTCGTCCTCCCGAATGCGAGTCCAGTGTGCTAACCACTGCGCCACCTCGCTCGGTGAAACAGTGTACTTCATTGCTATGTCGCTTGGTAAAAATATTTCCAGAGTAAGGTTGGTGTCACCTGCAATACGATAGATGTTCGACGACAATAGTGAGAAAATATCGTATAGATCAAGTGCTGACATGTCTTGCACACGACACACGGCAACAGGGACATTATTGTGATTACGTAGGCTTTCCCGGCGTAATAAGTCTTGAAAGTCTCTTCGGGTTTGCTGCCGGATCCTAAAATCAACTTGACTCGATATTTCGGCGATCCAGCTGGTCGCCATTTTCAGGAAAATGCTGCTTCTGCTGATGAGTCCTGCTGAGGACTGTGTCTGTGCAGTGTTGTACCGTATCTTATGCTGTGTGTTTGTTGCTCTTTTCTGTGGGCATTCGTATTAAAATAGCACTGATCGCTTTTTTCGTTTCTTGTTATTACGAAATATTTCAAATCAATGTAGGTTTCAGGAATATTGTTACTCCTTTATTAAGAAGGTTTATTTTAAAACGAAAATTTTAGCACTGCTGCTATATCTATGCGATATTTTCTTTTTTTACTTGGTTATTGGCAAAAAATAAAAAAGACATCTGTTATAACAACTGTTATTGTCGTCCTCAATCCAGAGGCTGATTTAATGCAGCTCTCTGTGATACTCTATCCTGTGCAAGTTTCTTCATCTCCAAGTAACTACTGCGCCCTACATCCTTCTGAATCAGCTTAGTGTTGTATGGAAGCTGTTTAGGTTTTTATGTTGGTAACGCCACTTAGCGCTCTACACCAGTTCGTCAAATTAAGTAACTTGTAAGCATTCATTTCAGTGCACATATTTCTGTTGGCCATAGTATATGCACAATATGTGAGAAGTTGCGACTGTTAATGTTTGCACCTGTGTTGATAATTCAGCAAGGGACTGGTTAACAGCATTGCTGGTACTAAAGACATTTCAAAAAAAAAAGTTTTGTGTGTGCACAAGTGGTGGTTAATGGACTTGCTAAATTATCCGCAAGACTCTTCGATGGTGATTGTGCACCGGCACAGTCGCAACGGATGGCTGCTAGTAATCTCTACAAGCACTACAGTGGGTCTGCACCTTTGATGGCCCACCAATACAATTATATCTACAAGGCCTACAGTGGGTCCGCACCTCTGATGTCCCACCAGTACCATACTCTCTATCAGGACTACAGTGGGTCTGCTCTGTAATGACCTACCTACCAATATTCTTCAAACCTTCGACTGACTCTGCTGTGGGTTTGCTCTGTTGTGGCCCATTGCCTGTCTGCATGTCAAGAGACAGCACTGTCTTTCCGTTGGAAGGACAACGCTACTTCTTCAAGACTGCATGGAAATCCACTACTTCCGTGTGCTTTTTCGTTTGCTGCTCAGACTTTGGGTTTGGCCAAAAAGGTAGTGCACAATGAGAAATAATTATTGCCAAGTATATCAACCTTGTATAAATCTTCTATATACTCCTTCCACTTTTCTGCTTTCCCTACGTTGCTTAGAACTCGTTTTCCATCTGAGCTCTTGATATTCATACAAGTGGTTCTCTTTTCTCCAAAGGTCTCTTTAATTTTCCTGTTGGCAGTATCTATGACGCCCCTATTGATATATGCCTCTACATCTTTACAGTTGTCCTCAAGCAATCCCTGCTTAGCAGTCTTGCACTTCTTGTTGATCTCATTTTTGAGACTTTTGTATTCCTTTTTGCCTGCTTCATTTACTGCATTTTTGTATTTTCTCCTTTCATCAGTTAAATTCAATATCTCTTCTGTTACCCAAGGATTTCTACGAGCCTTCGCCTTTTTACTTACTTGATCCTCTGCTGCTTCACTATTTCATCTTTCAAAGCTACCCATTCTTCTTCTACTGTATTTCTTTCCCCCGTTCATGTCAATCGTTCCCTAATGCTCTCTCTGAAAATCTCTACAACCTCTGGTTCTTTCGGTTTATCCAGGTCCCATCTCCTTAAATTCCCACCATTTTGCAGTTTCTTCAGTTTCTATGTTCATTTCGTAACCAATAGATTGCGGTCAGAGTCCACATCTGCCGCTGGAAATGTCTTATAATTTAAAACCTGGTTCCTAAATCTCTGTCTTACCATTACATAATCTATCTGAAACCTTCCAGTGTCTCCAGTCCTCTTCCACGAATACAACCATCCTTCATGATTCTTGAACCAAGTGTTAGCTATGATTAAGTTATGCTCTGTGCAAGACTCTACCAGGCGGCTTCCTCTTTCATTTCTTACCTCCATTCCATACCATATTCACCATATTCACCTACTTTTCCTTCTCTTCCTTTTCGTACAATCGAATTCCAGTCAACCATGACTATTACATTTTCGTTCAAAAAATGTTCAAATGTTTGTGAAATCTTATGGGACTTAACTGCTAAGGTCATCAGTCCCTAAGCTTACACACTTCTTAATCTAAATTATCCTAAGGACAAACACACACACACACATGCCCCAGGGAGAACTCGAACCTCCGCCGGAACAAGCTAAATTTTCGTTTTCCTTCTTCACTATCTGAATAATTTATTTTATCTCATAATACATTTCTTCAATCTCATCTGAAGAGCTAGTTGGCATGTAAATTTGTACTACTGTGGCAGGCGTGGACTTCGTGTCTATCTTGGCTACAAGAATGCGAGCACAATGCTGTTGGTAGTAGCTTACCCGCGCTCCTATTTTTTATTTATTAATAAACCTACTACTGCTTTATCCCTATTTGATTTTGTATTTATAAACTTTTATTCACCTAACCAGAAGTCTCGTTCCTCCTGCCACCGAACTTCACTAATTCCCACTATATCTATCTTTAACCTATCCCTTTTCAAATTTTCTAACCTCCCTACCCAGTTAAGACATCTGACATTCCACACTCAGAACGCCAGTTTTGTTTCTCCTGATAACGACATCCTGCTGAGCAGTCGCCGGCGGGTGATCCGAATATGGGACTATTTTACCTCCGGAACATTTAACCCAAGAGGATGTCATCTTCTCTTAACCATACAGTAAAGCTGCATGCCCTCGGGAGAAATTACGGCTGTAGTTTCCCCTTGCTTTCAGCCGTTCGCAGTACCAGCACAGCAAGGCCTTTTTGGTTAGTGTTACAAGGCCAGATCAGTCAGTCATCCAGACTGTTGTCCCTGCTACTACTGAGAAGGCTGCTGCCCCTCTTCAGGAGCCATACGTTTGTCTGGCCTACGATGCGGCTATCTTTATCGCTGAGGCACGCAAGCCTCAAAACCAACGGCAAGGTCCATGGTTCATGGACAGAGACCAAACAAACCGTAAAATACTGATTATTCAGATCTAAAATACTGGTACCGGTTTTAAACGGTCACTTTCTCCCATCCCTACTTTAACCCTCGGGAAAGATCCCCAGCACTTATTTAACAGCAGGATGATTGGACCTGGACCTATCCTGGAGGTACTGGAACGAGTAAAATTCCCCGTCCCTATCCAGGATGTAACCCCGGATCTCCAAGACCGGAGTCTAGCGTTATGCTCAACAGATAACCACAGCTATCACATCTAGCGAGATGTTTCCAATTTAGGCGTTATCACTAGGTATTTAATTGAAATGAAAAACTTTAAATTGAATGATTTATCAGGTAGCAAAATTTAATCGATATTGATTTTAGTACACATCTGGAGAATGCCGGACCTTTTATTGCTAATGGTCAATTTTCAAATTTCACTCAATGTAGTATATCTTGTGTAAATCGTCTCGAAATTCGGTTTGATCTTCTGATGACTTTAATAGACAGTAAATTGCAGCATCGAACCCAGACAATCTAATATGGCTGCTCAGATTGTCTCCTGAAACTTTTATATTGATTAAGTACACTCCGTTGAGTAACCCCAAATATCACTTTTGATTATGTAGATCTCTTGAAATATCACATCCAGTAGCACAATTGACACGATACTCCGTAGGCACACAATCTGGTTAGAAGCCACTTGTGAGGAACGGTGTCAAAACTCTTTTGAAGAAATGGAAATATTGGATCAATTTGAGATCCTACGTTGATTGTACTCATTACTTCCCGTGAATAAATAGTTAGTTTTTATTCACATGAACGACGTGAATCAGTGTTGACAGTGTGTCGATGGATCATTTCCTTCGAGATATTGCAGTACGTCAGGATACAGTATATGTTTCAAAATTCGGATGCAAATCAATGACAATTATACGGTCTATAATTCAGCGGATGACTTCTATTGAGTTTCTTGTGCATTGGTGGTAGGGAACTTTTGATGAGCGGGTGGTTGTGTATAACTGTTAAAACTGGAGCTTTTTCATCAGCATACTCTGAAAAGAACCCAACTTTTATACAGCCTCGACTGGAAGACTTGCGTTTATTGACTTAAGTTGTTTCGCTACACCGAGTGCATCTACTTCCAAATTTCTAATGTAGGCAGCAGTTCTTGATTAGAACTCTGTATTATTTAATGCATCTTCTTTGGCGAAGGAGTATCGGGAAATCATGTTTAGGAAATCCACTTTAATGGCGCTGTCATGGAATCGATTGTGTCTTACTGCTTTGTACTTTTGATACAACCAGTATTATAATAAGTGTCTGACATTGATGTGCGTGCTAAATTTAGAGTTTCTTTAAACCATTACCAATCTCCTTTTGGAATATTGGCCTAGTCTTGACATATATTTGAAATGACATGTTGTTGCAACGACAGAACAAAAATACCCTCAAGAAATGAAAACACTTCTGCAAGTCGGAATCTAACTGGCTGAAATTCCACCCAAGGCTTGTCTTAAAAGGAAATACAATATTATTTCAATAAGTTATTCTCTACAGTTTATTAAACACACTGTGTCTTTTAAAGGCGGTGTTCCATGTGTCCCCTCAAATTTGCATGCAATGCTGCGCTCGCCTCTGCTGTGAGCCACGAAATCTTTTAAACACCCGTGGATCATCTCGTAAGGCGTGACAAGTACTTTAGCCGTATTGCCTTGAACGTTGTAGATTGCACCTTTGGGAAGTTCACAGATAGAAAAATCCAGAGGACTGAATTCAGGTTACCTCAGAGGCCAAAGGACAGGCCCAACTCGATCTATTCATTTGGACCATATAACAGAGTGACATGTCGTCTTGCAATAGCAGCAAAATGTACCGGTGCCACATCGTTCAACTTACCATATTCTCCAACACTGCGCTAGGGTGATATCTTCAAGCAATCCTGGAAGATCCATAAACAGAAACGCAATCCGTCCACGTATTCTTGGGAGAGAATGAGTGACCCGATGGGACGACCACCATTCTAGGAGAAACGCTGCTAATGTGAACAAACTCTCGGTCTCTATCCGTAACTGTCTCTCAAACGTCTCGTTCGCAGACCCTTGTTTATAGAATTTTTTTGCTTTATGTTGTGTTATATTTCTGCCCCTTCCAGTTTTCATTGTTAACTATGATACACTTTGTGATTTCCATATCGATAACCTTGCAGGCGAAATTTCGCCCTCTCTTAATAATTTAGCTGGCCGAAGTGCCCATCTGGTTCTAGGCGCTACAGTCTGGAGCCGAGCGACCGCTACGGTTGCAGGTTCGAATCCTGTCTCGGGCATGGATGTGTGTGATGTCCTTAGGTTAGTTAGGTTTAATTAGTTCTAAGTTCTAGGTGACTAATGACCTCAGAAGTTAAGTCGGATAGTGCTCAGAACCATTTAATAATGTAACTGACGAAACTGGGTTCTGGACAAGGTCACATGCCCTGAATTTTCTGTCATGCATTCCAGAACTCGATGAGCATCATCAGTTAATGCGCAGATGAAGGGAAACGTACCACAGAAGTTACGTACCTGAACAACTGAGGTACTTTTTGAGCATTTATAGAAAGAACAGGTACAGTTATAAAGAGAAAGTAAAAGAGCTGAGACGGAAGAGTTGGGAGAAATTTGTTAATGATACTATTTGCTTAGATCCTTGGGAGAAATCACGCAGGATAGCCACGGGAGACACTAAGCAGTGAAAATTAAAATCTTAAGCCCTCGAAAGACTGGCAGAGTGCTGTGAAATGTTCATGGAATCGTCATTACTAGGTGATGATCTTGTCGAAGATACTCCAGATCAAACACGAATTGAAGTACACCACCAGCCACAAGCAAGAGGGTTGCCATGCGTCACCGCCTCCGGCAGACATCTATGGTCTGAAGATGATCTTATAATAAGATCGAAACCAGTCACCACATTAAAAAATTTATGCGATCAGGACTGCTTCCAGTTTATTTATAATAATTATAGATCGCTGTTTCCTATAATAAGCACTATATTCTTTAAAATGTTAAACGAATTAGAGGAGCCGACTACGAACTGTAGCCATGCTACATGTTGGAAAATACTAAGAAGTTAAATTCGTTCAAGACAGGCAAGCCCCTGGGCTGGACGGAATGGCAGATGAGGTGCTGCACTGTTTAGCTTCAAAATTGACTCCTGTATTTACGAAGATATACACTCCTGGAAATGGAAAAAAGAACACATTGACACCGGTGTGTCAGACCCACCATACTTGCTCCGGACACTGCGAGAGGGCTGTACAAGCAATGATCACACGCACGGCACAGCGGACACACCAGGAACCGCGGTGTTGGCCGTCGAATGGCGCTAGCTGCGCAGCATTTGTGCACCGCCGCCGTCAGTGTCAGCCAGTTTGCCGTGGCATACGGAGCTCCATCGCAGTCTTTAACACTGGTAGCATGCCGCGACAGCGTGGACGTGAACCGTATGTGCAGTTGACGGACTTTGAGCGAGGGCGTATAGTGGGCATGCGGGAGGCCGGGTGGACGTACCGCCGAATTGCTCAACACGTGGGGCGTGAGGTCTCCACAGTACATCGATGTTGTCGCCAGTGGTCGGCGGAAGGTGCACGTGCCCGTCGACCTGGGACCGGACCGCAGCGACGCACGGATGCACGCCAAGACCGTAGGATCCTACGCAGTGCCGTAGGGGACCGCACCGCCACTTCCCAGCAAATTAGGGACACTGTTGCTCATGGGGTATCGGCGAGGACCATTCGCAACCGTCTCCATGAAGCTGGGCTACGGTCCCGCACACCGTTAGGCCGTCTTCCGCTCACGCCCCAACATCGTGCAGCCCGCCTCCAGTGGTGTCGCGACAGGCGTGAATGGAGGGACGAATGGAGACGTGTCGTCTTCAGCGATGAGAGTCGCTTCTGCCTTGGTGCCAATGATGTTCGTATGCGTGTTTGGCGCCGTGCAGGTGAGCGCCACAATCAGGACTGCATACGACCGAGGCACACAGGGCCAACACCCGGCATCATGGTGTGGGGAGCGATCTCCTACACTGGCCGTACACCACTGGTGATCGTCGAGGGGACACTGAATAGTGCACGGTACATCCAAACCGTCATCGAACCCATCGTTCTACCATTCCTAGACCGGCAAGGGAACTTGCTGTTCCAACAGGACAATGCACGTCCGCATGTATCCCGTGCCACCCAACGTGCTCTAGAAGGTGTAAGTCAACTACCCTGGCCAGCAAGATCTCCGGATCTGTCCCCCATTGAGCATGTTTAGGACTGGATGAAGCGTCGTCTCACGCGGTCTGCACGTCCAGCACGAACGCTGGCATGGCAAGCCGTTCCACAGGACTACATCCAGCATCTCTACGATCGTCTCCATGGGAGAATAGCAGCCTGCATTGCTGCGAAAGGTATGATATACACTGTACCAGTGCCGACATTGTGCATGCTCTGTTGCCTGTGTCTATGTGCCTGTGGTTCTGTCAGTGTGATCATGTGATGTATCTGACCCCAGGAATGTGTCAATAAAGTTTCCCCTTCCTGGGACAATGAATTCACGGTGTTCTTATTTCAATTTCCAGGAGTGTATATTGCCTCTCTAGAGCAACAAAAATTTCCTAAGTGCCGACTCAAGGCCAACTTAGCGATATTGACGAAATTACCCGATAACGTGCCAACTCTTCCTAAATCATACCATCCAATCTGCATTTTGGACATAATTGGAAAGCCGGTCGTAGTGGCCGAGCGGTTCTAGGCGCTACAGTCTGGAACCGAGCGACCGCTACGGTCGCACGTTCGAATCCTGCCTCGGGCATGGATGTGTGTGATGTCCTTAGGTTAGTTAGGTTTAAGTAGTTCTAAGTTCTAGGGGACTGATGACCTCAGCAGTTAAGTGCCATAGTGCTCAGAGCCATTTGAACCATTTTGAACCATAACTGGAAAAACATTAGAAAAGTTACGATGCGGAATTCTCCCTGGCCATCATGTGATACAAGGCCTAAACGGATGGTATTTTGGCTTCGGGAAGGCAGTTGAGGATTATTCGACGGAGGGTAAATATGTTTGTGGGGTCATGTTAGACATTGCAGGGTCCTTCGACAACCTGTGGTGGCGTTGCCCTTCTCCTGCTTGCTCAAGATAGAATATCTGCGTCTGCTACACGGTTGTCTGAGGGCCCACTGAGTAGACCGATTGGCAGTGCTTACCACACAGGGATGTTCTTTCATTAAGTGGGTACCCAAAGGTTGGCCCCAAGTCTCTGTATGCGGCCCAATGCTCTGGGACGTTAATATGGAGCAGCTGCTGAACCACTTGCAGTGTGAGGCAGTTATCCTTGGGACGATGACCTATACGAATGACTTACTTCTCTTGGTGCATGCTAATTCTAGGAAACAGCTTGAAGCAAAGTCCTTGGTCGCTATGAAATGGCTAATGAACTGCTGCTGGATGACCAAATCTAGCTATATAATGTTGAAGGGTAAAATTTTAAGGGGCCCAAGTATCAAAATATCCCGAGAACCAATTAAGCGCCAAATTTAAACGAGATATTTACGTTAAAATCAACAGTCGAGATCGCAGTAATATTTGTTTATTTACCAGTTTCGGCTTATGTTAGAGCCACTTTCTGAATTTTTGGCTTCCTATGGCAGATGTTGGCGGATCCTTGGTTATCTCGGTGTACGATCGTGGTATCATGCGAAGACCAAGATGCCGCCAGCAGCAGCCGAAGGAAGCCAAAAATTCTGAAGGTAGCTTTAACATAAGTCGAACCGGTAAATTAACAAATATTACTGCGATCTTGACTGTTGATTTCAACCTAAATATAGGACCAGATCGCTGTACTCTGTAGACAATGTTGTCTAAATTTATGTTCAGCGAGATATCTGGGTGTCTATCTCGACTAGAAGCTACGTTTCCACTCACATATGAAGCAAGTAAACATTAAAAAGTTACTAATGTATAACAAAATCATAAGTATTGGACAAAGGAGATTTTATCTCCCCGTAATGTAATAAATATATAAAATAAGTTTATGTGCCTCAGTTGTGGGCTATAGCGCAAGTGTCTAGGTACACGGGCTAGACCGACCATGGCAGTACAGAATGTGCAAAGAAACATAGTCATACCGTTAACAGGGGCATTCGCAAGCACACCACCCAAATTCCATTGTGTCACTATGGGGCTGTGCTGTGCGATTATCAGAAAACGCACTACGATGTACTGGCTTAAAAGGCACGGATTTATGAAGGTACATTATGTCGTGGGTCTACAAAAATATAAGGGACATTAAGCAGTTAGTCAAAGAGACTTTAGGAAGGGACTGGGGAATTTCGGGACAGCACATCGCACGTTTAATTTTCTGACATTAAAATTAAAATATCTGCAGCCTCCTCGTTTCCATTTAATTTATTTCCGAAATCAGTTTCGGTTTTCCATAATACCATCTGCAGGTGCCCTTGACCAACGTAAGTTGGGAGGAACCCAGTCTCGTGTCCATTCATAACGGGAGCCAGTATTAAACAAGCAGTGTCTGTAGATCTCTGCTTTGCATGACAATATATGTTCATCAAACGACGATTCAGTTGTAGGAAAGAAGAGAGGCGCGGTTGAGACGTGTGACCTCGAGGTCACATGGAGAGGCAGACACACCTGCCTGCAGCCTTGCGCGCTCTTGTTGAGTCCTTTGAGTGAACGTCGCCTTTTAGCATTAGTTCTGTCTTCACTCTGAGCAGCTCATAATTTGTGAGGACTACTCCAGAACTTCTGTTTTTCTTCAGTATTTTCACTTAGTTTGATCACTGATCCGTTCTTTAGCTTGCATCTGCGAGGTGCACAGATTTGGAAAGCCAGTCGCAGTTCCGCAGCATATCGTTTGAAGTGTCAACCAGTTATTAACAGTATATACTGTACCGGTGTTAGACTGACTCAAGCAATCATTTATTGTACTTCTGCGCTTGTCTGTATGCATTCAGTTCTGGAATTAAAATTTCTTAAACTCAATTTAGCTTCGAAAATGCATGATGTTTTTTTGTGCTTCAAATAAGTTATCATTTTAGATACACTTAAGTGAATAGATATTCACATTTTATGAAAACAGTTAATTGCACATTATCCAATAGTGATACTAATTTGAGGAAATAAACTAAAGTTAATGCTTAGGATCGTATTCCGTTTTTTATCCTACAATAGTTCAGGATAGTCGACGCTCATTAAAATACACTGAAGAGCCTGAAACACGTATGTATTCAGTGTATTCATTAACAGCGATGGCGAGGCATGACAGAATCTCTGACCAGAGAGTTATTTATCGTTGGTAGTCTGCGCTTGACCGCGCGAGTGTTCTGTTGCATGTAGGGAGTCGGTAGTGCAGTTGCGAGGCAGTGGAGTTGCGAGGCAGTTGTTGTACGTAGCGAGTCGCGAGAGCATGTAGTTCGTCTGTGCTAGGAGCGCGCGCGAGACAGTAGCAGTTGTGTGTGAGGAGTCGGCGGGCGTCGACATGGGCCTCTGGTCAAGGTTTAGCTTGGTATATTTTTTAAATAAGGTAATGAAGCAGCATTGCGCACATCTGATAATGTAATGTATGTTAACTGTAATTAATTTGTTCAAGAATTGCCGCAATAATAATTTTTGTTCTCAAAGCAATCTTTTTAAGAAAATAATCATTACAATTGAAACAATATTTCGTTTACTTTTCCTCCCAGAATCAATTTATCAGGTTGATTATTGCACAGGGCGTAAGGTCAGCGCAGCTGGCCTTATAAAATTTATCAGATTGATCTTAATCTTAATTTTGTGGGGACTTAATATTTTTTGCACATTGTTATTATCATTGACTTTTATTACTGTGGGAAGCTAACATATGGCACTATTTGCATTTTTTTATTCAATTCATATCATTTAATAATAATTGCGGGGAGGTTACACTTAGCACTATGTCCATTTACATTTAAATATTATCTTTCATTTTTGTGGGAAGGTTACACTAGGTTCTATTCCCATTAACATTTAAATATTGTCTTTCAAAATTTTGTGGGGAAGTTACAAGCCAAAGACACCGATACAGACATACTTATTCAAATACAGAGATATGTAAACAGGCAGAATACGTCGTTGCGGTCAGCAGTGCCTATATAAGACAACAAGTGTGTGGCGCAGTTGTTAGATCGGCTACTGCTGCTACAATGGCAGATTATCAACATTTAAGTGAGTTTTAACATGGTGATATAGTCGACGCACGAGCGATGGGACACAGCATCTCCGCGGTAGCGATTAATTGGGGAATTTCCCGTAAGACCATTTCACGAGGGTATCGTGAATTTCAGGAAACCGGTAAAACATCAAATCTCCGACATCGCTAAGGCCGGAAAAAGATCCTGTAAGAATGGGACCAAGGACGACTGAAGAGAATCGTCCAACCTGACAGAAGTGCAACCCTTTCGTAAATTGGTGCTGATTTCAATGCTGGGCCATCAACAAGTGTCAGTGTGCGAACCGTTAAACCGTTCAACGAAACATCTTCGGTATAGGCTTTCGGAGATGGAGGCCCACTAGTGTACCCCTGATGACTGCACGACACAAGGCTTTAGGCCTCACCTGGGCTCGTCAACACCGACACAGAACTGTTGATGACTGGAAACATGATGCCGGTCGGACGAGTCTCTTTCCAAATTGTATCGAGCGGATGGACGTGTACGGGTAAGGAGATAACCTCATGAATCCAGGGATCCTGTATGTCAGCGGGGGACTGTACAAGCTGGTGGAGGCTCTATAATGGTGTGGGGCGAGTGCAGTTGGAGTTATGGGACCCCTGATACGTCTAGATACAACTTAAACAGGTGACACGTACCTAAGCATCGCCTGCATCCGTTCATTTCCATTGTGCGTTCCGACGGACTTGGGCATTTCCAGCAGGACAACACGACACCCCACAAGTCGAAATTAGTACAGAGTGGCCCTAGGAACACTCTTCTGAGTTTAAACACTTCTGCCGGCCACCAAACTCCCCAGACATGAACATTATTGAGCGTATCTGGTATGCCTCGCAACTTGCTGTTCACAAGAGATCTCCATCCCCTCTTACGGATTTAAAGACAGTCCTGCAGGATTCATGGTGTCAGTTCCCTCCAGCACTATTTCAGACATTAGTCGAGTCCATGCCACGTCGTGTTGTGGCACTTCTGAGTGTTCGCGGTGGGCCCGACACCATATTAGGCAGGTGTACCAGTTTCTTTGGCTCTTCGGTGTATAAATAAGGCTGGTGTTTTTTTTTTTTTTTTTTTTTTTTTTTTTTTTTTTTTTTTGCATAGCTGAATTGTGCTCCCGCCGTGGCGGCAATTCATTGTACTACAGGCGCCAGTATTTGGAACATCTAATATATGCAGCGTGAAATTTACTTAATTTGCATTACGAGTGGTTAAAGAGAATTGCTCTCATATGTATTTGCCACAGAGAATTTCATTTAACTGCTGCAACCAGCAGTTTGTCGTTCTAGTGTACAAAGACTGTAGTAGCTTACGTAACGTTTCTGTGTTGAGTTCGTAAATATGGTAGCCAGTTTGCACACTCCACTGCCGGGTTCCAGCACGTCAAGCTCATACACTCTTGAACTGTGAGTAAACACTTCAAACTTTGTTCTCATCCGAGGTTTCAGAGGACGTATTTGAATATATGATGATTTTATCTGGAGTAACTTACGACTTTTTAAACGATTTGTCTACCCATATAGGCGAGGTAAACAGAAGTAAACATGTGGTGTAGCACCAAATAAAATAAACGGCTGGCAGACTGAGCTAATGAGCCCGAACTACAAACAGCCACAACACGCATGCCTCACGCGTGTGGTTTCCCGAATTCGCAATCTCGAAACAATGCAGCTGCAGAGCAAATCGCAGTCAGTCACGGAACGATTCTATTAACTCTGATTGCAGATTAGAATTGAGCATGTAAACAGCTATTGAGGCCGTACGTGAATGTATAACTGCCGCTGAATAGGAGTCTGGTGCTCGAGTGCCACTGAAGTGGTGTTAGCGGCTGCGCAAACCTGTTAGCGGGAAACAAGAATGGCAAACAGCGTCCGTCACGTGGCCAGGTCCTGCAGGAACGGTGGACGTCGCTGAAGTAGCCTGAGCGTATAATCTCTTCAATCACAAAGCGATTATATTCAGAGTTCGAATATATATATATATATATATATATATATATATATATATATATATATATGGTGTCCCAGCTATCTTGTCCACCCAAAATATGTCTGGAACAATAACAGCTATTGGAAAACGACTTTCACTGGTATCAATGTAGGGCTGGGGCCCATAAATGTACATATTTGGAAACGTTCTAAAACGAAAGGATATGTGTTTTTTAACACAAATTTATGTTTTTTTAAATGGACCTCCTGCACTTTTTCTTCAGCAATCCATAGCATGACAAAGCACATACACAATGGCGTTGATTGCATCGCAATATTCCCATTACATCCCGAGATATTAAGACGCGAAGTTGACGCTTGAAACACCCGACATGCGCTGCTAGCGCACGTCCTGAGGCTCAGGCGTGAACCCCATGCTGCCCGTAATAGCGATGTGATTGACATGCGTAATCACACTTCCATACTTACCAAGAGCTCCGAAACGAATAATACGGTCTGCTGCCATCCTGGTGCGATTACGGGCAGCATGAGGTTCACGCCTGAGCCTCAGGACGTGCGCTAGCAGCGCATGTCGGGTGTTTCAAGCGTCAACTTCGCGTCTTAATATCTCGGGATGTAATGGGAATATTGCGATGCAATCAACGCCATTGTGTATGTGCTTTGTCATGCTATGGATTGCTGAATAAAAATATAGGAGGTCCATTTAAAAAAACATGATTTTGTGTTAAAAAAACACATGTGCTTTCATTTTAGATTGTTTCCAAATATGTACATTCATGGGCCCCAGCCCTACATTGATACCGGTGAAAGTCGTTTTCAAATAGCTGTTATTGTTCCAGAGATATTTTGGGTGGACAAGATAGCTGGGACACCCTGTATATCAAATGTTGTTCTTATTGCTTACGTCATCTCTAAGTGATGCTTACAGTCGTAGGGTACTTTTACACTAGATTTTCGACATGGCTGTCTCTGTTGAGAAAATATTCTTAGATTACTAAACTTTTCGTATCATTTGAAAGTAGACCTGCAATTACATGAATGTACTGAAAATATTTGCAGCTATATTTTCGAGCATGTTTAATCACACAATACTTAAATTATCTCTATCACACACACACACACACACACACACACACAGACGCGCGCGCGCGCGCACACACACGCACACGCACACAGAGAGAGAGAGAGAGAAAGAGAGAGAGAGAGGAAGGGGGGGGGGAGGGAGAAAGAGAGAGAAAAGAGAAACAAATACAAATATTTTTTCTCATTTTTACTTGCTGAGGTTTTATTTTTCTCTTGGCGTGTTAAAAGAAGTTTCTCTTTATGAACTGCCGTTAGGTACTTAATTTTTTGTGAGATTTGAGCTTACTTTTCTGTAAGTATGTTCTTAGGTACTTTTATGGACTGTGTTTTCCAGATGTTCCGGAAATCGACATTCTTTCTCTTGCATTTTGTGTGTAAGAACTTTAGGGTTTTATCATTTACTGTATTTTCTGAAGTGTACATGGGGGTTACATCGTTTTAACTGAGTAATCAAAATGGATAAGATGAAATCAGATTATTTTAAGTATTTTTTTAGCGCATTTGCAAAATAAGATTTTAGAATACTTGAATACAGTTTAGCATAAGAGTAATGAGTCCATAGAGCTCGACATGTATTGTGCATTGTTAAAAAAATTATTGTTGTTACTGCAGGTGGATGCTATACAGCACTGAATGGACAGACATAGTCATGGAGGTAACCGTTCCCATCATGGATTAGAGAAATATCTCATAAACTTTTCTCCCCAGCAGTGAGAAGCATTACTTACTACATCTGTATATGCCATTACCAATACCGGCGCTACCTTGCAGTTAAGTGTAGAGTACTGCAGTAGAAGTTAACTTAATTCCTTCTCCAATACTTACTATACTTTTTTGAGAACCATTTTCAGAACAGTCTGACATTATGTTGCAAACAAATCCATGGTCTAATGGGAGAGGATACGTTTTTGCGAAATACATGTAGAGTGGAAATGAATCTTTATGTGAAATGCCTTTTCTGCGTCTTCCTCTGCTGTCAAACCGAAGTGATTTAAAACATTATCTACTTCAAAGGAACCATTAATCTATCTTCATGTACACTATGTTTATTTGGCAACTGAAGCAATGAACTTGATTTCTTGTCTATTTACGACTGTTTTTCAATAAACCTCCACATCTACTTTTCATCCTAATGTAATAAAGATATAGCTTTTCTAAGCAGAAACCGTCTACTTACAGCTGCCAACTTCAGAAATAACAAACGGCTCGGGAAAGTATGCTTCTGCAAATGTGAATTGAAAATATAACAACGAAAGCATGTAGCTTATACCCGAGTGCAATATTTTTCATAGTACTTTATTTCGCCATTGGGAGATCTTCCATTATCAGCTGTTGCTCATGGTGCAGCTTCACGTCATTGTTGAGTTACACTGCGTAGCCAAATTACTAGGGTCATCAGCTTAATAAAGTGTTGGTCCACCATTGCTACGCCAGCAACAGGTGTTTTACATGGAATTAGCTTAGCACGTGCTTGGTATATTTTCGGAGGTATGTGGCACCAGTTGTCTAGGCAGAGGTCACGCCATTCCCTTAAATTGTGGGCGGCTTGCATCGGGTTCCGATCAGGGGTATCTAGTGACCAAGAGAGTAACTTGAGTTTACTGTCAACGTCCTCAAACACCTGGTACTGTGACGTAGATGAACTACTGCGAGACGCCATTGCCGACGGGGAAGACTTCAACATTGAAGAGATGAGAGAGATCCGCAATAATGTTCAGCAATCTATAGCTATCATGGTGCTTCGAATACTATCACAGTTCCATAGAAACCCAAACGTACGTCTCCTATAGCGTAATACAATGAAGTGACAAAACACATGGGATACCTCCTGATATCGTGTAGGACCTTCTTTTGGCCGGCGTAGTGTGACGTGGCATGGAGTCAACAAGTGGTTGGAAATCCGCTGCAGAGATCTTGAGCCATGCAACCTCTATAGCCGTCTCAATAGATGCATCAGGACACGACAATAATTTAATGGGTGGGAGGAAGGTGCAGACCAGGTTTACGGAAAGCCGTTTGTTGCTTCACAACAGTTGGTAATCATTTATTTAACAAGGTATACTTAAAACATCAATAACATAACTGTCTGAGGCTGATTTCAGAGCGACAAACCAGAAAGACCAAACTTATAATAAACTAGCGCTCAAGGAACAGAAAGTTTAAGGTAAGTTGACACGAGTTACGTAAGGCGGTTTAAATACCCCTTCAAGCTATTGCAACCTTTTTCTTTTTTACAGGGCAAGTAACGCCTCCTTAAAATAAGAAGTTCAACATTCTTAAAAATACATCTCGAGAGTCCTTTATGCACTCGTATAATTTCAAACAGGCGAGTGTGACTTCTCTACAATTACAGAATATGAGAACCACAAATTAGGTAGGAAACTTCAAACAAGGATGATGATGAGGAGGTCCCATACTCAGAGGAGCGTAGGTAACGATGCGGAGGCCGCACCGGCGACTAGGCAAGGTGCTAGCGGAGGTGGTTTGCCATTGCCTCCGACCGCAATGGAGATGAATAGATGAATGATGATGATGAAGACAACACAACAACACCCAGTCATCTCTAGGCAGGGAAAATCCCTCAAAAAAGGAAAGTGACCCTTATTTAGAAGAATTATACAAGTTTGAGATTACGATTAAAATAACATGAGGATGGTTTTAGCGCTAACAATTTAGAAACTGAAGAATAATCCCTTTTTTCCAGTTTACAGGTTCAGAATTTCACAAAACTGGAGGAGCTCTTTGATATTCGCAACTTTTCAAACAGGAAGACAACAATATTCAAAATTATAAAAGTTCAGCATCTGACACTCAGAAGCCCCTCAGGCGTTAGCACTTTCTCAAACAGGAACGGTAACAAGGTGTACATGTTGAGTATTTCACCACTCTGGAGAGTCTATTTGTCGTAAGCAGTTTTTCAAACAGGAAAGCCAATCCCATTTTAAAATTTAAAGGTCCAGTTCTACGATAAAAGATTGTGGGCACCCTTTAGGGCTAACGATTTTGGAACAGAAAGGTAACAACGATTTTAAAATTCGCACTTTCAGATCTCCAAATCAAAGCAAATTTTAAGGCAGCAATAACAAGACAAGGCCGGGATGGCGGGCTGGCGGAACGAGGCTTGGCGTAGCAGACTGATTTAAACGTAAGTACGAATGCCATAAAGATTAAGAACTTATAGACAAACATGCCGTAGAATGCGAGGAGGCCGCGTGCCTCAGTAGCTACCCCCAGAAAGGAGGCGGAACACCACGCTGCACACACGTGCACAGCCGACGTAGACTAGCTGTGCTCGGTGAATCGGCGGGTAGTGGATAGAACGTCGGGGCCAACGGCTCCAATGGTACGAAAAACTCGGGAAGCTGAGGACGAACAAACATACATATAATTCATGTAAGACTGAGCATCAAGATTAAGTAAATTGTCAAGGCCCAACACAAGAGTAGAAAATCCAAACCCCACCCCAGACACCGACCAAAATCTATGTGTTGCAATAACTGCATGATTAAAACAATGGTGGTTCACCAGTTAATCCTTCAACAGTAATGATCAGACATAACAATTTTATTAAGCAGCCAATTGTTAACAAAACCTGCAGAAAAAAATTACTTAAATAAACTTAAGAAGTAGCTAGAAACGCTTGAGTGCTAATACCTAAGCAGGAGACTGCGGTAGCAATAAAATATACAGCAGTAAACGCTACAGTCCTCCTTTTAAGAGAATTGCTGGGTCTCACCAAGACCTTCCAACGTGAGCACAGGAAACGAGCCAACATTTATCGGGCCACTAGCGTTTGCTGACCACAATAATGCCCGATGATACAATTCATACACTAGTCAAGCAAAAGATAACTTTGCCACGTTAAAGGTGATACCCTAGAACATATTACAATCAAATTAATTTCAAATCCAAGCAATAATAACAAGGATCACCGAAATTATGAACAACTTGCAATAAAAAGGAAAACACAGTTTAAATACACTCAAATATATCATCCATATAGGAAGTTAACACAGTGAGGGGGCGAATTTACACTACTGGCCACTAAAATTGCTACACCGCGAAGATGACGTGCTACAAACGCGAAATTTAACTGACATGAAGAAGATGCTGTGATATGCAAATGATTAGCTTTTCAGAGCATTCACACAAGGTTCGCGCCGGCGGCGACACCTACAACGTGCTGACATGAGGAAAGTTTCCAACCGATTTCTCATACACAAACAGCAGTTGACCAGCGTTGCCTGGTGAAACGTCGTTGTGATGCCTCGTGTAAGCAGGACGTTGGCAAAACAACAACCATCTGCACGAACAGTTTGACGACGTTTGCAGCAGCTTGGACTATCAGTTCGGAGACAATGGCTGCAGTTACCCTTGACGCTGCATCTCAGACAGGAGCACCTGCGATGGTGTACTCAACGACGAACCTACGTGCACGATGTAAGACGTATGCTTTGCCGGCGATGGGCGAGGCGTGACAGAATCTCTGACCAGAGAGTAGTTTATCGTTAGTTGTTGCTTGTCGCTAGTCTGCTCTTGTCTGCGCGAGTCGACAGTAGCAGTCTGGTGTAGTCTGCTTGAGTCGGCGGGAGTCGGCATGCGTCGGCTGTGTGCTCTGCTCGCGACTCTGGTCAGGATTCTGGAGGATGAGTATTGTTGTAGAAGGTAAAGAAGCAGCCTTGCGCATATTTATTAATGTATGTTAATTGTAATTTAATTTGTTCAGAAAAAATGCCCCAATAATAATTTTTATAATATAAAAGTACCTCTTTTAAAGAAAAGCATTCATTTCAATTTCCAATGCATTATCATTGCTTCCAAGAATAAAAAAAAATATAGGCCAGCATTGCACGAAGCTGTGTCGAAAAATGACTAATTAAGAGCAGATATAACTGCAGTTTTATTGAGGTAAGAATTTTGGCTTTTTTTTACTCAGAATACAGGGCCGAAGGTCAGTGCTGCTGTCCTCATAAAATTCATCAGGTTACAAAACTTTTTTATTATTTTGGTGTTTAGGAATTTTTCTGTTTCGAACTTGACATTAAATGAGAAAAGAATTTTTGTGGGAACATTAAATGTGAATGCATTTCTGCATACAGACTATAAATGGGAGCCAATTTTGTTCAGAGGTCACAATATTAGAAAAATTCATTTAATTATTATTTTTTTGTGGCAAGGTTACACTTGGCTCCATTTTCTTATTCCCATTTAAATATTTTGTAGGGAGGTTACACTTGGCGACCCTGCCAGAATCGTATTTCTTTGTGAATCTTCTGAGAAGTAGTCATATATCTGCTCTTATTTACTTAAACGTAGTTTGCATCTGGCGCAACGCATTTACTAATTTGTCACTCTTTCTTCCACAGATCATCGGCAATTTGTTGCTCTTTGTTGTAATTTTGTTGGTTGCATTTTGCATTGTCTTTCTTTCATTTGTGAATAATTTTGATTTGTGTAAAAATGCCGTGAAAAACTGTTAACAGTACATCGCGATGTGTAATGAGTGAAATAGCCGACTCGAATAATTTGACTGATAGTATTTGCGACACTCTGTGTAATGATGACAATCCTCCATTTACAGACAATCAGTGCGTACCGACCACTTGTAATGATTTTTATCCTAATGATGAACAAACGAATTCAATTGTGTCCTTTGTTAATTTAATGACAATTGATGACGCGGGACGTTCTGTTACAATGAACGCTGCCCAGTTGCAAAATTTACGTAGCGAACAGATAATTGTTTCCAATGAAAATGAACAGTATAGTCAAAGTAGGACAGATTTATTTAATTCCAGTGTAGTGACTAACAGTGCACATCCGATTGGAAAACCTTTTCGAGAATTACAGAACGACCAAATGGTTGCACAAAACGTGACAATTGCATGTACGCCATCAAACAGCACAGAGAATAGAGTAGGTAATATTGGCTTGGATCAAATTATGGCATTATTGCTACAAATTAATGAATCGTGCAAACAACTCAATGAAAATTATGACAGGTCGATCAAACTAATTAATGAAAGTTTCAAACAGTCGAACGAAAAACACGACAACCATATTAAACAACTTAATGAATCGTGCAAACAACTCAATGAAAAATACAATGACAATCCTTCAAATACAGACAATCAGTGCCTACCGACCACTAGTAATGATTCTAATGCTAATGAGGAACAAACAAATTCAATTGTGTCCTCTGTTAATTTAACGACAATTGATGACGCGGCACGTTCTGTTACAATGAACGCTACCCAGTTTGACACACCCGGTTTGCAAAACTTACGTAACGAACAGATAAATTTTTCTAACGAAAATTGACAGTGTAATCAGAATACGTCATATTTATTTAATCCCAGTGTAGTGAATAACAGTGCACATCCAAGTGGCGAAACTTTTCAAGAATCAGAGAATGACCAACTGGTTACACAAAACAAGACAAAAGCAGATACACCATCAAACAGCACAGAGAATAGAGTAGGTAATTTTGGCACGGATCGAGTTGTGGCATTATTGGTAAATGAAAAACAAGATAACCTTAATGAATCGAATAAACCACTTAATGAAAAACTTGACAACAATTCCAAACAGTTGAATGAAATAATAGACAACACTTACAAACAACTTATTGAAATGTTCAGACAGTGATATGAAAGTTGCAAACAGTCGAACGAAAAACAAGACAACATTAATGAACAGAATAAACAACTTAGTGAACAGATTACAGCCGTTACCGTGCAACGTGATGATACTAAAGAACAATTACGTGACGAAATTGAGGTTTGTGTTAAGAACAATAGTGAAGAAACTAGATCTGTTGCACAAGAATTAAGTAATAGACATGGAGGCATAACAGAATCACTTAGAGATGAAAGTAATGCAGTCACTGAACAATGTTCAGAAAACGCAACACAGATACGCGACGAGTTTAATTTAAAGTCACCAGAACTTTCACACACTCTGGATACGGAAGTCGATATGAAATGTGAACAACAGAACAAGCAAATTGACGAACGTATTAAAGTGACAGAAATGAAAAATGTTTCAGTCACTAACACGTCACAGCATACGGCACATTCCGATCATTTGTCACACTCACACAGCCAGTGTAACTTAGGTAATTTACAGAGACTACGTGACTTAAAATTCGAAAAGACACAGACAAACAAATTCTTATGCAATCCTGAACCTGTTCACACATTCAGTGACGATGACGTTGATTACGAGCAATTTTTATCTGTAAAAAAATCTAAGGTATTTGAAAATGACAGAGCACAGGTACACGCATTGAACTGGATACGTCGATTTATTTTTGTACTTTCACCGCCATTACCTGTAATGCAGAAACTACGAGGGCAGTTCAATAAGTAATGCAACACATTTTTTTTCTCGGCCAATTTTGGTTGAAAAAACCGGAAATTTCTTGTAGAATATTTTCAAACATTCCCGCTTCGTCTCGTATAGTTTCATTGACTTCCGACAGGTGGCAGCGCTGTACGGAGCTGTTAAAATGGCGTCTGTAACGGATGTGCGTTGCAAACAACGGGCAGTGATCGAGTTTCTTTTGGCGGAAAACCAGGGCATCTCAGATATTCATAGGCGCTTGCAGAATGTCTACGGTGATCAGGCAGTGGACAAAAGCACGGTGAGTCGTTGGGCAAAGCGTGTGTCATCATCGCCGCAAGGTCAAGCAAGACTGTCTGATCTCCTGCGTGCGGGCCGGCCGTGCACAGCTGTGTCTCCTGCAATGGCGGAGCGTGCGAACACACTCGTTCGAGACGATCGACGGATCACCATCAAACAACTCAGTGCTCAACTTGACATCTCTGTTGGTAGTGCTGTCACAATTGTTCACCAGTTGGGATATTCAAAGGTTTGTTCCCGCTGGGACCCTCGTTGTCTAACCGAACACCATAAAGAGCAAAGGAGAACCATCTGTGCGGAATTGCTTGCTCGTCATGTGGCTGAGGGTGACAATTTCTTGTCAAAGATTGTTACAGGCGATGAAACATGGGTTCATCACTTCGAACCTGAAACAAAAGGGCAATCAAAAGAGTGGCGCCACACCCACTCCCCTACCAAGAAAAAGTTTAAAGCCATACCCTCAGCCGGTAAAGTCATGGTTACAGTCTTCTGGGACGCTGAAGGGGTTATTCTGTTCGATGTCCTTCCCCATGGTCAAACGATCAACTCTGAAGTGTATTGTGCTACTCTTCAGAAATTGAAGAAACGACTTCAGCGTGTTTGTAGGCACAAAAATCTGAACGAACTCCTCCTTCTTCATCACAACGCAAGACCTCACACAAGTCTTCGCACCTGAGAGGAGCTCACAAAACTTCAGTGGACTGTTCTTCCTCATGCACCCTACAGCCCCGATCTCGCACCGTCGGATTTCCATATGTTTGGCCCAATGAAGGACGCAATCCGTGGGACGCACTACGCGGAGGATGAAGAAGTTATTGATGCAGTACGACGTTGGCTCCGACATCGACCAGTGGAATGGTACCGTGCAGGCATACAGGCCCTCATTTCAAGGTGGCGTAAGGCCGTAGCATTGAATGGAGATTACGTTGAAAAATAGTGTTGTGTAGCTAAAATATTGGGGAATAGCCTGGTGTATTTCAATGCTGAATAAAACAACCCCTGTTTCAGAAAAAAAAAGTGTTGCATTACTTATTGAACTGCCCTCGTAGCTTTGGACTGGATACAACAATTTACTTTTGAATTTTCACCGGCATTGCCTGTAACGCAAAAGCTAAAATTTATTCATTACCTCAGGGGATTCATTACGCTTCAATGAATATGTGCTGTAGCGTGCACAGGGCCCCGAGCCGTAGTAGTGCTGTTTCATCTTTAGTTTTCTGCACTGCTGCCTTCTCTTCTACTATCCTTTATATCTATCAAAACAGCTCTTCAACTATTGCTCTATCTAGGATTAAGAAATGAGTAAAGAAAACCCGATATAACAAATTTTACCGAAAGTGACAGTTCTCTTTAGACACTCCCGAAATGACAACTGTCGCCGTAACTTTAATAACAGACAAAATTTTAATTATCAGTATCGACAAAATTATCAGCAAGAGGAACCACATTTTGGTAACAATAGATGATTTTCCCAACAACAGCAACAAAACCAACCGGCTAGCATACCTAACCAACAATGCAATGCACAAGGTCAACCAAGCTTTAATGTTTCGCCGCGTACACGTATAGCATCAGCTCCAACAAATAGTAACGCACAGCAACAAGGGAATCAGTACGTACAGAAAACACACTATTTAAATTCCTATCGCAATGCGCCGTATACAAATGACTATCATGACAGACGTAAAAATAATGAGCAAAATTTTCAGCGTACATTTAATAACAGTCTATCTTATCAGCAGCAAGAACATTAGCAACAACATATTATCATGAATGAACCAGACAGTAGGTATCATCCAGAACGTAAGACGTCAGGAAGAAATAACAGAACAGTACAAATAGTGGAAATGCCACAGCATCCTCCCGAAAATAATGACACGTCAGATGGAATTTGACTAGATACAGTACAGGTTGCATACTCCAGTAACGCAAGCAATGCTTTTGACACGCAGAATCTTGTTCACGAGAATGTTATTTGAAACAAGCTTTGTTGAACGCACCACTTTTATCGCACCCAGATCTTACTAGAAATTTTTCCATTGCCACCGACAGTTCTAACACCGCTTTAGACGTACATATTTTTCGGGAAATTGAAGGAGATGGTTGTACAGTAATTAAAAACATCGCTTTTGAAAGTCGCATTCTGTCACCTGCTGAACGAAATTATTCTGTTACAGAACTTGAAACATTATGTGTTGTATGGGCTTTTACCAGATTTAGGCATTTTCATTATGGAAGACACACTACCGTTTACACAGATCATAGAGCGATACAATTTTTACTTTCGGCTAAATTTACACACGACAGATTAAGTAGATGGAAACTTTATTTGCAGGAATTTAATTTTACAATTGTTCACATTCCCGATACACAAAATATTATAGCAGACGCACTATCCCGTTCTCTTAACAACAATCAGCAAGACATCGCAACCAACTTCTGCAAAGCAAATTTCAGCGTCATGTACATTCAACAAGTTGCATTTGAAAATTTCATTTCGTCGTCATTACAAGACATAGCACAAGAGCAGAGTAAAGACAACGTGTGGACAGAAATTAAACACCTTTGGCAAGATAGAAATAATGTTACCATTAGAAACCATTACACTGTACGCAATGACATTCTATTTCACCGCTCTCATCCTGAGAGCAACAATTGGTTATTATGCATTCCTGACGAACTTGTTAACAAATTAATCTGGTATACTCATTTAAGTTACGCACATTACGGAGCCAGAAAATGTTTTCTTATACTGAGACAGAACTGTTATTTTACCAACACGTATACGACGAGTTTTAGCGTCATGTAAAATCTGCCAGAAAGCTAAATCAGACACGACTTCACATGTTCCTCCATTACATCCCATTGTACCTGTTAAATTGAGACATATGGCCGCTGTAGACATTTTTGGTCCGATTCCCAGAACTAATAGAAGTTTTTGCTACATCTTTGCCGCTGTTGAATTTACTTCAAAATTTGTTACCTTCACTCTGTTACGCAAAGCTACTGCTAAAACTGTTTCGAAAACATTTGTAAAACATTTTCTATTTCATGTAGGGTATGTGTTGAAAGTAATTTCCGACAATGGATCACAGTTTCGATCTGTTATATGGACACGTATGTTACGAGCTAAAAACATTTTTCCGATCTATATATCCAGGTACCATGCTTCTTCGAACCCTTGTGAACGATTAATGAAAGAAATTGGTAAACTGTGTAGAATATACTGCCATAAAAAAACATATTGATTGGGACACATACATACTCTCATTCCAGGATGTAATTAATTCCATACCAAATGAATCTACTATGCTATCTCCGTCTGTTATACTGAAAAATGTTGAACCACCTAACAAAATTAAAGAATTAGTAACCTTTCCTACATCTCGTCGACTACGACACCATGAAATAATTGACATTGCGCTGAACAACATCAAACGTGCCGCAGAGCGCCGGAGAAGACAGCAAAAACAGGTTTGTACAAGCCGTGACTTTCACATTGGACAGAAGATATTAGTACGTACACACTATTTATCCAATAGAGGAAAAGGTAGGTGTAGTAAATTTGAACTTCTATACGCAGGTCCATATCGGATTCGCAGCATTCCTCACCCCAATGTAGTACACGTCGAAACTTTGAGAACCAGAAAATCCAAAGGGAACCACCACATGTCGAACATCAAACCTTTTATTGAATGAAGATACTTTATGATTTATCACACTGTAATGCCATTTTCTAATTTTTTATGACCACTTATGCAATTATATCCACATGAACACTTACTGATGATTATCGTATTTTTTCTTGGCAAGTGCCCGGCAAGGTAAGGTTAGCAGGTCGCTCTTCTTGTCGTTACACATCAGACCGCCCGCATCTCGTGGTCGTGCGGTAGCGTTCTCGCTTCCCACGCCCGGGTTCCCGGGTTCGATTCCCGGCGGGGTCAGGGATTTTCTCTTCCTCGTGATGGCTGGGTGTTGTGTGATGTCCTTAGGTTAGTTAGGTTTAAGTAGTTCTAAGTTCTAGGGGACTGATGACCATAGATGTTAAGTCCCATAGTGCTCAGAGCCATTTGAACCATTTTGAACACATCAAACTGTGCATATTTTTCCAGATGAACTTACACATTTTTGACCACTTATGTAATTATATTTATGTGACTACTTACTGATGATTATCGTATTTTTTTTCTTGGCAAGTGCCCGGCAAGGTAAGGTTAGCAGGTCGCTTTTCTTGTCGTTACACATCAGACCGTGCATATTTTCCATTTTTTATGTATGTATGATTGTTTTCCTGTTTTGTTTGTATGCACTATGAAATATTTAAGATATAACAAACACCAGTTGACTTTGACATTTTTGCCTTATGATATCTCAACATCGTGACTATTTTACATTTTTTTTTTTTTTTTTTTTTTGCTGCTACATTGTGATACACTGTGTACATTTTTGCTTCTGAACACTGTCGATGTTTTTGACATATTACGTTTTCTGTCATGCTATGCTGTATGCTCAATTATGTTACTATAAACCAGTTTTTATTTAATGGGTATATGAATTAAATGCAAGACATTAATCTTTGTTCATCATTTTCAGAAAGAAATAACGTGTAAACGATATAAATTGAACAGAAATGGGAATTTCACTTTCGGAATGAACGAAAGAAGATGGAATACCTCGTGACGAAGAGTAAATGGATCAGAATTAACAAGCATTAACAATAATATACTATACACATCGTAGAATAGCAGTCTTAACTAATTTTTTATTTTAGAATACGAGGCGATTGATGCAGGCTGTCAGACAGAACTGCACATCTTAGTTTTAGTGATGAAATATGCTAGAAATAAGGAATAGTTGTATCATGAATAATGAAGTGACTTTTTGGCAGATGATAATGAATGATGATGAATAATGATGAAGAATATGCTACTATGGATAATGAAGTTTTTCTTTACAGGTGATGATAATAATGGAGTTATGATAATATGAATAATGAAGTTTTTTTCTTTGCAGATGAAAATAATGATGAAGTTTATATGTTTACGGTTAGTTAAGAGATGCTATGTAGTTATTTAAGTATTTGTTGCAGTTCGTTTTGACAGTAAGTCTTATATCGCATGGTATGATGACTGAAGGTTTTGGAAAGGACAGCTAGAGAACATATATATTTTTTTATACACATTTCACTACCTGTTAATTCGAAGTTCACTACTTTTCAGCAAAATATGCGTTTCTTCTTTCAGTTTAATAATCCATTTTTTTGTATATTTTTGCAGGAGAAATTATTCATGAAGTTAATGTGCTATAAGCGGTTGTTCATTAAACCTATGTCGTTTATGAATATGATCACATATACTCTACATGTTTCATAACCTTGCTACAGCTGACTCATGACGAATGACGTTACACATCTTCATTTGCAGCAATAACTCAAGAGCAAATATTGTTATGCCCCAGTAATTAATTATCGATCCCAACGGAGTGCATTGCTAGCACAAAAAAAAAAAAATGCTTTGTAACTGGCCAATGAATGCCACTGATTACTGTAATAAGATGACCTATGATGCCAATGATTACTATAATTAGATGAATTATGTATAAATGCTATACCAATAAGTAACTCATTTTGAATGATGACTTCTGAATAATGCATAAAAAAAAATGCTTTGTAACCGGCCAATGAATGCCATTGATTACTGTAATAAGATGACCTATGATGCCAATGATTACTATAATTAGATGAATTATGTATAAATGCTATGCCAATAATTAAATCATTTTGAATGATGACTTCTGAATAATGCATAATAGCAAATAATATTTTGTAACTGGCCAATGAATGCCACTGATTACTGTAATAAGATGACCTATGATGCCAATGATTACTATAATTAGATTAATTATGTATAAATGCTATGCCAATAATTAACTCATTTTGAATGATGACTTCTGAATAATGCATAAAACAATGCTTTGTATCTGGCCAATGAGTGCCAACAATTACTATATTCAGATAATTTATGAACATTATTCTGTAATACTACATACATGGTACAGAAATGTTCAGTAACTGGGCGATGAGTGCCTCCAATTACTCAAATCAGTTGTTAGACTAGTGTAATTCTCAATAAAGGCTACTATGTGACTTAATGTCCTTCACCTTCTGACCTAATTACCAGAAATTACTGCAATATCCGTTTGTCCTGCCTATCCTCATGATCTTGGAGCACTATATTTGGTTTTTGCACTAATTCTACGTTGGTCTACTTTACAAAAACGTGGTGTTGACACGACATGCTGTCCACCACCTTGAGCGATGGAGATGTAATTATGGTCCCACTAATTGGTGTACCTAGTGTACTACCAAAATGGTGGTGGTTGTTAGTGTTTAACGTCCCGTCGACAACGAGGTCATTAGAGACAGAGCGCAAGCTCGGGTTAGGGAAGGATTGGGAAGGAAATCGGCCGTGCCCTTTCAAAGGAACCATCCCGGCATTTGCCTGAAACGATTTAGGGAAATCACGGAAAACCTAAATCAGGATGGCTGGAGACGGGATTGAACCGTCGTCCTCCCGAATGCGAGTCCAGTGTGCTAACCACTGCGCCACCTTGCTCGGTCTACCAAAATGATAACGTGGAATATTATTACGACATTTCAGTGTCCTGGCTACACTGATTAATACTTCAAGGAAAAGAACTTCAGATTGTCTCACTTGGTGTTGTGCTTCTGTAGAAAGATATTGACTTTCAGTGCAGCTGCGTGCAACCTAAAGTGCTACAACCATGACGCAATCCTTCCCATTCCTTTCCTAATTCTTGTAAAATGATAAAGACATATACAGTGCGTGTGCACTTCATTTCATTTGTTAACAAGATCAGTTGTCCTAAAACTGCTAAAGACTTCTACAGTGCGTGTGCACTTTATTTTACTCAATGATATGAAAAATGCTAAAGACTTCTACAGTGCATGTGCACTTTATTTCACTGCTTGATATGTTTATTTGTTCTAAAAATGCTAGAGAGTTTTACAGTGCGTGTGCCCTTTATGCCATTTGTACTCATTACGTATACATTTTGTGATTCCCATACATGTTCTGTACTACAGTGCGTGTGCACTTTCGTCATTTTGTTAACATGATTTGTATTCATTGCATATACATTTTTGTGATTTGCTGATATGTTCTTAACTACAGTGCGTGTGCACTTTTGTCATTTGACAATAGGATTTGTACTCATTATCTTTATTTATTGTAAAAAAATGCTAAAGAGTTTTACAGTGCGTGTGTACTTTTGCCATTTGTTAATATGTTTTGTACTCATTGTGCATACATTTTGTCATTGCCTGATATGTTCGTGATTGTAAAGTTAGTTAATTAAGAAAAATTTGTTGCTCATGGCAAGTCCAATTGACTCACCATCGCTGCCAAATTGTTGCCCCCCCAGTGGAGGCTTATTAAGACGTATGCTTTGCCGGCGATGGGCGAGGCATGACAGAATCTCTGACCAGAGAGTAGTTTATCGTTAGTTGTTGCTTGTCGCTAGTCTGCTCTTGTCTGCGCGAGTCGACAGTAGCAGTCTGGTGTAGTCTGCTTGAGTCGGCGGGAGTCGGCATGCGTCGGCTGTGTGCTCTGCTCGCGACTCTGGTCAGGATTCTGGAGGATGAGTATTGTTGTAGAAGGTAAAGAAGCAGCCTTGCGCGTACTTATTAATGTATGTTAATTGTAATTTAATTTGTTCAGAAAAAATGCCCCAATAATAATTTTTATAATATAAAAGTAACTCTTTTAAAGAAAAGCATTCATTTCAATTTCCAATGCATTATCATTGCTTCCAAGAATAAAAAAAAATATAGGCCAGCATTGCACGAAGCTGTGTCGAAAAATGACTAATTAAGAGCAGATATAATTGCAGTTTTATTAAGGTAAGAATTTTGTCTTTTTTTTACTCAGAATACAGGGCCGAAGGTCAGCGCTGCTGTCCTCATAAAATTCATCACGTTACAAAACATTTTTATTCTTTTGGTGTTTAGGAATTTTTCTGTTTCGAACTTGACATTAAATGAGAAAAGAATTTTTGTGGGAACATTAAATGTGAATGCATTTCTGCATACAGACTATAAATGGGAGCCAATTTTGTTCAGAGGTCACAATATTAGAAAAATTCATTTAATTATTATTTTTTTGTGGCAAGGTTACACTTGGCTCCATTTTCTTATTTCCATTTAAATATTTTGTAGGGAGGTTACAACGAATGGCAAAAAAATTTTTCGGATGAATCCAGGTTCTGTTTACAGCATCATGATGGTCGCATCCGTGTTTGGCGACTTCGCGGTGAACGCACATTGGAAGCGTATATTCGTCATCGCCATACTGGCGTATCACACGGCGTGATGGTATGGGGTGCCATTGGTTACACGTCTCGGTCACCTCTTGTTCGCATTGACGGCACTTTGAACAGTGGACGTTACATTTCAGATGTGTTACGACCCGTGGCTCTACCCTTCATTCGATCCCTGCGAAACCCTACATTTCAGCAGGATATTGCACGGCCGCATGTTGCAGGTCCTGTACGGACCTTTCTGTATACAGAAAATGTTCGACTGCTGCCCTGGCCAGTACATTCTCCCGATCTCTCACCAATTGAAAACGTCTGGTCAATGGTGGCCGAGCAACTGGCTCGTCACAATACACCAGTCACTACACTTGATGAACTGTGGTATCGTGTTGAAGTTGCATGGGCAGCTGTACTTGTACACGCCAACCAAGCTCAGTGTGACTCAATGCCCAGGCGTATCAAGGCCGTTATTACAGCCAGAGGTGTTGTTCTGTGTACTGGTTTCTGAGGATCTATGCACCCAAATTGCGTAAAAATATAATCACATGTCAGTTCTAGTATAATATATTTGTCCAATGAATACCCGTTTATCATCAGCATTTCTTCTTGGTGTAGCAATTTGAATGGCCAATACTGTATAAACTTCAGTACGGAGTAACGGAGAACAGCAGGCGAACCCGCCTAACGGGAGCAATTCCAGCACAGGATCCCATGTACCACAATCCTTAAACAAAAATAATTTACCCAAAAATAAGAGAGGATGGGCGGCTACCAGAGGAAATCAACGTGATCACGACTCCCACATCAGCAGACAGTAATCCCCAAAACCAGGTAGTCAATCGGGCGCAACAGGGTAGAGATCAACACTCCACATCAACACGGCCCTGTTCCAGTAGCCGCCCATTTGCACGAGCAACCGCCGATCAGGCCCCGTAATTCGTCACACGTTCACCTCTGTCACTGCCCCACCGTCCGTCAGAAAGCTGCCTCCAACTCCCTCTAACCAAAAAACCAACTACTAGAAGACCGAAGCGCACCTTGTGGCGTGACAGGAAAATGGATTGTGCCAGTAAGCGAAGATATACACTCCTGGAAATGGAAAAAAGAACACATTGACACCGGTGTGTCAGACCCACCATACTTGCTCCGGACACTGCGAGAGGGCTGTACAAGCAATGATCACACGCACGGCACAGCGGACACACCAGGAACCGCGGTGTTGGCCGTCGAATGGCGCTAGCTGCGCAGCATTTGTGCACCGCCGCCGTCAGTGTCAGCCAGTTTGCCGTGGCATACGGAGCTCCATCGCAGTCTTTAACACTGGTAGCATGCCGCGACAGCGTGGACGTGAACCGTATGTGCAGTTGACGGACTTTGAGCGAGGGCGTATAGTGGGCATGCGGGAGGCCGGGAGGACGTACCGCCGAATTGCTCAACACGTGGGGCGTGAGGTCTCCACAGTACATCGATGTTGTCGCCAGTGGTCGGCGGAAGGTGCACGTGCCCGTCGACCTGGGACCGGACCGCAGCGACGCACGGATGCACGCCAAGAGCGTAGGATCCTACGCAGTGCGGTAGGGGACCGCACCGCCACTTACCAGCAAATTAGGGACACTGTTGCTCCTGGGGTATCGGCGAGGACCATTCGCAGCCGTCTCCATGAAGCTGGGCTACGGTCCCGCACACCGTTAGGCCGTCTTCCGCTCACGCCCCAACATCGTGCAGCCCGCCTCCAGTGGTGTCGCGACAGGCGTGAATGGAGGGACGAATGGAGACGTGTCGTCTTCAGAGATGAGAGTCGCTTCTGCCTTGGTGCCAATGATGGTCGTATGCGTGTTTGGCGCCGTGCAGGTGAGCGCCACAATCAGGACTGCATACGACCGAGGCACACAGGGCCAACACCCGGCATCATGGTGTGGGGAGCGATCTCCTACACTGGCCGTACACCACTGGTGATCGTCGAGGGGACACTGAATAGTGCACGGTACATCCAATCCGTCATCGAACCCATCGTTCTACCATTCCTAGACCGGCAAGGGAACTTGCTGTTCCAACAGGACAATGCACGTCCGCATGTATCCCGTGCCACCCAACGTGCTCTAGAAGGTGTAAGTCAACTACCCTGGCCAGCAAGATCTCCGGATCTGTCCCCCATTGAGCATGTTTGGGACTGGATGAAGCGTCGTCTCACGCGGCCTGCACGTCTAGCACGAACGCTGGTCCAACTGAGGCGCCAGGTGGAAACGGCATGGCAAGCCGTTCCACAGGACTACATCCAGCATCTCTACGATCGTCTCCATGGGAGAATAGCAGCCTGCATTGCTGCGAAAGGTGGATATACACTGTACTAGTGCCGACATTGTGCATGCTCTGTTGCCTGTGTCTATGTGCCTGTGGTTCTGTCAGTGTGATCATGTGATGTATCTGACCCCAGGAATGTGTCAATAAAGTTTCCTCTTCCTGGGACAATGAATTCACGGTGTTCTTATTTCAATTTCCAGGAGTGTAACAGCTCGGCAAACGAGCGGACACGACTCAGTCCATAATTGCGAAAGGGTTGCCGGGGCAGGATTTTGTGCATGAACTGAACTCTCTATTACGTGCCGTAAATGGTCGGTGGGACTCTTGTCGGGGGGTCTGGGTGGCCAAATCATTCGCTCGAATTGTCTGAATAGCTCTTCAAAGCAATCGCGAAAAATTGCAGCCCGGTGACTAGGCACATTGTCATCCATGGAAATTCGATGGTTCTTTGGGAACATAAAGTCTATGAGTGGTTGCAAATGTTCCCCAAGTAACCGAATATAACCATCTCCAGTAGACGATCAGTTTAGTTGGACCAGAGGAGCAAATCCATTCTATGTAAACATAGCCCACACCATTACGGACGTTCGTCGTACTTTGCACGTTAATTATTTCCTTAATTTCAAGTAGTGTTGCTTGTCTGTTAGCAAAGACAACTCGACGCAAACGCCGCTGCCCTCGGTCGTTAAATGAAGAGCCTTGGCCACTGCGTTTTCGGTGGTGAGTGGTAATGCCTGAAATTTAGTATTCTCGATACACGTTTGACAGTGTGGATCTCAGTATACTGAATTTCCTAACGATTTCCGAAATGAAATGCCTCAAGCCTCTAGCTCCAACTACGATTCCGCGTTCAAAGTCTGTTAATTCCTATCCTGCGGTCATAATCACGTCGGAATAATTTTAAGGTGAATAGCCTGCGTATAAGTGACAGCTCCGCCAGTGCAGCACCATTTTATACCTTGTTTACGGGATGCTACTGCTATCTGTGTACTTGCATATCGCCTCCCCATGAATTTGTCACCTGAGTGTATTTTCCTCATCGGCAGCATCCGCGGAGCACTGCGTGAATGGACCAGCTGTTCTCCTAGATGGTGGAGTATCAATAAAGATGATTCGTCAGACCAGGAGGCAATTTCCCTTGTTCCCACTGAAGTAGTGACTGTAGACGTCGTTCGGTTAACGTAGGAATATGTGGAGATTATCTGTTGCGGAGCCTTCTGTTCAACACTGTATGCTGAACAGTTTTTCCGGAACTCTCGTGCCTTCAGCACCGCTCTGTACTGTCTTCAGCTCTGTCACAGATCACTGCCTATTCTGCTTTACACTGATGAACCAAAACATAACGACCACCTGTTTCACAGCTTGTTTCTCAGTCTCTGGAACGAAATAAATCACTGATTCTGTGCATCAGGGATCGGACAATTTGTTGGTAGGTTTGTGGAGGTGTGTAGCATTAGATGTCAACGCACAGGTCACGTAATTCAAACAAATGACGCCAGCTGATTTGCGTACACTGTGATGACGCAATCATGAGTTCCGTAGAATTTCCATCAAGCAAATTTGGTCACCGAGAGTTCATAGTAATGCTCCCCAAACCACAATAGCAGGGTTCTGACTTCGAGACACGGACGGTTACATGATGAAAAACGATTCGCCGTTGTGGATGACATAAATCGCGAAGGGATGCAGCTGGTTCGCAATTGTTAGCGTGTCTTCGATTACCGGCACATGTTCTATGCAAGCGCAGGAGAATGTCTCCTGTTGCATAATACTGCTCTCACCAGCTCGACGACGGCGTTTGTGGAGACTGCCATCGGTCTAGTGTAGCAAATGTGTGTTTCACGCACAGATCCGACACATTTCCATTGATCTTTTTCTCTTTCCATGGTGCTGGATCACAACAATTTGAACTTTGTCAAAGTTGCTGTGTCAGTGTAGTCCCCCATGTGACTACCGCTTCGTCTTGCCTCAGCTTACTGACTTTTCTATGTGTCAGTTGCCTGCAACGCCACCAGGCGGCTTTCAGACACGCTGGGTAGTGGTCATGGCTTCGCCATTGTATTTTTGATCAGTGCACTACTCTAATTTCGTTAATTATCTATTCAGCACGCGTTCACTACATTTGAGAACCATAATCCTCTATGTTATTTTGAGAAGAATCAGTTAACTATACGTACAATCTAACACAAAGAGACGACGCAACAGAAAGGAATTATGCGAATGGGACGGAAATCGATAGATGTGATGTACAGTCGTGCTCAAAAGTATCCGAACGACCTGAATTGCATTTCGCCTGATTCTCATGCAACCCATATAACGCAGCTGTCTAGCAGGTCCTCTAATCGCTCCTTGGTACAGTCGTTTGACTATTGAAAATGGATTCAACAAGTCACTCCTAGAAAACTCGGCTCTGTAACGCAATAACTCAAAATGTAAGGTAATACCACGATACTACAAATATCAGGGAACACCTTATCACAGATAAGGCTTCTAAGCTCACATTTATTGCAATAAATGACATACCTGAAATGTTACCACTCTCATTGTTACGTCAGATAGGTAATGCACCTAGTAAGTTCATCGTATTCATGCTTTCTTCTTCAAAGTAACATACTGTACCTGTTATTTAACACAAAATGACATTAAAAATTTAACTTATTCACGAGCAGCTAGTTGAGAATATTTGTGAACTTCAAATGACACGACGAACCGTCTCGTTCTGCATATGGATTCAAACCCAGGGCATGCAGACTAATATTTCGTGACTGACGGAATCTAACAGTCATTCCTGACTAGGCATACAGAGAGTGATATGCCTCGATTTTAGACAGTATCAGTTAGCAAATATCAACTTTAAATTACATAACGTAAACATTTTTGATGGACGCGAATTCCTACCCAGCATCTATTGTCCCTGTTAACGAACTAAAGAGATGTTAAATATTGCTTCTTCACAGGTAACTTACTCGAAATGCCGTGAGGTAAAGCTTTGTGTTGGACAGGGATTCGAACCCAGAACCTAATCGGATTGTTATCGAAGCACAATCAACTGTGACATATCGGATTTTCTCGGCAGTAGCTAGATGTTTTAACTGAAATGACGAGACGAAACATTAATTTTTTGCTTCCCAGGACTCTAACCCGGAACCCATCGCGGTTATATTCTAGAGAAAACTAACGTTAAATATTGGTTTGTTACAACAGCAGCGACATGTGAGCATGTTTGAACTAGAAATAATATGACGAAGAGTTCAATGCTGACTGGGAATCGAATCCCACACATACCGTTGTTGACTACACACAAAGAGACGTCAGCTACCGAATTTTTCTCCAGCAGTAGCTCGGAAAAACAACCTTGAACTTACAGTGATCTCTCAAATAGTCCTGTGTCTCACTGGGAGTCAAAAACGTCAGATATCGTTAGTGTTGACAACGAATGAAAATGCATTAAAAATCAAAATTATTATCCACCAGTCGACAGGTGTTCTCCTGCTAGAGCTTGATAATACACAATGAAAGCTTTAGTGCCAGGCCAGCATTCGAACCCATTTACGTGCAATATGTGGAGATGTTGAGGAATTTGCAGTTTTGAACAAACAACAAATTATAGTCGAGCTGTACTGTCACGAAGGGATCAAATTCCGCGTTAAGGGCGGTCTGAGTTGCATTCCCAGTTCAGAACTAATTTTATCGACATACAGAAGCTCAAATAAAAGATGGAATAAGGGTCCTGTGACCCTACATAGCGTTTGTAGCGTCACTAGAAATAAATAACTAGTATAAGAAAGGTTACTTGTGATAGAATTCCCACATTTCGCCACTCCTGACTTTACTGTGGTTCAACCTTACGTCTACTTGGTAGAGAAGGAATATCATGCTTAATGTGAATTTCAGACCACAATGCCATTATACCTTCTTAACTTGGCGTAGCCAGAAGAGATTAGAATCTGTCTCTCCCTATTAAAAACCATCGCAGAAGTTGGAATCGAACCCAGTCCATCACCACGTGAACCTATCACCAATACAACAGACCACCAACGCACTTCCGTGCGACTCACTTTCTATCATAAGACAGCTGCGGCACACTCGATAAGAATTCTGACACACAGGCTCCCTGTAGTGGTTTGCAGCATGTTCAGTACATTCATTTACTTGGTTGACCGAATCGCCATGAACTAGCTGCCTCGGCTACCCAGTGCATAAATTCGACTCTATAATCACCGAAATAAAATCACGTAACTGCCACCTACAAAGAACTTCCAACAGTGTAGGATGCAGAAATTTAAATAGGAAGTGTTCCTTTCCAGTTGAGCTACTCTATTGCGCTATCTGTTTGTTGAAAACGTCCTGTAGTGCAAAAGAAAAGCTGTAACTGTCTGTCTCTCAGAAGTCTAGATCCGCCCATATGGATTATATCACAGCACTGTGGAATGCGGAAGTTCTGGAAGACCTGTTCACGATTTCAGGAGGTGCTGTAGCTAGATGACAGCTAGTAGCCTCACGGTTCGTGTCACGCACAGTAGGTAAAACGTCGCGAGTTCTATTCCATTCGCTGCTACAGTTCTTACAACGCAATTCTGCTGTCTGCTGAAGTTACCAATTTAATGGAACTTTGAACATAATTCCTTTTACTTCTCAACCCAAAATAACAGCATGTGGAAAAAGGGCTCACTTCTGCGGCATTTTGTTCTTTTCAGGTTTAATAGACGGCCAGGCAGCAGATGCATCTCGAAGCTTTTGTGTTATGTATGGGGAGAGCGCATCGTGCCAAAATAGAAAAGTATTTTCTACATTAGCTGTCGTCTGGTAGAGGCATTTTATTCTTCTTCAAACCATGTTTGACAGCTTTAACTCAGAACAAGTTTTCTACATGCATGTAATCAATAAACTGCATGTGCATTGTCAGACTGTCATAGATAACATCAGGGAATTCTCATATATCGTTGATGATTAATTTCTCTATCATGTTTAGTATTGTTTTAACGACATTAAAGAAACCTTACGAAAATTGAGCACTGCATTATAAGAAATGAAATAAAAGTATCCACGATAACATTACATAACCTTACGTCGAAAGTCTCTTTGATAAACTGAGTATCTGTACACAAGCGTGCATCTATCGGCACGAATTAGTAAAATACTACTCACTTAGATTTCGATTGGGTCTGTGTTTAATTGGTATGCTATGTCATACTCAACAGGTATGCAAATGTGGCATTTCATAAATAAAGTTAAGTATTCCTAGAGTCCTAAAATTTGCCTGTCAGCAGCGGAACGAGGCGTTACCTGTTGCGCAGCATTGTTAGTTTTTCACCATTGCACTATGAGTTGAAAGTATTTTCTTGCGATTTCCTTATCGATGTTTGATCTGACTGCTTGTAGCTTCTTCACAGAAGGGATAAAAACGTTACATTCAGCGAGAATGGAACCGCGTACCATAACATACATTGCTTCAGATGTCGACACGTCACCACAGAGCTAGCGAAGAGGTACGTGTTGCGCAATCCTCTTACGAGACCAATAGTGGCTAGAACTCGCAAACTGCTATTTAAAGGACGAGTTTAGTTGTGATTTCCACCTGCAATGACTTTCCTGGGCTGAAAACCGTAAATTTACAATCTTTTGTTACACCTCAAACGATAATAACTCAGATTATTCAATGGAAATGACAGGAAAAATCAAGTGAACTTTGAGGCTTAATTCCGTGCACACCGGGAAGAAACCCGTCGATCACAGAGTTGCCAAATCTACCTTGGCCTGTTGCCAAATCTCAATTACAGTACTAGCAGGAAGAAGACGAGCCGATGTGATCCTATAGCGGGCTGGGAAGTGACCATAGGTGGCCTCTCAAAGACGCGACTGCTACGGCCTGGAAAACGTAATGGGTCTGATTCGCATTTCTGTAACCAGGTTTAGGGACTGGAGCTTCGTTACTAATAATACTCAGAAGTTACTGCAAACTAAGCATCATAAATCAGTAACTCTCATATTTGCTTTTATATTTCTTTCGTAAATGTACTCAAAACTAACAAACGCATTCACGGACGTATTAGTGCCTCGTTGATAGTCAAGCACATCAAACAAATAAAATTAAAAAAAGCATGTGTGTGTTTGTGTGTGTGTGTGTGTGTGTGTGTGTGTGTGAGAGAGAGAGAGAGAGAGAGAGAGAGAGAGAGAGAAATAAAGATAAAAAAGAATGAGACAGGGGGTAAAAAATTGTTATAAAGGAATTGAATACCGGTATGTAAAGAAATCTTTCATTAAAATGACACCTTCCACATCATTACGAAACGTCGTATTCATGATCAATGTAGCAAGTATTGATCTAATCTAATCTAATCATATTGATGACTAGCTATAAAGAGTCATGAATAACGGAAATTTTCGCCAGTATCAGTAACCAAATCTAAACTTGTAAACAAAAGACGACAGTTTTTGTTATAAACCGGGACTCCTATCAAGACCCTTTCATCCGTGTTAACTAGCCACGCAAGATGTCTGATATACCTCCACTCAGAAGTAACAAAGTGTGTATGCATGTAAAGCTGAAGTGCATGATGTGAAGTTCTGTGACGGAGGTACGAACCCATCACGTAATCGGATTGTTAACTACGAAAATCAAATGTTCCGTATAGGTTTTTCTTACCAGCTGCTAGGTGTTTGAATCTAAATTAAGGATTCTTTGTGCCTGAGCGACAATCGAATCGCACTCCTATCGTTCTTTTTTGTCGTTCACGAATATAACGTAACTATCAATTGCTTGCTCACCAACAGTAAAACGTGTGCGTGTTTGACCAGAAATTGTTGGCAACACATGAACAGACATTAAAAATACACGTTAATTTTCACTAGCAGGCCGGTGTGCATGTCATAGGGCTTGAAATGAAATTATGAGTATTTTTGTACTGCATCAGGAATCGGACCCACATTCTTACCTTTGGAGGAGCCTAGAGAAGCTTGCAGTCTTGGAAAAAGAAACGAAATGATTGAACTAGACTGTTCCGAGAGATTCAGATCCTCGAAGGGGGAGATACGAATTCGAATCGCAGTCCAGTACAAAATTTTTCCACGTTTCTAGTTCAATCAAGTACAAGTAAAATAAGAGCCCTGTTCCTTTAAATGGCTATCGGTTCATCAAATAAAATAAGGTTTTCTATTGTAAGTAAGTTTACTGGCGACAGTATTTCTGTTTACAATGACCTCCGCCTATATCATTTCCTAAAACAAACCGGCTCTGTCCACTTGGGAATGAAGGAACGTGATGTTTAATGCGGATTATGGATTATAACGTCTTTCTCGAGGTTACCGGAGGTATAGTAAATCTGTTTATGCCTCTTAAAAGTAAATGCCTGAACCCACGCATTGCTCTTGTGATTGTTCGTTCCACCAGACATTTCCCAGCCCCAGGTGTGTGCTGTATCGGATGATGTTCTTAGCATACAAAATTAGTCACGGCGGACAAAAAAGCGAGTCTATTAAATGGTTAAGTAGAAGCAAGCTTCTGACGCGGAGATTATGCTATGCTCACGATAGCGGGATGTAAAGGCTCTTCTAGGCATCATAGCCTCGATGTGAAGCCATTTTGAAAATTTCACTAGTTCGGGAAATTTCCTAGTTCGAGAAAATCCACTGTGAAGTGTGAAGTTACCGGATAAATCGATTATTATCGTCATTATCACTATCATTTCCTTCATACCGCTGCTGGAACACATGTGCTTGAAGATCATTTAAGGCCTTTTGGTCATTAGAGATGTAGTTGCCCAAGAACAGGTTCTTTCCCTGTCTACTGAATCCTTTTCATGTTAATATCAAACATCAGCAATTACTCGTAGATTACATTAAAAATAAAGTAATTGATGAAGACGTTACTTGATAGCAAAAACGCTCTGCCTTTCTTCATTTACTTGCGCCTAGAAATGGCTGTCGAATACTGTCAAACCAAAAGCCAAGGGATCTTACTGCCTTCCGATATACGTCGCTGTCAGTTCTTCCATATGATTTGGTCGACGTGACCTGTTTCGCGTTGTGTATGACAGAGAATGTTTTAGAAAATCAATTGTTTTCCTTTGCAGTAAACAGAAAGATTTTCATTCTAAGCTATCCAAGTTCAGAATTTTCGGAATATTAGTTCTAATTTAATATTCGCTTCTATAATGTAGGAAACTACTTACTTCACAGTTGCAAAAGCCGCATCCGACTCATTGGCCTTACACTTAGTCGCTGACCATAAATTCTAGCCCAGAGTGGCACTAGTTTAAGTAACCTAATGTACGAAGACTGTTTCCTAGTGTTATTTCTCAGTGGAAAATATGCAATTCACTCATTGGGCTCCATTAGTATACTGTAACATTAATTTCTGTGTGTATGCATTGCATACGGATTGTAGAATTCAGTGGTGCTGTCTCTTCCACTTCTGTATACAACATGCGTTACGTAAACGGGCTCTTTATCATTACAGGCCCTGGGCGGTGGAACATCATACTGACAACAGCAATGTGCTTATACTGACAACCACACAGTTCGTTTTACCTGATTTTGTAATCATTTAAATAAAACAACATGGCCTTCCAGTGGGAAACATTTCGTCCGTCCCCCTTTTCCTCGCGTGAAATTTGTCGGTAAGCTTTTTGCCTTCCAACCAACGAAATGCGGCAGAGTACGGCCGGTAAACGATTCACAAACCACGATTTAGCGGCGTTAAGACGCTTTCTTTAAACATAGGCGTAGCTGAAGGAATTTAGTTTCTTCTTAAATCGTCTGATGCAACAACGTTCACAGATATCTCAAACAGGAAAAGCTCTTTATCCAGGTACGAAGGTTGTTAATCAGAGTTCCCACAGTTTGTGTCAGGTTGATCTTTTCGTCTGAGAGCATTGCCTAAGTATTTTGTCTAAGAGGTACCACAAGTAGTGTTCCTGTAGCTGTGGGAATCATTGGTTAAAAACGAGTTTAACACCAGTGGGTACAGCACTGCTAAATATTCAAAATGATTATCAACCTAAGTCTGAGTTCATTCACAAACTGAGCGTATTTATAATATTGAAGCTAGACTGTGTATCCGTGTCTTCCTTGAGTGTTCATTGGAAGGCGTTGACTCACATGTATACAATACAATGAATACTTCGAACGCTATCGTTAACGTTGCTCTCAGAAACTAATTTTGTTTTTGTAATTCTTCTGTTTCTTATGTGTGCAATATGTGTTGTAGATACAGTCTTAGACAAAAAAATTGACCACCGAGTCGTTCACGTAAGGTGGACAATACAGTCGTGCTCCCCTCTGAAATCTATGTTCGGCAATATTCTCGACTTGGCTACATAGTAGACTGCTACACTTCCCGAAGGAACTCTTGACTGCAGTCAGAGTACATCACTCTTGTCTACGACCGTAGTCTTGAAGTAAAACTAGTGACTAGCTAATACGACCTGTGGTAACCAAAAGTACACGTTGACAAATTTTTATCGCCCCTTTCTCTCGGTGCTGAAGCTATGAGTATAATTCAAGCTAATCTACAATATATTTCGCTTTCTGTCACATTGGTAATAACAGTTTGGTTCAACAATATTTTAGCGAGAGATTTCTTGGCCGAACATCTGCTTCTGAACACTGCATGTGCCTGAGTTCTTTGGGACCCGTTTGCTGCCTACTGGCGGTGGCTGAGGCACTGGGCTGCCTCGCCTTCTGCCGACAACGTCTGCTCCACTCCTCACTCTCGAAGGGGTAAAATGTTTTTATGTTGTTGAGTGGTGACCCATAAAATCTGTCTATGATTTGTGTTTCACACTCGATAGCATTGGAGGCACAAAACCGTTTTTATTTGATGAGTACTTTATTACACTAGTATGCAATACATCAATGTGGCATGGAATTAATGTCATTGTGTCTGATCCAGTGCACTATAATTAAAGCGTCACATCCTGTTCTTTTACCTTTCACTGGAAATTCTTCAAATAATTTATTTTTGCCATTGATTCATATGTGTTAGTCTAGGCACAGAGAGTAAGTGTAATGTAATGTGTTTGGTTTCTTTCTTTGATTCCCTATGGTAAATGTATGAGAAACATTGTGTCAATACCTTTCAGAACCTGCTCTATAGCTAGTAAGGCAAATTGCGTGTTTTGAGGTCCATCATTAAATAATGGAGAAGTGAACACTGTTCAAAAGTGATATTTAAAATATTCAATTGGATTTAAGACAAAAAAAATTGCCCATATTTGAAGCTACCCAGAGAAAAAGTAAGTTGCTAGAGCCACCTGTTAGCAAATGTCTGCAGAGAGTTCCAATTTCTACTGTGGAAATTTAGCATAGATGCCCTGTAGTAACCAAGAGGTTCCTTTCCATCGTACTTATCACCCTGGCCTGTGAGTCTTAAGTGATGAACAGTATTGAATTTCGTATCGTTGACAGTCGATTCGAATTTCTTCAGAGACGCTTGTATTGTGAAGCAGCTTGGCAATCAGAAAGGCGAGATCTATGACCATTAACACAAGTTACTGTCATCTTCAACTTTTGTAGTCCTGTTTGCCTCAGTTGCATGTAATATTACGGTATATTGGTAATTTTTACTTATGGACCGTCTGATACAAAGAAAATATCTGATGTTGGAAGTATGAAACAAACCATTCCACATTTGCAGAACATTTTAAACACCATAATCTTCATCCTACAAACATGGAACAAGAAATGAAAATAATGAGAATAAGCAACCATGACAAACATCTTATACAAATACAAGAAAACTTCCACATCCAGAAAGCCATAACAGAAAACAAACAAGCACAGGCTCCCTACTACACTTAATAAAGGAAATGGTAAGATAAAACATAAAAACTCTTCCCCCTTCACCTTCTGGACACACACTCTCACACACAGACACACACAGAGCAAAAAAAAATTGTATCACACCAAAATACACACACACACACACACACACACACACACACACACACATAAGCAGACCCCACAAAAAATTTATGTATATACCACACCAAAACACACACACACACACACAGCACAAAAAGTTATATCACACCTAAACACACACAGACACACACACACACACACACACACACACACAAACACACACAAATGCATACACAACAGATCACAGTTACTTCAATAATTACACTCGAATGTTTGGCAATAACATTTGATCTTTGGCAAAAACACTTGACGGTTGGCATGAGAAACCAAAATATTGCATTGAAACAAGCGTTCAGCTTATAGTGCTGTGGAATGTGGGGAAAAAACGCAAATTGGCATTCATACGAAGAAGAACACCAAAAATGCAAGAGGAGCGTAATATATAAGAAATTGTCCACGCAACCTGTAAGTACAGTTCAAAATACTACTTAATAGGAAATACCAACCACCAGAACTGTTTATAACCTATAGGTACAGCGACAAAAATGTAAATTAAATAGCAAACATATGTACACATTCCAGGCCACTGATGATGCCTTGCAGAAAATAAAGGCGAAACGCGTATGCCACTAAAATTGTGTTTTATTCAGTTGCTGTCAGGCAGTCCATAAGTAAAAATTATTAATATGCTGTAATACAACTTACTGTGTCGAGCTACCAAGAGGATTTGATGTGTAAAGGTTTTCTCCTGATTTCGTTACAGAATTTTTCTGCAAATTCGCAGCCCCATAAAATAAATCAGAAAAAAACACTCACACACGCTGGCCCCGACCACGGTTAGAACTGACGACTCATTGAGCCGTTGCGACAGGAGCCATGGGCGATACCAAGGGGCTACGGACACACTGCTGCCAGCACGCCACCCTTATCATGGTGTTGGCCACTCAGCCTCGTAATGCATCGTGTAAGGTAATGAAAGATGTCACTTACGTGAAGAATAGCATTTCTTTAGCCAAAAAATTGAATTTTCTGTCTCAGTGTCTTAGACTACATGAGGATTATACAGCACGAGTCATTCAAATGGAAAGGGAATATCAAGTAAATTTAGCGAGTCAATTCGGTATCATACACGGAAGTGATTGCAATGTCACAGTGTTGCCAAATGTTTGTGACGATGTTGCCAATTCTCAGCTGTGCTAGGAACAGCTCTGTAGCGTTATGATAGGAGAATTCCGTGCTCGTGTCATAGGAGGATACAGAGAGGAGGCGCGGGGTTTGGTTAATATGCAGCGTCTTCCATCACGATTACAGTTGCCAAAAAAATATATACGAATAAAACACTTCCCTTGTTACTTTGTGACAAAAGATTATTTCAGTACAATAAAAAGTCTTTGGAAATCAACTTTGCCCACCTGTCACGAAAAGTAAGGTAACAAACACTTTGCACCTCGAAATCGATTGCATCTATGTGCAGTCTTGTGATCATACAAGTAGAATTTCATGAATTGCACGAGACTGTAGAAAAATGTTGGTGCGAATGGAAGCTGTAAGAAAGACAGTTAACTAATTATTCTCTACCACGTAATAATCAATTCATTTGAAAATTCAGAAGAGAATAAACTAAAAATTATGCCCTTTAAGACAGAAACTAAAGTGCAGATTCGGGCACTGTGCAGATCTGCGCTTTTTCATCTCCAGATCTATACAAATAATGTATACTAACCAGGGTATTCATTGCTTTCTTAACGTTTCCCTCTTGTTTAGTCTTCTAGTGATGAACTGGATCCACACCAATGAATCTGATTGTTTCTTTGTATCCTTCCATCTACTATCTTTGTGTGTTGTTGTTCGACGTTCAAAAAGTAAAATATTATGCCTGCTCCCACGAGGTATTAAAACGAGGTCGTAAGAAGGCTAACGAATTACAATCAAAATACAGTGAGACGCCAATTTGTCTGTCGTCAAGGTATTAAGTCCACAGAAATAGTTAGGTGTTATTGCCTGCGTCACTGGCATCCCCTTGTCGTCTTTTCTTATTGAGATTTTCATATTACCCTAAACACAAGACGCCGAGATAAATGTGTATATTCTCCGTGACGAAACATCCCATATTCCATTCATCCTGATCCATTCGTTACATGCATCGGCAGCAATGAGTGATAGGGAAGCTGTTGTGAGGTGACGAATAACAATAAAAATGGTAGTAATAACGAATCAGTAATCAAGGATGTTACTGCATTACAGACGATGAAGAAAATAACCAAGAAAAGCTGAGTGTTTAATTGGCCCACTGCATAGCTGTTCTTACCACTTTGTTACTGAATTCTGTTCTGGTTGTTTGCAGAGAGAAAAGAAAGAACCCTTTAGCCATACACATCGCTAGTACAACGAGATATTATCTATCAATTATCCTTGCTTTACATCACGAGACGAACATGGCGTCACTGAGCTGATATTTGAAATACATTTCTGTTTTCTCTCTCTGTCTCTCCTTTTTTATTTTTATTTTAATTTTTTGAGGAAAGCATCGAGAAGCGCGAATAATAAGCAAGTAGGCATATAACCTGTTTACTTTTATTTTCATTGGGACACATAATGCAAAAATGCATCTTTTAAGTGTATTATTGCGTAATTCCAGTTATTGACAGCCTATTCGTGAGCTTGCTTGCATTCAGTGGGGTGAAACCTATCACAGAAGCAAGCAAATCACAAATATTTCTTGCACCATGCGCATCACACAAACAAAATCTCGCTGCACTGACGTGTTGTCCGATATATTTCACGGAAAACATATCTGATTCATGTTGCTAAATACATCTCTATCAGATATCAATTTGGCTGCGTACCAAGTGTACAAAAGTATATCTTGAAATACGCAGAAAGTCACATGGAGGTATTCGGCTGAAACATAGCCATGAGCAAGACTGTAACTGGGGTAGACAGCATCGTCGTCTACCACCTTGACAACTCGAACGGTAGCAGTGCTCGGCCGGTTACTTACGTTTGCTGGTATCAAAGCTACAGCATGAAAGCACAAAAATTTTAATAACCCGAAGATGATTAACTATGGAACCCATAGAAAGTAAAGCAATAATCAGTCGGAAGAGTGGTTTGAACATCACAGTGCTTTAATAGGCACGCTCTTGTTGGAGGTGGTATGCCGTTGCTTTCCTCCGACGTTTGAGTGGACTTACCTAGTCAGTTAACAGGGGAACCTACAGTTTATCGTGGCTTTCGGACCACAGTGCAAACACTGCCTGACAGGAAATAAGTGTAAAATGGCACATATAAATCGTGGGCTTAACGAGGGACTGAACCTGAGACCTTCGTATTCGTGCTCTTGCTCTTTATCACTTTACCAATATGCAGCTACTACTGTGGTCTGTGCTTAGCATTAAAATTAAGGATCTCTCATTTGTGCCTTCGTTGGCACATGCGTGTCCCTTAGGAGACCTTACTTTTGGGATTACCCTCGTATAAGTGTCTAAACGCCTTCCGATGCCCACTCAAGGAAGACAAGGATACACAGTCTAGCTTCAATATTATAAATACGCTCAGTTTGTGGATGAATTCAGACATCGGTTGATAATCATTATGAATATTTAGCAGTGGTGTACCCACTGGTGTTAAACTCGTTTTCAACCAATGATTCCCACAGCTACATGAACACTACTTGTGATACCTCTTAGTCAAAATACTTACGCAGTGCTATCAGACGAAAAGATCAACCTGACACAAACTGTGGGAACTTTGTTTTACAACCTTAGTACCTGGATAAAGAACTTTTCCTATTTGAGATATCTGTGAACGTTGTTGCATAAGACGATTTAAGAAGAAACTAATTTCCTTTAGTTACACCAGTGTTTAAAGAAATCGTCTCAACGGCATTAAATCGTGGTTTGTGAATCGTTTACCGATCGTACTCTGCCACATTTCGCTGGTTGGAAAGCAAAAAGCTTACTGACAAGTTTCACACGAGGAAAAGAGGGACGGACGAAATGTTTCCCACTGGAAGGTCATGTTGTTTTATTTAAATGATTACAAAATCAGGTAAAACGAACAGTCAGGTTGTCAGTATAAGCACATTACTGTTGTCAGTATGATGTTGCACTGCCCAGAGCTTCTAATGATGAAGGGCCCGTTTAAGTCAGGCATACTGTATACAGAAGTGGAAGAGAGAGCACCACTAAATTCTACAATCCATACGCATTGCATACACACAGAAATTACTGTTACAGTGTACTTATGGAGCCCAATGAGTGCATTGTATATTTCCTGGTTAGAAAGAGCACTGGGAAACAGTCTTCGTTACATTAGGTTACATAAACTGGTGTCACTCTGAGCTAGAATGTATGGTCAGCGACTAAGTGTAAGCCGGTCGGAATGGCCGAGCGGTTCTAAGCGCTACAGTCTGGAACTATGCAACCACTACGGCCGCAGGTTCAAATCCTGTATCGGGCATGGATGTGTGTGATGTCCTTAGGTTAGTTAGGTTTAAGTAGTTCTAAGTTCTAGGGGACTGAAGACATCAGCAGTTAAGTCACATTGTGCTCAGAGCCATTTGCACCATTTTGAACTAAGTGTAAGGACAATGAGTCGGCTGCGGCTTTTGCAACTGTGAAATACTTTCCTACATTATAGAAGCGAATATTAAATTTGAACTAATATTAGGAAAATTTTGAACTTGTATTGCTTAGAATGAAAATCTTTCTGTTTACTGCAAAGGATAGCAATTCATTTTCGAAAACATTCCCTGTCTTACACAACTTGAAGCAGGTCACGTCGACCAAATCATATGGAAGAACTGACAGCGACGTAAATCGGAAGGCAGTAAGATCCCTTCACTTTTGGTTTGGCAGTATTCGACAGCCATTTCTAGGCGCAAGTAAATGAAGAAAGGCAGCGCGTTTTTGCTATCAAGTAACGTCTTCATCAATTACTTTACTTTTAATGTAATCTACGAGTAATTGCTGATGTTTGATATTAACATGAAAAGGATTCAGTAGACAGGGAAAGAACCTGTTATTGGGCAACTACCTCTATATGACCAAAAGGCCTTAAATGTTCTTCAAGCACATATGTTCCAGCAGCGGTATGAAGAAAATGATAGTAATAATGACGGTAATAATCGATTTATCCGGTAACTTCACACTTCACAGTGGATTTTCTAGAACTAGGAAATTTCCTGAATTAGTGAAATTTTCAAAATGGGTTCACATAGAGGCTATGATGCCTAGAAGAGTCTTTACATCCCGCTATCGTGAGCATAGCATAATCTCCGCGCCAGAACCTTGCTTCTACTTAACCATTTAATAGACTCGCTTTTTTGTCCGCCGTGACTAATTTTGTATGCTAAGAACATCATCCGTTACAGCACACTCCTGGGGCTGGGAAATGTGGCCACAATGGTCCGGCGGAACGAACTATCACAAGTGCAATGCGTGGGTTCAGGCATTTACTTTTAAGAGGCATAAACAGATTTACTATACCTCTGGTAACCTCAAGAAAGACGTTATAATCCAGAATCCGCATTAAACATCACATTCCATCATTCCCAAGTGGACAGAGCCGGTTTGCTTTAGGAAATGACATAGGCGGAGGTAATTGTAAACAGAAATACTGTCGCCAGTAAACTTACTTGCATTACAATATCTTATTTTATTTGATAAACCGATATCCATTTAAAGGAACAGGGCTCTTATTTTACTTGTACTTGATTGAACTAGAAACGTGGAAAAATTTTGTGCTGGACTGTGATCCGAATTCGTATCTCCCCCTTCGAGGATCTGAATCTCTCGGAACAGTCTAGTTCAATCATTTCGTTTCTTTTTCCAAGACTGCAACCTTCTCTAGGCTCCTCCAAAGGTAAGAATGTGGGTCCGATTCCTGATGCAGTACAAAAATACTCATAATTTCATTTCAAGCCCTATGACATGCACACCGGCCTGCTAGTGAAAATTAACGTGTATTTTTAATGTCTGTTCATGTGTTGCCAACAATTTCTGGTCAAACACGCACACCTCTTACTGTGGGTGAGCAAGCAATTGATAGTTACTTTATATTCGTGAACGACAAATAATAACGATAGGAGTGCGGTTCGATTGTCGCTCAGGCACAAAAATTAGAATCCTTATTTTAGATTCAAACACCTAGCAGCTGGTAAGAAAAACCTATACGGAACATTTGATTTTCGTAGTTAACAATCCGATTACGTGATGGGTTCGTACCTCCGTCACAGAACTTCACATCATGCACTTCAACTTTACATGCATACACACTTTGTTACTTCTGAGTGGAGGTATATCAGACATCTTTCGTGGTTAGTTAACAGGGATGAAAGGGTCTTGATAGGAGTCCCGGTTTATAACAAAAACTGTCGTCTTTTGTTTTCAAGTTTAGATTTGGTCACTGATACTGGCGAAAATTTCGGTTATTCATGACTCTTTATAGCTAGTCATCAATATGATTAGATTAGATTAGATCAATACTTGCTACATTGATCATGAATACGACGTTTCGTAATGATGTGGAAGGTGTCATTTTAATGAAAGATTTCTTTACGTACCGGTATTCAATTCCTTTACAACAATTTTTTACCCCCTGTCTCATTCTTTTTTATCATTATTTCTCTCTCTCTCTCTCTGTCTCTCTCTCTCTCTCTCTCTCTCTCTCTCTCTCTCACACACACACACACACACACACAAACACATACATTCTTTTTTATTTTTATTTTTTTTATGTGCTTGACTATCGGCGAGTCACTAATACATCCGTGAATGCGTTTGTTAGTTTTGAGTACATTTACGAAAGTAATATAAAAACAACTATCAGAGTTACTGATTTATGATGTTTAGTTTGCAGTAACTTCTGAGTATTATTAGTAACGAAGCTCCAGTCCCTAAACCTGGTTACAGAAATGCGAATCAGACCCATTACGTTTTGCAGGCCGTAGCAGTCGCGTCTTTGAGAGGCCAGCTATGATCACTTCCCAGCCCGCTATAGGATCACATCGGTCCGTCTTCTTCCTGCTAGAACTGTAATTGAGATTTGGCAACAAGGCAAGGTATACTTGGCAAATCTGTGATCGACGAGTTACTTCCTGGTGTGCACAGAATTAAGCCTCAAAGTTCACTTGATTTTTCCTGTCATTTCCATTGAATAATCTGAGTTATTATCGCTTGAGTTGTAACAAAAGATTGTAAATTTACGGTTTTCAGTCCAGGAAAGTCGTTGCCTGTGGAAATCGGAATTAAACTCGTCCTTTAAATAGCGGTTTACGAATTGTAGCCCCTATTGGCCTCGTAAGAGGAATGCATAATAGATACCTCTTCGCTAGCTCTGTGGTGACGTGCTGACTTCTGACAAAGCGTCTGTTATGCTTCGTGGTTCCATTCTCGCTGAATGCAACGTTTTTATCCCTTCTGTGAAAGAGCTACAAGCAGATCAAACATCGATAAGGAAATCGCAAGAAAATACTTTCAGCTCATAGTGCAATGGTGAAAAACTTACAATGCTGCACAACATGTAACGCCTCGTTACACCTTCGATCTCTGTTAGGTTGGCTACGAGAACCTTTTCGTATAACTCGGACGTGCACTGTAGTTCATCGACCGAGTCTTTAAGTAACTTTGAGAGCAACTCTCCGCCCCGTTCCGTAGCAGTTACTGGAGGTGACGACATCGCGAGATTGATCGTGCAGCATTTTCCGACGTTTAGTGGCAAGTGTTGTCTCACATTACCTTGGAATAGCCCTGTGTTAATCATCAACGGGTTGCTCGTGAGGATTACAATTACGAAGCACGCCTCCACTACAATGGTTGCGAATGCCCTGTCGCTACGTTTGCATCACGAGATACTGGAGCTGCAAATCGACATCTAGCGCGGTAAGCTCTACTGCCTGTCCCCTGTTGCTGTGAACGTATTCGTGACGTATGGATAACTTATTTCGCTATACTGATTCATTTTAATTAATTTTTGCGCTCTGGCTAGGGACTGGTCTTTCTCATGAAGACATATTGTTTATGTGAACATTTTGTTCTATAGATTTCTGCTACAGCAAGTCCATTGATCGCCAAGGGCTGCACTATTGTGAGTCATAGTTAGGAAACTTGTGACGCGGCTACCTCTCATTTACGTATTCCATTTCTAAACAAATGCATTGCCAGACTATACCGACTTCCATTGGCCTGTAGCTTCCCTGCTCTCCCTTTTTGTTAAACTATTCTTTACTAGGCGACGAAACACCTGCTGTAAGAAACGAAGTCCGACGGTTGGGACATAAGATCGGCAAATGAGTGATCTGCGAGTGAATAGTCAAAGTTGGTACATCTCCGAAGGACATTTTGTCCATCTTTCGATAATCTTTATTAATTCAAATTTTGGACGAAAAACGACAGAGACCTCAGAAACACACCCAACAGGCTAAGTATCGCTGCTAATGTACAATTAAGTCTGCCAGAAAAACAAATTGGAGATAGTACCGAACAGTTCTGAGTAAAAGAGTAAATCGAGTGTTTGTGTTATGGCAGCACGTATCGTGAGAAAAGGAACAAGTTTGTTCACAGACAAGGCAACGGTACATACCGTCAACATTTGTATGGGTGCGTAGCGATTTTCAGTGCAATACAGACAAAGACAAATTGCGGAAATAAAATGAAACGAAGTTCGATTAGTCTTTAAGAAGCCGTCAGAGACTATGGGTTCATTTTACCAATATTCTTTGGAAAATATACCTTCGACTTTATTAAGGAACGGTACATTACATGGGAACGACAAATGTAAGGGTGAATCCCGTATCGCCTGGACTGTGCTTTAAACAGAAAGAAACAATTTCATTTTCATAATTTCTAATAGGTAATCGCTGATGATATACGTAAAATAATTTTATTGGCACTTAACTCTGAATGACACTCTAGGGATGAAGTAGGTAGAAATTTTGATAATTTTTGGATGTGCTTAGAAGTATGTTGTCATTGTTGAAGTGAGAAAAACTTTTTCTGAGATTATCTATTTCAATTTCTCACCATTTTAAAACTAAAAATTCATAATTTTTAATTTGTGAAAAATTTATTGTTTAGATTTTATTACGGGAGATTACACTTTGTTTTAGGTTTACGGTAATAATGCACCACATGTGTTTCCTTTTATTCTAAGGACATTCGTACTCCGACTTATTACACTTCATGTGTCAGGAAATACATATACTACTGACGGTGAGCTGCATAAAATCCCTATACGGTATATCATTTCATCTTCGGCTGTAAGACTCAACTGATACTGTTTTGTATGCTACCTCGTAGAAATTATTCAATGATATTTACGTCTGGCTTACTCTCTCCAAATTCCTGAACGTGGGAATGTATTATGAAACGGACAACCAACCACTAAGGAAAAGTTATCTAGGCGTACTATAACCAAAACTGTTCGTTCCCAATAATTCCATAGACAAGAAATTATTTACAGTTCAAAAATGATAAATTATGTACTGATAAAATGAAAAAAATACGTATAATTCGAATCTAAGGAGCGATTAAAATGTTTCCGGTAGAAGGCCACACTAAATCCAACACGAAGTGTTGACTGCTATTAAAAGTAAACTAAACTCCGCCGAACAGGCGATGAAGGCCCATGTGTACCGACCGGCCGCCGTGTCAACCTCGGCCCACAGGCGTCAAGAGACGCGGATGTGGAGGGTTACGTGGTCAGCACACCACTCTCCCGGCCATATGTCAGTTTACGAGACCACAGCAGCTACTTCTCAATCAAGTAGCTCCAGTTTACCTCACAAGGGCCGAGTGTTGTTGAGTGCTATTGACGTGGGATTTCAAATTGATTCGGTATTTCTAGATTTCCACAAGGCTTTTGACACTGTACCACACAAACTGCTTGTAGTGAAAGTGCTTGCTTGTGGAATATCGTCTCAGTTATGTGACTGGATTCGTGATTTCCTGTCAGAGAAATCATAATTCGTAGCAATTGACGGAAAGTCATAGAGTAAAACAGAAGTGACTGGTGTTCCCCAAGGTAGTGTTATAGGCCCTTTGCTCTTCCTTACCGATATAAACGATTTAAGAGACAATCCGAGCAGCTGTCTTAGGTTATTTACAGATGACGCTGTCCTTTATCGACTACTAAAGTCATCAGAAGAGAAAAACGTTGCAAAGCGATTTAGAAAAGGTATATGTATGGTGCGAAACTGGCAATTGACCCTACATAACGAAAAGTGTAAGGTCATCCACATGAATGCTAAAAGAAACCCATTAAACTTCGGTTACGCGATAAATCAGTCAAATCTAAATGCCGTAAATTCAACTGAATACTAGGAACTACTACTACGAACAACTTAAATTGGAAGGAATCCACCGAAAATGTTGTGAGTAAGGCTAACCAAAGACTGCGTTTTATTGGCAAGACACTCTACTAAAGAGACTGCCTACACTGCGCTTGTAGGTTCTCTTTTAGAATACTGCTGCGTACACGATAGGATTGACGGCGGACATCGAGAAAGTTCAAAGAAGGGCAGCATGTTTTGTATTATGACAAAGTATGGAAGAGAATGTCGCTGAAATGACACAGGATTTGGGGTGGACATCATTAAAAGAAAGGGGCTTTTAGTAGCGATGGAATCTTCCAACTAAATTTCAGTCACCAACTTTCTCCTCCGAAAGTGAAATATTTTTTTGACGCCGAACTACGTCGGGAGAAACTATACCAATAATAAAATAAGGGAAATCAAAGCTCGCAAGGGAAAATATAGGTGTTAGTTTTTTGCTCGCGTGGTACGAGTTTGGAATAATAGAGAATTATTGTGAAGGTGGTTCGATGAACCTTCTGCCAGGCACTTAAAGGAGATTTTCGGAGTATCCATGTAGGTGTAGATGTAGACATTCGGTGCTTATACCCCCGCATTGAAGTCACGCTGGGTTGCATATACGCTTCAGCAGCGACCTCCAACGGAAACTTTTTGATTGCCCCCTTATAGAAAGTATAAGTACAAGGCTTTCTTAATAACAGTGTTAACAAATAGATATTTCATATGGATAGCTAGGAGGACTGTTGATATTTTTAAAAATATCGGGCCTCCGATACATCGATATTTTGAAACATGTCTTATCCAAGTGTCGATATATATTGAGGAGAAATATCGATATCGATAAACATGCGGAGAAGGAATCGACTTATCTACCTATGTTATTATCGGTTACACATTGTAAATATACTGCTGGTTTTAGAGCTCTGTATACAAGTACTGATTTATTATTGGATAGACTGTACATCAACAAACTAGCAGCCTCGCGAAAGAGCTAGTCACTTCGAAAGTTGGAGTGAGTAAATGACTATGTAAACAAAGGAAATATATAACTGCAAATGATTAACACTTATAATTATGACTGTCGGAAAATCGGAAGAGAAGAGAACCGAAGCATTTGAGATGTGGTGCTATAGAAGAATGTTGTAACTCAAGTGGGCTGATGCGGTAAGGAATGAGGAGAATCTCTGGAGATTCGTCGAGTAAAGGAATATATGGAAAACCCTGACAAGAAGAGAGGGAACATAAGACATCACGGAAGAACTTCTTTGGTACTAGAGGAAGCGGCGGTTTGCCAGAACTGTGGAAGAAGAGAGAGGCTGGTGTGTCCAATGTAATATTTCTGGCTTAGTCAGCCATCATATTAGGCTCCAAGAAACTGTTCCCAGAGCAGTGCAGATGCAAGAAGTATATAGATGACGAAATGTGGTGTGAGGTACCTGTGACAGATGTTAGATTCCGTACCATACCCGTGAGGAAGACCACCTGCATAATGCTACTGCTCTGTGATTGGCTGCTGTGTTCGGAGCAAGGGCGCCAAAACGTTAAAGTATAGTTATTATTATTAGCTAAACTACTCATTGGAATGACTTCACTTTTTAATATAAATATCTCTCAACAGCAGACTATCAGTCAGTCATTTTAGAATTATTAAAAACAATTTAAATCAAAAACAAAAGACTGACGAAACTGCAGACGAAGCACTTCGGAAGCGTTCGGGTCACGCCTTTTCTGGTATGGCGCGCGAAGAGTTTCGGGCTGTTCGTCTCTCTGGATTAGGCAGTCGAGAAGAACAGACATGTTGGCTGTCGTAGGATGTGTTTCCAATTTTTATTTAAGTTCCTGTTCGTCACTCAGGATTAGGCAGTCGAGATGTACAGTCATGTTGTCTGTGGCAGGTTGTGTTTGCCAGTATTCAGTATTAAAATATTCACCCCGGTAGTCATGAGACACAGACACGTGCCACAAATAGTGTAAAGATGCATTTTCGTAAACATTGTGTTTGATCATGTACTTTGCTGTATCAGAAAGTGTTGTATTAAGATCATGTAGTCTTTTCGTGTGGCTATATTAAAATACACGAGTGGCATCCCAATGAAGTGATACACTATTTCAGAACAGAACCCCGCTAAAAGTCAGTTTCAACCTCAAGATACAGAAACTACGACCTGCGTGCCGTTTTCTGCGCTGGGGACTTCAACTTGAAGACAGCAGGTTAGTGAACTATAACTGAACCTTCGTATTCCACACAGTCCAGGCCTCACGTGTACTGCATGCACAGAACAAATGTGCTCAGTGACACATCATCTGCAGTAATGCAGAGGACGTAAAGGAGGATGATCGTTATTAACACCAACAATCAATTCCTTCTTCCTTTCTTGCCGTACATGGCATCTCTCGCGGGGAAATCTTCGATGTTTGAGTGCTTTGGAGATATGAGGCTTGATTATTAGTGAGAACTCTGAACTGTGAAAAATTTTAGTGAAAATTCATACTATCGAAAGTGACTAATTTGCTACTAAATTACGACAGAACTGTGTAGGAACTCTGTTCGAACGCTATTTTGAACTTTAGTTGAACTTTGATTATTGATGCCACAGACAAATTTTTTTATTCACGAGAACATTACGTTTGTTGAGAGTGAAACTGGATGTATTGATGTGCAATAGTCAAAAAACCAAATACGTATGCAAGGTCCATGGGATTACTTTATTGTTTCTTCGAGAAGTTTTCGTCGTACTAGCAGTGTGAACGGGCGCAGTTCACCGCGGCAGATACACGCCTTGGCAGCCAGCAGCATAACCGAGACACAGCTGTAGCAGAGTTGCTGAACTGGGTGTTTTAGCAGTCTGGAAAGCAGTGGGTCACAGCAGCTTCAGCAGCGGGAGCAGAGAAGGAACTTCTCGACGGCAGCACACAGAATAGCATCTAAGAGTAAATGTTACTCCGGCACAACAATTTAATCTATGTAACGGACAGTTCAGTAGTTGTAAAATCTTAAAATGTAGTCTAAAATCGATTCATTTAAACATATTTGGCTAAAATTCATAAATTTTATAAAGTATAAAACGTCTGACGAAAGGGAAAAAGAGATATCTTCCAAGAAGTAGGGAAAGAGATCAAGTAAATATTGATGGCTATGATCCTTCAGATCAGCCACAAGACTCGCAAATAAATAACATTGTAGATGATTTAGTAGATCAGTTGCAAAGCTCAGATAATAATGAGATTAATGTTTCTGAAAATGTAGATTATATGTTAAATGATGGCACTGAGAACGTAGATATTGTCGCTCCTGACCGAAATGACATGGTAAATTTGGATGACGACGTGAGAGACATAGAATCTGACGTCAACATTACCAATGAGTGGAGTCAGGATAAAGGAGTCGAGCAAGATCAAAATCAATCTATGATGTCAATGTTGCAATCAATTATAGCAGAGCAAAAAGAAACTGAAAAGAAAATAGATAGTGTGCAATCAGAGTTAAAAGGCACCAAAGAAGTATTGGAGAGGAAAATAGACAATGCGCAAAAAGAAACTAAAGAGAAATTAGGAAAGAAAATAGATATATGCGGGAATAACTCAAATCAATAGCAATTTCAGGGCTTCAGAATAAAAGGTATTAAAACTTGAAGCTAAAACTGAAGCTTGTTCCAGTAAAACAGATAGGGAAATAAAAGAATGGGGTAAAAAATTAGAATTATGTAAGCTTAAAATAAATCAGAAGTTTGATAGTAATGTTAAAAAGCTGAGTGATGATATGGAGGCTCAGGATTGTGTAATATCAACAATAAATAGTAATGTTAGTCAAGTAATAAAGGAGCAAGTCAAGGCTTATAAAGAATGTAGTGATAAACATGACCAGCAGTTAAGTGAGTTAGAAAACATCAAAAGAGAGCAGCAAGTGCTTAGTCATAAGGTTTCACAAATAGGTGCTCATTGTAAAGGTATCAGAGATGCGATTTAATGTGAACTGAAAGAAATTAGGGAAGTAGTGAAAATCGACTTCCAGATAAAAGCAGGGATAAAGTGTGTGTGCATGTTAGTGATGTAACAAATCCCCCTATTGTTTACCATCCTTTCTCTAGTAGAGGTAACATACATTCAGTTGATTTTATTAAACAGTTCGAGGGTACACTTTCTGAAAACCTAACAGAACAACAAAAAATAAAAGCTTTGGCAAGCATATTTCAAGGAGACGTAATATCATGGGGAACAGGTGTCAGTAACACATGTACTACATACAAGGAATTTGTACAAGCATTCTTAAATCAATATTGGTCTACTAGCACACAAAACAGCGTATAGAGTGAAATTTTTGAAGGAAGGAGTTTTGCTAGTAGTGGTTGTAATAGCTATAAAGAGTTGCAGAGGAGGTAATGGAGGATGATCGGTATTAACACCAACAATCAATTCAGTCTTCCTTTCTTGCCGTAACAAAGCAAATAATTGAAGGTATAGGACGCAAAAGCTGTGCTGAGGTGAAAAGACTGCTGCAGCCAAGCCCTGTATACAACATAAATTTGGATGAAATCGGTGGTGAAGAGTAGGTACGGTGCCCTCGTGAGACGGAAAAGGACTTTCAGTTCGGCAGCTGTATTGGATCTTTTCATTAATGATGGATGGATATGGCATATGTGAAGAAAGCAGTAGAGTTCTCGCCGAAGCGAGCCCATAGATCGTATTAGCTTGGCGTCTCCTCGGGGTGACTAGTTTTTGTCCGTTGTGCTCTAAAGCGAACCAGCTATAGTAAAAATGCAGTAGCGAGATATGTGGTGCGGAAGACTCGTACGAACGGGGCGTGCGTGCGTGCAGCGCGCAGGAGGAAGCTGTCCGGGGAATCGCTACAAGGGCGGCACGTGTTTCGGTGTCGGGTGACCGCAGGAAGAAGCCGGCCCGATCGCGGGGACAACGCAGCGGCGCGGAAGTGCCGGCGGCGCCCGCGCCTCGCCCGGCTCGCCTTACAGCGCCGCCGCCGGACGGCTCCGCCCGCACGCCTACCATTCAACACGTCCGCCCGGCGAGGCATTCGACAAGTGTCGCTCTGAGTCAGCAGCGCTAACAACCCTCTCCGGCGGGCGGGCCCGCCTGCATATTCAACGGCTCAGCCCGCCCCGGGCGCTGCCGCCGCAGCAGGACGGCAATTCTGCAACCGCGGCACGGCGCTGACGTCTTCACACGCAGAGCAGGTAGCGGCGGTTTCAGTCGCGCACCGCCGGCAGCAGGAATTTGCGTAAAATTACCCACCCGGCTCTCTCTCGCGACGCAGTATCGGCACCTTCTAAGGAGGTGAAAGGGTAGGGAGAGAGATTTAACATGCGGAGGCAGAACACTCTGAGGAGAAGTTCACGCAAGCGAATTTGAATATTCCAAAAAGAGCTTCAAGAAGTAGGAGGAAAGCTGATGGTGATGATTGAGAGCATGAACTTTGTTCCAGTACATATGACTTCTCAGAAGAGAAATTTATTAACATCGACTATAGATTTAAGTGTGAGGAAGTCGTTTCTGAAGGTATTTGTATGGAGTGTAGCCATGTATGGAAGTGAAACGTGGACGATAAATAGTATGGACAAGAAGAGAATAGAAGCTTTCGAAATGTGGTGCTACAGTAGAATGCTGAAAATTAGATGGGTAGATCACATAACTCATGAAGTATTGAATAGAATTGGAGAGAAGAGAAATTTGTGGCACAACTTGTCTAGAAGAAGGAATCGGTTGGTAGCGCATATTCTGAAGCATCAAGGGATCACCAATTTAGTACTGGAGGGCAGCTTGGAGGGTAAAAATCGTAGAGGAAGAGCAAGAGATGAGTACACTAAGCAGATTCAGAAAGATGTAGGTTGCAGTACGTACTGGGAGATGAAGAAGCTTGCACAGGATAGAGTAGCATGGAGAGCTGCATCAAACCAGTGTCAGGACTGAAGACCACAACAACAAAAACAACAACATGACTTCTTACGGTTGTGCTCGTCAGCACTGAGTCTAAAGTTTCAGTCATTAACTTTGGTCTCCCTAGAACGAATAACCGTCTGTACAGTACGCCAGGTCCATTGTCATATGAAGTAATTACAGTCCAAAGTGTATTAGTTATTTCTGAGAACATTTGTCGTGGAGAAACAGCGGTCTAGCTAAAAGTACTTTGCAGTGGACACAAATTGTCTCGACCGCAAAAACATTTATTTAGATGGGCAACCGATTTCGGTCAGTTTTTGACCATCCTGGTGTAGGCTGTGGTGAGCAAAGGAGCGAGTGTTGTAACTCCACGAGCAGTTGACGTTCGTGGAGTTACAACACCGGCTCCTACAGAAAGTTCCGCTGTTTTTCAACCGAAACTGGCCGAGCAGAGGTGGTTATTGAACGCCCCTCATATCTTACATTTCAACTGGTGGATAACGGGTTTCTGGTACAGATTTTTTTTCTCTAGATTTTGGAACATCTATTTGAATTTAATTGTCGGTTTCGTGTGCTACTTTGATGTCTGATTTTCTGAAAATACCAGATATTCTTTGAGTGTATTTGTGGTTGTATATCATTCTCTACCATCTTCCGTTGTCGTTTTCTTTCTTAAACTTCATTGTTCTTGTTCTTCTGTGTTGAAAGTGGATTCTGTTGTGGTGTAGGTGGTAGCTGTAAGTTTGCTCTTTCCGTCTCTTGATTTCATTGTTAGCTTTGTTACTTAGATTTCTTTATATCTACTGATTGTGGTTATTCCTGCTACGGTATTAATTTCGTTTTGGTAGTTACCTGTGTTTAGTGGTAATGGGTTTAGTCTGTGGAGCATGTGTCTAAGTGCATCTCTTTTGCTTGGGTTCTGTTGATATGATGTTTGAATTATTATTGTATCTGTTGTAACGGATTTTCAGTATATGACTAATGTGGGTTGGTAGTCCCAAACTTTATGGCAGTGTCCAAGAAGCTTTGCTGTCTATTTCGTTAATTGTGACAAGTTCTATATCGTTTATAAATATGTTTGCTACTGCTCAGGCACTTAGGGTCCCGTTGGTAATCCTTCACTTTGTAAATAAAAGTCGATACTGAACTATAAATGTTTTTTTTCCATTATTAGCTCCAACATCTTGGCTGTTTGTTTGATGTACTCATGTGGAAAAATACTGTGCCAGTAAAGATTTTCTTCTGTGATGGATATTGTTTGTGACATTGAAGTATTGGAATATATATTAATTATATCAATGAGATGAGGTTAGTTGCTTCTTGAATATGTGTGTGTTTTACGTATTCAATCAATTCTGTAGCGTTTCTTCCACATCCTGTTACTTACTGCCACAATAAATCTTTTAAAATTACAAACCTGTATATACTGTCGCGACCATACTGTCACAGTAACAGATGCATTTATTGACACAATTACCATATATCTATCTTTTTGTGAATCCATTCAATCCCCGAGATAAAGCACAACGAACATTGCTGGAATGTATGGTATAACAGAGTATAGTGGTATATGTTCTCAAAGATTAAACTCTGGGATACTACCAGAAGTGGGCCGTACACATAATTAGTTACGTGAGTGATGTCTGTGGAAAGAGGCGATAGCCGTGGATACATATAATTTACCGAATGCTACTTGAAGGGAAAACACAATAAACCTCAGGAATTTTCTAACACAGGCATATGTAAGCTGCTTTGTGGCGAAAGTGTCTAAAACTTGTCGCCGGGCTCCCGCCCAGAACAAGACTAACGAGTATCAAGAAAATGTTTGAAATTAGTTTTGAATAACTAAGATTTAACGCTCATAATTATCTTTTTAATCGGAAGCCAATTGGAAAACGAGGTCTTTAGAATAATGCCTGCTCTTCTGCGTGATACATAAGGGTGTCTCTTACCAGCGCTGCTTCGTTTTCCGTTTCGGATTCATTAAAACGCAGCTGCTGTTCCTCATGTAGTGAAGTACAATAATAGGTCTTCCATTAAAAAACGTCGTGTTCTCCATGGCAACTGACTGAACAAAGAAATTGTTCCTAGCATTTCCGGTCGGACAATTGATCATCAGGTATCACAAAATGACAGTCCAGCACATTTCATCAGTGATGGAATGTACCTTGTGAGGTTATGTTATAGACAAGTCAGGAAAATATCATACTTACGTCATAGGTCTTATAGTTAAAGTTAAAAGTTGTATGGCAGCGGCTGGGACATCCCGAAGGGCAGGTTCAGCCGCCTAACTACAGAGGTTTTCCTTGCTGTTCACGAAGGAAACGCGCCTGCAAAAAAATGGCTCTGAGCACTATGGGACTTAACATCTGTGGTCATCAGTCCCCTAGAACTTAGAACTACTTAAACCTAACTAACCTAAGGACATCACACACATCCATGCCCAAGGCAGGATTCGAACCTGCGACCGTAGCAGTCGCGCGGTTCCGGACTGAGCGCCTAGAACCGGTGACCACCGCGGCCGGCAAACGCGCCTGCAGGCGCCTTTCCTTCGCGAAGTGACAGTGTTGTGTTGGGAAGTGTTAATGTTAAGTGCAGGTGACTGTTAATGTGAGTGAGTGTGTGTGCGTGTGTGTGTGTGTGTGTGTGTGTGTGTGTGTGTGTGTGCCGGCCGGAGTGGCCGTGCGGTTCTAGGCGCTACTGTCTGGAGCCAAGCGACCGCTACGGTCGCAGATTCGAATCCTGCCTCGGGCATGGATATGTGTGATGTCCTTAGGTTAGTTAGGTTTAATTAGTTCTAAGTTCTAGGTGACTGATGACCTCAGTAGTTAAGTCGCATAGTGCTCAGAGCCATTTGAACCTTTTTTTCTTTGTGTGTGTGTGTGTGTGTGTGTGTGTGTGTGTGTGTGTGTGTGGAGTGTGATGTGTAAGTAGGCTGTTTATGTTTTCTTATTGGCAACGTTACGTAGAGCTCTGTATGAAAATCACTGGCTGTGCTGTGTGCAGTCTGTGGCTAGTTTGCATTGTTGTCTGCCATTGTTGTAGAATTTTTCTAATAATATGTTATTTACTTTGTAAAGATGTTTAGACATTATTTATTCTGTTTTGTTTTAATGCTCACGTGTGAAGTTGATGTTTCAAAAGTTATTCTGATCTTTTATGTATTTACTTATGTCATAATTCCTGTAACACTGATGTATATGTTATTTCGATTCCTCTGTAAAGCCTGCATTACCACAAATGTTATCTGTATTGTTATGTTCTTTAATGATGTATTTTGTACTTTTGTTATTGTATTCTCATGTTATAATATTGTAATTGACACCAGTTCATCAAATTAAGTAACTTGTTAGCATTCATTTCACTGCACACATTTCTGTTGGTCATAGTAATGCACAATATGTGAGAAGTTGGGACTGTTAGTGTTTGCACGTGTGTTGATAATTCAGCAAGGGACTGGATAACAGCAATGCTGGTTCTAAGGATAATTCCAAAGACATTGTGAGTGCACAAGTCGTGGTTTATGGACTTGCTATATTTTCCGCAAGACTCTTCGATGGTGATTGTGCACCTGCACAGTCGCAACACATGGCTGCTGGCCATCTCTACAAGGACTACAGTGGGTCTGCATCTTTGATGGCCTGCCAATACCATTATTTCTACAAGGACTACAGTGGGTCTGCATCTTTGATGGCCCACCAATACCATTATTTCTACAAGGACTGCAGTGGGTCTGCACCTCTGGTGGCCCACCAATACCACAATCTCTACCAGGACTGCAGTGGGTCTGCTCTGTGATGACCTACCTACCAGTATTCTTCAAAACTTCGACTGACTCTGCTGTGGGTTTGCTCTGTTGTGGCCCATTACCTGTCTGCATGTCGAGAGTCAGCACTGTCTTTCCGTTGGAAGGACAACACTACTTCTTCAAGACTGCATGGAAATCCACTACTTCCGTGTGCATTGTCTTTGAGATAAACACTGCAATTTTACTGTGATGAACGATCAGGACTGTCTTTATGGACTGAAAAAAAATTTTAGATTTTGACCAACATTGTATCAATAAGTGTGTGCATTTGATATCTTTGTTATTGTAATTATGAAAAAAATTTTCAAATCTGTATTGGCCACTGCCCAAAACAATTCGTAATATTCTTTGTGGGGAGCATGGGGGCTATGTAAGTGTGCTGTTTAGGTTTTTATATTGGTAACGCCACGTAGCGCTCTGTATGAAAATCACTGGCTGTGCTGTGTGCAGTCTGTGGCTGGTTTGCATTGTTGTTGGCTATTGTAGTGCTGGGCAGCTGGATGTTAACAGCGCGTAGCGTTGCGCGGTTGGAGGTGAGCCGCCAGCAGTGGTGGATGTGGGGAGAGAAATGGCGGAGTTTTGAAATTTGTAAGACTGGATGTCATGAACTGCTATATACACTCCTGGAAATTGAAATAAGAACACCGTGAATTCATTGTCCCAGGAAGGGGAAACTTTATTGACACATTCCTGGGGTCAGATACATCACATGATCACACTGACAGAACCACAGGCACATAGACACAGGCAACAGAGCATGCACAATGTCGGCACTAGTACAGTGTATATCCACCTTTCGCAGCAATGCAGGCTGCTATTCTCCCATGGAGACGATCGTAGAGATGCTGGATGTAGTCCTGTGGAACGGCTTGCCATGCCATTTCCACCTGGCGCCTCAGTTGGACCAGCGTTCGTGCTGGACGTGCAGACCGCGTGAGAGGACACTTCATCCAGTCCCAAACATGCTCAATGGGGGACAGATCCGGAGATCTTGCTGGCCAGGGTAGTTGACTTACACCTGCTAGAGCACGTTGGGTGGCACGGGATACATGCGGACGTGCATTGTACTGTTGGAACAGCAAGTTCCCTTGCCGGTCTAGGAATGGTAGAACGATGGGTTCGATGACGGTTTGGATGTACCGTGCACTATTCAGTGTCCCCTCGACGATCACCAGTGGTGTACGGCCAGTGTAGGAAATCGCTCCCCACACCATGATGCCGGGTGTTGGCCCTGTGTGCCTCGGTCGTATGCAGTCCTGATTGTGGCGCTCACCTGCACGGCGCCAAACACGCATACGACTATCATTGGCACCAAGGCAGAAGCGACTCTCATCGCTGAAGACGACACGTCTCCATTCGTCCCTCCATTCACGCCTGTCGCGATACCACTGGAGGCGGGCTCCACGATGTTGGGGCGTGAGCGGAAGACGGCCTAACGGTGTGCGGGACCGTAGCCCAGCTTCATGGAGACGGTTGCGAATGGTCCTCGCCGATACCCCAGGAGCAACAGTGTCCCTAATTTGCTGGGAAGTGGCGGTGCGGTCCCCTACGGCACTGCGTAGGATCCTACGGTCTTGGCGTGCATCCGTGCCTCGCTGCGGTCCGGTCCTAGGTCGATGGGCACGTGCACCTTCCGCCGACCACTGGCGACAACATCGATGTACTGTGGAGACCTCACGCCCCACGTGTTGAGCAATTCGGCGGTACATCCACCCGTCCTCCCGCATGCCCACTATACGCCCTCGCTCAAAGTCCGTCAACTGCACATACGGTTCACGTCCACGCTGTCGCGGCATGCTACCAGTGTTAAAGACTGCGATGGAGCTCCGTATGCCACGGCAAACTGGCTGACACTGAAGGCGGCGGTGCACAAATGCTGCGCAGCTAGCGCCATTCGACGGCCAACACCGCGGGTCCTGGTGTGTCCGCTGTGCCGTGCGTGTGATCATTGCTTGTACAGCCCTCTCGCAGTGTCCGGAGCAAGTATGGTGGATCTGACACACCGGTGTCAATGTGTTCTTTTTTCCATTTACAGGAGTGTGTATTATGACTATTAAGATAAATACATTGTTTGTTCTCTGTTAAAATCTTTCATTTGCTAACTATGCCTATCAGTAGTTAGTGCCTTCAGTAGTTTGAATCTTTTATTTAGCTGGCAGTAGTGGCGCTCGCTGTATTGCAGTAGCTTGAGTAACGAAGATTTTTGTGAGGTAAGTGATCTGTGAAAGGTATAGGTTAATGTTAGTCAGGGCCATTCTTTTGTAGGGATTTTTGAAAGTCAGATTGCGTTGCGCTAAAAAAAAATATTTTGTGTCAGTTTATGTACAGTCATGTATAATTTTTCAAAGGGGACATTTCAAGTGTTGGAATTTATATGTGATTAAGTATGCTGATTGCAATTTTTTGAACGTGGTAATGATCTGTGTGACCGAGATTACTAATAAATACATTTTTGTTAATCGGGACCTTACCTTAAAGGAATATGATGCTTTTCAAATTTTTGTCAAATGAGAGTCACAGTCCGTATAAAATTTCTTACTTTATTTGTCGCACAAACTGTCTAGAGGAGTCTCCCTTCCCTTGATGTAAATTTTTCGCTTCAGCAGTGAATCATTAAGACGTGGAGCCCGCATGTGAGCCTCCTCACCTTGTCAGTGGGGTCTTTTGAGCAGCGCGGAGCTGTGCTGACTCGAAATTGCAGAGGTGAGGGAGCTGTCCGCAGGGACGCATCTTAAAACTGCAAGGCCAGCGCGTGCTGCTTGCCGTATCCCCCCCCCCTCACCACCACTCCTCTCGCAGCCCTACCACTCCCTCCCTAGCCCCTCTGACGCGGGGCGGCCTGTAATCAGAGCGAGCATTGTGCTCCCTGTTTGGCTGGCCCGCGCTCATTTGAATAATGCCGATGACGTCGGAATTAGCCCGACTCCGGGGCCAGCTGACCACAGCCTGACTCACCAACTACCCCCCCCCCCCATCCCCCCTCCTAACCAGGACTGAGACGATGAACGCCACACCCCACAGCTTCCACTATCCTCATCTCGTCTAACAGCCCGCTGCCAATGGCCCTCTCTAGGACAACGTCAGTTTTATTCCCGATGGAAAGGATGGAGGGAATGTTCGAAACGTGCACCAAAATTTAAAATCATTTGGAGTGAAGCATGGAGAGTTAGGAAAAATTACACAGGAGACTATATGATAACACACAAACGGCCAGCAATTGGACTAATGCTTGCCTGAGGCTCTCCCTTCGTGATGGAACCAAAGTTCCTGATCATTACGACTGTAAAGTGTTCTTGAAATTTGTCTGTGTTGAAACATTTATTGAGTCAAAAACACACTACTGGCTTAATGGCACATCATATCCCATTGGACAGGAAATTAGTACAACCTTTCAGAGGTTCCCATTTCACTCAAGATTTATCGTTGCAATAGTACATATGGAGAGATTATTAGTTACACACAAGTGGTTTTGAGGTAACAGTTATTGAACCATCCATATTTGTCAGTGACGTAGCCTTCACGGTGACAATGGAAGCGCTGACTCTGGTATCTAGTCGAACGTACAGATGGCGAGTACTGTCCTGGGATACATTACACCACGCCTGCTCAACCTGTTTACGTAGTTCTGTAGAAGTTATTGGTTGACGAGTCGCACGTGTCACTTCTCGTACTATCATATCCCACAGGTGCTCTACTGGAGACAAGTCCACAGATCGTGCTGACCAGCGAAATTGCTGTATGTGTCGGAGAGCACGTTGAGTTTCACAGGTAGTGTGTGGGCGAGCTTTATGATGTTGGACAACACGTCACCTTCCTGTTGCAAGAATGGCAAAAGAACAGGTCCAACAACATTTTGCACGTATCGAGCGCTGATTACGCCTACATCTACATCTACAATTATACTCCGCAAGCCACCCAACGGTGTGTGGCGGAGGCCACTTTACGTGCCACTGTCATTACCTCCCTTTTCTGTTTCAGTCGCGTATGGTTCGCGGGAAGAACGACCGCCGGAAAGCCTCCGTGCGCGCTCGAATCTCTCTAATTCTACATTCGTGATCTCCTCGGAAGGTATAAGGATAGGGAAGCAATATATTTGATACCTCATCCAGAAACGCACCCTCTCGAAACCTGGACAGCAAGCTACACCGCGATGCAGAGCGCCTCTCTTGAAGAGTCTGCACCTTGAGTTTGCTAAACATCTCCGTAACGCTATCACACTTACCAAATAACACTGTGACGAAACGCGTCGCTCTTCTTTGGACCTTCTCTATCTCCTCTGTCAACCCGACCTGGTACGGATCCCACACTGATGAGCAATACTCAAGTATAGGCCGAACGAGTGTTTCGTAAGCCACCTCCTTTGTTGATGGACTACATTTTCTAAGGACTCTCCCAACGAATCTCAACCTGGCGCCCACCTTACCAAGAATAAATTTTATATGATCATTCCACTTCAAATCATTCCGTACGCATACTCCCAGATATTTTACAGAAGTGACTGCTACCAGTGTTTGTTCCGCTATCATATAATCGTACAATAAAGTATCCTTCTTTCTATGTATTCGCAATACATTACGTTTGTCTATGTTAAGGGTCAGTTGCCACTCCCTGTACCAAGTGCCTATCCGCTGCAGATCTTCCTGCACTTCGCTGCAATTTTCTAATGCTGCAACTTCTCTGTATACCACAGCATCATCCGCGAAAAGCCGCATGGAACTTCCAACACTATCTACTAGGTCATTTATATATATTGTGAAAAGCAATGGTCCCATAACACTCCCCTGCGTTACGCCAGAGGTTACTTTAACGTCTGTAGACGTATCTCCATTGATAACAACATGCTGTGTTCTGTTTGCTAAAAACTCTTCAATCCAGCCACACAGCTGGTCTGATATTCCGTAGGCTCTTACTTTGTTTATCAGGCGACAGTGCGGAACTGTATAGAACGCTTTCCGGAAGTCAAGGAAAATAGTATCTACCTGGGAGCCTGTATCTAATATTTTCTGGGTCTCATGAACAAATAAAGCGAGTTGGGTCTCACACGATCGCTGTTTCCGGAATCCATGTTGATTCCTACAGAGTAGATTCTGAGTTTCCAAAAACGACATGATACGCGAGCAAAAAACATGTTCTAAAATTCTACAACAGATCGATGTCAGAGATATAGGTTTATAGTTTTGCGCATCTGCTCGACGACCCTTCTCGACGACTGGGACTACCTGTGCTCTTTTCCAATCATTTGGAACCTTCCGTTCCTCTAGAGACTTGCGGTACACGGCTGTTAGAAGGGGGCAAGTTCTTTCGCGTACTCTGCGTAGAATCGAATAGGTATCCCGTTAGGTCCAGTGGACTTTCCTCTGTTGAGTGATTTCAGCTGCTTGGACACTTATTTCGATGTCAGCCATTTTTTGGTTTGTGCGAGGATTTAGAGAAGGAACTGCAGTGCGGTCTTCGTCTGTGAAACAGTTTTGGAAAAAGATGTTTAGTATTTCAGCTTTACGCGTGTCACCCTCTGTCTCAATGCCATCATCATCCCGGAGTGTCTGGAGCCACTTACTGATTTAACGTAAGACCAGAACTTCCTAGGATTTTCTGTCAAATCGGTACATAGAATTTTACTTTCGAAATCACTGAACGCTTCACGCATAGCCCTCCTTACGCTTTGACATCGTTTAGCTTCTGTTTGTCTGAGAGGTTTTGGCTGCGTTTACACTTGGAGTGAAGCTCTCTTTGCTTTCGCAGTAGTTTCCTAACTTTGTTGTTGAATCACGGTGGGTTTTTCCCGTCCCTCACAGTTTTACTCGGCACGTACCTGTCTAAAACGCATTTTACGATCGCCCTGAACTTTTTCCATAAACACTCAACATTGTCAGTGTCGGAACAGAAATTTTCGTTTTGATCTGTTAGGTAGTCTGAAATCTGCCTTCTATTACTCTTGCTAAACAGATAAACCTTCCTCCCTTTTTTTATATTCCTATTAACTTTCATATTCAGGGATGCTGCAACGGCCTTATGGTCACTGATTCCCTGTTCTGCACTTACAGAGTCGAAAAGTTAGGGTCTGTTTGTTATCAGTAGGTCCAAGATGTTATCTCCAAGAGTCGGTTCTCTGTTTAATTGCTCGAGGTAATTTTCGGATAGTGCACTCAGTATAATGTCACTCGATGCTCTGTCCCTACCACGCGTCCTAAACATCTGAGTGTCCCATTCTATATCTGGTAATTTGAAATCTCCACCTAAGACTATAACATGCTGAGAAAATTTATGTGAAATGTATTCCAAATTTTCTCTCAGTTGTTCTGCCACTAATGCTGCTGAGTCGGGAGGTCGGTAAAAGGAGCCAACTATTAACCTAGCTCGGTTGTTGAGTGTAACCTCCACCCATAATAATTCACAGGAAATATCCACTTCTACTTCACTACAGGATAAACCACTACTAACAGCGACAAACACGCCATCACCGTCTGTGCTATTGTAGAAATGTCGGCAGAATTTATCTCTGGCTTCAGCCAGGTTTCTGTACCTATAACGATTTCAGCTTCGGTGCTTTCTATCAGCGCTTGAAGTTCCGGTACTTTACCAATGCAGCTTCGACAGTTTACAATTACAATACCGATTGCTGCTTGGCCCCCGCATGTCCTGACTTTGCCCCGCACCCTTTGAGGCTGCTGCCCTTTCTGTACTTGCCCGAGGCCATCTAACCTAAAAAACCGCCCAGTCCACGCCACACAACCCCTGCTACCCGTGTAGCCGCTTGCTGCGTGTAGTGGACTCCTGACCTATCGAGCGGAACCCGAAACCCCACCACCCTACGGCGCAAGTCGAGGAATCTGCAGCCCACACGGTCGCAGAACCGTCTCAGCCTCTGATTCAGACCCTCCACTCGGCTCTGTACCAAAGGTCCGCAATTTCCTCCGATCCATAGCGACACACATCATCGGTGCCGACATGAGCGACCACCTGCAGATGGGTGCACCCTGTACCCTTCATGGCATCCGGAACGACCCTTTCCACATCTGGAATGACTCCCCCCGGTATGCACACGGAGTGCACATTGGTTTTCTTCCCCTCTCTTGCTGCCATATCCCTAAGGGGCCCCAGTACACGCCTGACGTTGGAGCTCCCAACTACCAGTAAGCCCACCCTCTGCGACCGCCCGGCTCTTGCAGACTGAGGGGCAACCTCTGGAACAGGACAAGCAGCCATGTCAGGCCGAAGATCAGTATCAGCCTGAGACAGAGCCTGAAACCGGTTCGTCAGACAAACTGGAGAGGCCTTCCGTTCAGCCCGCCGCAATGTCTTTCGCCCCCTGCCACACCTCGAGACGACCTCCCACTCTACCACAGGTGAGGGATCAGCCTCAATGTGGGCAGTATCCCGGGCAGCCACAGTCGTAGTCCGATCGGGGGATGCGTGGGACGAGCTGGCCGTCCCAGACAAACCCCCATCCGGACCCCCACAGTGATGCCCATTGGCAACAGCCTCAAGCCGTGTGACCGAAGCCAACACTGCCTGAAGCTTGGAGCGAAGGGATGCCAACTCAGCCTGCATCCGAACACAGCAGTTGCAGTCCCTATCCATGCTAAAAACTGTTGTGCAAAGAACGTCTGAACTAATCTACAGAGAGCACAAACAATTCGACACAAAATTTAAACGGTTATTAAAATACAAGATTGCCTAGTAAATGTAGTAATGCTGCTACTTGCGCACTGCTGACACACTGCTCGGCGGCTGAAGGAGACTACGCGATTTTACACTATTCGGGTACTAAAACGCGATGCTACAACTCTCAAATACTATAATACGCCCGAAATTCATGAATTAAACAATGCAAATACCAAAAACACGCAAAGAAATTGAAACGTCCCCTTTTGAACAATTATACAGGACTGTGCTTATCCTGACACACAATATTTTTTTAGCGCAACGCAATCTGACTTTCAATAATCTCTACAAGAGAATGGCCCTGACTAACATTAACCTGTACTTTTCACAAATCACTTACCTCAAAAAAATCTTGGTTACTCCCACTACTGCAATACAGCAAGCGCCACTACTGCCAGCTAAATAAAAGATTCAAACTATGGAAGGCACTAACTACTGATAGGGATAGTTAGCAAATGAAAGATATTAATAGAGAACAAACAATGTATTTACCTTGATATCATATATATATATATATATATATATATATATATATATATATATATATATATATATATATATAGAGCAGTTCATGACAAATTTCAAAACTCCGCCATCTCTCCCCCCACATCCACCACTGCTGGCGGCTCACCTCCAACTGCGCAACGCTACGCGCTGTTCACAGCCAGCTGCCTAACACTACAATGGCGAGTATTACAACAATGCAAAGCAGCCACAGACTGCACACAGCACAGCCAGTGATTTTCATACAGAGGTGGCGTTACCAAAAAAACCTAAACAGCCTACTTACAAAATTATGAATTAAACTATGTAACAAATAAGTGAGCTATTACAATTTGATCACGTTGGAATGAAGCCTCATCCGTAAAGAGAACATTTGCACTGAAATGAGGATTGACATATTGTTGGATGAACCATTCGCAGAAGTGTACCCATGGAGGTTAATCAGCTGCTGATAGTGTCTGCACACGCTGTACATGATACGGAAACAACTGGATCTCCCGTAGCACTTTCCATACAGTGACGTGGTCAACGTTACCTTGTACAGCAACAACTTCTCTGACGCTGACATTAGGGTTATCGTCAACTGCACGAAGAATTGCCTCGTCCATTGCAGGTGTCCTAGTCGTTCTAGGTCTTCCCCAGTCGCGAGTCATACGCTGGAATGTTCCGTGCTCCCTAAGACGCCGGTCAATTGCTTCGAACGTCTTCCTGTCGGGACACCTTCGTTCTGGAAATCTGTCTCGAAACAAACGTACCGCGCCAAGGCTATAGCCCCGTGCTAATCCATACATCAAATGGGAATCTGCCAACTCCGCATTTGTAAACATTTCACTGACTGCAAAACCACGTTCGTGATGAACACTAACCTGTTGATGCTACGTACTGATGTGCTTGATGCTAGTACTGTAGAGCAATGAGTCGCATGTCAACACAGGCAACGAAGTCAACATTACCTTCCTTCAATTGGGCCAACTGGCGGTGAATCGAGGAAGTACAGTACATACTGACGAAACTAAAATGAGCTCTAGCATGGAAATTAAGCGTTTCCGGACACATGTCCACATAACATCTTTTCTTTATTTGTGTGTGAGGAATGTTTCCTGAAAGTTTGGCCGTACCTTTTTGTAACACCCTGTATAAAAAAAAAAGTTTAATAGAGGTAGTTAGTATTAAGTTAATCGTTTTAAATTATTGAAAGTATGATTTAAAGCACTAAGGAATTGAGTTACACAAGATAAGTAATAATAATGGGAAGTCGTAAATGTAGCTTCTGCAAAAGAATTAAATATTTGTTACGGAAGACTTTTTGAAACAAATGTAGGAGAGGAGAGCTTTCTAACAGTCATAATTTCGGATGAAGGAACATTTATCTGTGTTAAATGTTGCGTCGTCATGCATTGCCGGCTCATAAACTAGAAGCGTATCCGTAATTAAGAGTTACCTGTGTAGTTGTCGACGTGAAATTGGCGCTTGTACAGCGAGGCAGCTAGGAGTTATTTCGACTCCTCGTCGACTGAATTATCTGTAGTCGGCGAAAACCATATGTGCTTCACATTTATGTTTACAGTTCACAGCATGGGCTCGGTGGCAAAAACAATCCACTTACTAACGTTTCACCACTGTTCGAACAGCGTTGCTTTTCAATTATGTTGTGAAATATTAGTTCGTGACAAGATGCGTATTTCTACTTCATCTTCACAGAATCCACACTTTGCATCGGAAACAGTTCGTTTGGCAAACTTGTCTCTTCAATGCTCTTCACATTGTTACCTTCGGATGCTATAGTACATAACAAAAATCACTTTGATTTATTCGTCCATGAAGTTCACAGTCTGCGCTATACACTGAAAACAGTCCACAAAACAGTCCACTCAGCAACACACGTTACTCAACTGTCCGCACTTCCCTATTTTCAAGTTCCTTTGTGACATGGTAATCCACAACATGAAGCACTTTAATATATTTATATTTGAACTTCACAGACGGCATATGCGTCCTTATACAACACAGTCTAAGGCTGCTGCTATAAACACGTCATTCCGTCACTCACGCATGTCAACAATCTATCTCCTACGACTGCCGTACTTCCGAGTAACGCCGGATTTGTCCTAATTTTGAGGGAATCCACGACGCCCTGGGAATAGATCGAGTTACACAGCAGTGCGGATTAAACCAGAGCCTTTTTTGTTTCTAGATAATTTATATTGATCCAGCGATTATCACTCCTGATATACATGAAATAATGAAATGCCCGCTAAACACGCTGGGCAGAACAGGTGATTAGAATTATGGAAAATACCAAATAAGATTGGGGTCAGTTTCCCTTTAAAATTGTAATTTATTGTAATTTAATAACACATTTAGAACCAAAGCGGCATATAGTCGAGCCTTTACTACTATGAGTTTCAACTCCAAATCTTTCACCGAACGCCTCCACACAAGAAATATTAAAAATCCAAAAGGTAAATTTGCAGTTAAAATCGTATCCTGCATGATATTTCAAGCGATTAGGATATTAAACAAAGTATGAAATGAAATACAAATAATAATTTCGTTATTCTTTATTTTGAAATAACATCAATTTTTCTAAAAACAATTCGTTATAATCAATAATTTTTGTTTAATTTTATCTTAATGCGAGTTGATGAACAATATTTTTAGTCAATCCCTGAAGAGTATAAATGAATAAACTTGACGGTTTTCCAACGCGAGAACATGCCACATATAATTGGCCATGTGAAAAGGCCGGATTTTCTAGATCCAACCCACAAATTGACATTGGTTGACCTTGTGACTTATTAATAGTCATGGCAAATGCCAAGCGCATTGGAAATTGCAGACGTCTGAATGGAATGGGTGAGTCTGAACTGAAGGGATAATTGGGATTCGTGGTAGGAGAACAATTTCACCTTCAAATTTGCCGTTCAAAATTGTAGCTTCAAGAATATTGCCCATAATTTTTTTTGTGACTAATCTTGTATTGTTTCATAGCTTAGGTGCATTTAAATTCCGAAGCAAAATGATAGGTGAGCCAATGTTTAGTCACAAATTATGTCGTGGCCTTCCTGGTACAGCCAGCGAATTAAAAAATTCAACAGGATGGTTGACCGCTTCTTCAGGATCGGTAACAGTCTCGATAGATTTGAACAATATCTCATTGCCGGGCAATGACTGTTGCATTTTGAAGTTAATAGCGTCAACATCGATATTTTTTGCGGCTAAAATAGCTCGTTCACGAAGCCACGCATGATTAATATAATTAGCTTGTAAATCTGGAAATATCCTTTCAATCAAAGCATCTTTCGTATTTACCATGTTGCAGAAATTGTCTGCCAATTTATTGCATTGTGTGTCTCCACGCAATGGTATTGTTCCATTTCCAATGTTGAGCAATTGCTCGGAGAATAATACTGCCACTGGATCGTTTTGCGGTTGAACACGTATATTTGTGTTAAGACGTAATGTACTGACATTTCGCCATAGATAAGATAGTTTTATACATGCGTTAATTTCATCCGCATATGTAGCGCGGGGAATGACCGGCAATGTCTGTCTAAAATCACCGGACAGCAGCAGTAAGGCACCACCGAAAAGCCTGGTGTTATTATTTGGATCTTTCATCAGTCTATCGAGAGCTTCAAGTGAATGCTTGTGGGCCATAGTGCATTCATCCCAGATAATAATTTTGCATTTTTGCAAAACTTTAGCCATACCGGAATGCTTTTTTATGTTGCGCACTGCATCTGGATTTGTATGACTGGTCAACGGCAACTTGAGTGCTGAATGTGCAGTCCGTCCGCCATCAAGCAAAGTGGCTGCAATACCTGATGAAGCAATTGCTAACGCAATATGATTATGTGATCGAATACGCGCAAGTATTAGTGAAATGATAAAGGTTTTTCCAGTGCCACCTGGTACGTCAAGAAAAATTTTAAAAAATCCACCTTGTTCTGCTCCAATTGACAAATTAATTTGATCGTATACATTCTTTTATTCATCAGTGAGTAGTTGCTCATTATTTTCAACGAAAGTAGTTAAAGAGACCGTATTGAATTGTTGTTCGCGCTGAATCTCGCTGTTAATGATGTCTGTTGCTGGGCGGTTAGGTGAGGTCATACCAAAATGACTGAGTAGCATGTTCGAAATCAGATTGCAAATATCTTCAATCTTTATTAGTGACTCGTTATATATTTCCGGCGAAAAATCGATATTGGGATCTTGATCAGCGATCCGAATGTGATGCAGAATGTCGTTGCTCATGGAATCTTTATATTTGTCCCAGAGGACAGAGGCTCGAGATGGGAAACATGTCGTCAATAATATGGCGAATAATTGGCGAATTTGATGAGGAGAGGAACTCAATGCTGCATCTGCAAGTGTAATACCCCAATGGTTGTCATCTTCCAGCAAATGTAATTCGCGACACGCATCATGATATGTGTCGCACAAAATTCCATTGACTGTTCGCAAGTATTGGAAGGACGTCGGTCCATGAACATTAACCAACAATAAACGCAAGAAGAAACATTCGCGTTGCCTTGGATGGACAGTGTATAATCGGCCTATTGTATTTTCCATAAATATGCCGTTGTATCCTTCAACCGGAACACCTCGCTTTCGTGGTTCCCTATTTTTTGACTGTTTGTTCCATGTGAAATATCGTGGTACATCAGTATACATTAATGACTTTGCGAATTGACCGGGAATACCTGGTCGGTTGCATAGTTCGAAAAATCAGTTAATGTGGCATTTGGGACAATTTATGCACGTTGTAGAGCAGTCTCTTCCGTGAAATAAACACACTGTCCATTTTCAAGGTGCACGGCCAAATGTATAAGTGCAGGCTCTCTTTCGTGTATCGGAAAACCCAAAATACGCCAAACTGCTTCATTGCTGCTGATGTATCGGCCCATTTGACACCGTGTTATTTCATCGTTTTCGTTAACATAGTGAACAGCAAATACAGCCATATCACTGCCCTTATGGACATATTTGCATATATATTTTATGGACTTCACCTAACTGCGGAGCTCAATGTTTATGTGTGCTTTGTAGATTTTACACAGCAATGGTGAATTGTCAATGTCAATGTCAATGTCAACTGTGATTGTCAATGTCAACTGTTGTACCGTTTGACATGCGTAATTGATGTGTTTGACCACCATGGTCAGTGTCTCTACGACGATACAATGGATAACCATCGATATTAGTCACTGTATCATTTATACAATTTTTTGGAAAACGTTTCGCACATTTTCCATTGTCCATGCACGGCGCCGTCCTGTTTATAGCACCACATGGACCATGGATCATGTTAGCGGTAACAATCTCATACAATTCTTGATCGATATTCCGATCCGGAATTTCTGCTGAGATAATTTTATCAATTTCTTCAGACTGTATTTTGTCGACCAACCAAATGAATATATGCGCGTGTGGCAAACCTCGTTTTTGCCATTCAACAGAATACAGCCAGCAACGTGTTTTGTCAAATACAGAGGAATCTATAACCAAGTTCGTCAACGATTGTCTGAAGACAGGTGCAGTGATATCGTTCCGATTTATTGCAGTTTGACCTGGCAATAACGCAATTTTAAATTCATCCCATTTTGGATTACACGTAAATGTAGTGAACAAATCTGGTCGTCCGTACGCGCGCACAAAAGTCATGGCGTCTTGAATATGTTCTTGCATATGACGTGGGCTACCAATATATGATGATGGAAGAATATATAAAGTACTGATGTCGTTGATAGTAGTTATTTCATCTACGTTACCAACAATAGCATCACGCAATGGATGTATTCCTCAACTCGAAGTTTCGCTTGATTTTACCTGATGTATCGTAATCGCTCGCTTTCAATTTTCGCATACATATCAACGATATATTGATGAAACAGCTGGCGGCATCGGAGAATATTACTGTCTTCATTATCACGAATCATCAACCAATATGCGTAGAAGTTCATCGCGCTCACTTTCTTGCTGGTTTCTGGACCTGCAAAGTAAAAATATAATTGAGACAAAACGAAATTCATCGTGCATAATAATAAAATATTAGGTTAAAATGGCTCTGAGCACTATGGGACTTAACATCTTAGGTCATCAGTCTCCTAGAACTTAGAACTACTTAAACCTAAAGACATCACACACATCCATGCCCGAGGCAGGATTCGAACCTGCGACCGTAGCAGTCCCGCGGTTCCGGACTGCAGCGCCTAGAACCGCACGGCCACCGCGGTCGGCCAGTAAAATATTAGGTAATGACATGTGTAGATTGTACCTGTTGCAGGATTTCTTTGTTTTATTAACAGAATCTTCCGTCGGTTCTTGGTAGAACAACATTATAACAAATGAAAAGCACCAGTTTTGCATTTGTTCTACAATATTACTTTTATTGTTAACCAGTTTTCGGCTTACAAGGCCATCTTCAGACATTTACTGAGTATTATCACCAACATTTAACTTATTTGGTGATAATACTCAGTAAATGTCTGAAGATGTCTTTGTTTTATATTTAAATGATATCCATCTTCTCCTTCCCATAGTATCAATGGATATTGCAAAGCGTCGTAAGTGCGATGACTGTCTTCAATCGTATGCACTGTGTTATCTCTGCGTTGGATTCGTATATCTCGACGTTCAAATGCGTCGCCAACCATAAGAACTGCAACTTCATTAATGGTCAGTGCATTATATCGGCCCGCGTGCTGCCCAGATGGTACTTTGTCTCCTTTGATGACGATCGCATAGTTGTCGTTTTGCAGTCTGTTTGAAACCGTAATGAACAACTGGACCAAGTGGTTGTGATTCTGTAAATACGGTTCTAAAATACCCACAATTTCTCGCTCCTCCATCTGCTGGATATGGTTGTACTGGCAGCGTGCGTTTATTTGCTGCTCCTCATCACCCATGAAGTAGATTTGCTGAAATTTTGAATCGGTATCAGGCATCGGCATTAAAGGACCAGTTTGATTATACACTTGGCCCTGAATCTTAAACGTTGATTGAAAATTGCGACCATCTTCATTGTGAACGATTTTTGTTGCTCCAAATGATGTCATTTGAAAGCACATATTGAATTTGCGAATTTTATGCAAAAACAATTTAGATTGTGATTTAGCTCCAGCCAATAGTGTTTTCAATGGTTCTGGCGGCGAATTCAGTGGTGGCAATACAACTTTTCCAGACGCGCAGCAGAAACCGGCCGATTCTCCTTTGTATTTGCGTGCATGACAGTGTTGGCATTGTTTGTTCATAGCACCGATTACAATTTGTGAATGTGACGAATAATCGATGTCCGACTCATATTCAAACGCAAGGAGAAGAAGTGATGCACATGTCAATGCGCGATACAGTTGCAAACGCTGTTGTTCACGTGTTCTGAATATGTCGGTGACTCGTTGACGGGCCAGTCTTTGTCTGAATGCATTAGCTCGAAGACGTTCGTTGCGTTGCTCTTGACTTTCATTAGCACGTCTAAATGCAGCCTGGTTTCTTAAATTTTCATTGTTCGCCAACTGATCTTCTGCCGAACTATTTAACCGACGGTTCTGGACTAATTGTGAATTCCGAGTCCGTCGACCAATATTTCCTCCTCGTCCACGTGGACGTTGCATTGTTTTATGTACGTAACTTATATATGTGTATAATACACTTAATGTTCACTGAAATGCGACACCTGAAATATCAAAAGACACCGTACAAAAAAATTAAAATGTCAAAATAACGAAACACACGTAACATAATACACTCAAATTAAAATGTCGAAAAATAAACGAAATCCTATGGACGTAATTTATATCTGAATATAATACGCTCAATATTGCACACAAAAATGAAACGCCACCTACTGTACTGATTTAAGAATGTAAATTTTCCAGGTTCCCACTGGAATACATAGACAAAAAATCCTTCAAGTCGATCCAGCCGTTTAGTTGCAGTATAGATAAATAACGTAGATACCGACTATAGCGCCAGCGCCATCTGCCGGGCTGATTTGTGAATCTAAACCATCCAGGGAGCCATCCAAGTGCATACAAAAAAAAAAAAAAAAAAAAAAAAAAAAAAAAAAAATCATTCAAATCGGTCCAGCCGTTTAGGACGAGTTCAGTGACATACACACGTACAGTAGAATTATATATATATATATATATATATATATATATATATATATATATATATATATATATATATATCACAGCTAGGCTGAAAGCCTCAAGGCAACGGTGGATAGACAAACATAAACAAGATGCAATACAAACAGCTGAAGGCCACAATAAAATTTTCAAGATTTTAAAATAAATTATCATAACCTTTCAAAGGCAGAAGGCCACAATGTTTAAGCCTGAAAAATAATTTTAAGAATAAGTTTCCAAGGCTGAAGGCCCATAATTAATTTTCCAAAATTAAAAAAAAATGGAACCATAAGCCTTAAGTTTTGAGTTGCTAAAACCGGACTAAAAGTAAAGATACAATGGCAATAACCTTTCAGCAAGTATCCACTTGCCAGAATTCAAACTTACTTACATAAAACACAGTAAAACCAACAATTTTTTATCATTGCCTATTATAGATTATAAACAGACAATTAAACACCGGTGAGAAAGACAGTAAAGACAACAGCACTCAGATGCCTCCAGGGGGTCGGTCTGCCCTCGTTCACTTAGGTGAGACAGGTGGTGAGCCCAACTACATTCGACCTGTCAGAATCCCAACCAAGGGACAGCCACGGACCGAACGACAAAACGACTTGCTTGCTAGCAATCGGTACATGAGAACTCAAACACAATATGTTACGGACGTAATTATCCACAATCAAATATGTATATGTATTAAGCTGTCAAAACTACACACCGTGTTGGACAGCGACAACAGGTGAGGAAAGGACACTACCTGAAATTACGTTAGTGGCCAGAGCAGGTAACCGGAACACTAACGGTCACAAGGCAGAAAATTCCACTGCTGCACTTGAACTGTAGTCAACCAATATGGTTAATTCCACCGCATGGCGGCTAAATTTCAGCAATACAAACACTCGGTGTTGCTCACAGGAAAACCTCCCCAAAAGCGAACCACCGAAATGAACGACACAACGTGAATGGATGTGACTTGGGAACTTAAAACACCTTTCAACTTTGACGTCCCGGGTCGGTGAGCTACGAAGCTCGTAGTGGTCGCACAGTTCCACACACGCTTCGACACTGTGCAGGGACCGCCAGCGGACCCAGGCGACTGCACCCCACGGACATATCCTCCCTGTTCCGCACCAACCGACCGACTAGTCTCAGAATGCCGACAACATCTAAAATAGTCGTCAGTGGAAATAACGCCAGCTTCACAGACAACCTGACAAACACTTGCACGAAGACCTGAACGTTACCCAACAGTAACTAAGGACGCATGAAGACAAATCGGGAGTCGATGCACACACACACACAGCCGAGTCATGCACGATCGGCGAGCCAAAACGCGTCGTCCGGTCAGACGACCGACCGACGATCCACAAAGACCGTGGCCCGACTCATGTGATGTGCGGCGGCAATGGTCGGGCGAGCCATGTCGACGCAGACCTCACTGCTCCAACCTGACTGCACTAGTGTCGCATTGCAACCCCCCGACTGGCAGGTCCGAACTGCGTTCCAGACGCGTTCCAACTGACTGACAGACCCGAACACGCGACCCGAAGAGCCTTACGACAGACGACGACCGTGAAGTGATAGCAGTCGTGAAAAGATACTACGACAGGGGATATATCGATACGCGCTGCTTGCACCGGTCATGGTCAGGCAAAGCAGCAACTCAGTGACAGTAGTGATTCAAATTAACGTAGTAAGGTGGAAGTACGTCAAAAACAGGGTGTAAAATACACGATGGCGGAAACAAGAGCCACGCACAGCTCAAATATATTCAAAGTTGCGAATACGAACAGCCATCCGCTGTGTAATGGACTCGAACACGGATTCCCCGATTATCGCGAGCGGTCGCCTTATCTTTTGGCTATCCAAGCTCGACTCACAACCAGACCCAAACTTCCATAGATCGTCAACCATGTATCTACAACCCATATTCGTACATACACTACATATATTTCCGTACAGGGGAGGCAATTTATTTGAAAGTCGAACGCCCAGTGTCGGTGGATAAGTGTGATATTGTAGTGCCTCTGTTATTCAAAATTACGATGCAGTGTCCCTTTGGACATGCATTACATCGTAGTTACATTGGGCGTGCGACTTTCAAGTAAATTGCCTCCCCTGTACGGAAATATACCGGGTGATCAAAAAGTCAGCATAAATTTGAAAACTTAATAAACCACGGAATAATGCAGATAGAGAGGTAAAAATTGACACACATGCTTGGAATGACATGGGGTTTTATTATAACAAAAAAAAAGTTATCAGGCCTTTTTTCTTCGAGGAAATACGTGATTCTGGTTTTGTAACTGCTACCGTGACGGGTGGGAGGTGCTCCGATATGTTATAGAATCGCATCATCCCCTGCCTGGCTGATAAACACCTGCTGGAACGTATGATGTTTATGCAGGATGGGGTTCCACCCCATATTGCTAGACGCGTGAAAGATCTCTTGCGTGCGTCGTTTGGTGATGATCGTGTGCTCAGCCGCCACTTTCGTCATGCTTGGCCTTCCAGGTCCACAGACCTCAGTCCGTGGGATTATTGGCTTTGGGGTTACCTGAAGTCGCAAGTGTATCGTGATCGAACGACATCTCTAGGGATGCTGAAGCCGGCCGCGCTGCAGTCCGGAACCGTGGGACTGCTACGGTCGCAGGTTCGAATCCTGCCTCGGGCATGGGTGTGTGTGATGTCCTTAGGTTAGTTAGGTTTAAGTAGTTCTAAGTTCTAGGGGACTTATGACCTAAGATGTTGAATCCCATAGTGCTCAGAGCCATTTTAACCATTTTGAAGGGATGCTGAACCGGACATGCTTTACAGCGCTGTTCACAACATTATTCATCGACTACAGTTATTGTTGAGGGATGATGAAGAACATATTGAGCATTTCCTGTAAAGTACATAATCTTTGCTTTGTCTTACTTTGTTATGCTAATTTTTGCTATTCTGATCAGATGAAGCGCCATTTGTCGGACATTTTTTGAACTTTTGTATTTTTTGGTTCTAATAAAACCGCATGCCATTCGAAGCAATTTGTACCTCTCTACCTACATTATTCCGTGATTTATTCAGTTTGCAAATTTATACTGACTTTTTGAACATCCGGTATGTAGTATATCTACGAGTACAAATAGTACGCACATGGTTGACGATATATGGAAGTTTGGGTCTGGCCATGAGTCGAGCTCGGATATCCAAATAATAAGGCGACTGCGCCCGATAATCGGGAAATCCATGTTCGAGCCCCGGTCCGGCACCAATTTTTCACTGTCGTCATTCCATTGCACAGCAGATGGCTGTTCATATTCGCAACTGCGAATAGATTTCATGTATTTCATGGCGGATAAGTTGCCTCAGTGCCTGTTCGTTTGGGCTTGCTTGCTTGTCCGAAGGAACATTGCATCGTTGTTCGGAGTAACACAGGCACTGGAATGTCGTACCACTCCTGGTTGTCGGGAAGTATGAAGGGCAACAGTCCGGTTGGTATCTCTTCACTATCCGGGGAGTCTCCGGACACGTCATCGGGCTAGAATCCCATTACTCGAGTAGAATTGTCTTCAGTAATCAGTCTCGCTTTGAACTGAGTCCCTATCTCCAGCGAAAACGTGTCTGGAGACGCCCCGCATTGTTGTCTGTCATACGGCCAGACAACCAAGTTCGATGGTCTGGGTTAGCACTTCTTGTCAGTGCAGGACCCCTTAGGTCGTCATCCTTGCAGCACGCCGGTACGTCAACAGTATTCTACGCCCCGTTTTGATGCCATTCATCGCATGCCATCCTAGGCCTTCATTTCCGCAAGATAATGTCCACCCGCACGGGGTGAGAGTTTCTGCTGCTTGTCTTCGTGTCTGCCAAACCCCACCATAGCCAGCAAGGTCGCTGGACTTTCCCCGAATTCAGACGTTTGAAACGTTAGGGGCTTGGCCCTCCAATTAGCTTCAAAATGGCTCTGAGCACTATGGGACTCAACTGCTGTGGTCATAAGTCCCCTAGAACTTAGAACTACTTAAACCTAACTAACCTAAGGACAGCACACAACACCCAGCCATCACGAGGCAGAGAAAATCCCTGACCCCGCCGGGAATCGAACCCGGGTACCCGGGCGTGGGAAGCGAGAACGCTACCGCACGACTCCAATTAGCTTCAGATTTTGGCGATCTGACGCACCAACTGGACAGCATTTGGCACGATGTCCCTAAGGAGGACGCCAAACAACTCTGTCACTCAACGCCAAGCAGAATAACTCCTTGCGCTAGGGCCAGAGGTGGACGATTACGTCATTGACTTAATTTGTTAAGCACTTTGTCTTGAATAAATCTTTCACTTTTCCGAAATTGTAGTCATTAGTGGTGCGTCGTTTTTATATCTTAGAGTATATATAGGAGGGAACACAAAACTTGTGCTATTGCAGTTCCATCTTTGATGTAAATCAGATTACAGTAGTACCTTCACAGGTCTCAAACTAGCGTATAATGTGTGGTTATATTAAGAAATATATAATGGCCGCAGGAATACAAAATGATATCGTAGTTGTCTTTGGACTAGTCTATTCTCATACGTGATTTGGTATAGAAGTTACTGCAGGAAATGTTGAGCTGATTTGCAGGTCCTGCGGAGGGAAGAATCATTACGGAAAATTCTGAGAGAACTAAAACAGATAGAGGTAGTAGTGGGGCTACTAACTGGACTATATTCTAATTAAATTTAATGATACTCGAGTGTAATTTGTACGTTTTCGCGTCTGATTTAAGGTTCTGTGTTCGTTTTAATTATCTTCTCCGTTGTGGGATCTGTGAACCATGGAATGTAAACCAATTAGCTAGTGACAGCTGAACCATAGGCGTCGGTGAAGATGTGTTTGTTTCCAGCAGACTTTGAGCTGACGATCAAAGATTCAGGCGACGGCTAGTGCTATAGCTCTTTTGAGTGGCTTCATAATACGGCGATTGCTATTGGCAGCATTTCATCTTGTACTTTCGCAAATACATCATTTTAAAGCGTAATAATATCCTTACTTCGTATTCCACAATTTCCCAACTTTCGTAAGATGTATTACAGCATGTACTTTCTCTCTTACACAAAACTTGCACTAATGCAATTGTGTCTTTTATGTAAAATAGATTATAGTAGTATCTTCACAGACTCCAAATTAGCGTACAGCAATATGTGTGGCCATATGAAGAAATATATAATCGCCACTGGAAGACAAAGTGACAACGTAGTTGTGTTTGGACTTGTCTGGCTACATACGTGATCTGGACATAATGTACACAGCCACGGGTTGTGATAGGTTTACTAGATTACGTACAACGTTTTTTTTCGATCTGAACGGCTTTCGCTACGGTTCTGTAATTTTCACGTTGGCCGCAATCTGTTTCATCCTGGCATACTGAAAATTTGGTGATAAATTTAGACGATCATGCGGTTTCTGGGAAGCGTCGTATTCTGTGCACCCACAGAGTGCTCCCTGTGTACTCACAGCAGCAGTTCCAGATGACACCTAAACCCTGACTAGAACAGAAGAGCAACAGATTCTTTCCCAGTTAGCAATTCTATTTTTCGCCTACGACCGTTGGTTACAAGGTGTATCTTCTCCTTCTGACAGTCTGTCTTACGCACTAGTTCCCTGTTTTGGATTTAGCAAATCCCTAACAACAAATTTAGTGTAGTAATACATTCAGATTCTCCGGATACCTAGCTCCGTAATCACTGAAGCTCGCAGGTAAACCAGGGACCAGCCATATGAGCCCTGCCTAGCGTTTGTCTGCTGTGTCTGCCTCTGCGTTTTCACGCCCCTATTAAATCATGGATTGGATGTTGTACCTTTATATGTGTAATTTTATTCTAGGAAATACCATAAATATTTCATACGACTCTTAGCTATATTTTCCGTAAAGAGGATAATTAACAGGTTTGATTTATTGTTATCACTGCAGAATTCTACCTAGCGTACCACTGGACTCTTCACGAAATCCGCAGTACATAAATAAGACAGAGCAATTTTTTGCAGATCTCGGAACAATCGACGTCCAGTATAAGTGGAAAAGGGAAGAAAGATTACGCTGTAACATCCGGTTGAAGTCGACGAAATCTAAATGAAGCTTTAGTGTGTAATGAACGCATGGGGGGAAGAACACCTGCCGCATCATTGATCTTTGAATCGGCCCTAGGCAATCCAGGATAACCTCAAAAGTCTTGGACGGGTCTGAACATTGCTCTTCCGAATTAAAATGCACGCAGCACATGACTGGTTGGTATGTGACTGTATTAATGCACGAGAAGTTCAAGTCCTTTTTTATGATAGAGAGATATACTAAAATGAAGACCAGTACCACTAAATCAGTTTGTTGCAAAATGGAATGAATCTTTCACTTTGTTGCAAAGTGTGCATCGCTTTGGAACTTTCTCGCTAATTATATACCTAATAGGGACTGGAACCAAGAACGCGGTTCTAGGCGCTCAGTCCGGAACCGCGGGACTGCTACGGTCGCAGGTTCGAATCCTGCCTCGGGCATGGATGTGTGTGATGTCCTTAGGTTAGTTAGGTTTAAGTAGTTCTAAGTTCTAGGGGACTGATGACCTCAGATTTTAAGTCCCATAGTGCTCAGAGCCATTTGAACCATTTTAAGTCTAGGGGACTGATGACCTCAGATGTTAAGTTCCATAGTGCTTAGAGCCATTCGAACCATTTTTCGAACAAAGTTACAAGAAAAGCAATGGCAATGGTTAAAGTTCCCTTGGTGGCCCAAAATTTGCAACACAAATTTTTTGCTTCTTTTCTGGATAGAAAAAGAATTTATTTGGGGGCCGGCCGTGGCGACCGAGCGGTTCTAGGCGCTTCAGTTCGGAACCGCGCGACTGCTATGGTCGCGGGTTCGAATCCTGCCTTGGGCATGGATGTGCGTGATGCCCTTAGGTTAGTTAGGTTTAAGTAGTTCTAAGTTCCAGGGGACTGATGACCTCAGATGTTAAGTCCCATAGGGCTCAGAGCAATTTGAATTTATTTGGGGGATGAGGCACCTTGTATATTTATCACATACAGCTATGTTGGCATGCAGAAGTTTAATTGAGAAGCAGATAGAGACGTGGACGTACCATATTTTATTTTGGTGTATTTGCGTGCTTAATAGTATTGCATTTAAGAGTAGTGCAGTAAGAACTGATCATACCTTTACACGCGAATGAAAATTGTGGCAATGTAGTTGTAAAAGTAATTTGATAACAGAACAGGCGATAAATTTGTTGGGTATGAAAAAGTTTACTCGAGTTGATGGATAGTGCGAGAAAGAAACGGGAGCGCCAGCTCTCTCCGCCTACCGGGCCCTGCACGCCCGCTCCCCGGGCACCGCCGGAGCCGCCTCCGCCTCGGTCACGCCCCGCACCTTGCCGGCGCCAGGCCACAGACTGACAGCCGTGATAAATGCCGCCACACCGCAAGGCTGCGTTTATATTTATACAGCGGTCAGACCTATCAAAAGTTAATCTCTCCCATATATCCACTGGCTGTTGACTGCCGAGACCTTTCCGGGAGCCGACACCGCCGAAAACATCGATCAAAATTATCACGGCCTTCGGCAGTGGTGCTACACAGGTAGCACCTAGTGAAGTTCGCCTTTTGCTCCTGTTTCCATGAAGAAGGTGAAATATGATGGCAGAGACACATTTGTAGCTGACGTGTTGCCAAGTCCACGTCGTAATGTAAAAAAAGAGGGTTTCTGCAATGAGCGAACCAGAAAGTTTAGCTGGTTTACGGTGTCATAGGACAGAGTGTCACTTGTGAGTTTGAAAGTTTCTTTTTATGGTCCTCATATCTCACCAACTGGCTGTGATAGTCCAACAAGTAGAACAGTAGACTTCAGTCCTGGAGATCCCGGTTTCAATGCCAGATACTGGGGTGGACTTTTCCTCGTTCCAATACCTCCAGGACGACCAGAGACAAATCCATTCAACTTGTTATCAAATTAATGAAGCGGATCTTTACCTCGGTCAGATTGTAAGTAGCGTGTTTGTATGTTTGCAGCGCTATAGACTGTGTTAATATCGCGGACAGCGCTCTGCGCCCTCGGCAAGAGATTCTGTGTTTAGATGGACTAGCAGTTAGTGAAAGAATAGGGAAGTGAATGGACATGATCTTCTTAGTGGAGACTCTGTGTTGTTAGGAATTGCATTGTAAAGTGAGACACAAGGAAATGTAAAATGAGGATGGATGTTGCTGGTAAGCCGGCCAGAGTGGCCGAGCGGTTCTAGGCGCTACAGTCTGGAGCCGCGCGACCACTACGGTCGCAGGTTCGAATCCTGCCTCGGGCATGGATGAGTGTGATGTCCTTAGGTTAGTTAGGTTTAAGTAGTTCTAAGTTCTGGGGGACTGATGACCTCAGAAGTTGAGTCCCATAGTGCTCAGAACCATTTTGTTGCCAGTAATGTTTGGGTTGTGGAATTATTGACAACCATATTATTTTTGGAACTGGATGTCACATGATTAAGGTAAAATCTGCGAAATACATTGTTTGCTCTTCAACAAAATCTTTCTTTTCTAACCATATGCCCCCTAGTATTTAAAGCCTATAGTAGTTAGAATCTTATTATTTAGCGGGCTGTATTTGCTGCTTGCTGTAGTTTCTGTAGTTCGGGTTATGAAGATTTCCTGTGAGGTAAGTGACTTATGAAAAAGTGTGGGCTATTATTAGGATTTATTCTAATTCAGGGCCATTCTTTTGAGTTAATTATTTGAATCATGTTGTCATTTTAGAGCAATCGGATTGCGTTGCGCTTGTATATTGTGGGTAATAAATGAATAGGTTAAGTTTGAGTCGTCCTAGTCAGGGAAAGTTCTGTAGGTCAGTATTGTAACGATAAAAGTAAGTACACATTCAGCAGTTTCAGTACAAACTAAGAAGTTTCACGCACTCAGTTGCCGGCCGGAGTGGCCGAGCGGTTAAAGGCGCTACAGTCTGGAAACGCACGACCGCTACGGTCGCAGGTTCGAATCCTGCCTCGGGCATGGATGTGTGTGATGTCCTTAGGTTAGTTAGGTTTAAGTAGTTCTAAGTTCTAGGGGACTTATGACCACAGCAGTTGAGTCCCATAGTGGCTCTGAGCACTATGGGACTAAACATCTATGGTCATCAGTCCCCTAGAACTTAGAACTACTTAAACCTAACTAACCTAAGGACATCACACAACACCCAGCCATCACGAGGCAGAGAAAATCCCTGACCCCGCCGGGAATCGAACCCGGGAACCCGAGCGTGGGAAGCGAGAACGCTACCGCACGACCACGAGATGCGGGCAGTCCCATAGTGCTCAGAGCCATTTGAACCATTTTGAACCCACTCATTTATTTCAGTAGACAAAAAAGCAAAGAAATTTCAAAATGGCAATCGAGTCAGTGGGCCACCCGATACCACCTCATAGCGGTGATAGGCTGCAATCTTCCTGTAGTCAGGCCAATATCATGGTCACGGGCTGGCGCCACAGATAGAGATACATCTCGCCAACGAATGGTCAGGATAACACTGCAACGCATTGCAGGTGTTCCCCTGCAGCAAACACGTCTGTCTGCTATGCTTAGCAAATGCTTTATACGGAATAGTATAACAGCATCATTAACTGGTAAGTCCTCTAGGATTTCAGCCTCCTATTTCGGAAAGATTTTTCTTATTCGTACTCACTGAGCCGTGGCGGCTTCCGTAAGGGCACACGCGTGATCCTACTCGCGTTCCATCAACTCTGGCCTTCGTTGTATCGTCTTTGCTGGGCTATGTGTTCCCTCTGAGGCTGTGTGGTGGTGAGTGGTGTGTCGGACACGGAGCTGGACGAGTGTGCCCGAGAGCTCGGCGTCCTGGGGATTGTAGCGAGTTTACATCACAGACCGCTGTGCTGTGGGGGCCCGCGTTTTCCTGCAGAGTTGACGGTTGCTACCGGCTAGTTTAGTTGGCAAGGAGCGGCTCTCGCCGCGTGCAATATGGTAACGACGTGTGGTGCTAAATACGCAGAGAACTAGTGAACAACTTGCTAGCTGCCACGAGTTGCAGGGCAGTATTATCCGGTGCGTACCTGGAGTCCTGAAGCTATTGGGCAGTTTGACATTTGTTTAAATAATCTATGAAGACTGTTTAGTAAGTACTAAAAGATTCTTAGTTCTACCCGGTGTGAGCTGGTCAGCAATCCAGTTTCTTAATGCCTTTCGGTGACCCTTGTGGGGCTGTGTGTCTCAATCCGGAGGTTTCTGTATGGGCCAAACTAGTATTTTGCAATGTTAATCTTGCACTGCTGATTGCCTTTGTAGACATGAAAAAGGCATTTGATAACGTTATCTGGCAAGAGATGTTCAGAGTGCTGAGGAAAAGTGGAATAAAGTACAAAGACATCCGTGTGATACTCAGTTTCTATAAGAATGAGGTGGCAGTGATTAGGAACTGTCGCCAGGAACAAGAAGCAAATATTATGAAGGAGGTAAGGCAAGGACGTGCTCTCTCTCTCCTCTTATATTCAATGCTTACATCCAGGAAGCTATAGACCAAGTTCGAGAAACTACTGAGGTGGGGATCAAAATTAATGGGCAGAAGACAGACATGCTACGTTATGCAGATGATATTGCTATAGTCACAGAGACAAAAGAAGATCTAGAGGAAGTCCTCAGAACAATGGAAAAAATTCTATGCAATCAGTATGGAATAAGAATAAACAAGAAAAGGACTAAAGTGATGGTATGCAGTACAGGAGCAGAATATGAACCTCTGAGAATGGGAATTGGAAGAGAGGAGCTGGAAGTGATAGAGGAATTTACTTATCTGGGAAGCAAAATCACAAGAGATGGTAGAAGCCGGAATGAAATTGTGACCAGAATATAGAAGGCCAAAACTGCATTTAATCGGAGAAGGAACTTACTCACCAGCTGAAAATAAGGAAACATATGAAAGGTTTTGTTTGGAGTGTGGCCCTATACGGATGTGAAAGTTGGACAATTGGAAGAGAAGAGAGAAGACGGCTATAGGCCCTGGAGGTTTGGTGCTATAGAAGGGTGATGAAGATAAGCTCGAGAGACAAAGTAACAAATGAAGAGGTGCTTAGAAGAGTACAGGAAATCAGATCTCTGTGGAGGCACATCCAAACAAGAAGAGAAATTTTTAGGGCACATCCTACGACACAACAACATCATTGGAACAATAGCAGAAGGAGCTATTGAGGGAAGGAATCGGCGGGGGCGACCAAGGATATCACACAAGCAACAGATCATGAATGATGTTGGATGTAACACATACTTGGAAATGAAGAGGAAGGCATACAGAAGAATGGCGCTCTGCTGCAAACCAACTTCAGGGTTGAACACTAAAAGAAGAAATCTTGCTCTTGAAATCATAGTTTGTTATTACTGCGTATTTGATAATCCTGACTGTAATTTCTGTTTGTTGTAGACCTCATGGCCCTTCCTGGGGGGAATTTGGATTTGGCTTGTAGCTAAAGTTGTGTGCGCTCAGCCTAAAGGTACGCACATGTGGATCGTGTGTGTGTGTGTGTGTGTGTGTGTGTGTGTGTGTGTGTGTGTGTGTGTGTGTGTGTATGCGCTTGTATTTGGAGATTCTCTTACTCCGTGTTGAGGAGCCCTTGAGGTTATAATTGTACAGTTTAATCGACCATTTGCCATTTGGTGCGTACACCAATTACAGTGTCTATTAGTCCCTAAGTGACCCCAGTACAGGTATACTTTGACGTTTTAAATTTTGTTTGAATTTTTATGTAATTATTCTTTTAAATGACCTTGTACATTGCTTATTGTTGTTGCTGTATTGGTTAACTTGGAATGTTATGAGCGGGCCGCTCCCATACTGAACTTTTAATAGTTCAATTTTCTATTTCCCATTTAAGTATTACTGTGTAAATTTTTATCAAATTTGTTTTGCTGGTTGTTATTTTGTTTATGTTGACAGCCTTGTTTCAGCAGCGGTTGACGCTTTGCTGTTCTGCTGGTCCGTGGCAGGGACGCGCTTTCCTTCTGCTCCGGCGGCCTTCCCGCCATCACACGAAGCCTGGGTGTTGACAGGTCACACACGATTGTTCGCATCTCCAGCTTCAGCATCAAGTTGAGTGCTTTGTCGTTATTCTTTTGGTATCGTGCCAGAGCTGGGGCGTCGCCAGATTAGGGAGTAATTGAGTCAGTATTTCTGTTACTGTAAGGCCTTTGTGGGCATGTGATGAAAGTCTTTGGGCAAACTGAGTACTGAGTTTCTAGATTTCTTTAAAAAATTGAGAGGTCAATTGTAATGATCATTTTAATTGTGTTTTAGGAGTCTGGTAGTTTATTTAAGTACTTAACGTGATTTACGTGGAACAGGGTTGTGGCCAATCAGTGAAGTACTAGTGTTGCTTCGGCCTTACATGTAGATAGTCTTGGGCAGCTTGGCCGTATCGTGTCTATATAAGAGCAGAATAACCAGTGGAGATTTATGCATTTTAATGTCTTTATTTAATGTTTGTTGAATGTGTATTCAAGTCCTGTTGTGGGATTAGCCCATATTTGTGATCTAGCTGGGGGGACAGATTGCTATTTAAGGTTTATTTAATTAATTAACTGTTTGTAATAGGGCCAGCATGGTGTTGCAAAGTTGACAGTTTGGAGTACTACTTGCAATTTTATATACAATTGAAATGTTCTTATACATTGTGAATTTAATTTAAAAATCTTAGCTATTTGTATGTATTTCGCAAGAATCTTACTGTCAGCTGGTTCATGATACATTTTTTTTACTGAATAAAAATATTTGTTTCGGAATTATCATGGACGCATCAAGTTCGGCCTCCTTCCACGTGTTTTCCTTAAATTAATCCTGATCCATGTTCTTGGTCTCACTCCTTAGATATCTTTCTGTTTCAGGCTGTGAATAACTTCAGTAAAGTGTAACTGTTAAGCGACGATGGCGAGTTGCTTGAAGAGTGTGGGGAAGGGGTTGGGTAACGGAGAGAAGAGGTAATTTATTGCCGTATTTCTTTAGACTTGTCACCCAATATTCGAGGCCGATTCGATTTACAATACGAATACCATAGATCTTAAATCGAAATTTTGAAATTCAATGTAGAATATCGATATATTCCACGTAATTCTCCAAACCCCGAACTTAACGTGCGAGGGCCATTCAGTAAGTAATGCAACACATTTTATTTCAGAAAGCACTTCGGTTTTGTTAAGAAATTCCAGTATACAATATTATTTCCCCTCTACAAAACACTGTATTTCAACATAATCTCCTTTCAGGGCGACGGCCTTACATCACCTTACAGGGAGGCTATATGGCTGCTTGGTACCACTCTACTGGTCGACGTGGGAGCCACCGTCTTGCTGCATCAATAACCGCCCAATCATCCACTTACTGCTTCTCCCGGAGCGCATTCTTCGTTGGGCCAAACATATTTTTCGGAAGGTGCGAGATCCGAGTTGTGGGGCGTATGAGGAACAACAGTCCAATGAAATTTGTGTGCTCCTCTCGGGTGCACAGACTTGTGTGAGGCCTTGAATTTTCATGGAAGAGGAGAGGATAGTTTGCATTTTTGTGGCAACTAACACACTGCAGGAGTTACAGCTGTGTGTGGTCGATCGGCACGCGGGAGATCGGACCATTTGCACGACATTGTTGCGATAGACGCCTTACCCAACGACTCACCGACCTTTGTTTCACTGGCAGGTCTCCGTAGACACTCTGCAAGCGACTATGAATATATACGATGCTCTGGTTTTCCGCCAAAAGCAACGCAATGACAGTTCTCTGTTTGGAACGCACCTCCGTTACAGATGCCATCTTGGATGCTATCTACAGCGCCGCTGCCTTCAGAAATTCATGAAGCTATACAGGCTGATGAAATTTCGTATCTTTTTAACCGAAATTGGCGGAGAAAAAATTTGTTGATTACTTATTGAATGCTTCTCGTATATTGTGCTTCCCAATATCGTTTCCGATGTGCGAGTTCAGTTTTTATTAGGAGCCAATTGCGTCTCGTTCCTCTCTTCCGAAAGAATATATTGTTTTCAAGAACGCTTTGGCCACTGGAAAATATTTGATGTTGCAACCCCATAATCTTTGTTCTTTACTGCGAGTTTATTGTTTAAGAGAAATTGTGTCTATTTGATACAGCACGGTTAGGCTGGCCATAAAAATAGCTTCCCGTCCAGTCTGTGAGGAACATATTTAAAAAACTGACTCCGATCCTGTGTCTGTCTACAGCAGTCAGCACTTCCGGACAGTGTTTTCACTACGTAATATGGAACTCAGGAAACTTTCGTGTTGAAGCATAACTGTCTGTATGAGTTCAAGTTGAAAAGTAAGACTGTTTGGACCATATAAAAATGATTGAGAATTTATGCAAAATCTAGTTTACTGACAACATTCACTTTCCCAAAACAAAGACAGATATAAATTATGCTAAACAAGTTTTGGTTGTAAACTGTAAACAACTAACAGTTGGTTTAAAACCGCGATGGACAAGAATCCTAGGTGGCAGAAGGGAGTCAAGAACTCTGGCCCTAAAACTGTGGGTAATGCAATCTGAATTGATCTGACCCTCAGCAGACTTTGATTCATAATATACAGAAGTTTCTCAATATAGGTGCAGCTGAGAGCAAGTGGCGATTGTGATCTGTACGCTCTGACAACGCTGGAGCGGCAGTACGTTATCCTGTTTGCTTCGTGCAGCGATGTAACTTGCACCTGGCGAGGTGAGACGTGAGGCGGTACCTGTCAATCGATCGCGGCCACGAAAGAAATGCAAAAATCTCACGGTATAGCGATCAGGCAGACGGGTAAAAACTTCTACCAGTGCCCTGAAATCATGGTAGATTTCAGTGTCGTAGCAAAGACCAATTTGGCTCACTTATACGACAGAGCGCACTTGGATACCAAACGTCAAGACTGGTAAACCAAAAACGAATGTGTGTCCTCAGCAATCGAGTAGTCCGAGGCGTTTGAAGCCACAGTGTCGGTACACACCACAGGCTCCTCAGCCTAAATTCTCGCAAATGAAGTCAGTCTCAGGATAGGTCCCAAGCACCAACCACACATACCAGAGCATCGACCACAAGTCCTCTTATCAGACCAAAGTGGAGTATCCGAGTGCCTCGCCCCTTTTCAGAAAAAAAATCTTTTTTCCCTCAAAGTGCACCTACAACACCGCCTTCTCGTCGTCTTGAGCCAATCATAGGGGTCTAGAGACGGTAAATCTCCCCTCACACACGACAGCACAAACTCCTGTCGAACGAGGGCAAGAGTTAAGAAACCTGCGTCTCGGGAAAAAGAAGAAACCGCCAATTACTGGCCTTTTTAAGATTTTGTGGAGGGGGAAGAATTTTTTCCGAAGTTGCTTCGCTTCCTTCAGCAACAAGCGAACAGATACTATCTTAAAGATCTTTATCTAAATCGCCTGTGTGATGAGGTGTAATAAAGATTTTATCTCTAAACGTTTCTCAGACGCCAGAGTTTCTTACGCAACCGAGGCGGTCAATGGAAGTGGGTCACACGTCTATTTGCAGTATGGGCGACACGAAAACTTGTGAATTTTTACTACGCATGGCTCTGCACTGTGTAGACACGTCCCTTCAGTCCGTCGCCCCCAGCCCAGCCTTCAGCTCGCGCCAATGCAGGTATAGCAGCATTGTTCTGCTGGAGACCTGTCTCGACGAGAGGCTACTCCTTCTGCCCTGTACTCCTGTGGGCCTTTCCCGCAAGATTTACAGAGGGATGGGCTCGCCGCCAATTGCTTTCAACTCTAAAAATGCCGTTTCTATGAGCTAAGAACCGTAAAAATACCTCATGCTTTTAGCGCCCTACAAGGCTCTATCAACGTCTCCTCAGACCATTAACTTTCTAGAGCCTCGCTTAAAGTGCGTCAGGTTATAACAAAATCATTAATATTTTCTGTATAAGAAAAATAGGTGAGAGAGTAACTTGTCCCCTCTCAAAGTATCCAGCAACATGGTCAGAGTATGTTTGATCGTTTAGATTCGCATTTCGTAGCATTCTGAGGCAACGAACATTCAGTAGCGTTTCACCAACATGTAAAGGAGCATCCTTCAATAGACGGTCAGCTACGATCACGACCCACGCATCTTGCATTAACGGGGTTTTCCTCTTCCTCTGTCTCATTTGCTCCCAGGTGTCAGTTATTTAATATTATGGGATGAAATACTGCCAGAAATGGTCCTTTCAAGCTCTAATTTGCTTATGTTAAGCAGCAACATGTCCCAAAGCCTTGAAATCTACACAATTCATTAATTTAAAACCAGTGTTTGTCATCGCTCCACTGTTCAACTCATTTATGTAGTGAACATAATAATAGACGTTTCTATTCGGTCGAATCTGAGCTCTCAAAAATATTTCTGATTGTTGTTACTATGCCTACCCTTCATATCTGTGCTCCTTATAATTAACAAATTATATTACGCGGTGGGGAAAATGCCAGTAACAAATAAATGAAAACTATGCCTAGTCGCCAAGATCGTAAACAATACGGTAATCGGTGACTTTCGGTGGACTCTGTAGTCGCGGGAACTGGCTAGTCCACATACAACACTGCACTGTACCACAACAACTACATAACCCAGTGTATATGTTACCTAGCTTTATAGCTATCAAAGGCTTTGCGGTTTAAACCAGGTCAATCAAGCATGGTGTAACAACTAGGACTCTTAACCTTCTCTTGCCAACCAAAAACTGATGCTCCAGCCTTTTCCCAGTTCCAGGATACGAACCTATTACTTCTATATCGTACAACATAGCACTAAGGAGCACTGGAGTTATTTCACTGTGGCAGCAGTTCACAAAGGAAACTAACGATAACGAAGTGATGCAAGTAGAGGCGAATCGGCGAGGAGGGCAGCTGCTTCTCCAGGCGGGCGTCTCCTATGTAAGGCATCCCGCCCTGGGCCTCGCCATTTTAATTAACCGTTGTTTCTTCTAGTTTTCCGAAATAGTCGGCTGCAGTTAAACAAGAACAAATAAAAATAAACAACAAAATATAACTGACCTCAGAGACAAAAATTTTGTAGCCTGAACAAGTTTGTCATTAATTTCGAGCTGCTTTTCAGTAGACCGCAGGACAGGAATCACGTAGCATCCTGCAGACAAGAAACACCGTAATATCATCACATTCAGCAAGTGCCTCTCAGCTGATTAATCCTCAACAAGTTCTTTGGTCCTGAATCTAATAATCCGTTCAGTGTGTGCCGTGACCTTCAGTAGAGTTCATCTACCCCGTAGTTTCTTCCCCTTAATATTCTCAGCCCGCCCAGTTAGCTGAGCGGTCTAACGCACGGCTTTCCGGAGTGGGAAGGAGCGCATGGTCCCCGGCACGAATCCGCCCGGCGGACTTGTGTCGAGGTCCGGTGATCCGGCCATTCTGTGGATGGTTTTTAGGCGGTTTTCCATCTGCCTCGGTGAATGCGGGCTGGTTCCCTTATTCCACCTCAGCTACACTATGTCGGCGATTGCTGCGCAAACAAGTTCTCCACGCACGCGGACACCAGCATTACGCTACCACGCAAACAAAGGGGTTACACTCGTCTGGTGTGAGAGGTTCCCTGGGGGTTGGGGGGGGGGTCACCGGGGGACAAGCCGCACAGTAACCCTGGGTTAGGTGTGGGGAGGCGGAGGGGTGAAGTGGACTGCGGTAGTCGCCGTGGGGTTGTGGACCGCTGCGGCTGCGGCAGGGACGGAGCCCCTCCGTTGTTCCTATGTCCCCGGTTAACATACTATGCAATAAAATAACACTCTGAGGTCGCCAGAGTTCTCTTCGGTAGAAATCAGTAGTTGCAACTGGCCCTGTGCCAGGAAGGTTGTTCTTGATCTGATAGAGCCAGGTGGCGCAGTGGTAGGAGCACTGGACTCCAATTCTGGTGGGACGGATTTCTAATCCCCGTCTAGTCATCCTCATTTCTCATTTTCAGCAGTGCTAGTCTTGCAGGAGACCTTTTGTGAAGCTTGAAAGGTAGTAGGTGAGGTCGAGGACGGGTCGTGAGCAGTACTTTGCTAGTTCAGATAACAAATTTGTATCCAATGTTTTGGAGTCAAATGGGAAAAAAGTCGGTAGACCACAAGAAAAAATTAAAAATAAATTAAAGAAAAAATGCTTCAAATGCCTCTGAGCACTATGGGACTTAACTTCTGAGGTCATCAGTCCTCTAGAACTTAGAACTACTTAAACCTAACTAACCTAAGGATATCAAACACATCCATGGCCGAGGCAGGATTCGAACCTGCGACCGTAGCGGTCGCGCGGTTCCGGACTGTAGCGCCTAGAACCGCCCGGCCAGTACGGCCGGCTACATTAAAGAAAGTTCTCCGTAATCGGTGCATCGCTGGATCGAGACCAGCTCAACAAACTACAACAAAAAAGAAAAAAAAAACGTGGGTATAGCACTTCCCAGCAAATGGCGAAGACTGGGAGACTGGAAGTTATACTTACACAAGATATGTCTTCTCGATTTCTACCGTTGGTCTTGGTTTGACGTCAGAACTTGTTTCAGTCATTCTACTAGTGTGGATTTCAGGTCACCTGTTAGGTACGCACTGACTCATTCAGCCCGTTGTTGAACTGGCTAGTGTTAGCGGAATTCCTCTAGACTTGCACTGCGTACTCTGATCCAGACCTGATTCGTAACGTTTTTTCCTAACGTCTGATCCACTTGCTATTTATCACACGAATGCATCGTTGCTGAAGGCAACAGCCTGCGCTCTGGGTGATCACAGTGTAGCGGATGCGTGTGCGGGCCTCCGCGTTTGACGATCCCACGGCCCACGGTGGGGCGCGGACACGTGCGGACAGGTGCGGCCGGGCTCGGCTGCGGCTGCGGCCGCGGCAGATTGCGAGCCGCGCTCGAGTTTCAGCTGCTTCCCGCGCCAGCATCCGCTTCCGCCGCGCGCAGCGCGACACGTCACCATTTTTAACGGGCTTCCGCCGCCCGCAGCAGGTGGACTGCCGGAGCGCGCCATCTGCGGCGCTGGCCGCGGCACGCCGCGAGCCGCCCTCAGGGGTCCACACATGGTCCACAGAGTATTTCGCGTGCTCTGACGAGCAATGTATTGGACTAGGTGCAGCTTGTATTTAGAACTGCGAGTCGGAGCCAATCAGAAACGCAGATTAAGGTTTAATTTGCAACAGTGTGTTGTAGAAATAATTACGGGGAAGCATTTCGAATTTTTTCCACACGAATTTAAATAAGATCAGCTTGCTTAGAACTGTGTTATTTTTCATACAGGTAATAGCTAAGGGTGGAAGTTGTGACGTCGTTGGCATTCGTTACGTCACATACAAAAAAATTACATATATATTTTATACATTTTTATTTTTAATTTTTCAGCATGCTTCTTTCTCTCAAGGATATTGTCTTTTCTTATCACTTTTACTTACGTGCATAAGTAAATATGAAACGGGTTCTTGAAGGGCTTCAGTTATTCATGTACCAACTTCAGATTTTGAACGTGATGACTAAAACATAGTTGCCGTTAACTGAATTGACTATAATTTTGTTAATTTCTATTTATTGATTGCAAAGCAAGGCTTGAGATAATTTCGATTGTTGCCGTGGAGCGGCCAAGATAAAACTTACCGAACTCATGGAATCTGTATAGTTTAAAAACATGAACTTTAACGCAAATTAATTATCTGTTGCAATTTAAAAAGGTTCTTATAACGAAATCTCTCGCATTTACAGTTACTGTTAACACTGAAAAATAAATAACTACTTCGGCGCGTAATGGCCGACCAGAGGCTGCATCGGAGGATCAGCTTCTCGCAGCGCAAATTACTGAAAAAATGCTTATTAAAAATAGTTAACTGCTGCGAGCATTTGAGGTGACAACTATTACAAAGAAATTCATTTTGTAGTAATAATAACAAGTTTATTTTAGCAATAAATACGAATAACTTACATAAAATGTGTGTAGCCGCTCAATGGCTGCCTTCTGTATAGCGAAACAAAACAGTGTGTGTGTACCACAAAATACGGGATTCCTCCTCGGCCGTACAATCGCGTCTCTTTCGATCCTTTTTAATTTTCATACACATGAAATAAAGATGCTACTGTTTGATTATCGCTGCATATCAATTGTTTCAAGAACATTAACTATATCTTTTACACTAATTATATTCATCAAATACTTACTTACGGTTTACAACCGATAAAAATGTCAATATTTATGTCACGTACCGTCACAAAGTGAAGCTGTGAGGGCGGATCGTGAGTCGTACTTGCGTAGCTCCGGTAGAGCACTTTCCCCCGAAAGGCAGAGTTCACGAGTTCTAGTCTCTGTCCAGCACACAGTTTGCATTTGTCATAATTTTTCGTATCAGCGCACACCCCGTTGCAGGGTGAAAATTTCATCCTGGAAACGTCCCCCAGGCTGCGGCAAACCGTGTCTCCGCAAGATATTTTTCTCCAGTCCCCAGATTTTCGCAGTAGGAAACACAGGACCTTCAATAGCAATAAATTTAATTTCTCTATTAATTACTGGGACAAATTGTGGTGTCACCGCCAGACACCACACTTGCTAGGTGGTAGCTTTAAATCGGCCGCGGTCCATTAGTACATGTCGGACCCGCGTGTCGCCACTGACAGTGATCGCAGACCGAGCGCCACCACACGGCAGGTCTCGAGAGACTTACTAGCACTCGCCCCAGTTGTACGGACGACGTAGCTAGCGATGCACACTGACGAAGCCTCGCTCATTTGCAGAGCCGATAGTTAGACTAGCCTTCAGCTAAGTCAATGGCTACGACCTAGCAAGGCACCATTAGCATTACATAGCTTGTATCTAAAGAGTCTCACTTGTATCGTCAAGAGCGATGTACCACAAGGATGGATTAAAGTTAAGTATTCCAGGAGCTACGTACTTTTCTTTATAGCATTCATTACGTATCCTGTTTCAGACCTATCTTCTAGCCTGCGAGAGTTAACGCGTGCCTTTCGGCTACTTCCGAGTGGCGTGGCTGTCTTGTTACGCCACAACACAAATACTTCCGTGAAATTCATAGGTAGGAGACGATGTACTGGCGGAAGTAAAGCTGCGAAGACGGGTCGTGAGCTGTGCTTGGGTAACTCAGTTGGTAGAGCACTTCCTTATCTGAGGCATGCTGCCAGAGGATGGTAGGTCCGCAATTGTTCAGTACTGAGGTTACTGGATTTTCCTTTCATCCGTCTCAGTTGCATTGATTAAAATTCAGCTGTAGTGGTTACAAATGACTGACGCAACCAAACTGGTGGTGTCAGTCCGTCAGTTGCGACAGACACATAAACTAAGATCAGTGAGGGTACTTGTTGGCCACTGTATACTTTGATGTACAGAAACTGTTCATGCCTTTTGGCACTGTATCGTATGAATAGTTGTGGTTAATACCAAGGTGCGTGGTTTGAGAATCGGAGTGTAAGCCTGAAACCGGTAACCAGCACAGCTGAATTTTAATCAGTGCATCCGCGCGGGGTAACCGCGCAGTCTGGGGCGTCCTGTCACTGTTCGTGCCGCTCCCACCCGTCGGAGGTTCGAGTCCTCCCTCGGGCATGGGTGTGTGTGTTGTCCATAGCGTAAGTTAGTTTAAGTTAGATTAAGTAGTGTGTGAGCTTAGGGATCGATGACATCAGCAGTTTGGTCCCATGGGACCTTACCACAAATTTCCAAATTGGAGAACTTGCCGGCGACAGACAAAGGTCCCGAGTTCGAGTCGCGGTCTGGCACACAGAATTAATCTAGTTTAGACCTGTAGGTATTGCGTATCGCTTTTTCGAACAGTTAGTAGTTTTAAGGGTTTCCAAAACCCTGAGTCCACAGTAGTCGTATATACATTAACAAAATATTCATGTTGCAATTCTTACAACATGAATGTATGCAGGTGATCAGGCAGGATGCTTACGTACTTGTCACCTGTCAGAGTCGTATCTACACGTATCAGTGGTCCTACATCACTACAACTGCACGCGCCTCACACCATTACGGAGCCTCCACCAGCATGAACAGTCCCTTGCTGACATGCAGGGTCAATAGACTCATGAGGTTGTTTCCATACCCGTACACGTCCATTCACTCGATACAATTTGAAACGAGACTAGTCCGACCAGGCAACAGGTTTCCCGTCAACAACAGTCCAATGTCTGTGCTGACGGGCCTAGGCGAGGTGTAATGCTTCGTATCGTGCACTCATCAAGGGTACACGAGTGCGACTTTGTCTCCGAAAGCCTATATCGATGATGTTTCATTGAATGGTTCGCATGCCGACACTTGTTAATGTGCAGCATTGAAATCTGCAGCAATTTGCCGAAGGATTGCACTTCTGTCATGTTGAACGATTCTCTTCAGTCGTCATTGGTCCCGTTCTCGTAGGATCTTTTTCCGGCTGCAGCGATGTCGGAGATTTGACGATTTACCGGATTCCTGATATTCACGGTATACTCGTGAAACGGTCGTACGGGAAAATCCCCACACCATCGCTACATCGGAAATGCTGAGTCCCATCGCTCGTGCGCCGACTATAACGCCATGCTGAAACTCACTCAAATCTTGATAACCCGCAATTGTAGCAGCAGTAACCGATCTAACAACTGCGCCAGCCTCTTGTTGTCTTATATAGGCGTTGCTGACCGCAGCGCCGTCTTCTGCCTGCTTACATATCTCTGAATTTGAATACCTGTGCCTACATCAGTTTCTTTGGCGCTTCAGTGTATTAGCGGTGTGAATTTTCGAGTCCAGTGGCTGAACATCGGAAATATTTCGAAAGGAGACTGTCACATAGCAGTAATTACCGATTTTGTAGCATTAAAGCAGTATGAATCCGAAGATTGTTCTGAACACCACAGTGCATTACTAGGCATGGTCCTAAAAAAATGGTTCAAATGGCTCTGAGCACTATGAGACTCAACTGCTGTGGTTATCAGTCCCCTAGAACTTAGAACTACTTAAACCTAACTAACCGAAGGACACCACACGCATCCACGCCCGAGGCAGGATTCGAACCTGTGACCGTAGCAGTCGCACGGTTCCGGACTGCACGCCTAGAACCGCGAGACCACCGCGGCCGGCTAGGCATGGTCCTGTGGGAGGTTGTATGCCGTCCCCTCCCTCTGAGCTTCTACGTGACTTACCCAGCCTGTTATAAGGGATCCTATAGTTTAACGTGGATTACACTGCCAGAAGTGAAAGAAGTGATAAGTGACAGGTAACAATCCTTCGAATAACCAGGGATCGAATTCGAGACGTTAGGATTTGTAGCTGCCTTCTTTCTCCTCTAGTCACCGAGTTGGAGTTGTGACAACTTCAGAACTATGTTGACGGTAAAAAGTAGGCTGGCGACCCTTAGGCAAATTTTTAATAGAGTGGAATTGCAAGGATTCAATCCAGGTTCGTCTACAGCTTTCAAATCTGTATTTCACAGATACTTCTCCAGTTCGTCAATTTCGTGTTCACTTATTACCTCTGTAGCTTGCAAGTTGTTTTCATTTGTCATGCACACTCGTATTAAACATCAGGACCATTAATATTATCAGCAGCAGTGCAGCTTACCAAAACTCGTGTTTGCAGATTGTATGAGGACAGTTAGATTGCATGAAACGGCAAGGGACTCAAATACAGATCTAGAATGGGTATACTATAGATAATATAAATTAAAATCTTCACTTAGTGTTATCTCGATACTGTTTCGAAGCTAAAATATTTAACAGTGCATGAAGTTGTTTTATGAATAACTAAAAATTGCTACGTGAACCCTATATATTCCACACATTATTTTGACTTTCAATAACTTTTTACAAATTTCCCCGCCCATTTCGCAGACGTATGTACACGAAATGACGAGTGATTCCACCAAGCTGTTTTGGATATGTAAATAAGTTATGAGGAAATAGAGCGCTAATGCACGAATTTCATGTCCAGCTTATGGAGCGCGATGGTGCAAAATCTGCAATTGTACTATTACTTGCGATCAAATGACAGCACCAGTTGCTCTTGTGTTTCTATTTTGGATTACCAAGACCGATTACGGCTGCCAAGGCCGTTTTCCAGTGGTTATCGGTCTATCATCGCGGTGTTGCACAGACGTAGCCTTATGGCCAAAACCGGTCTTGGTAATCAAAAATGAAACGTAAGTGCAACTTTTGCTGTCATTTTATCCCAACAAATTTGTCAGGTTGCTGTTTTGAGACAATGTAAAGGACACCTATACTATTAGTAAATTCCCGTTCCTTCTGTTTGTCACGAGATGTGTATAACTGAATGAAATATTATGGGATGATACAGATCTCAACACATATTTTCTTATATATATGAAGATGGTATCTGTTCTTTCGGACATGTCCGAAAGAACATTTACCATCTTTCTATATATATAGTTAAGGCTCACCGACCATTTGACCATCTTCTTCCGTGCAGAAGCGAAAACAGTGCCCGAACTGTTACGGGAATCGTCAGTAAAGCCGCGAGTAATGAGTAAAATGGGCAGGGGCACTATGAATATAGTGCGGGATCATAAGTTGCAAATGTGGATCTCACGGGAGGCGTGCCAATTTCAAATGGTTCAAATGGCTCAGAGCACTATGGGACTTAACATCTGAGGTCATCAGTCCCCTAGAACTTAGATCTACTTAAACCTAACTAACCTAAGGACAGCACACACATCCATGCCCGAGGTACGATTCGAACCTGCGACCGTAGCAGTCGCGCGGTTCCGGACTGAAGCGCCTAGAACCGCTCGGCCACAGCGGCCAGCGATGGTAATTACACATAACTGTTTTTCGCCTGGAGGGCGTCCTGTGTGACCTCAACAAATATATTAAAAAATAAATAAATTAGTATGATAAAAAAGATGGATAGAGCGTCTGACATGCAAACAGGAGATCCCGGGTTCGAGTACCGGTCGGGACACACATTTTCAACTGTCCCCGTTGACTTATGTCAACGCCTGTATGCAGCTAGGGGTATTCATTTAGTTGTAACATTTTCTTTCAAATTATCAGTCTCTTTAATACAATGGTTACACAGAGTAATGCAATGGTTACAGAATAGATAAATCACAACTTCATCGCTTGTAGCCTCGACTGAAAACACGACGATATTCTGTGGTCGCGATAAATATTCGTCTCCTGCTGTCACGTTGCCATCCTACACCTATGTACCAAAACATTACCACCACCTGATTAATAGCTTGTTTTTCCGTGTTTGGGACGAAATACAGGGTGAGTCACCTAACGTTACCGATGGATATATTTCGTAAACCACATCAAATACTGACGAATCGATTCCACAGACCGAACGTGAGGAGAGGGGCTAGTGTAATTGTTTAATACAAACCATACAAAAATGCACGGAAGTATGTTTTTTAACACAAACCTACGTTTATTTAAATGGAACCCCGTTAGTTTTGTTAGCACATCTGAACATATAAACAAATACGTAATCAGTGCCGTTTGTTGCATTGTAAAATGTTAATTACATCCGGAGATATTGTAACCTAAAGCTGACGCTTGAGTACCACTCCTCCGCTGTTCGATCGTGTGTATCAGAGAGGACCGAATTACGTAGGGATCCAAAGGGAACGGTGATGGACGTTAGGTACAGAAGAGACTGGAACAGCACATTACGTCCACATGCTAACACCTTTTATTGGTCTTTTTCACTGACGCACATGTACGTCACCATGAGGGGTGAAGGTACACGTTCGACGGGCGTTTCATAGGACGTGGAGGACGCATAAATTGACCAGCCCGTTTTCCTGATCTTACACCTCTGGACTTCTTTCTGTGGGGTACGTTAAAGGAGATTGTGTACCGTGATGTGCCTACAACCCCAGAGGATATGAAACAACGTATTGTGGCAGCCTGCGACGACATTACACCAGATGTACTGCGGCGTGTACGACATTCATTACGCCAGACGTTGCAATTGTGTGCTGCAAATGATGGCCACTACATTGAACATCTATTGGCCTGACGTGTCGGGACACACTCTATTCCACACCGTAATTGAAAACGGAAACCACGTGTGTACGTGTACCTCACCCCTCATGGTAATGTACTTTAGGTTACAATATCTCCGGATGTAATTAACATTTTACAATGCAACAAACGGCACTGATTACGTATTTGTTTATATGTTCAGATGTGCTAACAAAACCAACACGGTTCCATTTAAAAAAACGTAGGTTTGTGTTAAAAAACATACTTCCGTGCATTTTTTTATGGTTTGTATTAACCAATTACACTAGCCCCTCTCCTCACGTTCGGTCTGTGGAATCGATTCGTCAGTATTTGATGTGGCTTACGAAATATATCCAGCGGTAATGTTAGGTGACTCACCCTGTATATCAGTGACTCTGCGTATCGGGGGTCCGACAACTTGGTGGTAGATTTGTGGAGGTATGGGGCATTATATGTCTATGCCCAAGGCATGCAATTCAAGTAAGTAACGAGCCACTGATTTGCGTACCCCCGATAACGACCCAGATGGGTTCCGTAGAATTGACATCAGGCCAATGTGTTCTCCGAGACATCAACGTGAGTTCACCACAACGTTCCTCAAACCACTGTAGCATCCTTCTGGGTCCGACACACGGACAATTATACCGCTGAAAGATGACCTCAAGTGATGGGATGCAGGTGATTCAGATCTCGGCGTGTCTTCGATTATTAGCAAAGGTCCCCCGCAAGCGCAGAAGAGTGTCTCCCCTCGCATACTACTGCTCCCACCAGCCTGCGTCGCTGGCGCGCTGCACGTTTCGAGCCGCCGTTCACTTCGATGACTGCGTTTGTGGAGACGGCCATCGACCTATTAAGGCGAAAATGGTCTTCGCCCGAAGAGCCGATACGTTTCCATTGATCGACGGTCGAGTAACGATCATCCCGTGTCTACTGCAATCGTAACGGACAATGTCATTGGGCCAACATGTGAACACATAGGGATCGTCAACTGCGGATCTCCATGTTCAACTGTGCACTCAGTGCATTGTAATCCGAAACACTTGTGCGTGTACCAGCATTGTGCTATTTCTGCAGAGACGCCACAGGTCACCATCTAGCCTAATTTACAGAGAAGACAAGCCTCCGATCCCTATATTCTGTGAATAGACGTGAACGTCCAACCATTTAGCGCCTAGTTGTAGTTTCACTGTTATTCTACCCCTTTTCCACGGATGTTCACGACACTTTAGCACTTGAACATTCGACCAACTTCACCGTTCCCGAGAAACAAGTTCACAGGCTCACATAAGAATAATCCGACTTCAGCCAACGTCGCTTATCTCGGTGTATTTCCCCATTTGTAACCCATATCTTCGCCAGGTAATTCATCCATCCGTGTCTGCTCCACTTACATACTTCGTTCTCGCATCACGTGCCCGCAGTACTACCAGGCGCCAACCAACGTCGCAGTGGGTAGTGCTCATTTTTGTTTTGACTGGTCCGTTCATGTCTGTATTAACAGTGTTTTCTGTATTACCCTCCAAAGACGCCTGCAAATGGTTGATTTACGTTTTGACAGTGCTGGCTGTTGCATGCTTGAACGGCCTGTCACGTAATCACTTTACGCGTTTTTTTTTAATTATTTCCTTTTCGACGCCGCCCAAAGCTTTGGTTTTACTCGACAATGGACTTGTTTTGATTTTTTTTATTGCTGTCAACGAGAGCTTTCCTGTGAATTTCGATTTCAATAATTCCGAGCACACTTACGACTCATATGAGACGACAACTTTCATTTCTTGGTAATTTTCAAAAAAAAAAAAAATGTTCAAATGTGTATGAAATCTTATGGGACTCAACTGCTAAGGTCATCAGTCCCTAAGCTTACACACTACTTAACCTAAATTATCCTGACAAACACACACACCCATGCCCGAGGAAGGACTCGAACCTCCGCCGGGACCAGCCGCACAGTCCATGATTGCAGCGCCCGAGACCGCTCGGCTAATCCCGCGTAAATTTCAATTTAATAGCTATTTTCATACATGTTTGTCTCTTTTAGGGTCCTAGTGGAATTCCGTACGTTCTTCACAGTGAGACGCGGATCAATGTCCAAACTAAGTGCGTGTCCGCGCTACACCAGTACACACGCGACTAAACGTGCACAACGCCGTCGCAGGCAAAACAAATACTGTGCGGCAAACACATACAGACGTGGTCTATCCATTGTCGGATAAACCACTGTTTACACATTGTCTGCCTCATTGTTAAGGGGTATTGAAAATCGATGGTATTTTGTCACACAAGGAAGTTCGACCGATTGCCACAGTAGCTGGGGTATAGAAGTTTTCATGCCAAAAACGAAACAAATGTACAAGAAGCATCTGTTTCGAATTTTTCAGTAGACTGGTGCGATGTACAGGTTCTGCGTGTTGGTGACTGAGTTTGGCGGGTTGCGTGTGTAGGGTCCCGGTGCACATGCCGCCAGGCCCCGCCTCCGTGCCCGGAACTGTGACGGCGGCATCGGATGCAGCAGGTGAGCTGCCGTGGGACTCTGTAGGGTCGTGGGTGCCCCAGAGCCACGGACGCTGTTCCCACGGCGACCGACATGCGGGCACTCGCTGCAGTTTCCGGACAGGCTGCACTTGCCGGGGATCGGTGTGCAGACAGCGAATCCGCCGTGCGTTGCTGCCCCAATCGTTCCGCACTTCTGCTCTACCTGCAGCTGAAAGCGTCTCGCCGTGGCAATTAGCATGGGCCACTGAAACACGACAGTGCTAAACTCAACGAGGTCTCTTTTGTTTCCTGTTACAAACACACCGGATCTAATTAATAGTGTGCAACAGCTACTCTTCTTCTAAGAGCAGGTTATCGTACATCGCAAGAGCATCGACGGATACTATATATATTGGCCACGACATCTTGGTAGATGATTGTTGCAGTGTCTGTGTGTTTATGGGTTACATTTTTTCATATGAGTTGTCAAGCCAATGGCACCATGTGTAACGTTCCCTGGCAAACTCACACTATTTTTAAACTAAAAATTTAAATGTACCATATACGCCGCTATGAGCAATTTGTAAATACTGTAATTATTTAACAAAAAATATTATTGAATTTTGTGTAAAGGACATTCGTCATTATTGTAATATTTTTTTGTAGTAATATTCTCTCTGTATTTAGGATGGTAATGTTTCTATATTCATAATATAATTGTGAAATGTGTCAATATCTGCGATAACAAAAATGTAAAATTCAGCCAGAGGAAAATAATGTGTGGGATTGCAAAGAAATGTTAATAGTCAGCAGTAGTATAAAAGCACCACGTACTGTGGATTCTTTGGTCATCTCCGTGTAGAGCTGAAAGTGAGTGGAAGCTGTGACGAGGCATTTTATGAATGGGTAGACTTCTTTTGTCTGTATCGAGATTTAGCCGCCATTAGTGGAGAAATTACAAACTAATGTGAGTTGAATTATTGTTGTGGTCTAAATATATTATAATTTATCAAAAGTGTGTATTATTAATGTAAATTAGCTTGCCCATGTCATCTATAATATTTCTTTAAAGAATTTTCAGCATTTTTAGCGGTGTCGCTGGGCTGTGCCGCGACCGAACGATTTGCAGCGGCGGCACATTTAAAAAATGTTCCGCTAAGAAAAATAACCAAACCCGTAAATCGGGAACAGATAAAAATTAGCAGTGAATTAAGAAAATGTTCTTCTTTTACAGCGATCCTGAGACTGACGGATTTTAAACTAGTTTCACATTTGTGCATTCATAGGCGGATAGTTAATGTTGAAATTTAACAATTTTGGTTCTTTCAAATAGCTTAAATGTATAGTGAAGTGTGTTTTATCAGTGATAATTAAACGTCGGCTTGGCAATATTTAACCATTTTCTGCTAATAGAGACAGTCTTGTGTTCCATAGCTAACGCCGGGAAAGAATTCAGTAAATATTTAAAAAAAAAAACCACTGCATTTAGAAAATGTGTGCCAAGGCCGAATTATGTAAAGGATTTAATGCTCAACTAAATATTCTTAATCAGTTAATATGAGTTCACGTAATTTTAAATGTACTTAATTCCGTGCAAATGCATTTTTTTATTACCACACGTAAATAAGAGGTTCTACAACAAAGTTCGTACGTGCAGGAAAGGTAAAGAAAAATTAACCAAAGAAACAAATTTAAACAAAGGTAACTGATTATTATTCTTTAATGAAATTTCTTCATTAAATTGGAATTTCATTAAACATGGCGTCTCTTGCCGCAATTGTCGCAAGTGTATCTGGCTGCTGAGGCAGGAGCAGTGGTAGCATAGCGAAGCTTTTTCTGCCTTAATCTGCTTAACAAGCCTTCATCATGCTTCGACATTCCAGATGATATATCATCACGCCACTCTGGTCTCATACTAGCCCGTGCCTCCCATCTGTTTGTGTTGATTCCAAAGCTCTCCATATCCCGTTTACAGGAGTCCTTGAACCTCAATACAGACGTCCTACAGGTCTTTTGGCTATAGAGATCTCTCCAAGCATCACCTCACGTGGTACTCTGTCAGGATCCATACGGTGGACGTGTCCCAGCCAGCGGAGTCGTCTCTGCTTAAAGATAGCTGAAGTACTAAGCAGTAGGGAAAAAGCGCAAGTCGTACCTATTTTTGAGATGGATCGTCGGACGGATGTTCATAATTATAGACTTATATTGCTGACGTCAGTTTGTAGCAGAACTGTTGAATTTGTATTATAGCCATGCATTATACCGTCTCTGGACAACTCTGTTCGTCCTCAAGATCCAGTGCACCTCTAAAGAGCTTTTTATAAATAAACAATTTTAATCATTAGCAAAAGACGAAAAATAATCCACACTGCCTTTGGTCTGCGACCGTGGAAAGACATCTGTACGCTTCACCAACACTAGCCATGCAAATAAACAATTCTCCACCTGAAGACGACGGTGTGAATTGCCGAAACGGGTAATGGCATAATAAACAAGTGACTGACGTAGGAACTCTTTTATTTGTGACAAACAAATTTCACACTTGGAGCTTATTTACATAAATAGTAGAAAGCAAAAATCCCGTTTTATTGTAGCTTTGCATTTCACGTTCTACCTTCCAAGAAATGGTGCATCGGCACATAAAACAAGGAAAACAGTGTCTTTATCAGCCAACACATGTGCACCCATTGTTTTGATGAGAACTCCTACGAATGAAAATTTCAAAACAATTTTTTCATTGCCACTCTGGCCGCGAAGTTAGAGGCGCCTTGTCACGGATTGCGCAGTCCGTCCTTCCGGAAGTTCGAGTCCTCCCTCAGGCAGGGGTGTCTGTGTGTATTGTTCTCACCATAAGTTACTTTAAGTAATGTGTAAGTCTAGGGTCCGATGACCTTAGCGGTTTGGTCCCTTAGGAATTCACACACATTTTAGCATTTGAACATTGCTTCAAGGAATTCTTGAAATTACGTCGTGTATTTCTAAATATAGTAGCAGGGTGCAAAAATAGGAATTTTTCGGGGTGTCTTCCATTTACATCTTCACTTTTGCTTGTTACGTTGAGCAACAACAGAATGCATTTAGTGAAATTATTTTTTGAGCCTTCTGTCGACTCCGGTGAGAGGAACGGAAGCAACTGCAGATTCTTGAGGATGTCAAGGGGCATAACGATACCTTTAGTTTGAAGTTCTTCAATACACGATAGAAACATTACATATATTTGCAAATAGTGTGGGTGGCTCGGTCTTGTTTTGTTTTCAGCACGGCAACGAAATGCTGCAGCTATAGCCCAGCCACCTTCGACGTCGCTGAAACTAATACACTGCCATCGATTTCTATGTAGCCGATCACTTTGTGTCAGAGCGGCACTGACAACAGATACGACGTCAGGAGGCTCAGTACCTGCAACAGTATAGTTTCTAAGATGTTGTTAAGCTTTCCATATAAATAAAAGCACTGCGACTTTCAATATATTCTTGAACAGTGGAGAAAATCTTAGTCACCCGTTTAACACTTCTCAAAACCAGTTTGAAAATAAGTTCTGGTTGTTAATTTCTGTAAGTTCTCTATATGTATATCGATATCCCAGTCGATTAGCCATCTTTTGCACAAAAGCCTTACACAGTTAATATTTTCCTGTACCAGGACGGCCGTGGAATAAAACTGCACCATCGACTCAATTATTTCGATATCTGCTCGACTGTCAGAGAATAGTGAAGCTGTTTCCAAAAACTTCAGGAATTTTCCGGAGAGATTTACGGGTAAAATCTCGAGAGCCTACGTTCCGAGTCGGACAAAATATTACTTTATCTCAGATGTTTCGCTAAATCATTACGAGAAAGTTATAGGAATGAGAGTTCATACCGAGGTTTACCGACACTCGTTCTTCTTACGCGCCACTCGCGTATGGAACAGAAAAGGGAGGGAGTGACAGCGGTACCAGAAGTATCCCCAGCCACACGCCGTCAGGTGGCTTTCCGGAGTTCCCACGTGAAGCGTTTCTTGCACAGACAGACCCACATCCTATGACAAAACATCATTTACATGTTTCTTACACGTAAATAGTATATCACAAATATTTAACGTCAAAATTATGCAGCTGGTTGAGCTTCCTAAACTGAACAGTCTGAGATAAGCAACTAGTGGTAGAAAAAAATATTTCATACAACCCGGGATCTCCAACGAGTAATGCAAGTGAGGCACGTATTTATAAACTGTTAGTGACTGATGGTACTTCAGTGCCTGGCGCATCGCCTTTAGTTGAACTGCTGTGGAAAACCAGTACACACTCGTCTGTGACGTGTCCACCGTGGAGTTCACCACTGTCTGCACTTCAGGAATAGTTGTCGGAAACGGAGCATTATTCGTAACAGAAACTTGCCAGTGTTTATATGGAGATGGTAAATACTTAATTGTTGCTCGTAAATTATGTTTCAAAACATATAGTTCTCATTTATTGCTGTGTATATTCTTTTTTTCTAGCCACGCTATTAATCGATTCCTTACAGATTTCTGACCTGACCAGTTTGTTCATCTATGAGAAGTTATCTGTTTCTTTTGGCTATCATCCAGCATCCAGCTGTCTAGAAGCAAAAGGGAGACGAGAGCAGCAGCTGGTTCGAGCAAACAGGCCAGCCAACTTCCTGTGATACCGTCGGACGAGACACAGCGCCTCACTGTCAACGCGCACCGCGCAGACGCTCTGCAAACAGGCTCCCGTACGTTGCTTCGCGAGAATCCCGATCAGGGCTCTGATTCAAGGACACCGGCCACATTTCCGCAGCTCTTACGTAATCGAAAAGCGCTCAAGAGCGAATTGGGTAGAATGGCTTCCTAGAGTGACTGAAGATGGTTCAAATGGCTCTGAGCACTATGGGACTTAACATCTGAGGTCATCAGTCCCCTAGAACTTAGAACTACTTAAACCTAACTAACCTAAGGACATCACACACATCCATGCCCGAGGCAGGATTCGAACCTGCGACCGTAGCGGTCGCGCGGTTCCAGACTGTAGCGCCTAGAACCCCTCGTCACCGCCGGCCGGCAGAAATAGCGGGATGGTTCTTGGTACAGTAAGTGGTTTTGTCGCTGGTACGAAACCGTCACTAAGTAATTAATTACTTTGGTGTATGTATTGTAACCTGTATTAATATTAGCGCACAACTCTTACGTTGATGCTCGGAAATCAAATGATCCAAAAAAGAAATTAAAAGCGGGTTTTATAAAGGGGCCGGCCGGTGTGGCTGAGCGGTTCTAGGCGCTTCAGTCTGGAACCGTGCGACTGCTACGGTCGCAGGTTCGAATCCTGCCTCGGGCATGGATGTGTGTGATGTCCTTAGGTTAGTTATGTTTAAGTAGTTCTAAGTTCTAGGGGACTGATGAACTCAGATGTTAAGTCGCATAGTGCTCAGAGCCATTTGAACCATTTTTTAAATGAAGGGGATGTTTTTCAGACTCCATATTGGATTTAATAGGACTTTATACTGACTTCACCAATGGCCTTGCCGCAGTGGTAACACCAGTTCTTGTCAGATGACCGAAGTTAAGCACTGTCGGGTTGAGCTACTACTTGGTTGGGCGACCATCCCGTCGGCTGGCGCTGTTGGCAAGCGGGGTGCACTCAGCCCTTGAGAAGCAAACTGAGGAGCTACTTGTCAGAGAAGTAGTGGCTCCGGTCTCGTAAACTGTCAATCTATGTGAATCTGGAATGCGTTCATTTCATAAGTGAAGACAGTATTGCAGTGGCTTGGAGTCGACTGCCACCTTTACAAAATCTGCAACATTCTGTCACGATAACGTAGTAAATTCCTCACAGCATAGCTTTCAAACAATTTCAAATTGTCTGTTATGAGTAACCGTTAACATTCAGTGTGCTCAGATAACTGAAGAATATTATCATCAAGTGTGAGTGGTGCTCCGCGACTGGCCACCGAGTGTGGCAAACATTTGTCGACAGCGTACTCTATTTTGATATCAACAAAGAGTAAATTTCGTGTGATGTGTTATGCACCAGCGTAACAGTAGGTGAGGCCCACGATTCGCTGGATGTTAATATTTCTGCTGGTGTGAAAGAACTACATACTTGATGCAACGTTTACGATAACGCCTTGTGATTACGTAATTGATGGTCCCAAGTATTAAAAACTAACAACGTCCCCCTTCTTATTTATAATTTTTTAGGCCACAATCACATGATAAAATTTATTTCAATCTGTTTTGGTACGGCAGTACAGCAGCCTTGTGTTGTAACTGATTTTAAAAAGCAGTCCTAGGTTGCAAACTGCTTTTCATTGGTTCAAAATACACTGTATGGGCGCTGTTTGGCCGCGGGATTTTCCACCTGGGCCATGTTTACCATTTATAAACGTGGTCTTATCCCACACCGCTACGAATGATGACCCACATTGCACAAGATAACCTGATGATACCTTACCCGAGTGAGAAGTGTCATTTCCGAACCGCTAAACAGCACTGTGCAAATTAAGACTTTTTTTAAATGTTAACGATCACATGAGCCCTTCACAATGTGGAAATCGGTATCGACCAGCCGTTGGTCACCTTCAGACTGCCAACAGATAAAAAGAGGACAGAAAGAATCATTATAGAGCGTATAAAATCTTCCATGTAATTATTCAGGTAATTATAAAAAAGAATGAAAACATTCTTAAAGGCACATGCTAAAAGCATTTCCCGTTACTATGTCAGCAATACTGCAGGAAACTACAGGCAGAGGTAGAGGTTTTGTAATCAGACAGAAATCCAGTATTGATTCACTCGCGAAAAGTCACAATTAATAAAACTTTCCGGGCTGTTATGCTGTGGTCAAATGGATTTCACATTTAATCACAGCATTGAGTTTAAATGTGAAATCCATTCGACCACGGCATACTAGCCCGGAACAATTTATTTATTGTGACATTCCTGGCCGTGAAAGTTTACATTTTTCATGCACTTTTCAAATTTAAGTTTTCAGAATAAGGGGCGAAGGAAGATGGTAGGGTGCGGGGAGCGCTTCATAGGGACATGTGGATGCATTAAAAAAGAAAATAATTGCACAGGATTAATGATTATGAATACCATAATGTTGTAGGAAAAAATGAAAAATAGTTACATGCACTAATGTTCGTTGGCAAGAATGAATATGAGGTGCATTCTGTCATCTAGGCATTTGTGATAAAATGGTTCAAATGGCTCTGAGCACTATGGGACTTAACTTCTAAGGTCATCAGTCGCCTAGAACTTAGAACTACTTAAACCTTACTAACCGAAGGACATCACACACATCCATGTCCGAGGCAGGATTCGAACCAGCGACCGTAGCGGTCGCACTGTTCCAGACTGGAGCGCCTAGAACCGCTTTGCCACCTCGGCCGGCGCATTTGTCATGATGCGTGGCCATTAGGCGACCACTTCGTTAGCTTACCGGTTGGAGAGGACGACACACAGAAGTCAAATATAGCGACTGCCCACCAGGAACTATATGTAATGAGATATCAGGAAGGTGGTGAAACGAAAGTCAGTTGAGTTGGTCACTGTAGATGGTGGAATAGGCATCAGATCTACGATGAATCCTTCATCTGATTTAAATGTGTCCTAAACTCCTTCACCAAAGAAGATGATGTAAATATTCCTGAATTTCAATCAAGAACAACTGCCTATATGAGAAACACAGAAGTAGGTATCCTCGGTGTAACAAAGCAGCTTAAATCACTTAATAAAGGCAAGGCCTCTGGTCCAGATTGTATACCAGTCCTCTCAGAGTATGCTGATAAAATAGCTCCATATTTAGCAATTATATACAGCCACTCGCTCACAGAAAGATACGTACCTAAAGACTGGATAATTGCTCAAGTCACACCAATGCCCAAAAAGGGAATTAGGAGAAATCCACTGTATTACATGCCTATATCAATAACGTCGATTTGCTGTAGGGTTTTAGAAAATATACTGTATTCGAACATTATGAAGTACCTCGAAGCAAACGATTTATTGACATGTAGTCAGCACGAATTCAGAAAATATCGTTCTTGTGAAACACAACTAGCTCTTTATACTCATGAAGTAATAAATGCTATCGACAGGGGATGTCAAATTGATTCCATATTTTTAGATTTCCAGAAGGCTTTCGACACCGTTCTTCAGAAGCGTCTTCTAACCAAACTGTGTGAAGTAATAAATGCTATCGACAGGGGATGTCAAATTGCTTCCATATTTTTAGATTTCCAGAAGGCTTTCGACACCGTTCCTCAGAAGCGTCTTCTAACCAAACTGTGTGCCTACGGAGTATCACCTCAGTTGTGCGACTGGATTCGTGATTTCCTGTCGGAAAGGTCACATTTCGTAGTGATAGACGGAAAGTCATCGAGTAAAACAGAATTAATATCCGGCGTTCCCCAAAGAAGTGTCACAGGCCCTCTATTGTTCCTGATCGATATTAACGACACAGGGGACAATCTGAGTAGCCGTCTTAGATTGATTGCAGATGATGCTGTCATTTACCATCTTGTAAAGACATCGGATGACCAAAACGAATTGCAAAATGATTTAGATAAGATATCTGTATGGTGCTAAAAGTGTCAATTGACCCTAAATAAAGAAAAGTGTGAAGTTATTCAAATGAGTACTAAAAGAAATCAGTTAAATTTCGATTACGCGATAAGTCACACAAATCTGAGGGCTGCAAATTCAACTAAATACTTAGGGATTACAATTACAAATAACCTAAATTGGAACGATTACGTAGATAATATTGTGGGTAGAGCAAACAAAGACTGCGATTCCTTGGCAGAACACTTAGAAGGTGCAACAGGTCTACCAAAGAGAGTGCTTACACCACGCTTGTCCGCCCTATTCTGGAGTACTGCTGTGTGGTGTGGGATCCGCATCAGGTGTGACTGACGAATGACGTCGAAAAAGTACAAAGAACGGCAGCTCGTTTTGTATTATCGCGAAATAGGGGAGATAGGGTCACAGATATACGTGAACTGGAGTGGCAATCATTAAAACAAAGGCGTTTTTCGTTGCGACGGGATCTTCTCATGGAATTTCAATCACCAGTTTTCTGTTCCGATTGGAAAAAATTCTGTTGGCACCCACATACATAAGGAGAAATGATCATCACGATAAAATAAGAGAAATCAGGGCTCGCACAGAAAAAATTAAGTGCTCGTTTTCCCGCGTGCCGTCCGAGAGTGGAACTGTAGAGAGACATCTTGATGGTGGTTCATTAAACCCTCTGCCAGGCACTTCACTGTGAATAGCAGAGTAATCACGTAGATGTAGATGTAGACGTAGATGTAAAATATATAAGAAATAAAGCAACATAAGTCAGTCAGTCTCAAGAACAGTATGTAATTTTTTCCAGCTGTCTCCATTCCCTGCGTGAGTTTCGCAGCCGTCAAGACGGTGGGAAACTCACAAGCCAAGCGACGGGTGACACAAGGGAAGCAGTTTAGAAAAAATCACTGTATCTGGATAGGAAACTGAATCCCTGTCGACTGTGATGAAGCGTTTTGATCAGTTCACCACTTTGCCTGGTGCGTTCCGCAGAGCCCCTCCGTCTTGTCAGTTGAGCGTCTCTGTTTACTTTGAGTGACGCTTGAGAATGTAGACGTCATCTCTCCCTGGCACAACTGGCATCTTGTACACTGCTGACGCAACCTGTTTATGGTCGGCTAAACAATGTCTGCTGTAAATATCTAATACTCCGCGTAACCACAAAACGCCTGTTTCACACATTTTATCATACTGTTACTGAAGTGCTCTGACATCAAACACACAAATTCGAATACCTGTCGTTCGCAAAGAACACCACATTTCTGAAGATTTTTCTTTCCTTGTCTCAGATGTTAGTCTCCCTTGTTTCCCTTCGGTACAAAGATACATTCTACAACAATCCTTTCAGAAAAGACTTTCTAACACCTAAATTTACATCCTCTGTTAGCAAACTTGTCTTCTTTAGAAACAATTTTCTTGCTGTTGCCAGTTTGCGTTTTATATGCTCTCTGTGTGATGCATCGTCAATTATTTTTTCTGCCCAAATAGAGAAACTAAAAGTGGTTTCCCTCTTTGGCCAGCTAAATAGTTGTCATTTCCTACTTCCTTCAGCATCATCTGATTTAATTCCAGTACATTTCATTGCTGTTGTTTTACTTTTGTCGATGTTTATTTTATAACATCTTTTCAAGACACTGTCCGTTCCTTTCAGCTTATCTTCCTAGTCCTTTGCCATTTCTGAGAGAATTACAATGTCATGAAGTGTTAGTGCGACCCAGAGTTTCGTCACCCAATTGTAACCTCACAGTGTGTCAAGCTCCACCAAAACCGATCAACCCAGTGGCAGTAGACGAGTTGTTTACTGCAGATGTGTAATGATGCTCCACCTAAACAACGAAGTTGGTGGAGCACCTGCGGGGCATTGCATAAAACGAGACGAAACATTATTTGCGGTAGGGTGAGGAGGAAAGTAGGTACACGGAGCCAGACATGTCCTAGAATACTAGCAAATACTGATCGATAGTTTTGAAGCATTACTCTATTTCTTTCGTGTTAGAACTCGTTTAGCATTTCCTCAAGTGGAATGCCAAAATATGTCTTCAGAAACTTAGGGTCTACGCCCCTTGATTCGTTTCATTTTCATTTGACTTCGCACAGCGTAAGGATTCGAAAACAGTCGCTCACTAATACAGACCGACCTACGAGAAATGGACGACTTTGCTCTGCTGAACCCCAGCATGTTAGATGAATGATATTTTAAATCCAAACCTAAAACTTTTCTGAAAGACTCAGGGCTCATTTGAAGACCATGTGTGTTTTGACGCGCGGCTCGTCTCGAACTGTTGAAGATTTTCTCTCTGAAAAAGAGTGATGTATTCAGGTGTCGTGCCATTTTTATTAGGACCTATTTTCTTAAGAACGATTCCTGTTTTTCTGGAAGATGTAACTCATCTTACAAACGTATTTCGACTTTGAGATCTGCCATGAAAATGATGATGCAATATCCGTCGTGTCGGAAACACAGAGTCAACGTTAGGAAAAATCTTTCGTGAGCGAACAAGCGATGTTCTAGTTTTATCTGTACTGTTGCTAATGAAATGGCGGACGCTCCCCAAATGAATAACTGCATCTCATTTCCCTCCTACCACTCAGAGAAGTGTACTTTTTTTGTTTTTGAATCATCAGCCTTCTGACTGGTTTGAAGAGGCCCGCCACTAATTCGTCTTCTGTGCCAACCTCTTCATCTCAGAGTAGAACTTGCAACCTACGTCCTCAATTATTTGCTGGATGTATTCCAACCTCTGTGTTCCCCTATAGTTTTCACCCTCTCACCTTCTCGTACCATGGAGGTTAATCTCCGATTCTCAACACGTGTCCTATCATCCTGCCCCTTCTTCTTGTCAGTGTTTTCCATATGTTCCTTTCCTCATCTGTTCGTCGGAGAACCTCCTACTTTTTTATCTTATCAGTCCACCTAATTTTCAGAATTCTTCTGCAGCACCACATCCCAAACGTTTCCATTCCCTTCTGTTCCGGTTTTCCCACTGCCGTGATTCACTGCCAAGCAATGCTGTGTTCCAAATTCTCAGAAATTTCTTCCTCAAATTAAGACCTATGTCCGAGACTAGCAGACTTTTCTTGGACAGAAATGCCCTTTTTGCCTGCGGTGGCCTGCTTTTAGAGTCAAGTGCCTCAGTCGGTAAAAACATAATATTTAAGAGGGTCGCTATGTTTCCGTCCATCCTTCTGTCTGTCTGTCTGTCCGTTAAGACCCCTTTTTGTCTTTTCGCAGCGTAAGAAAAATTAACGTTCCAAGTCAATTTCATCAAAAGATACGGTCACTTATGCCATATATGTTGACATAGACTCACTAATTACAATCTAATAGATACTCCTCTTGACGTAGAATCATAAAATTTGGCAAGAAGCAATTTTTCACAGTACAATTACAGGAAAGAAACTGAAAATTGTCAATCTGTTATTATTCTCCGAAAACATATTTTGTAAACTGTTATTCGATTTAAGACTTGAAATTAAAACATTCTCGAATGTCTTGGATTCCCTGGGACCGATGTCTTGCCAGTTTCATTATCAACAGCAGTAAAAAGTTGTCGAGATCTCGGAATGGATGAACTGTCTCTACACATACTTAAGTCAGTACCGAATGCTCAGAGCGCGAGTCCTTGATTCGACCGTCATGGGTTGTTTTGATTCCAAGATAGCAAAATCCCTTAAATTCGTCTGCTTGTCATCGCCCTGTTGATGTTATATTTCTCGCTATTCTCATTTCTGCTACCTCTCATTCAACAAATCCTGTAATTCTTCGTACTTCCACTGAGGATAGCAATGTCATCAGCGAATCTTATCATTAATATCCTTTCATCATCAATTTTAACTGAATTTTTGAACCTTTCATTTATTTCCGTCATTGCTTCTTCAACGTATAGATTGAAAAGTAGGGGCGAAAGATTACATCCTTGCCTCATCCTCTTTTTAATTCGAGCGCTTCAGTTTGGTCTTGCAGCCTTATTGTTTCCTGTTGGTTCTTGTACATGTTGCATATTACCCGTCTTTCCTTATAGCATACATCTATTTTTCTCAGAATTTCTAACATATTACGCCATTTTACATTGTCGAACGCTGTTACTAGGTCGCGATTCCAATGACCGTGTCTTGATTTCTTTTTCTGTCTTGCTTCCATTATCAAGCGCAGCGTGAGAACTGTCTTTGTGGTGTCTTTAACTTTCCTAAAGCGAAAATGATCGTCATGTAACAGATACTCAGTTTCTTTCGCATTCTTCTGCATATTGTTCTCGTCATTAGCTTGGATGCATGATCTGTTAAGCCGATTTTGTGGTAGTTCTCGCACAATCCCCCCTTGAAGTTTTCCACATTGTGGAATTTTATCATACCTTCTGCCTTATTCGAGCTTAAGTCTACCAAAACTCTTTTAATTCTGATACTAATATTGGATCCCCTGTCTCTTCTATATCGACTGCTCTTTCTTCTCCTATCACGTCGTCAGACAAGTTCTCCCACTCGTAGAGGCCTTCAGTGTAGTCTTTCCACCTGTCCACTCTCTCCTCTGCATTTAATAGTGGAATTCGCATTGCCCTGTTAACGTTACCATCGTTGCTTTCAGTTCTATGGAAGGTTTTTTGACTTTCCTATACGTAGAGTCAGTCTTTCAGACAATCATTACTTTTCCCATTTCTTCACATATTTCATGCAGCCATTTTGCCTTAACTTTCATGCACTTTATTTCATTCCTAAGTGACTTGTATTTCTGTATTCCTGAATTTCTCTGAAGACTTTTTGACTTCCTTCTTCCATCGATCAACTGAAGTACTTCTTCTGTTATCCAAGGTTACTTCGCAGTTCCATTTATTGCACCTATATTTGTCTGTTCAACATCTGTGGTTCCCTTTTTACAGATGTCCACTCCTTTTAAGGTGAACTGCATACCCTGTATTCCTTATTGCAGTATACACAACGAACTTTAAACGTCTGTCATCATTCCCCAGTACTTCAGCATCCCACTTCCCTCCACAGCGATTCTTCCTGACGATTCTCTTAAACTTATTTCTGCTTCTTATCATTACCGACTTGTGTTCTGAGGCTATATTTGTATCTGGGTACGCCATACAATCCAGTGTCTGATTTCGGAATTTCAGTCTGAACATGATAGAATCCAGCTGGAAACTTCCCGAGTCTCCCGGGTCTTTTCGAATTATACCTCTCTTGTGATTCTTGAACGTAGTATTACCACCTGAAATTTATTTGAGAACTCAACTGCTCCTACTCCTTTGTGGTTCCTATTGTTAAGTCCATATTCTCTTGTAACCATTTCTGCTATTCCTTCCCCTACGCCGGCCGGAGTGGCCGAGCGGTTAAAGGCGCTACAGTCTGGAACCGCACGACCGCTACGGTCGCAGGTTCGAATCCTGCCTCGGGCGTGGATGTGTGTGATGTCCTTAGGTTAGTTAGGTTTAAGTAGTTCTAAGTTCTAGGGGACTTATGACCACAGCAGTTGAGTCCCATAGTGCTCAGAACCATTTTGAACCTTCCCCTACAACCACGTTCCTATCACCCATGATTATTACGCTGAATTACTCTTGCAATTCTTAGTTTATCTGCCTGTCCATCTTCTGCTTGCGACTTTGGCTTGCGTGAACTATCGTTTCGGCCTTTGTGTGCTATCGAAATTGACTTTCGCATTCATGACGAATCCTACTACCACTATACCATTTTCCGCTGCTTTTGATATTACCCTATATTTGTCTGAATAGAAAGCCTTCTTTCCTTTCCATTTTTCTCTCAGATGTACTACCACTTCTGAAAACAGTCGTTCACATCTACATCGATAGTCTGCAAACCACCTTCGTGTACCAATGTCACTTCTCTGTCTCATGTTCCAGTCGCTAACTGTCGGCGGGAAAACCAATTGACTGTAAGCCCCCGTGTAGGATCGAATATCTCAGATTTTATCTTCATGGTCTTTCCGCGAGATATACGTAAGAGGAAGTAACACAACTGATACGTCTTCTAGGAACGTACGCTCTCGGAACTTTTACAGTAAATCACAGGGTGACGCAGTACGTCTCCGCTGCAGCGTCTGGTATTAGAGTTGGTTGATCATCTCTGTGAGGCTTTCGTGGTCGTTAAATGAACCTGTAGCGAAACCGCTACCCTTCTTTGGACCTTCTCTATTTCCTCTGTAAGTCCTGACTGGTACGGATCCCATACTGAAGAGCAGTTCTCAAGTACTGGCCGAACGAGAGTTCTGTAAGTTATCTTCTTTGTTAATGGGCTACATTTCTTGAGGATTCTTCCAATGAGTCTTAGACTGGCATCTGCCTTTCAGCGATTAGTTTTATGTGGTCGTTCCAATTTAAATCGCTCCGTACTCATACTCCTAGACATTTTATGGAATTAAAATTTCCAGTGATTGTTCATCAATAGTGTAATCATGTAATATAGGCTCTTTCTGTCTATTTATCTGCAGTATGTTACATCGTCCACGCTGAGGATAAATTGTCAGTCCCCGCACCAAGCATCGATGCACTGCCGAAGGCCCATCGTGTACACCTCATGACTGCACGACACAAAGCTGTATGCCTCGCCTGGGCCCGTCAACACCGACATTGGAATGTTGGTGACTCGTAATATGTTGCTTGCTCGGACGAGTCTCGTTTCAAACTGCATCGAGCGGATGGGTGTGTACGGGTATGGAGAAAACCTCATGAATCCATGGACCCTGCATGTCAGCAGGGAAGTGTTCAAGCTGGTGGATGCTCTGTAATAGTGCGGGCCGTGTGCAGTTGGAGTGACATGGGACCCGTGATACGTCTAGATACGACTCTAACAGGTGACAAGGTGACACGTACGAAAGAATCCTGTCTGATCACCTACATCCATTCATGTCGATTGTGCACTCCGACGGACGTGGGCAATTCCAGCAGCAATGCGACACCCCACACTTCCAGAATTGCTACAAAGTGGCTCGAGAAACACCCTCCTGATTTCAAACACCTCCACTGGCCATCAAACTCCCCAGACATGAACATTATTGAGCATATCTTGGGTGCCTTGCGACGTGCTGTCCAGAACAGATCTCCAACCCCTCGCACTCTTACGGATCTATGGACAGCCGTGCACGACTCATGGTGTCAGTTTCCTCCAGCACTACTTCAGACATTAGTCAAGTCCATGCCAGGTCCTGATGGGGCACTTCCGCGTGCTCGCGGGGGCCCTAAACGATATTAGGCAAGTGTACCAGTTTCTTTGGCCCTTCAGTGAATTTATTGTTGGAATAAATGAACCTGTAGCACTCCCTTAGGGTGCGCCAGAAATCGGTTGTACGTCTGAAGACTTCTCTCCATTGAGAGTGACATGCCGTGTACTGTGTCCTGCAAACTTCAATCCAGCATCACTGTTGGTCTGATATTCCGTACGCTCATATTTTGTTCATAAGGCGGCAGTGCGGAAGTGTATCGATTGCGTTATGGATGTTGTGCGTATGTTGTCCTGTTTGTCACACACAGATTCCTTATCAATTTGTCCAGCCTGTCCTGTCTTGTGCCAAAATAGTACAAACACTGGTCGAAAACTCAATTAGAGATAATCTCATTTCCTCTATATTTGACTATTGTTCTCGAAAGTTTCGACTATGTATGATAGAAAACAACTGGAAATACTTTTCTCAATCATTTTTTATCAGCATCCACGACATATTTAGGTTCTCTCCCTCACTGTGATGTGGATTCCCTTATTGTTTGTATGCTGGATGCAGTCAGTTGTTGGCGTTTTCTTTCTTCAAAGATTTATAGTATATGGGACAACTATACACAATGAGTAGATTAGAGTAGACGGTTATAAGAAATTTTATCATTGTTTATAACTCACTATAAAATTTTGTTTCCATGTCGTTTCTGAATGAAGTGAGACGCACAATAACTACGTTATTGCACAAAACTTCTATAGCAGACGGCTCGCTGTACTGCGCTGAAAGACACTTTTAAAAATCATCTGTATCTGCTATAGGGAACAGAAGGCATTATCCAGCACATTCAGCTCTGTCCAACACCCGTCACATGGCGTAAAGTTTCTTATGATTGCAGAATGACCGCTTTTCGACACCGTAATCGTGCAAAGAGATCTATTGGACCGGTACACAGTGCCAAACGCCGATGACACGCTTCAGATACGTCAATGACCACGTGTGGTGGTGCAATCCACTTGCCATTGGGTAGAAATCACGGACCAGAAAAATATATATCTGCAACTGCACCGCACCCTCGAGTCCTTTATCCACATCCATAGCCTCAGTTCTTTTATCAGCATCCACATTAACGGATTGCAAAATATTGTTAATCACTGTAGCGAGTTCCGTACCCTAACGGTAGATGTCCACAATGTAATATAACATATTAATGACACATAACTTAAAATTCTGTCGTATTCTCTTAAACGGATATTGTTGTTGTTGTTGTGGTCTTCAGTCCTGAGACTGGTTTGATGCAGCTCTCCACGCTACTCTATGCTGTGCAAGCTTCTTCATCTCCCACATATTATGAATACTGAAACTTCCTGGCAGATTAAAACTGTGTGCCGGACCGAGACTCGAACTCAGGACCTTTGCCTATCGCGGGCAAATGCTCTACCATCTGAGGTACCCAAGCAAGACTCACGCCCAGTCCTCACAGCCTTGCGTCTGCCAGTACCTCGTCTCCTACCTCCCAAACTTTACAGAAGCTCTCCTGCGAACCTGCAGAACTAGCACTCGGTCCCGAGTTCGAGTCTCGGTCGGGCACACAGTTTTAATCTGCCAGGAAGTTTCAGAAAGTAACTATTTTTGCGAGTATCTGCAAATACCCTCGCACATGTCCGCTTTGGCGCAGACTTTTATCCGAAAAGTTGATATTGCTGCTGATACTGGCATCGCTCTGGCAACCTTCAGGCAGGCTGTGCAGTTATTCTCGTTTGGGAGAACTTTGGATGATATATGAAGATGGTGTCTGTTCTTTCGGACATTTCCGAAAAAAACAGATACCATCGGTGACAATGCAGCGCTCTAGAATGACATGATAATTAAATCAAGACCCTACGCTGTCGACTGGCGTTGATATACATCAACGCGGACAGATGTAGATGCGTGCCCCGATCGGGACTCGAACCCGGGATCTCCTGCCTACATGGCAGACGCTCAGTCCGAAAGAACAGATACCATCTTCATATAGTTAAAGGATAACCGGCCATTGACCTTCTTCTTCTGTGCGGATCACGCGTATTGCCGAACTCTTACGGGACTCGGTAAGATTGTCAGCCGCGAGTATTGAGTGTAATTGTCAGGGGTACTATGTGGACATGAAGTTGGGAATGTGGGAGTATGCAAGGCATAATTCGCTGCAGTCGCACTATCCTCTGTGCTCTCGGTAGCTCAGATGGATAGAGCGTCTGCCATGTAAGCAGGAGATGCCGGGTTGGAGTCTCGTTCAGGGCACACATTTTCATCTGTCCCCGTTGATGTATATCAACGCCTGTCGACGGCGTAGAGTCTTGATTTAATTATCATTTCAACTTTGGATGAGGCTGATTTCGCTACTGTATATAAAAAAAGGGGTTTAGAAACTACAGCGCTGTCAATTGCATTCGTTTGTTTGACTGCAGAATTACCATGAGGAAGCCTATTAATTATCCTGTCGCACTCTAGTCTTAGAAATATTTGGATCTTTCTCGGACAACAGACTTCTTATGTTCCCTCAAAGCTACCCAACTTCAAATTTTTGAAAACATAGTCAGTGGTTTTAAAATTTGTTAAAATTAAAATTTAAAAGAGTCTTGATCGCAATTGAGCAGTGACACGAGCGTCGAGGGTCGACGGAACTCATCTGGCAGTGTCCATCCACCGCTCAGGGGTCTGAAGATGACTCTATGAAAGAGTAGAAACCGGTCACTCACTCCAATAAAAAAAAATTGTAATCAAGACTGTTTTAAATTTTAATTTTAATCCACACAACTTGAATCCTGCAGGAAAAACCTGGTCGGCCGTAGTGGCCGAGCTGTTCTAGGCGCTTCAGTCTGGAACGGCGCGACCGCTACGGTCGCATGTTCGTATCCTGCCTCGGGTATGGATGTGCGTGATGTCCTTAGGTTAGTTAGGTTTAAGTAGTTCTAAGTTATAGGGGACGGATGACCTCAGATGTTAAGTGCCGTAGTGCTGAGAGCCATTTTTTTTAAAAAGCTGCAAGTGACTTGAGTGTGTCTCGAACGTATTTCAGACCAATCTCTGTGAATTGTAGGGGCAGGATAAGGCTGGCTCCACCGTGCTATATCCTACACACAAATTATACAAAATCACTCATGACCCTTAACTATACTTTATTCGTCAGGATGAATCATTGTGTTGACGAGCATCCTACGGTGCTGGAACTGTAGGAAAAAAAGCAGCACAATGTTCTCGTATAAATACACACTGCAAACACATTTCACATTTTTCTGCATATGCTTAGCTTCTGAATATATTTTTACGACGTGTAGACGAGATACAAACTGACCTAACACTATGTTGTTTTGTACAGTGTTTACTTCAACGTAATGCACTTTTTTGGCTTTAACAAAAACTCAGCACCCACTGCTGACATTCAGAAGAAACCTACACTGCGCATTTGAGGATTTTAGGCCAGTGATGAATGAAGATAGTTGTCATATCCACCTACAAGACACTGACCTGAAAATATTCTCCGACTTGCCAGTCTTGTAATTACAGTGAAACATAACTGAATGGTTTAGTCTGCAACTGAGTTACAGCGCAGGGAAGACAGGATGCGGCCGCCTTTCTAATCGCTTTAGCGTGCTATATCGCAGCTGTTAGGCCGAAACTTACTCGCACTGCATTTGGCCATAACGTGACTGTTGCTGATTTTCCATTCCAGACAAATATTGATGTGGGAATGGGGAATGTTTTCGAAAATATTGTTCTTTCTGCCCTGTCCTTCCCTGTGGAACGCATATGTACACCAACAATAGGCTTGGCATACACCATATAATCTTACACACTACTTACTTTGCTTTTCACACAGTGATTGGAGACATGTAATGGCAAATCACCTTTAGCGGATAATTGCTGAATAGGATGTGGAATGCTCCAGGATGCTCAGCACATTCACTACTAAGTATGGATGCTTCGTGTTATTACAGCATTTAGCAGTGGTGAACTTCAAACAAGAGTCTTACGTCATTATCTCTTTTTTGTCGCAGAATCAATAAAAGATACTGCTTAAATGAATTATATTTCCTTTAGTAGGTATCTTTCCGACTTTTAATAATTCGTTACGTTGCAACAAAAGCAAGGTATCCGCCTCCGCATCTAAGTGGTCGTCGCGGCTTAATACCATGTGAGGGTCCAGGTTCGTTCCCCGGTCCTCCTGGGGACATTCCTTTCGTGGGAGGATTGGTGCAGTGTGCACTCAGCCTCGTGAGTGCAACTGAGGAGCTGCGCGACGGATTGGTAGCTGTTCTAAGGTGAAGATAACCGACTGAGAGTGTCCGTAGTCAATTGCAGAGAATCTTACTATCGGCCCGCGATATATCGCTAGCCGCGAAATGGCCAACGTGCAGCTCCGAAGCATAAAGGAGGAATGCGAGGACTGACTGAGACAGTTATGGGCGGGCAAGTGAACGTGGTGGTATACCGCCGAGCCGATCGCAGTGCTTCTTGATGCTGAGTTCACGCGGTTTGGTACCGGAGTACACTTTAAAACTTGAAGTGGACAGCAGCGGAAGCCGAGCAATGTTGTGACGTGCTGTTAAGCCGTCGTGAGCGGGCATACGAGAAGAGTAGGCGCTGGGCGTGGAAGAAGTTTCTCGTTGCAGCGGGATGAGTTGGCTCAATTGAGTCGGTGACGACGGGCGTGCTATGTTCCATGGCTTCTGGGCGCGGGGCTTGCTCGCGATCTCTGTTGGACGGCTCACGTCTTGTGAATGACGCGTCTCCGTGGCAGAGGACAAAGAGTTATCATCTTCTCCGTCAGAGTTATGTGCCATCTCTTCGTCTGCGGAGGGGGCTCAATGGTCGATTCTGATGTCTTGTGGCGTTTTTTTTTTTCGTCGTTTTGGTGACTTTTGCTTCCGGCAATGAGTTTCGGCGTCTGAGGAAGGAAGGGATTCACGTCGTTCCGGTACAAAAGCCACGGGTGCTATGATGCGGTCTTCATTCTCCATAACACTCTCGCTGGTATCAAATGGCTCTGAGCACTATGCGACTTAACTTCTGAGGTCATCAGTCGCCTAGAACTTAGAACTAATTAAACCTAACTAACCTAAGGACATCACACACATCCATGCCCGAGACAGGATTCGAAACTGCGACCGTAGCGGTCGCTCGGTTCCAGACTGTAGCGCCTAGAACCGCACGGCCACTCCGGCCGGCTCGCTGGTATCCTTGTGATCTTCTAGCCTGGGTGTGTCGGGCTGTAGGTCATGTTCACGGGCGGCATTGCCGGTGTCGAGGTGCTGGGGCGCCTCCGGGTGTATAGGCCCAGAGAGACGCTCATGAGCGGAGTCTTGTGAGGGCTGGACGTGCAGTGTCGCCGCACAGGTGATTGGAAGTTTGGTTGTGGTTCTGTTGGTGTTCGTATCGTCGTGCCGTAGTTGTGTGATGCGGCATTGCAGGCATTCATTACGGACGTGGCCTTCTTTGCCACAACCGGAACACGTTCGAGGTTTTTCGTCGTAAATGACTACCGCACGGCAGCCACCGATAGTAATGTACGATGGGACGTGCCGTTTGAGATCTATTCGGACTTGTCTCACACCATTAAACACCGAATACGTTCTAAACTGTACCTATGTCTCGCTAAGTGACTCTTGACTTTTCCGAACGGGCTTAGCGCCACGATGACTTCATCTTCATTCACCTCGAAAGGTAGTTCGAATACACGTATCGTTGGAAGGCCAAGTCCTGCGTGGTCGACATCCACAGGCCCAACTTTGCTGTCGGAGTGTCGAAATTTTAGTCTCTGTCGCGTCCGTTTAATAATGTCGTTGCTGGCAGCGTCGGAACTCATCTTAACATAAACGACGCTGCTAATGATCGATAGGTCTATGCCGATGAGATCGTCACGGGGGTTCTTCACATCTTTGCGTAGGAAGCGTTCGACGACCAGTGCTTTGGGTCGTGCGTATTCATTTGAGAAGGTGAACTTATGAGTGTTTTTCCTGTAAGAGTTGGCCATTATAGCTTGTTCGACTGAGAAACGCGGTGACGGGGAAGTAAACAAACACTCCGCACCCGCAGCGGCGTGGACGGCCGAGCGCGGTGCGCACTGCTGCCCTACCGAAGGCAGACTGTCGCTTAGGCTATCCGAGCACGCTTCGCAGACAGACCCAGACTACCACGTCACACATCTATCTTTTTCTTCTCATAGATTATTCATTCATTTCCCAACAATCACACATCTCGTGAGTCCCGTCCAGGCTTTAGAACCAACCAAAAGGAAGCCACAGGCTATCGTTGTACCGTTGTTAATTTCGTCACAGACCGTCTTCGCCTTATATGTATTTATATTTGGCGACGAACTCTTTTTCAAATTCTGTTCCTGAAATTCAACCGTGGCAGGTTTAGATGAATTTCCTGGTTAAATTTCGAAACAGAATACATCAGCACAAAGCGCACCTCATTTATACCAGCACTAAAAAATTTTCCGTTGTTTACTATGTTTTTGGTGTTTTGGCTTGGTTTTGCTAAAGACAAAGTCATTAGGTTTCTTATCACTCTCATCGTTTATGAAATAACTCTAGCCTTGCACAGGCAGTGCTGTAACTTAGTAATTCAGAATTACACTTTATATTTGATAGCTTATTTCCCCAACTATTCATAAGAGGTTGCCACCGGCGTAGGTGAACATAAATACGAGCAAGGCGCGACTCGCCTCAGATTCTTTGAATAGCCAGTCATGAACATTTGCATCGTTAAGCACGGCGACTATTCTTCTAAATCTGTGAAATGCTCACAGTGCGTCACAGTATGCAGCCACTTACCGAAAGGGGACAGAAGCCATTCAATAGAAACGTCGGATTCGAAGACTTTACAGATAACGGCGTGATACACAAACCCAAGAACTTTAACTACCGGTGGTTGTAACGAAAGTGTAGCTACTCACAGAGATCCAATACGGCCTGTAATTATCGTATGGCAGCGAAAGTTGGTATATATTCTGACGAGTTAATGCGGAGCTAATTTGTGCTTGAAAAAACCTAGTTCCAATTTCGGCCACCAAGTGCAAATCTGGGTCAGTTAATGCGAGAAAGACGTATAGAAAAGTATCCATGTGTGACGGATTAGGAATGGATCATGGGCAGAAAAGTAAATCTGTTTACTGGCTTCAGATCATGTAGACTTCGGACGTGTCCTTGGTAAACATGTTGCTTTACATATACCCAGAGCTAAAAGTCACATGGATTCGGATTGGATGGTCTTGCAGGCGATGCATCTGGAAAACCTCTGCAGATAATATGTTCGTTGGAGACTGCATTAGGCAGATCTTTGACTAGTCAACGACATGACGTGTTACCCCTCTTGAATGAAAACAGTGACTACCACACGGTTACGCTCTTTCAAAGCAAGGACGTCTCGATATTATGCAGACGTCACGGCAGGTCTGATAGGCTCTCTGCGTGTATTCTGTATAAAGCAGAGCGGACTGAAAATTAGGTGCTTGCGAATCCACACCACACAGTCACTTACGGAGAATGAAATGGCTCTCTGTACACAACACGCGGTTTAGCAGTACCCCAAATTCGGCAGTCCTGTGTATTCATCCTGTAGTGTGAAATGACCTCGTCACTCCATAGAATATTGCCCTGCCACGTGTCGAGTCCGCAGCTCGTGGTCTAGTGGTTAGCGTTGCTGCCTCTGGATCACGGGGTCCAGGGTTCGATTCACGGCCGGGTTGAGAATTTTCTCTGCCTGGGGACTGGGTGTTTGTGTTGTCATCATTTCATCATCATCATCATCATCATCATCATCATTCGTGATGTGGCTAGACTGTACTGCTTAAAACATTGGAGTCTGAAAAAATTGGGACTTTCTACGGGCGCTAATGACCACGCCTTGAGCACCCCACAAACCAGACATCATTACATCGCACGTGTCGTCAACTTTGATGCGTGCCAGAAACCGAAGAGCAAATCCAGTACTTTGCAGCGGATGTTGAGGTTTCAGTTGTTGCAACGTTTGGATCTTGTATGGGTACTCGTGTGAAATAGGACGTGAAGCTTTCTGTACTGTTGTCAGTGGAATGGACAATTGCCCGCATCTCGTGGTCGTGCGGTAGCGTTCTCGCTTCCCACGCTCGGGTTCCCGGGTTCGATTCCCGGCGGGGTCAGGGATTTTCTCTGCCTCGTGATGGCTGGGTGTTGTGTGCTGTCCTTAGGTTAGTTAGGTTTAAGTAGTTCTAAGTTCTAGGGGACTGATGACCATAGATGTTAAGTCCCATAGTGCTCAGAGCCATTTGAACCATTTTTTAATGGACAATTCCGGAGACACTATACAAGCACTAACACTACCTGAGCACGTGCTGAATGGACAGTTTAAGCAAGAGCAACCCCGTCAATAACTTCCACTGGGATAGGACACCTTCCTGTTCCAGCTACCACATTGTGCTCACCAGTCTTCTCAAATTCCATCCTCTGCAAGCCATTTATTGTCATCGGGCCTCTCCTCTCTGCCAGCGGTACTCTCTGAAGGCAGCGCTGTAACTGCTGCCTTACACATAAACCAATTTACTGATAGAGCACGGCCTCTCTTCTCGACAGCCCTACTGTTCACTCACGTCATCATTTGTCAAATGACAACGTGGATGTCATACCATCATATAATGTGCAGCGTCAGATTTGTAGCTGGTGGCCACAATTGGAACTAATGTTTTGTCTAGCATAAATCTGTTCCGTATGAACGCATTAGCATATCTACAGCCGGCCGTGGTGACCGAGCGGTTCTAGGCGCTACAGTCTGGAACAGCGTGACCGCTATGGTCGCAGGTTCGAATCCTGCCTCGGGCATGGGTGTGTGTGATATCCTTAGGTTAGTTAGGTTTAAGTAGTTCTAAGTTCTAGGAGACTGATGACTTCAGAAGTTAAGTCCCATAGTGCTCAGAGCCATTTGAACCATATCTACCTAGTTTCGGTGGCATGCGATAATTACAACCCACACTGGACCTCTGTCAGTAGCTCCACCTCAATTATAGCCGCTGCCTCCAAGGCCTACGTTGTTACGTTTACATTTCTTCCTGTCGTGTCCCAAGACCGACAACCGCTATCTCACAGCTGCGAAAACAGACAGTTTTAAAATGTCCTAACATTATACAAGGTGCGTGAATTTTTAGGAGCGAGAAGAACGTGTCTCCAGAAGCCACTCACGCTGCCTTATCTGCCGCAAAGTCTGGCAGCAGATGCCTTTCACAGTAAACAGAATAGAGCAGCGGCGCAGGCTTTATGCTCCAGATGAGCCTCTTTGTAGCGGAGGGAGCGCTGAAGCCGGAATTCTTCAACAGATGGCATTATCGACCGCGACAGTGACGGCGCGGCGGTGAATCCCCTGCGCGGGGACGCCGACGCCGACGCCGCACCGGCGAGTGCGCCTCAATGTTCGCCTAACGACGTCATTAGCGCCACGCTGCGGCTGCGGCAGCGGCAGCGGCCAACGTGCAACAAGTCCCGCCGGGAAACGAGCGCAACTCTCAATAGTGGCCTAACGGTCCGCCTCCAGCGCAGCAGACCGGGAGCCGGAGGCGGATTTTCAGGTGCGCCTTGCTATATCACACGCACCATGTGCAGCTTTTGCAGAAACGCCAGTCCCCCATTTGAAAGCTGTCTGTTATGATTGTCAACTACCAAGTATTAAGATTTACGCGTCTGTTATTCCCTACCAGCCTTCTTCTGTAATATCTGCGGCCACCAATCGCTTATCTGTTTAATCATTACTGCTACGCTGGTTTGCCGGCCGGAGTGGCCGAGCGGTTCTAGGCGCTTCGGTCTGGAACCGCGCGACCGCTACGGTCGCAGGTTCGAATCCTGCCTCGGGCATGGATGTGTGTGATGTCCTTAGATTAGTTAGGTTTAAGTAGTTCTAAGTTCTAGGGGACTGATGACCACAGATGTTAAGTCCCATAGTGCTCAGAGCCATTTGAACCATTTTGACAAGTGGAGCAGATCAGGAATACGGAAGGCGCCAAAGTGGCGTCCATTTAGAAGACCTTCACTCGGCCACTGAGCCACAAGCAATTATTACTATGGAAGTGATGCACCTGACCTACATGGGCACTAAAAATGTTACGAAACCGTCGTCCACTGGTTTAACATACACGAAACCAAACGTAATTTTCCAGCAGATTGTCAAATAGCTAGCGTGTCTACACTTTATTTCAGATAGGATATTTTCGACCAACCAGCCAGCTTATGAAAACCTGTTTGATACACTAATAGACTAACAGCGTCCTCATCATCAGTTTATGCACCAGCTGACCAATCTGTATATGAAATAAAGAGAAAAACAATTAAGTAGGAATGATATAAATAATAATTCCAAATGAAACTGAAAAGCAAACAGAATGTGAAAAATCTACCAGGAAAACATAAAAACAGAAACGTATGAAAGTACCAGTGGAGCCCTTTCTCAGAAGACAAGCCAAAAAAATTCATCAAAATCTTACACACATATGCTCGCTTAGCCTACCAGCAAGATCCAGTTCAGGAATAGCACTATTGAGAACTTCAGTTCAGTGAAGATTTCCGTGTAAAGAAGTTCGAGCCTGCAAGTACTCACACAAGACCCAATAGACCTTCGTAAAATATACGCTAAGTAACTTAAATGTATCAGTGAAAGATAGTTCCTCTGTTCGTGCTTTTTTCATCATTATGCATATTTTATTTGTGGCCCCTTGAAATAGTACGTATATTGTTTCTTCTGTCATTTTGTCCTGCTTTATTTTATTCCATAACGGTTGTGGTTTCTCTGTATCTGTTGTTCAACACATGTGAAATTAATGCATTCATCTTCTGTGGTATTATATTCTTTGTGGCAGTCATTATAATATATTTAGCTTTTGATGTACTACCATTATCACATATACCTTGAACTACAGTATTTTTTCTTCTTTCCTTTTATTAGTGTTTTGCAGATTACACGACTTGTTTCAAAGATGATTTAGTTTCTTATTTTAAGGATGTTTCATATTTTTATCTCTTCGTATTTTGGTATGCGTTTCCCTCTGTGCCGGTGGATTTTGTGTTATCTGGTACTACTGTATCTACGTTGCCTTTTTGTCCCGTTCTGTTTGTGCGCTCCTTTCCGTTGTCGTAAGGTCTTATGGGACCAAACTGCTGAGGTCATCGGTCCCTAAGCTTACGCACTACTTAATCTAACTTAAACTAACTTACACTGAGGACAACACACACACCCATGCTCCAGGAAGGACTCGAACCTCCGACGGGGGTAGCCGCACGGACCGTCACAAAGCGCCTCAGACCGCTCGGCTACTCCACGCGGCATCTTGCTTAGTTTGTGCACTATATTCCTGTTGCATCAATTAACTAGTGCTGTAGTGATGATCAAGCTTATCTCTTTAATTGAAGGTGTTCTGCATAATCTGCATACCATGAGTCTGATGGCAGCCATCGTTTGAGGAACTGGATAGTTTATTTCTTCTATATTATCACGTCTGTAGCTGTTTCTTTTCTGAGTATATCAAGGTAGTGGATTTATATGTCCATTATGAACTGTACATTGGGTGTACACCATTTATCTGCATGTTTATTTGTTACTCTGATTCATCTGTGATATCATCTACTTATCAATACCAGTATATGAATAAACTTCTATGCTTCTATCATATCTACAAAAATTCTGTTTTCAGTGTAGGTTATTAAAACATTTAAACCAGTACATATTAAATGGCATCTCCCTCAGGCTTGCCTTTCTTCTGAACATAGAATAAACTATTAAATTCAAAATGTGTTAGCTTTGTGAGTTGCTATATCAGTTCCATGGTGGTGTTTGCAATTTCTGGATCAGATGTTTCTCCATTATTTTGTTATGTCCTTGAGTGGAATTGAAGTATATGTTACCTTTATATTAGAGGAGGCAACGTACGTTTTTGAGCTCATAGGATTATCTCTTATTTTTGGATTTAAGTAATGAGTTTTTTTAAAACTTTTGTCAACTGTCCTGTAATGTTCAGCTAACTGCTACAGCATGAACTTCGCCAATTGGTGTGTGGAAGCATTCAGGTTAATAACTGGTAATATGGGTTGATTAATGTAATGTATTTTTATGGCTTGCCTTCTTAGAGTGGACTCCACCGGTACTTTTATACTTATCTATTTTTGTGTTTTCGTGGTAGATTTTTCACATTCTGGTTGTTTTTCAGTTTCATTTGGAACCTATTATATCTTTTCTACTTATTTGCTTTTTTATTGTTTATTTTTTGAATGGTGCTCCATGACTTATTATGATCTGAAGATTACAGAGTATTCTCTATTGAGGCAAATACCTCGCTTGCTTGAAATATCCATCTAACTACTTCAAAAACAATCCCTGCAGGTGTCCTACTTTGGATAACATATACAGAATTCATCAGTACGACAATGTTTTTTCATAGATAAATTTGTTCCCTGTATAATTTTCCTTTACTTTGTTTACGTTTTGATTTTTTGCTACCAGAGATTACATAATCTGGTTGAAATTCTTATTGGTTGCACTCAAAACGTTGCGTCACAATGTTATTCCATAGAATCTATGGAACATATATAATACTGTCGTTACAAGAGGATAGTATAAGACTGATGTGGTATGATGATTTCATAGTTCCTTCAATACTGGCAGTTTTCATACCAATGGAAAAGTAGTAGGAGAGCATATATTTATGTGTTAACTCTCACCCATCTTCTGGAGGACTTCTGCCAAACTTTGTTCCATACCTCCCTTGCTGGTTTTAGACTGTTTGGAGAAGATCACTAGGTGGGATTGGGTAATTAGTTTTTCTATTATAAGTGGCTTATTTAGTTAAAACATGTAACATTTTGTTTCCTTTCAGGACGTGATACACATTCATGCACACGAGTGTGAGCTGCTTTTGTAGATTTTGGAATAAAGTCAGTACTTGCTGTATGTTATATGCAGCAGGATGATTGCTTATTATGACGGGTGAATGCCTCAAGAGAATAAGAACTGATGTAGAAAATTACTATCGATTCTTCCGATTGATAAGAATGACACATATCCCGCAGGCTGGTTGTCAATTTTGCTGCACTGCTAGCCAGGTCCAGCATGTCACTGACTGATGAGTGCTTAACTGGCACGGACTGCTGCAAGCGACGGTGTTACCGCAATTCGGAACGGCACGTCACATTTATCCAAAGGGACAACTGCCTAAGGGCATCACGTCGGAGACTGCTGTATTTCCTTTTTTTTTCCAAATTGTTTATTTTTCATTTAACACTTTCACGCAATAACGTCAAATAAAAGAATAGAACACAAACTCATTTTGTAAATCATTGTGTACTCTACAAAACATCCAAATTTCTGTCTCCTTTGCGGAAATTTGTGAGAAATTGTCCGGTGACTTATTTCTTAGGTGACACTTTTGTACAATCGTTTTGTAAGTAAGATTTTATGTCAAAATATTTGCATTAGCTTTGCGTATTGGAACCTTGAGAAAATTCGCGTATTCAGTCCTTTATTATGGATGACGGGTTACTTTTTCATGTTCATCCCATAAGTGTGCCATACACGGTAAAATAAATTAAAGTCTTAAAATTTTATGAATTTTGTGCGCCACGATCCACGTTGTTGCGTGTCGCTTTGTTTTGGTAAACGTTTTCAATCTGGGTGGGTATCATACCGTTAAGGGTCTCTATTTGGAACGTGGCAGGGAAACTACAGAATCTGAAAACGGAAATACAAAGGCTCAATCTACATACACCGGGAGTCAGTGAAGTGAAATGGAAAGAAGACAAAGATTTCTGTTCAGATGAATGTAGGGTAATATCAACAGCAGGAGAAAATGGCATAACGCAGTAGGATTCGTTATGGAAGGAAGTTAGGGGATAGAGTGTGTTCTGGTGAACAGTTCTGTGATAGGGTTGTTCTTATCAGAATCGAAGCAAACCAACAAAGACAACGATAGTTCAGGTACACATGCCGATGTCGCAAGTTGAAGATGAAGAGATAAAGAAAATATATGAGAATATTGAAAGGATAATATAGTACATAAATGGAGACGAAAATTTAATAGTCATGGGGGACTGGAATGCAGTTGTAAGGGAAGGAGTAGAAGAAAAGGTTACAGGAGAATATGGACTTCGGACAAGGAATGAGAGAGGAAAATCACTAATTGAGCTCTCTGATAAATTTCAGCTAGTAATGGCAGATACTCTGTGCAAGAATCACAAGAGGAGGAGGTATACTTGGAAAAATCCTGGTGATCTGGGAAGATTTCAATTAGATTACATCATGGTCATACAGAGATTCCGAAATCAGATACTGGATTGTAAGGCGTATCCGGGAACAGATATAGATTCAGATCACAATATAGTAGTGATGAAGAGTAGTCTGAAGTATAAGAGATTAGTCAGGAGGAATCAATACGCAAATAAGTGGGGTACGAAAGTACTAAAGAATGACGAGATACGATTGAAGTTCTCTAAGGCTATAGATGCAGCAAAAAGGAATAGCTTAGTAGGCAGTACAGTTGAACAGGAATGGACATATCTAAAAAGGGCAATCGATGAAGTTGAAAAGAAAGACACAGTACAAAGAAGAACCCGTGGGTAAAAGAAGAAATACATCAGCAGATCGATGAAAGAAGGAGGTACAAAAACGTTCAGGGAAATTCAGGACTACAGAAATACGTGTCGCTTAGGAATGAAATAAAAAGGAAGTGCAGGGAAGCTGAGACGAAATGGCTGCATGAAAAATATCAAGAAATCGAGGAAGAAATTATTGTGGGAAGGACTTACTCGACATATAGAAACGTTAAAACAACCTTCGATGAATTAAAAAAAATGGTAACATTAAGAGTGCAACGGGAATTCCACTGTTAAATGCAAAGGAGAGACCGGAAAGATGGAAAGAGTACATTGAAGGCCTCTATGAGAGGGAAGATATGTCTGATGTGATAGAAGACGTAGGGGATCCGGTACTAGAATCAGAATTTAAGAGAGCTTTGGAGGACTTAACACCAGATTAGGCAGAAGGGATGGATAACATTCCATCAGAATTTCTAAAGTCATTTGGGGAAGTAGCAACAAAACGACTCTTCACGTTGGTGTTTAGAGAGTATGAGTCTGGCGACTTTCCATCTAACTTTAAGAAAAATATCAATTTCGAAGACTGCAAGAGCTGACAAGTCGAGAATTATCGCACAGTTAGTTTAACAGCTCATAGATCCAAGTTACTGACAAGAATAATATACAAAAGAAATGAAGAAAAATTGAGGAGATGGCGATCAGTTTGGCTTTAGGAAAGGTAAAGGCATCAAAGAGGCCTTTGTGACGTTGAGGTTGATAATGGAAACACGACTAAAGAAAAATAAATACACGTTCATAGGATCTGTGGACTGGGAAAAAGCATTCGACAATGTAAAATTGTGCAAGATGTTCGAAATTGTGATAAAAAATAGGGGTATGATATAGGGAGAGACGTGCAATATTCAATATGTACAAGATCTAAGAGGGAATAAGAAGAGTGGACGACTAAGAAAGAAGTGCTCGGATTAAAAGTGGTGCAAGACAGGGATATAAACTTTCGCCCATACTGTTCATTCTGTACATGGAAGAAGCAATGATGGAAATAAAAGAAAGTTTCAAGATTGGAATTAAAAGTCCAGGTGAAAGTATGTCAATGATACGATTCGCAGATGACATTGCTATCCTGAGTTAATGTGAAGACAAATTACATGATCTGATGAATGGAATGAACGGTCTAATAAGTACACAATATGGATTGAGAGAAAATCGAAGAAGGCGAAAGTAATGAGAAGTAACAGAAATGAGAACAGAGAGAAACTTAACATGAAGACTGATAGTCACAGAGTAAATGAAAGAATTCTGATACCTAGGCAGGAAAATAACCAAAGACGGACGGAGCAAAGAGGACATCAGTAGCAGACTTGCACTGGCAAAAAGGGCATTCCTGGCCCGGAGAAGTCAACTAGTATCAAAGATAGGCCTTATTCTGTGGAAGAAATTTTTGAGAATGTGCGTTTGCAGCACAACATTGTATAATCGTGAAACATGGACTGTTGGAAAGCCGGAACAGAAGAGAATCGAAGCATTTGAGATGTGGTGCTACAGGCGCATATTGAAAATTAGGTGGACTGATAAGTAAGGAATGAAGATGTTCTGCGAAGAATCTGAGAGGAAAGGAATATTTGGAAAATACTGATAAGAAGGGACACGATGATAGGATATCTGTTAAGACATCAGGGAATGACTTCCATGGTATTAGAGGGTGGTGAAGAGGGCAAAAACTGTAAAGGAAAACAGAGATTGGAATACATCCAGCAAATAATTGAGGACATAGGCTGGAAGTGCTACTCTGGAGAGGAATTTGTGGTGAGCCGCATCAAATCAGAAGTCAGATGAAAAAAAAAAAAATGCGTATGTCCGTTCTATTGATCTATCGAATCACGTCCCTTGCTGTATCCCACATAGGGCCAACGGTTTTAATTCTGTTGGAGTAAAGCTTGGAGCTGACCGCTACCAAGTCGATCTGACGCCTTCTTGTGTTATTTTCATCCCTAAATTTTCCCACACAATTTTCCAGTTATGCTGCGGTTGCTGCAGTTCTGATTGATCAGGAATTGGAATTGCTTAGAGAGGTATGGCCATTTTACGAATTTCTTCTTCTTTTAGGACGTTATTTGGTAATTTTTATTGAGATAACACTTGTGACGGAAGTTTAATGTTTGTGGGATACTGGCGACATTAACCGCCGCTGGTTCTACTGTCGACCAACATTTGAAAAACAGTACATCAGTTGGTGAATGTGGTTCCTTTTCCGTTACACGCTTTGTTCTGTTGACGAGTAGTGCAGCAAATTTTGCGCGCAAATTCCTTAGATCCATTCCACCCTCGTTTACACAGAGTACGCGAAGGAACTTGCCCCCCTTCTTGCAGCGGTATATCTACATCTACATCTACATTTATACTCCGCAAGCCACCCAACGGTGTGTGGCGGAGGGCACCCTACGTGCCACTGTCATTACCTCCCTTTCCTGTTCCAGTCGCGTACGGTTCGCGGGAAGAACGACTGTCTGAAAGCCTCCGTGCGCGCTCTAATGTCTCTAATTTTACATTCGTGATCTCCTCGGGAGGTATAAGTAGGGGGAAGCAATATATTCGATACCTCATCCAGAAACGCACCCTCTCGAAACCTGGCGAGCAAGCTACACCGCGATGCAGAGCGCCTCTCTTGCAGAGTCTGCCACTTGAGTGTATTAGACATCTCCGTAACGCTATCACGGTTACCAAATAACCCTGTGACGAAACGCGCCGCTCTTCTTTGGATCTTCTCTATCTCCTCCGTCAACCCGATCTGGTACGGATCCCACACTGATGAGCAATACTCAAGTATAGGTCGAACGAGTGTTTTGTAAGCCACCTCCTTTGTTGATGGACTACATTTTCTAAGCACTCTCCCAATGAATGTCGACCTGGTACCCGCCTTACCAACAATTAATTTTATGTGATCATTCCATTTCAAATCGTTCCGCACGCATACTCCCAGATATTTTACAGAAGTAACTGCTACCAGTGTTTGTTCCGCTATCATATAATCATACAATAAAGGATCCTTCTTTCTGTGTATTCGCAATACATTACATTTGTCTATGTTAAGGGACAGTTGCCACTCCCTGCACCAAGTGCCTATCCGCTGCAGATCTTCCTGCATTTCGCTACAATTTTCTAATGCTGCAACTTCTCTGTATACTACAGCATCATCCGCGAAAAGCCGCATGGAACTTCTGACACTATCTACTAGGTCATTTATATATATATATATATATATATATATATATATACCGTAAGTCCCTAGAAGAGCGTATCGTTCCAAAAGATTGGAAAAGGGCACAGGGCATCCCCGTTTTCAAGAAGGGACGTCTAACAGATGTGCAGAAGTATAGATCTATATCTCTAACGTCGATCGTCCGCAGCTCGTGGTCGTGCGGTAGCGTTCTCGCTTCCCGCGCCTGGGTTCCCGGGTTTGTTTCCTGGCTGGGTCAGGGATTTTCTCTGCCTTGTGATGACTGGGTGTTGTGTGATGTCCTTTAGGTTTGTTAGGTTTAAGTAGTTCTAAGTTCTAGGGGACTGATGACCACAGATGTTAAGTCCCATAGTGCCCAGAGCCATTTGAACCATTTTTTTTCTAACGTCGATTAGTTGTAGATTTTTGGAACACGTATTATGTTCGAGTATAATGACTTTTCTGGAGACTAGAAATCTACTCTGTAGGAATCAGCATGGGTTTCGAAAAAGATGATCGTGTGAAACCCAACTTGCGCTATTCGTCCACGTATTATGTTCGAGTATAATGACTTTTCTGGAGACTAGAAATCTACTCTGTAGGAATCAGCATGGGTTTCGAAAAAGATGATCGTGTGAAACCCAGCTTGCGCTATTCGTCCACGAGACTCAGAGGGCCATAGACACGGGTTCCCAGGTAGATGCCGTGTTTCTTGACTTCCGCAAAGCGTTTGATACAGTTCCCCACAGTCGTTTAATGAACAATGTAAGAGCATATGGACTATCAGTCCAATTGTGTGATTGGATTGAAGAGTTTCTAGATAACAGAACGCAGCATGTCATTCTCAATGGAGAGAAGTCTTCCGAAGTAAGAGTGATATCGGGTGTGCCGCAGGGGAGTGTCGTAGGACCGTTGCTATTCACAATATATATAAATGACCTTCTGGATAACATCAGAAGTTCACCGAGGCTTTTTGCGGATGATGCTGTAGTATATCGAGAGGTTGTAACAATGGAAAATTGTACTGAAATGCAGGAGGATCTGCAACGAATTGACGTATGGTGCAGGGAATGGCAATTGAATCTCAATGTAGACAAGTGTGATGTGCCGCCAAAGATCCTTTATCATTTAGCTTCAATATAGCAGGTCAGCAACTGGAAGCAGTCAATTCTATAAATTATCTGGGAGTAGGCATTAGGAGTGATCTAGAATGGAATGACCATATAAAATTAATCGTCGGTAAAGCAGATGCCAGACTGAGATTCATTGGTAGAATCCTAAGGAAATGCAGTCCGAAAACAAAGCAAGTAAGTTACAGTACACTTGTTAGCCCACTTCTTGAATACTGCTCACGGGTGTGGGATCCGTACCAGATAGGGTTGATAGAAGAGATAGAGAAGATCCAATGGAGAGCAGCGCGCTTCGTTACAGGATCATTTAGTAATCACGGAAGCGTTACGGAGATGACAGATAAAACTCCAGTGGAAGACTCTGCGAGAAAGACGCTCAGTAGCACGGTATGGGCTTTTGTTAAAGTTTCGAGAACATACCTTCACTGAGGAGTCAAGCAGTATATTGCTCCCTCCTACGTATATCTCGCGAAGAGATCATGATGATAAAATGAGAGAGATTAGAGCCCACACAGACGCCTGCCGACAATCTTTCTTTCTACGAACAGTACGAGACTGGAATAGAAGGGACAACCGATAGAGGTACTCAAGGTACCCTCCGCCACACACCGTCAGATGGCTTGCGGAGTATAGATGTAGATGTAGATGTAGAAGCTGAGGGTGCAAGTCTACAGAGAAACCTTAAAGATTTCGCCCCTACATAGAAATCAATATATCGCTTACTGTATAACCCTCTCTTTTTTCTTGGGAGGGGGAACGACCTGAGGTAAGCACCACGCTTTCTCAAATATTTGTGTGTTAGTTAGGTTGACCTTTTCGGCCATAGCTAAATTTCTACCTACGTGGATCTTTACTACCGCTTTTGTGTTAGATGTCGTGGACCAGTTGAGAACCTCAGTTCTTAGCTGACCATTTGCCACACTGACGCCTAACACTTGGTGTTGATCTTTGGCTGTTAAAAGGGAGATTGCCTTCGGGTCCGAGGAAACGTCAGCCATCAACATCAGTCAGCATCATTGAACAAGACCTCTTGTCGTACGGTCCCGCATTTAGCACTGACAGGAGTGGCGGTCGAACAGGGACCCTAATCGCCGCTTAACGAGTGCCGTCACCAGACTCCACCAGCCAGACGTCGCGGGCCGGAGATCGTTCCCTGGACACCACTTTTGCTGCAAGCCGCTGTCGGGACAGTTAGCGACACCTTTCGTCCTCCGTGTGATCGCGAAGCACGACTGCATCAGCAGTCAGCTGCTGGCTGCCTAACGATGACTCTGTGCTGCGCTGCGCCGGGGATGTTCAAAGGGCACCGCTGCCGAGGACTACCCCTATCTGGATTTGGATCATCCCTGTACCACAAACAGGTCTAATAAATGTGTATGGTTTCAACGAAATCATTGCAAAAATTGTCTCCTGCTTCTCACTGACGGACCCCATGCTCTTGGTGAGGGGATCAGAGCGACCATCCTCGCAGTCCTGCGCTTCCTCCGACATATCAACTGGGCTGCACGGCTGCACACTACTTACATCTGCCGAATCCGTTACAGAATGATGGTGTCCGAGGGGAGCATACGCTTATTTTTTTCTTATTCCACTAGAATCCAAATCTCTGTTTATCATCATATGACGCTTCTTCATCAAGAGTGTTGGGTTTTGATAAGGCCTCCGTCTGTATAACTAGTCTTCCCCTGAAAGACGTCCACTTGTAGCAATGTAATTTCTGAACCGTCCTGCTGCTAATTGCAAACTTCGTCAGGAGTGGACGCTTCTTCAGATAATGTTTTGAATCAAAATACTCCAGTTAAGATTCGAATCTTCAGTAAAATGTTATCCTCTACAAACCGTCTTTGACGTGACGTCTTATATGGATCAAGACTTGCTGACGTCGTGAATGGAGAAAGACTCGGTTGATCTGTAACAATAGGTTGTCGCTTGGTTCAAATGGCTCTGAGCACTACGGGACTCAATTGCTGTGGTCATCAGGCGCCTAGAACTTAGATCTACTTAAACCTAACTAACCTAAGAACATCACACACAACCATGCTCGAGGCAGGATTCGAACCTGCGACCGTGGCTGGCGCGTGGTTCCAGACTGTAGCGCCTAGAACCGCTCGGTCACTCCGGCAGGCGGTTGTCGCTTGGCATGGATCCTTTAGTGCCAAAGCAAACTCCGAGTGATTTGTTTTAGCACTTGTAAAGCCGACGTTCGATTGGATACAAAGCCAAATCAATGCACAGGCATGCACAATTGGAATGGACCGCATTTAAGCTTGGTATAGCCTTAGTCTCGACCATTTAGACTGCTCCCTAGATGAATCCCATTATGTAATACATTTGTGTCCAAAATTAAAGCAGCAAACCGAATTTTTGCAAGGTTGTGTTTATTTTGCCGAAAAACATTATAATTATATGATAATAAAGTAGAAACAATATAAAGAATACAGAACCTAAACAACAGCAACATGCATAACGTTATACAAAAATGTTCTTCGTTTTTCCCAACTTAACGGTTTTACTCACTCCTTCCGACAGCTGATTAATGCTCTCAGTATGGGATGTGACTACCTCTGGCAGCAATACAGGCCTGACAAACGACGGTACTTTGCTGTAAATAATGCCATCAATCTCAGGCTGAGACAATAACTCCGATTCTTCCTGCAGCGCAGTTCACAAGTCGCGGTTGGTGGATGCTGAAGTGATGCAACTCGAGTCTCTAGTGCATCCCAGACGTGCTCTATGTGATTCAAATAGGTAGAGCGACTAGACTACGCCATGCGTGCAATATCTTACTTTTCCAAGAAAACATCAACTCCACGTCCTCTATGAGGTCGAGCATTATAGTCCAGCAATACGAAGTCTGGGCCCACAGGACATCGCAACAACCGCACATGATCTCGTCAAGGTACATGACACCAGTTTAACGTTGCCGATTTAACTGTACACTTTCTTGAAGAGGTGTTCGAGTGGTCAAAATAATCCCTGCCCACACCATTAGCGATCATCCTCTATATCAGTCTCTTTCCACAATGGTCGGGTCCTGTAATCGTGTTCCACGTTTACTCCAGATGCGAATCCGTAAAGAACCATTGTCCAGACCAAACAGGGACTCATCTGTGAAAGGAACATTGGCCCACTGTTCGAACGTCCAGGTGACTTGTTGACAGGACCTCTCTAGACGTTCCCTTCTGTAAAGACGCGTCAGAAGTACATTTACAGCAGGTCTCTGACAATGAAGTCTACTCTGCCGAAGCCTTTTGTACGCCGTTTGCCTTTCTGGAACACGTCCAGTGGCTGCTGCTAAGTCAGACGCCAGTTGCCGTGCAGTACTAAGGCGGTACCGTGGAGCCCTTACAGCTAAATTACGGTTCTCTCTCTCTGATATTACACGGTGTCTGTCCCGCCCTGGTCTTCAGGATACAGTTTGGGTCTGCTCTACAACATGTCGCCAGTTCTGAAAACAACAGAATGATTCACATTAAGTCATCGGGCCACATCAGTTTGCGACTGTCCTGCTTCCATTCTTCCATGGCCCTCCACAGCAGAGTGTCTGTAGGCATCTTCTCTGTGACATACACCACCATCTGTGACTGTACACGGCGACAGTGGGGGTGGGACTACCCGGCAAACACTTTTCCGGTTGATAGGTGCCCTGACGTCATTGCTCGCGTGGTTGTCCATTGACCAGAACGTCATCTTCGGTACAGGACACGATCGTACTTACGTCTGTTGACAGTTTGTATGATTACATCGTGAATTAGATACAGGACATGGAAATAGTGGTTTCTTGCTTTAATTTTGGATACCAGTGTATGTCCTAGCTCTATCGGAGAATCTTTGTGACGAAAAGACGTATTTAACTACTATCTGGGCGTGAAAGTAACGTGGTCCTATAATTAAAACCCTGATTTAGGCGGCTGCTGACAGTAAATATAACCGTTTGAATTTTTGCATCAGGATTCGTAGTCACTGTGCCATGTGGTCTTCAAATAATTTAGCCATCACAAGATATGTTTATATAAACCTTCTACCACAGTTTCGCTCTTAAAATACCAACATCATGAGTATGCCGTAGATCATTTGGACTTAGTGTAGGTGGATTGTAATTGTGTTAAGCAGCTATGATGGCAAGACTGAGTGCTGCGGAGATCATTTGATTATTCTCCAGAGGCCTGCTTGAATACTTTGGGTTTGTTATGATCGGTGTTCTACCAGAGAATACTTATACCATGTTGTTCACAAAGCCAACTCTAACTACTGAAAATCATTCGGTTTCAAAACTTGTATCTGTAAATTTTCGTTATCCCTGTTTATAGATTTCACTTGGCCAGAAATGGATCCTAATTTAATGAAATTGAGAATTTTTGAAATGCACGAATAGCAATTAAAACCATTTACCACGATATCGAATAACCACCCTTCCCTTCCGCCTAACAGAATGATCCAGGTAGTTGAAACTATTAGGATGCAATACCACTGTCTCTTTGTCAGTCATTCACTGCACGGTCCATATATCGCAGTGATTCACGCACCAAGCTATTTCGTTCGGTGAGGCAACATTAGAATTTTCTTCCAAATGGTTCAAATGGCTCTGAGCACTATAGGACTTAATATCTGAGGTCATCAGTCCCCTAGAACTTAGAACTACTGAAACCTAACTAACCTAAGGACATCACACACATCCATGCCCGAGGCAGGATTCGAACCCGCGACCGTAGCAGTCGCGCGGTTCCGGACTGAAGAGCCTAGAACCGCTCGGAACTTTCTTCCAATCACAGCAGATATCCGTAATAAAGATTCTCACGGTTGTCTTCCAATAGCTATTTCTGCTGTGCCACCAGATTGCTTTGGAATATACATTTTACCGGTACTTTTATTGTCCTGGAGAAATGATAAAGAAATTGTTTCCCGGTGTTCAGCTGCAATCGCATGTTCTCATTTGTCCTGGGCATTGCTTCCTTCTTTCAAAACAACGTTACTCTAGTGGACGGACGTCGTCTGATAGTAAACTCTAATGACAATGGTGAAATGAAGCAGAAGGGTTTAGTCGATTGCCGTAAAAGCTGCTACGTGGGAAGCTCCGGAGCGTGCGGCACAATTGCCGCTACTCCGCTCCTTAGGACACACAATCTGCCCTGAGTGCACTTTCCACCCAAAGTCGATGTCCTCCACCCTTATAAATATTAAAAGGGCTGTGGTGGTCTCTTGGAGGAAAGGAAGTTTCAAATTCCATGGCTGTTGTATATGGTGCGCTCCAGATCTAAACGCAGTTCCGTTGCGCCCACAATTTCGTCACAGGCTGTGAGGTAGCACTCGTTTCTTCATGCACAGACTAATTAGGAATATACTGGAAGATAAACATATTAACAAGTTTGTTTGAGAGGTCATCCTCCGCAGCAAACATAGAAAAATTTGTTTTGTAAATAAAACCGCCAATTTATCTCTCCCAGACGCGTTTCACCTTTTCCTTTTTTACTTTGAGTTATCTGCACTGGGATAGTTTCTGGGCATCTGGTTTTTCTCTCTTCCAGTTTGGAGGTCACACTGTCATTTCATTTCCGAAAAAATTATCACATTTTCATATTCCGAACTTTTTCTTCACTCTGTTCACCATGTTTACCTTTCTTTTGTGGTGCACTATTACTCTTCTGCCACTAGATACTGATATTTCCGAAAAAATTGTCACATTTTTATATTCCGAACTTTTTCTTCACTCTGTTCACCATGTTTACCTTTCTTTTGTGGTGCACTATTACTCTTCTGCCACTACATACTGATATTAGTTCTAAAACTGTGGTGAACAGAGTGAAGAAAATGTCTGGAATATAAACATGTACTTATGTTTCGGAAATGAAATGGCAGTGCGACCTCCAGACCAGATGAGAGGAAACGCAGAGGCCAACAAAATTTCCCACTGAAGATGCCTTAGAGTAAAAGGAAAAAAAAGGCGAAATGCTTCTGGGAGAAATAAATTACAATGCACAGGGCAGCAAGAAATCAAGTGTAACCATACTAATTTATTGCACATTCGGGAGGATTTACAACGAAATGTCTTAGCAGACACAAACGTACAGATTCTCCCATCATGCAACACAAAGCATAGGTAGAAGTAAATTAAAGTTGCCACTTCGATGATCTTATGTATTACCTCAAAAGAGACAAATTACAGAACCAAGATGTAGTGGAAAAATGAGGGGAGGAAAGTATAACTGTACTAAAAGTACAGACTGCATCATGACAGGTCTTTAAAAATGTAAACATCCGAACACATAACATGGTAGTAGTAATGTAGTCAAAGGGTAATATTTAATATAACAACAGTACTCTCAATGATCATGTTGAGCGTGGTAGATATGTAGAGAGGAAACGATAACCCCTGACGATGTTGTAAACAATCAAAAGAATGTAAAGGAAACATTATTGAGCCCAAGGAATTTGAAGTTCTGGTATTGCTAAAAGCCAAGATGTATTTTTAAATAAGGCATAGAGGGAATTCTTTCTCTCCTTTTCGAGTATCTGGAGCCATTCTTTGACTGTATTTACTTCAATGGCAGATGAGAAACACATTGTTAAAAAACTTAGAGCTAAAGATTTAATGGGTGTCCTTCCAGTACTTTAACCCGATACTCTCCCACAGTCAGATATGATAGTTTTATTTGTTTGGATCTGCCTTTCTCATTTATTCTTACTTTTTGATTAACTTAATAAATGGATATTAATTAACAGTATTCCAGAGAATACCGGTATCAAGTGTACTATATTGGAGCTACCTGCTGCAGTAGAGTAGATCTTGTGCTTTCCATTTCCTTTTGGATGGTGTTAATAGTTGCGTACATGGCTGAAGTTACGTATTACAAAGAAATTCATCCCTTATAAGTTTCAGGATTACGTGGAAAAAACGGTATAAACAATAGGATTTTTCGAACTAGATTATGATCAACATCAATATCATTTCCACGCTCCAGAAAATCTAGTGTTGTTCTACACGGATTTCTTTCTCCATAGTACTGCGGCTATCCACAGTTGTTGTTCACAAATTTGGCGCCTGTGAATGTCTTTACTATGTAGGCACTTGAAGATCTGGCTCTCTCATTCATCATGAAACTTCCTCTTAGCTTCCTAGAAGGGAACATTTCAATCAAACTATACTCGAGAGTGGACGTGGAGACATTATTTTTAAGTGCCGTGCCACTATAATGATATTCCTCAACCATGTCCATCACACTACTTTCCAGCCTTACCCGTTTTTGTATTTATCAACCAATTCTGTTGCTAGGATGCACCTCTTATCTAGTCCACTATTTGTTGTTGCATGCAGTCTATGTCCTAGGTGCAAGCTGCATTGTACATAGAAAGATGCACATGATATACTGCCTGGAATAATTTCTAAACTATGAGAATTTTGTTACCGATCTCTCGGTATGAAAAGAAACTAGGGAATAAATAGAAAAAGGTAAAACCATAAGCATGGAGTATTTTTAGCTTAAAGGTTCCTTTATGTGATAAGGGAAGAAGAAGAACTGCAACTTAAGGGAACCGAGCTCATGGGAAAAAATCAAGTTGGAAGACCCTCCCAGTCTGCAGTTGCCTGGTTTCTCTAGCTCGAACAATGCAGGTAGCACTTCCTTGTAGCGGCTCTTGCACTACACTTATAGACATGTCGCGACTGTAGGATACAAGAACTTATCAATATTTTATTGTCACATATAATTCCTTATACTTTTGGTAACATTATTATCGCTGATCATAAAAAAAACTAACCACACTGAACGCAACTAAAAAATTCGTCTCTGCCATCTCGCTTTCGTTATCTGCACTGCTGACCATTAAACCTGCAACACCAGTAAGATGGAATTCAGCAAAGGTAGAACTGGCATGAAGAGCATTACACACTAGCATATGGAATAATTAACGTGTTAAGCGTAGGTAGGAGTAACGTCATACACATTTAGCATATCAGAATAGATTATGCAGCTGGTCTCTCCTTTATAAGACGTATTTCATTGTTTTCGTCTGTGAGAATATCATGTTAATCCTCTTGTAATAATACACTGCTGGCCATTAAAATTGCTACACCAAGAAGAAATGCAGATGATAAACGGGAATTCATTGGACAAATATATTATACTAGAACTGACATGTGATTTCATTTCCGCGCAATCAATACACAGAACAACCACCTCTGGCCGTAATAACGGCCTGGATACGCCTGGGCATTCAGACAAACAGAGTTTGAATGGTGTGTACAGGTACAGCTGCCCATGCAGCGTCAACACGATACCACAGTTCATCAAGAGTAGTAACTGGCGTATTGTGACGAGCAGTTGCTCGGCCACCATTGATCAGACGTTTTCAGTTGGTGAGAGATCTGGAGAATGTGCTGGTCAGGGCAGCAGTGGAACATTTTCTGTATCCAGAAAGACCCATACAGGACCTGCAACATGCGGTCGTCCATTATCCTGCTGAAATGTAGGGTTTCGCAGGGATCGAATGAAGGGTAGAGCCGCGGGTTGCAACACATCTGAAATGTAACGTCCACTGTTCAAAGTGCCGTCAATGCGAACAAGAGGTGACCGAGACGTGTAACCAATGGCACCCCTTACCATCACGCCGGGTGATACGCCAGTATGGCAAAGACGAATACACGCTTCCAATGTGCGTTCACCGCGATGTCGCCAAACGCGGATACGACCATCATGATGCTGTAAACAGAATCTGGATTCATCCGAAAAAATGACGTTTTACTTTTCGTGCACCTAGGTTCATCGTTGAGTACACCATCGCAGGCGCTCCTGTCTGTTATGCAGGGTAAAGGGTAACCGCAGCCATGGTCTCCGAGCTGATAGTCCATGCTGCTGCATACGTCGTCGAACTGTTCGTACAGATGGTTGTTGTCTTGCAAACATCTCCATCTGTTGACTCAGGGATCGAGATGTGACTGCACGATCCGTTACAGCCATGCGGATAAGATGCCTGTCATCTCGACTGCTAGTGATACGAGGCCGTTGGGATCCAGCACGGCGTTCCGTATTACCCTCCTCAACCCACCGATTCCCTATTCTGCTAACAGTCATTGGATCTCGACCAACGCGAGCAGCAATGTCGCGATACGATAAACCGCAATCTCGATAGGCTACAATCCGACCTTCATCAAAGTCGGAAACGTGATGATAGGCATTTCTCCCCCTTTCACGAGGCATCACAACAACGTTTCACCATGCAACGCCGGTCAACTGCTGTTTGTGTATGAGAAATCGATTGGAAACTTTCCTCATGTCAGCACGTTGTAGGTGTCGCCACCGGCGCCAAAGTTGTGTGAATGCTCTGAAAAGCTAATCATTTGCATATCCAGCATCCTCTTCCTGTCGGTTAAATTTCGCGTCTGTAGCACGTCATCTTCGTGGTGTAGCAATTTTGAAACTAGAAGCCTGTGTCGGAAACTGACGACAGATTCTGGACTTACCGAGAATGTGGTTGACCATCCCTCCATATTTCTGCTCTCGTAGGTAGGGGTCCCACGGCTGACATGATAATATGGGATCAACGGATGCAGGAGGACACCATGTGCTCTCAAGCAATCATGCAACTAGCGCCCAAATGACAGATATTGTTACTGGGCCGTGCATCGTCGTACAGCTACATCATGTACCTTGAACGAGAAATGAGATTGTTTGCACCAAGATCTGTATTCACATAGACAGTGCGAAGCCGTTTGGACCACCAGCCTTGGCAGCTAGGCTATAGTGGCCATCATGACAACAGTCACCTCAAGGTCATCTCATTGTCGTACAGCATTGACAGTTAGTGATAATCTTAAATGTTACTAAAAATTCCGAAAATGTATTAGAGATATTTATTTTTAAAATAGAATATGATGCAGTAGTTTCCAAAAGAAAGTTTCTGACAACTGCTACAACTGCTAAGATGGTCTTGTAAGCCGAAAACCGGTTAACACAATAAAATTCATACTGTAAACAAAAACAAACTAGTACTTTCCATTTATTATTGCTACTATAAAAACTAAAAACTAATATTATAAGAAATTTTGAAAAGAAGAATTACTTTTTACTTCAACTTGTTGATAAAACGAAACCACCGATATATTTGGACTGAAAAAATATATGAACATTCAGAAAGTTTTTTGATGCGTTGCGATACATATTTTATCATGAAATCATGAAAAACTTCCGTGATAAAAAATAAAATGCCGTAAGAGTTGTGAAACTGTTCCACCTCTGTAACGAAAATTGTTATCGCTGATGAATTTGCGTTCTGTTGGAGCCTGCAGAAAGTTACAGCGAGCAAGTTGTTAAGAAAACTAAAAAATAAAATTTGGTGACATCTGAGACGTCATTGTTGTAAGAAGTCACCTATGAACACATCGTGTTCGCGAGAGACACCGTGCACTGCAGTGCGCGAGTACTTGCGTGCCGCCGCCAACATTTCTCCTAGGACGGCTCTCCTTAATCCGAACGAGAATATCCCCTAACTGGAAAATTTTTTATTTGCAGTTCTTACTGACCGTCGCCACTGCACCCATCACGAAAATCAGCGATATAGACCATAGAAATGTAGCTGCAGGTTTTTTCAGGCCACTACTTCCATTAAAGTCGAGCAATTTGTATTTGTGCATATGGTTCTGTCAGAGACAACATTTATCGACGTATGTTATAAAACTATTTTTCTCGCCAAGCAATCAGTGTATAGTACACAAAACTTCGTTCTTGCAGCTGCATTTTCTCTGTATTCCTTTAACAATTTTTGTCTACCATTACCCTTTCTGAGTCAAAAACGAAGTGAGTGGAGAACATAAAACTCGTAATATGGAATACACTCGATTCTGAAACATCATAAGTTTTTGTTGTCATTTTATGAACTTGTGCCAAATTAATATATTCCTGGTTTCTTCACTGTTAGCCAGATCAGTAAAATACTACAGTACATTTGATGGGACTTTTATATTGTTTTCAAATGACTTCTCACCCTCTATGCAGGCCATTGTTTCTGCATTTCTCTGACTACCATGCATATGTCATTGCACCATCCCACAGAAGACCTAAACACATGTAAACACACGATATCAGATGGAAACACTGAACATTAAGCTCTCCTTGCCTTACTGTACTGCCAAAAGTGTGGTAACAAAGATAAGAGGTGGGCGAACCACAGTGCATGTGGGGCGCAGGCAACGGGTGTGACGTTGAGGTGTCTTCCTTCCTAACAACCACTCTTTTATTAGCGTGGCTACCCTTGATGTGGCAGCGAAGGGTGCTGCACAGACAGTGGTGTGCCCAGTGGCAATACTGGGCACAGGAATGGGGATCGTCCTTTCAGGCGAGTGTTGAGTCTCCTTACGGCAGCATGGTGGACATGTCATTGTGTAGTGGCTGAAAGGAGAACAAACATTACCAGATCTCATTTGTCGTAATCAATCGTTCCAGCACGTACATGGGTTGCCAACTGTTACAAAACATGATAACGATTGATTCGCATAGCCAGACGTCACAAGTCTGTCGTGTCAGGCCAGTACCTGTATTTTGTCTTCAATGTTTCCACGACGTTATCCTTCAAGAAGACAGCTGAAGACTGCTTGTTGCCGGTGTTGTCCTGTTAGATACAACCCTTCAGTTACACTCTTCACTACTGTCGAAATACAGTCAAAGAAAACGAAAAAAGAAAACGCACCAAGAAATTTTACGAATGGGATGGAAATCGGTAAATATGATATAAATGTACAGGGAAACAAATGATCACAGTTTCAGAGAAACTGGGTGATGTTTTCAAGAGAAAGACCTTCGAAAAGTTGAGCAAGTCGGTAACGTGTTGGTACTGGTCATTATGCAAGCAGTTATTCGGCTTGGCATTGATTGATAGATTTCTTGCATGATCTTCTGAAGGATGTCCTGCCAAAACTGCGTTCAACTGGAACGTTAGACCGACATGATTGGAGGTACCTGCCAGTAATGCTCGTTCTCAATGGGGGAGATACCCGGTGATCTTATTGGCCAAGGTAGGACTTGCCAAGCATGAAGACAAGCAGTAGAAACTCTCGCCACGTGTGTGGGCGGGCATTATCTTGCTAAAATATTAGCCTAGAATGGTTTAAGTAGGCTGTTTATGTTTTCTTACATTGGTAACGCCACGTAGCGCTCTGTATAAAAATCACTGGCTGTGCTGTGTGCAGTCTGTGGTTGGTTTGCATTGTTGTTGGCCATTGTAGTGTTGGGCAGCTGGATGCGAACAGGATCCAGTCTAGAACCTAGGGAACATATTTAGACAGTATTTACAAATGCATTGTTATAGTGAACAGACGACACAGTGTTATTGTGTGTACATTCTTGCTTCTTAGTTGCACGATTACGTAACGACTATAAGGCTCACATACTTAGAACATATACCGGCACTGCTAATGAGATTTTCATGCAACATTTTGGTTTACTTGAAAAGACATTCTTTATTTTAGGTATTTTCTGTGGGATTAAAGATGACTTAGCATTTGGTTTCTTTGACAGCTACACGATTATATCACGACGCTATTAATATGTGACACTATTTATATTGTTGCTTTTGCGGTGTATCCGTTTTATATCTGCACAGTTTTTCTGTATTATTATGGAAAGTAAAACATGTTTTAGTAGTAACTTTTGTGGTATAGCTACAATGAGACAGCTTTCTCGTAGCACAACAATACGTCACATTATAGTACTTTCTTGGTCACGGTAAGGTACGTAATAACTACGATATATATACGCAAAGCATTTCACTTTCGTTTATGATGAGGTAAGTACATTGACTTCAGCAGAACTTTGCTTACAGAGGACGATAACTACGACACTTCCACAGAATTATCTTACAGCAAGACGCACATTTAGCGCTACAGGACACGTACTTGAGTGATTAATTTTGTACTTAAACCATTTATTTTTCAAGATTTTTGAATTACAAAGAAAGTTTTCCGTGATACATTTCATTCCATTGCTGTAATCTGTAACACCTGAGGGTATAATTACATTAATCCTCAGGGGGTACACGCCTACTTTGTGTACCATGTGTTTGGCAAGCACAAGGAGCCCTAGCTAATATGGTATTTGCTTATACAACTTTACACATCGGTACCATATTTCTCTAACACTGAATTACACAGCTATCTGATTATTTAACAGAGAAACAAAAATTTTTTACTATGTCAGTGACACATATTTACGCAATTACACAGTTGGATAATTTCACACTTATGAAATTGTATTTTGTCTGTACTTTGTGAACTGTTCAAATTTTTTTGGAACCATTGTGATACTATGAGAGCTCTGAATGACGTATTTGGTGAGGGATCATGATTTTTAAAGTACGATTGAGGTAGATGACACTATTAAAATGTGCAGAGAATTTTTTTAAGGTTTTGAAACTATTGCAGAAAACTACGACGTGTTTGATATTTGGCTGAGTTTTTATGATATTATTACGATGACAATGTGTATTATGCTGTTGAGGTATGTTTATGATCAATAAGCTGATGCTATATGAGGAATTTGATTATGATACATATTTATAATGATGAAATATTGAAGAATGTCGACGAATATGTATATGTTGAAAGGTGGCTACACCATAAGAAAGGTGGCTACACTGAGCCACAGCGCCAGAGATTGCGCCAAAGAGTATTATTCAGCCGCCTCCACTGGCAGTGTTTGTTGAGATGTGGTAGTGGAGAGTGCTTGCTGGGAAGTCGTCGTGGAGAGTGCTTATTGAGAAGTAGCAGTAGGCAGTGCTTATTGAGATATGGTGGTGGAGAGTTCTTGTCGAGAAGTCGTCATGGAGAGTGCATATTGAGAAGTGGGCAGTAGGAGTTCCGATGTAGCCGTGACTAGTTGTGAGCATGTTGTAATCAGAGTGTATGTTTCGTCAATATATATGAAGGTAATAAATTTTTTTTATTTTTATTTCAAATGTCTTAAACAATAATGCCTCTCGGTCACAGGTTCAGTCAACAAATCATCTGGCTTATGTTCATGTATTAGAGTGTAATTCTGGTTTCTATGTGCAAGTATAGTATTTCAGTTTTATTTTATTAATTCAGTGTAAATGGTATTTAAAATATCTTGTCTTTTTGAGGAAGAACCGTGCCAGATGTGTGCGTTGAATCACACTTCCACACACAGAACAGCTACACTTGTGCCTTGTTGTTTCGTAGCTTTCATAGTTGCTGGGGACGTAATTAATTAATTGTGTTAACGGAAATTTCGTTTCATTCTTTGTTGTTGTTCTATGCAGTCAGATTGCGTGCTAATACTGGTCAGGGCCAACCGGTTACGAGACTGCGTAACTGGACAGTCAGCTACTAAAATTAAAAATATTTGCATTCATTTTATATAATTAAGCCCACATGCAATGTGTAATAAGGTAAGGAATAATGAGTAGTGGTTAGGGACTCTGACTTGTGAAAAAGGATGTTGGAAACCAAGAATCGTACTTTAAGAGCTATGAAATGTGTGTAAATGCGTGAATGTACCACAATGCCGGCGAAAATTTTTTGGACACTTTTATATTTACAGGATTTTGTTCCTACAGATTTGTAACGCAAATATTTCGACCTGTGAAAATTTATTTGTATCAAACGGTCACTGTACCGAAAACTGATGTCGTAAATATTTCGGTAAGGAAGGTAGGTCACTGTAAGCACCCAGCTGCACGACAGTCGCCTGGTAAAAAGCCATTAGTGTGAAGGCACAGGTGGAAAAAAAGGAGAGGCCATTAACCTCGCTATTGACATTCGTTTCTAGAAAGCATCGCAAATACTACACCTCATTACTTGGAAATATTCTTACATCTGCAAACCTGATTATGACAAGTGTCTTTCTACGAGAGTTGAGAGCTACTGACTTACGAAATGCCACATAGCTATTGAATGATGTTTTTATGCTTTGGTTTGCGTAATTGCTTATTTCATTTGATATCTGTTTTCCAGCTGTGTTGCAGCATTGGTTTTATAAAATAAAATTAAATGCATTTGCTAATGTGAACACTTTCTGTTAACAGATCTATTAAATACTAATTTTATGATCCACATTCTTCGAAAAAGGAGCACTTGGAAAGGAAAGAACAATAAGAAGGGACTAATAACAGTAACTGCATACATAATTTTCTTTTCAACTACTTGGTAATTTTTTGGTAGAATAACTTCTTGTGGTGCACCACTTTAATTACATAGATATTAAGATGTGAATAGACATTTCCCTTATTTGCATTGTTGTCTTTAGTGTAATATTTTTTCTGCTTGAGCTTTGCCATGTTTAGATATAAGTTATTACATTTACTGCTGCTTGCTTTGCCAATTTGCATTTTTTTCCATTGCTGTTTGTATTAATTGTTTTGTGCTGCTGCATTGCCTCATCCCTTAGTTTAACATCTGAGAACAGTAGATATAAGTTAGCTTAAGATGGGGTAGTCTATATAAAAGGTTGTGATGAATGGAAAGAAATGCATTGAGAAGCTATAAGAATATGGTTTGGCCAAAAAAAGTGTTTTGAAAGAGGATATGAACAAAAAAGTAGGGTTTAGAGACAACAAGTTTAGGTAGGATTTTCTTGGAAATAAATGATGAGGTAAGATAATGGAAAATAAATAATGAGGTAAGAAATATGTGAACATATAAATACAGAAAGCATGCTTGGATAGGATTTTTTTGGTGGAAACAAATGTTGAAATAAGACGAAAGATCTATGGAATGAAGTTTTGGGTTGGACTGCAGTACTAAATGTTACACTGAAGACAAAGCCTGCACTTTCCTCTTCTGTTATTCTGCTATGTGTTTGTGTACCCTTCTTTATTTGTGTTTTTCCTGTCTTTAAGTGTTTAGCTAATAAGATCTATGTTGTAGAATTTTTCAAATACTATGTTATTTACTTTGTAAAGATGTTTAGACATTATTTATTCTGTTTTGTTTTAATGCTCATGTGTGAAGTTGATGTTTCAAAAGTTATTCTGATCTTTTATGTATGTACTTATGTCATAATTCCTGTAACACTGATGTATATGTTTATTTCTATTCATTTGTAAAGCCCCTATTACTACAAACGTTATCTGTATTGTTATGTTGTTTAATGATGTATTTTGTACCTTTTTTATTGTATTCTTATGTTATAAAATTGTACTTGACACCAGTTCATCAAATTAAGTAACTTGTAAGTTACATTTCACTGCACACGTTTCTGTTGGTCATAGTATATGGTCAATATGTGAGAAGTAGGGACTGTTAGTGTTTGCACGTGTGTTAATAATTCAGCAAGGGACTGGATAACAGCATTGCTGGTTCTAAGGACAATTCCAAAAACTATGTGAGTGCACAAGTGGTGGTTATGGACTTGCTATATTATCCGCAAGACTCTTCAATGGTGATTGTGCACCTGTACAGTCACAACAGATGGCTGCTGGCCATCTCTACAAGGACTACAGTGGGTCTGCATCTTTGATGACCCACCAATACCATTATTTCTACAAGGACTACTGTGGGTCTACACCTTTGCTGACTCACCAGTATTATTATTTCTACAAGGACTGCAGTGGGTCTGCACCTCTGGTGGCCCACCAATACCACAATCTCTACCAGGACTACAGTGGGTCTGCACCTCTGGTCGCCCACCAATACCGTAATCTCTACCAGGACTACAGTGGGTCTACTCTGTGATGACCTGCCTACCAATATTCTTCAAAACTTCGAATGACTCTGCTGTGGGTTTGCTCTGTTGTGACCCATTACTTGTCTGCATGTCGAGAGTCAGCACTGTCTTTCCGTTGGAAGGACAACACTACTTCTTCAAGACTGCGTGGAAATCCACTACTTCCGTGTGCATTTTCCTTTACTGCTCAGACTTTCAGAAAAACACTGCAATTTTACTGTGATGAATGATCAGGACTGTTTTTATGGACTGTGAGAAAATTTTAGCTTTTGACCAACATTGTATCAATAAGTGTGTGCATTTGATATCTTTGTTATTGTAATTATGAAAAATTTTATCAAATCATTATTGGCCACTGCCCAAAACAATTTGTAAACTTTTGTGGGGGCATGAGGGGCTATGTAAGTAGGCTGTTTATGTTTTCTTATATTGGTAACGCCATGTAGCACTCTGTATAAAAATCACTGGCTGTGCTGTGTGCAGTCTGTGGTTGGTTTGCATTGTTGTTGGCCATTGTAGTGTTGGGCAGCTGGATGCGAACAGCGCGTAGCGTTGCGCAGTTGGAGGTGAGCCGCCAGCAGTGGTGGATGTGGGGAGAGAAATGGCGGAGTTTTGAAATTTGTAAGACTGGATGTCATGAACTGCAATGTATATTATCATTTTTCAACACTATTAAGGTAAATACATTGTTTGTTCTCTATTAAAATCTTTAATTTGCTAACTATGCCTATCAGTAGTTAGTGCCTTCCGTAGTTTGAATCTTTTATTTAGCTGGCAGTAGTGGCGCTCGCTGTATTGCAGTACCTCGAGTAACGAAGATTTTTGTGAGGTAAGTGATTTGTGAAAGGTATAGGTTAATGTTAGTCAGGGCCATTCTTTTGTAGGGATTATTGAAAGTCAGATTGCGTTGCGCTAAAAATATTGTGTGTCAGTTTAAGGATAGTCATGTATAATTGTTCAAAGGGGACGTTGCAATCGCTTGCCGTGAGGGAAAACAAAACGGGGCGTAGAATGTCGTCGACTAACCGCTGTGCTGTAAGGGTGCTGCAGATGACAGCGAAAGGGGTTCTGCTATGAAAAACAATGGCACACCAGGCCCTATCTCCAGGATTTCGGGCCGTATGTCGGACGACCATCACGTTGGTATTCCAGCGGTGTCCAGTGCATCTCCAGAGAGGCTTCGGCCAGGATTCTCATGGACTGGAATAGAATTGTCTTCATAGATGTGTCCCGCTTCGAACTGAGCTCCGATGACCAGCGAAAACGAGTCACGAGAATCTCTAGTCAGCGATGGGAACAGCCTGACCAATTATGAAGGGACAGGATGACAGGAAATCTGGTGAGACGATAGGGAATAACTTCCATGGTACTGGAGGGAACAACAGAGCGTAAAAACTGTAGAGGAATAGAGAGATTGGGATACATCTAGCAAATAATTGAGGACGTAGGTCGCAAGTACTATTCTGAGATGAAAAGGTTGATATGGAAGAGGAACTCGTGGCGGGCCGCATCAAGCCAGTCAGAAGACAGATGACTAGAAGTAAATAGATAAATATACGACGGTGATATTTTACGCTCCATTTTGTCGCCCTTCATGGCAAGCCATCCTGGGCTATTATTTCAACAGGATGATGCCCACACAGAGCGGGAATTTGTACACCGTGTCATCGTGTTTGCCTAACCCTACCTTGGCCATGAAGGTCGCCGGATTTTTTTCCCAATTGAGAAAACCTGGAGCATTATAGTTAGAAACCTCCAAACTCCTCTGGATTTTATCAATCTAACGGACCAATTGGAGAACATCCTAAAACGCTGTCAAACAATGACAAGCCAAATAACTGCTTGCATAAAGACAAAAGGTAGACGAACGAGTTACTGACATGATCAATTTATGGAGCTTTCTCTTGAATAAATCATCCCATTTTCCTGAAATCGTAATCGTTTGTTCGTCTCTTCAAGTACATCGCACCTACCGATCACCATGCCATTCAGATAATTTCTTCGTGGTGCGTCGCTTTTTTTGTAGTAGGTGTACTATTTTCATCCTGCTTAGTGTCATTCAGGAATATTCCCTATGAGAATCAGCAAAACTCTGATGGTAAATAGGAAAATTGCTAAATATTACATTTGCATATCATAGTCAACTTTAGTCAGTTGAACCAATTTAAACTCGACAATATTTCCTTAACAGAAACCTACAACCATAATTTCCTCTGTATTACTGCTTAATACTCCTCGTCCCATCACGTTTATCTGGCTTAACAATAGTCTAACTTGATTTCTCTTTTCATATTAATTAATATTCCATGTAACACCGTGCGTCAGAACTGACTACCAACACTAGTCTTCAGCGACCAGGAGGGAAAAATGCTGTGAAGTATGTGCAGAAGTGCATCGTTGCCATCGTAGATAGCGCTGGTGAATGACAGTTCCTCCGACCACGTGTCGTGTGTCCGTTGTGTGCTGCAGGCTGTGTGACTGACGCAGCGTACTGTACGCAGCAGAATGGTCCGGCATTCATGTCGCGAACAAACCGAGATGGTGTTTGTGTACTGCTAAACAGACGGAAACGGTAGAGAGGCAGGAGGCAAGACAGCTATACCGAAACAAGTACCAACTACATCACACAACATTTCAAGCTCTTTTTGGGTGTGTGTGTGTGATGATAGGTCATTCCAGACAGACGAACACGCAGGGAGACGGCGGACTGTGCGTACACCAGATTTGGAGGACCGCGTTCGTGATGTTGAGACGAACCCTAGTACAAGCTCCAGGCAACTGGTCCGCCAGCATGGCGTAAGTCAAAGTACGACTATGTGTATCCTGCATGACAATCACAACTATCCTAATCACGAGTAAAGAGTGCAGGAATTATCAACAGTAGGTTTTCCTCTACGGGCCGGCGTGAGTGGCCGAGCGATTCTAGGCGCTACAGTCTGGAACCGCGCGACCGCTACGGTCGCAGGTTCGAATCCTGCCTCGGGCATGGATGTGTGTCATGTCTTTAGGTTAGTTAGATTTAAGTAGTTCTAAGTTCTAGGGGACTTATGACCTCAGAAGTTGAGTCCCATAGTGCTCAGAGCCATTTGATTTTTTTTTTTTTTTTTCCTCTACGGGAAGGATTTTGTAGGTGGTTTTTGCACCATCCCATCACAATTGTGGGATTTCTGTTACCAGTTCTCTTTACCCACGGATCAACCTTCACCAGAACTGGCATCATCAATCTGCTTAATCGTCTTCTGTGGGCTATAGACAATCCTCAGGGAATTGTTGAGGCGCGTCGTTAGCACCGGTTCAGCATCAGTTTGTGGGCAGGGATTCTTGGCGACAATCTGGGCTTCTTCACGACGTGAATACCCGGCCATTCTGCTGCTTACAGTACGCTGCGTGAGTCACTCAGCAAGGAATACAAGGCACGTGGTCAGAAGAACTTTCATTCGTCAGTGCCATCTACTGTGACAACGATGCATTTCCGGACTCATCTTCTTCGGGCTTCTTTACTCTACTACCAGTGAGGAATCCGTTCCAGCAGTTTGTTTTATTACTGTTCACCCTGTAAATTTCGTTATTTGCTACATTTCCCGGTGTTGCAGCTCTAATGACCAGCAGCGTATTTTACTTAAGAATTAAGGATACCTAAGTCCTACCATACACCTTAACAGTTACGTACATCTCACTTTTATTCCTCTTCGAAAGTTTATGAATAAAACCAAACTGGAGTTATACGCAATGAAACGGTCAAGTATGCGAGGATGCGGGAGTCATAGGGGAGTGAAGGCGTTCTTAAAAGAGAAAGATTCCGCAACTTTATTTAACGCAAACAGTTTAATAAATGACACTCTAGTAAATTGAACACATTAGATTATTCAGTTAAGCGACTGTAAATGATGATTAAACTGTGTAAAATACATAAAAAACTATTAAAATGAAAAGGGCGCCAAAAATGTATGATTCTCTAACACCCAAACAAATATTACAAGCCCCAGTATTTAAAGTATCAGGTTAACATGAAAATTTATTTAAAACACCAAAAACGTAAACATACAATTTGACATCAAAATTATTTAAAATGACGCCAATAATTGGATCAGAAGTTGCTATGAACAAAATATTTCGCAGGGACCAATAAAAAGATTGTTTAACATCAAGAAGCCTTTAAAAACACCAAAGATCTAATTAAACAACGTAACATAAAAAATTTGTTTTAAAGGCACCAATAATAAAACAGTCTAGCATCAAAAACCTCTAAATCTCTGCGGACCAAATTAAACAATGTATTTTACGGGCGTCAAAAACTAGAACAAACACTGTACCGGTCCATGGATTTAAACATAATACAACCGCTACTTCCAATGACACATGTTAAATTACAACTCAGATTTTATGCCGACTAAGGACACCTAGCTCTCGACCACAAAACTTTGCCTAGAAGCTGACATTTACATTCGATATCGCTCGCAAGACGTCGTCCCACTAGTTTTACGTTAGTTTCTCGTTGTGCACAGTGTCAGCCATATTGTGTATCTCCGATATGTGCTCGTATACCGTAATACAGTAACTGATCTATAAGACCAGGAATATGTTTTTTTTAATTTTTTTTACGACGACATGTCACAGACAGGTCAGACATATTTTAACATTTCAACATGCTCTGTAGAATGGCTACAAACCCGAAATAATAACTGTGTAAAATAAGTGAACAATCAACTGGTGGGAATTACTTTCAAAAAATTCTATACGACTTTGGTCCCTCACGAAAGAAAGATTATTCAGTTGTATTAGGCAGTATTATGGTCGATATGGTTGGCAGATGTAAATTTACAGGGAAATGGGGTTGGTATAAATTAACTTCCTGGCGTATTAGTACCGTACAGATCAGACACTCATTTAATCCAGTGTTTGCATTGTCGTGCAGGAAAGAGAAAATGAGATTACATGCAGCTGTGCCTGTCCGCCTAGTCATGCAAATCCAGCGCGAATTTACTGAAATATAAACAAACATTTAACTCCGTTTCACCACAATCGGCCGATGCTGCTAGGTAGTGTCACCAATATGTCCACGTGGGCGAGCAAAGTGACTGTTGCAGATGGAGTCGCCGAAGCTAGTCCGTCACATCAGCTCCTCACCAGCAGTGAGAAATCTGAGTGCAGTCAGCCTCTCTCCGTATAAATCTCGCCCCAGTATGCTCCGTAAGTGAACTCCGTACGTCTAAGTCTAGAATCTATGTGCCATCCGCTACCAGAAAGAAGTCTGCCACTATTGTCTGCTACCAATGAATGTAGAACATACATCTCGTGTACTTTGTCTGATCCGAGTCTTCTTCGAAAAACATCACCCATCAATGAGAAAAATATTCGTTTGGTGCTAACCTATAGTGTAATTTTTATGTTGTTAATTTCTACCGGTAAGGCCTCCGTAAAAGTCTCCCTCCGTCGTCTGTCTTCCCACTCACACCATGCTGAGAAGCTCGGGGAAGCGAGCCTACGTCAATCTTCGTCTTTTTACTTAACAATCCACGATCTGTCGGAAAAATATTTGGAAAGCAGTCAGTGACCTCGACATACTAGCTAATAAGACCCAAGTCACAGCTTTCATGATCGTGGGTAGAAAAGTTTTCTCTCATCCTACCTGTCTTCCGTGATCTTGCTGGCCAATGCACAATGCCCTCAGCAGGAAGTGCATTCCCGGTAAATCGTATTATTATTGTTGGTGACTGAGTATATAACAGCTATCGTGGTAGGATAAGCTAGTTAAAACGGAAGTGTCACAGAAACATTTCCTTCATAGCTAATAGCCTTGTTTAATCCGTAAATTAAGAGAGACAAAGGTTACTAACTACCGAAATCATAGCAAAAGGAATTCCATTACAGCGCATCTCTTTCACAAGAAACTATACACATAGGGAAAAAGTAAACATAATGAAGTTCTCGTTCAAAAATAACCAAATGCGTAAGAAGCATCCAGCTGTATCAGTTATACAAAATACATGTATCATTGGTCCGTAAGATACTGGGAAGCGAAATATGAAATAGGTGTTACTTCCAGAGATAGCGACGGAATCGACATTATACGATGTGGCAACAATAGTTGCCTTATACGTAGCACAACGGGATGTTGTATTGAAACATGCAGAAGAACCAATACGTGAACGTTGCAACATAAAGAGCAAGACATGGTAACTCAAGAATCACTGTCGCACGTCTCCACTCCCGTATCAAGAAAATCTGAAATAACTAAAATAGAAGTCAAACAACGGTATCGTGACGTTCCTAAGATTCACTCCGAGCCAGCCTCGGTTAAATTGAGTCATCAAAGCGCGAACACTTACCAGCCTTCACAGCACCAGAGTCGGATCCGCATCTTTATACAGCTGCAGCATTGGACTACGAATGCTCTCTCCACCAATACCGAAAACTAAATGTCTCCTGAACGTTTCGTGTCTTTAATCCTACTGGAAAGACAACCGCCAAAACTCCCGTCAGACAACCAGGGCTAGTGGTTATTTGACGATCTACCAGAAACAGCAAAATTGTTGCTAGAAATCCCCTTCTCTCTTCTGATGAGTGCCAGGGAAGGCTGCAGCAAATAGTAGCCACCAGTCAGAGCTCTAATTATTCTCGTTGTGAAACTTTGAGACAAGAGGAAACGCTCGTGCCTTTCTCTCCATTCGGAATAGTTTCGAACATCTCGTCAAGGTCACAGAATTGGAAATAAAAACATAGGTACAAAGAAAGGAACTGAGTAGAAACCATGGGAAACAGAAGAAATACTTCGGATGATCAAGGAAAGAAGCAACTACAAATATTTTCAGAGAAATTCAGGAATACAAGTTGCTGAGGAATTGAATAAATAGAAAGTGCAGGGAAAACAAGACGAAATGGCTGCATGAAAAATATGAAGAAATCGAAAAAGAAATTATTGTTGAAAGGACTCACTCAGCATATAGGAAAGTCAAAACAATCTTCGGTGACATTAAAAGCATAAAGAGTGCAACGGGAATTCCGCTGTTAAATGCAGAGGACAGGGTGGATGTATGGAAAGAGTACACTGGAGGCATCTGTGAGAGGGAAGATCTGTCTAATGTTTAGAAGAAAAAACAGGAGTCGATTTAGAAGAGACAGGGGATCCAGTATTGGAATCAGAAATTAAGAGAGCTTCAGAGGACTTGAAATCAAATAAGGCAGAAAGGACAGATAACATTCCATCAAAATTTCTAAAATAATTGGGGGAAGTGTCAACAAAACGACTCTTCCCGTTGGTGTGTAGAGTGTATGAGTCTGGCGACTTACCATCTGACCTTCGGAAAAATATCACTCACACTATTTTGAAGACTCCAAGAGCTGACAAGTGCGGGAATTATCGCACAATTAGCTTAACAGCTCACACTTTTGCAAACAAGGATGGAAAAGAAAATTGAGGATGTGCTAAATGCCGATCAATTTGGCTTTAGGAAAGGTAAAGGCACCCGAGAGGCAATTCTAACGTGGTTGATAAAGTAAGCTAGACTAAAGAAAATTCAAGACACGTTCATAGGATTTGTCGACCTGGAAAAAGCGTTCGACAATGTAAAATGGTGCAAGATAGTCAAATTTATGAGGGAAATAGGGTGAGCTGTATGGAGAGACGGGTAATACACGATATGTACAAGAGCCAAGAGGGACTAATAAGAGTGGGAGACCAAGAACGAAGTGCTGGGATTAAAAAGGGTGTACGTAAGACAGGGATGTAGTCTTTCCCCCAACTGTTCAACCTGTACATCGAAGACACAATTATGGAATTAAAAGAAAGGTTCAGGAGTGGAATTCAAATTCAAGATGAAAGGATATCAATGATGCGATTCGCTGATGACATTGCCATCTTGAGTGAAAGTGAAGAAGAATTAAATTATATGCTGAATGGAATGAACAATGTAACGAGTACGCAATATGGTCTGAGAAGATAGTAATGAGAAGTAGCAGGAATGAGAACAGCAAGAAACTTAACATCAGGATTGATAGTCACAAAGTAGATGGAAGTTAAGGAATTCTGTAAGCTAGGCAGCAAAATAACCAATGACGGACGGAGCAAAGAGGACATCAAAAGCAGACTGACACTGGCAAAAGGGGCATTCCTGGCCCAGAGAAGTCTACTAGTATCAAACATGGGCCTTAATTTGAGGAAGAAATTTCGGAGAATGTTCGTTTGGAGCACAGCATTGTATTTTAGTGAAACATGGACAGTGGGAAAATCGGAACGGAAAAGAATCGAAGCATTTGAAATCTGGTGCTACAGACGAATTTTGAAAATTAGGTGTACTGGTAAGTAAGGAATGAGGAGGTTCTGCGCAGAATCATGTGAAAAAAAAAACACTGACAAGGAGAAGGGACAGAATCGTAGGACATTTGTTAAGACATTAGAGTGACTTCCGTGGTACTAGAGGGAGGTGTAGAGGGTAAAAACTGTAGAGGAAGCCAGAGAGTGGATTACAAACAGCAAATAATTGAGGATGTAGGTTGCAAGTTCTACTCTGAGATGAAGAGGTTGGCACAGGAGAGGAATTCGTGGCGGGCCGCACCAAACTAGTCACAAGACTGAAGACTCAAGAAAGGTTCGGTCCCCTGGCATCGCCATGGTATGGCATGCTCGTCACAGCCCCTCGCTTTCTCGTAAGTGTGGCTGTTAACAGCCTCAGCTGGTAAGTGGAAATACTATATTCATACATCGATTCCAAGTTACCATACGGAAAAGGAAAGAATTCATCGGCGTACACATGACTTTCATTGATGTCAGACATGATTTGTTTATCGAAAGTGAAAAGTGTCATGTTGGGAATGTCTTGACGCTTTTTTCTCTAAGTGAACAAGCAAGGGCATCATGAGTTAAGTGACTCAATGTGGGATCGCAACAGGTAGAGGGTCTGCTGTGTTTAATGTTGCTCCTCAGTTTCACAGAGACAATGTTTCCACACATGTAAATTGTCGCCCAGGACGAACGTTTGTCACACTCCTGCAGAGACTCATGCGGGGTAAGAGACGACCAGCTGTGAGTCAGATCAGTATCTCTCCAGATAGATTTCAACACCACGTAGAGTCCATTCCGATATGTCTTACTCTAGGTTTGAGGGATGCCGGAGGAGTGACCGGTTATTATTATGACGTCTAACGTCTTTCCATGACTCTTGGACAATCGATATTTACTGTGTAGGTCCGAGCATAACCTGTATCTCAACATGTGCCACCCTTAAATTTGTGGGGCGTGGATGGGGTGGGGCGAGGGGAAAATTTATGTCACCTTTCCGGTTTGCCAAAACTATTCAGAATATGGTCACTCTTAACCACATTTTTGGTGTTGTGATATAGACAAAGTTCAAATGGTTCTGAGCACTATGGGACTTAACATCTTAGGTCATCAGTCCCATAGAACTTGCAACTACTTAAACCTAACTAACCTAAGGACGTCACACACATCCATGCCCGGGGCAGGATTCGAACCTGCGAGCGTAGCAGTCTCACGGTTCCTGACTGCAGCGCCTGGAACCGCACGGCCACCACGGCAGGCAGACAAAGTTCACAGAAGTAATAACATTCTAATCACAGTCCTAAAAGGTGTCATTTTTAATATAACTACCGGTTTTTGTTTCATAACAGTATACTCGTCATTCTTAAGTACGTTGCCCTCATTACTATGAACTGGACATTTCTTGAACCCTTTAATGACAAGAATATGGTGGTATCGTGCACTCAGACATAGGGCTGACTGACAGATTTTAATCTTGCCAGAAGGAATGAGTACGTGATCTCCTACTAAAGGCCAATCGGAATAAATGGGTGATAGCCGTGGTAAAGTAGCTGAAGACATCCAACGCTAATTGCGTTCTGTCTCTCGGTGCAACAACTTTATTCTCTACGACGGAAACAGGCATGCATCAATGCAAGAGGACGTGCTAGTGGGTTTTAGAGGTACCGCTGTGTACAGTAAAGTGGACCACCACCACTGAAGGTCTCGCTGTATGGTGGTACAACATGTAATGTGTGGTTTTCATTAGCAAGAATTCCAACACCATTACAGCGCTCCTAGTGTGCAGTGCATCAGCTCTGCGAATCTAAACAGTAGCTAGCCAGCCCGTTGTTTATTCTGTTGTCATCCAGCTTTTTCCCTCGCAATTAATCATTAACCTCTTAGCAAAGTTTTCCTTGGGCAAAATTTCTCCTTTGATAGTAACACGGCGGCACGACATTTCTTCCCCCGCAGTAGCTGCTAACATCACTTTAATTCTGTTTATCGTTTCCACTTGTTCATAATGAGATACTTTCTGCTTCTTTATAGTCTGCTGTCGTATTTCTTGACAGGTGCTAATAAAAGAACGTCTCATCGGCGTTGCTGACCTGGTTCAGAGATAAGAATACCGCTGCCACATTTTGTCTACTTGTATCTTGAAGGTAACTGCATTGGAGGACGTCGTAAGACTTGCAGGCATGAATCTGCTCGGCTGATGAGACGTGGGGGCAGAATGGGTGGGAGGGGTAATCTTCCAGGCGTGGCCACAAAGGAGTGCACAAAAGGAGTGCAAGAACGGGGGAGAAGGAGAGAAAGGGGACAGTAGAACTGAGGGAATGCCTGGCTTTGCCTGGTATTGTGCATAAAAGAAATGGGTGCACTTCCATGCGCATACTCCGCTGTGGGTTACGATATAGAAATGTAGAGCGGGGAAGTCTCAGTCAGTATGGAGGGAGGCCACCATCCAGTTGATCAGGGGTGACATAAAGATCCCGCCAAGTAACTGGCGAGAAAGGTGAGATAGCGCGGTCGTTGGTCGGTTTCATTGAGGGCGGCTTGAAAATACTGACAGAATTCAGGGCGTGACTTATTGCCATGAGTGTACAGGTAAGTGCTCGCCCATATGCTGTAGTGTGATATTTGGTGGCAAGGAAATGAGAGTCCTCGGACAAATAAAATTCTATGGGTCAATCGAGTTCGGCAGAAGGAGGATGTAGCAGCAACGAACTGTCGACCCAGTTTTCAGACGGCACCAGCCAGAAGATGAGATCGTTGCCCACGAGAGCCAAATTGTATACACATCAAAAAAAGTTTTGATCATCCCGGTTCCCAAAACTCCTGAAGATCGACGTTGACTGTGGATGTTGTGTCAGAGACACATTCAATTTGTTCAGAGCAATAGGCTGCATAATGCGCACCTTCACTCCTGATATCCATGGTGAGGCCCATCTTTGTAACCACGACATCATGCTGCGCGGTACAGATTGGCCCAACAACATGGCGAATGGACCGCTGAGGATTGCCATCAAGTTCTCTTCAACGGTGAGTGTCGCATAGGCCTTCAAGTAGACCATCGTCGGAGACGTGTTTGGAGGCAACCCAGTTAGACTGAATGTCTTAGATACACTATCCAACGAGTTCAGCAAGGTGGAGGTTCCCTGCTGTTTTGAGGTGGCATTATGTGGGGCCGACGTACGCCGTGGTGGTCATGGAAAGCGCCGTAATGGCTGTACGATACGTGAATGCCATCCTTCGACCGATAGTGCAACCATATCGGCAGCATATTGGCGAGGCATTCGTCTTCATGGACGACAATTCGCGGCCCCATCGTGCAAATCTTGTGATTGACTTCCTTCAGGATAACGACATCGTTCGACTAAAGTGGCGAGCATGTTCTCCAGACTTGAACCCTATCGAACATGCCCGGGATAGATTGAAAAGCGCTGTTTATGGACGTCGTGACCTACTAACCACTCTGAGGGATTTATGCCGAATTGGCGTTGAGGAGTGGGACAATCTGGACCAACAATGCCTTGACGAACTTGTGGGTAGTATGCTACGACGGAAACAGGCATGCATCAATGCAAGAGGACGTGCTAGTGGGTTTTAGAGGTACCGCTGTGTACAGCAAAGTGGACCACCACCACTGAAGGTCTCGCTGTATGGTGGTACAACATGTAATGTGTGGTTTTCATTAGCAATAAAAAAGACGGAAATGATGTTTATGCTGATCTCTATTCCAATTTTCTGTAGAGGTTCCGGAACTCCCGGAAGCGAGGTGATGCAAAACTTTTTTTGATGTGTGTACGAAGCGAAGTGTCCGACAATCTGACTGCGTGAACACGATGTTTTGTCGCGAATTTTCCACAACGTTGCCTGGGCGTTGGAAGGAAAGAAAGGCTGGTTGGCACCAAACAATCGGCCAAGGCGTAGATGGATGTTTGAATTCGGTTATGTCATAGAATAATGTCGAAAGTGGGCAAATTTGGCTTATGGAGCGGCGTATGGTCTCCGGTCCCGTCACAGAGTCTTTGACCTCAGTCGGGGATTCGGTGCTGCCATACAAGCTTCGGATGATGACATTAAACACCGTACTGCCCATGATGGAGAATAGAAAACGATATTGCGCTTTGTCGAATACGCTGTCAAGATCGATAGCAGCCACTGCGGCTTAGAGTCTGCAGGCGGCTGCCAATAGATTAAATTGCGACATTTCACTGTGACCGTTTGTATCGTGACTGGGTCACACATAGTTGTCTGTTCCGAGGATAGAACGCAAGGGAGTATTTTGTGGCAAAGCGTCGCCAGAAGTCAAGCAAACGTTTTATAATTTCCACTACGTAGAGTTAGAGGACGGTAATGTCCGACTATCGCTCTCGCCGTTGGTTTCTGAATGGGTATATTAATTCCTTTGACAAACGCTGGTGGTACATCGTTGTCCGACGTCAACAGGTTGGAAACACTGTACTACCCATGATGGAGAACACTGTCGTCCAAAGCGACGCCGTTAGCGCAAATAAGGCGCGATAGAATTCTATCGGCAATCCGTCGACACCAGGAAACTGATTCAATGCACCTCTGTTGCCTGCATCGTTTGACCTCGTCGCACTGGGCGTGGCAATAGTAGATCGCGGTGATGAGTCTGTCGTCGTCGTTTCCATTCGGAGGCGATATGATGCAAGGTGGGATGTTCTTGTTCCGCCAGATCTTGACGTCCGATCCTCAGCCTCCCACAGTCTATGGCGTGCCAGTGTAACGATTTGTGCCTTAATCGTGCTGCATTTCCTCTGGGTTACAGGAGAGTACGTCTGGGCGTCTAGGTCACGGGCGTAGAAATAATAGTGTGCGGGCGCCATGCTGCTATTTCCTTGTGTATCGAATCAAGGAACGTCGAATGACATGTCTGGACATTTACAGCCACCAAGTAAAGGTTGTGCTGCACTTAGGGAAACGACGTTCACAGGTAGTCCACATATTGGTAGCACATTGAAGATTCATGGGATCGTGCAGGTGTTCAATTACCACAGTGGACGACTGTGCCAAACCACTTGTTGCAGGAGGACAATATTGCAGGTATACGCGCAGTGATCCAGAAAAGCCAAGAGCACCTTGGAGTGCAGATGCTAGTTTTTGAGAGATGTCAGTCCTGTCAAAGTAGCTCGTTGGGTGACCCGTTTGGTAAGTATGTGCTAGTGTGTTTCTGTGACTAACTTTCCAAGTGTAGTGGAGCAACAGATCATGGACGAAAAAGCGCAGTTCTTGAATGGTGTTGTAGTACGGCATTTTCCTTAAGGTATAGGACACAAGTAAATCCATACAAGCAAATAATGGTCACAGCGCCCACAGAATAACGGGACGATTTCGTCTGAGTATAATCGTGCTGTGTCGTCTCTGTGAATGGAGCCTGACGGGGCATGAATGTTGACGATATGCGTCCCCATGAGGGCGATCGCCATGCCTCTGAAGTTAGTTGCCTAGATGCCTTCGCGGGCATCAGCCCCATGTCCCAGATGGTCACCAGAGAAGGGATGAGTGGTATAGCTAGCGGAAGTGTAGCCAAGTGGACTCCCTGTAGTAGTGCTATGTCGACGTCCCACGCGGATATCATCTCGCGCAGCAGTTTCGCTGAGGAATTAATGTTGTTAGTGTTAATGATTGCTATTCGGTACTTTCGCTGTCAAGTGCCGTCGCCTAGGAAAACTGTCTGCGGGTGATCAGGAAGGGTGAGGCAAAGGCGAGCCGTGCCGTATGCCACTCGACGGTACTGGTGTCGGCGTAACTAGGTCTTCGTCTGGGATAAATCCATCTCCAGCCTATGGTTCGGGTTATAATCGAGGTCGTCACATCACACTGTCGAGGGCGCCACCGTAGTGGCATCCATATGTTCCACATCGTCTGTAGGAGTGGAAGCCGTCTAGGCGGCAGTCGTAGCGGTGGAGTCCACTGATGCAGGTGCACCTGGGCGATCGTCACATCACACTGTCGAGGGCGCCACCGTAGTGGCATCCATATGTTCCACATCGTCTGTAGGAGTGGAAGCCGTCTAGGCGGCAGTCGTAGCGGTGGAGTCCACTGATGCAGGTGCACCTGGGCGATCGTCACATCACACTGTCGAGGGCGCCACCGTAGTGACATCCATATGTTCCACATCGTCTGTAGGAGTGGAAGCCGTCTAGGCGGCAGTCGTAGCGGTGGAGTCCACTGATGCAGGTGCACCTGGGCGATCGTCACATCACATTGTCGAGGGCGCCACCGTAGTGGCATCCATATGTTCCACATCGTCTGTGGGAGTGGAAGCCGTCTAGGCGGCAGTCGTAGCGGTGGAGTCCACTAATGCAGGTGCACCTGGGCGATCGTCACATCACACTGTCGTGGGCGCCACCGTAGTGGCATCCATATGTTCCACATCGTCTGTGGGAGTGGAAGCCGTCTAGGCGGCAGTCGTAGCGATGGAGTCCACTGATGCAAGTGCACCTGGGCGATCGTCACATCACACTGTCGAGGGCGCCACCGTAGTGGCATCCATATGTTCCACATCGTCTGTAGGAGTGGGAGCCGTCTAGGCAGCAGTCGTAGCGGTGGAGTCCACTGATGCAGGTGCACCGGGGCGATCGTCACATCACACTGTCGAGGGCGCCACCGTAGTGGCATCCATATGTTCCACATCGTCTGTGGGAGTGGAAGCCGTCTAGGCGGCAGTCGTAGCGGTGGAGTCCACTGATGCAGGTGCACCTGGGCGATCGTCACATCACACTGTCGAGGGCGCCACCGTAGTGGCATCCATATGTTCCTCATCGTCTGTGGGAGTGGAAGCCGTCTAGGCGGCAGTCGTAGCGGTGGAGTCCACTGATGCAGGTGCACCTGGGCGATCGTCACATCACACTGCCGAGGGCGCCACCGTAGTGGCATCCATATGTTCCACATCGTCTGTGGGAGTGGAAGCCGTCTAGGCGGCAGTCGTAGCGGTGGAGTCCACTGATGCAGGTGCACCTGGGCGATCGTCACATCACACTGTCGAGGGCGCCACCGTAGTGGCATCCATACGTTCCACATCGTCTGTGGGAGTGGAAGCTGTCTAGGCGGCAGTCGTAGCGGTGGAGTCCACTGATGCAGGTGCACCTGGGCGATCGTCACATCACACTGTCGAGGGCGCCACCGTAGTGGCATCCATATGTTCCACATCGTCTGTGGGAGTGGAAGCCGTCTAGGCGGCAGTCGTAGCGGTGGAGTTCACTGATGCAGGTGCACCTGGGCGATCGTCACATCACACTGTCGAGGGCGCCACCGTAGTGGCATCCATATGTTCCACATCGTCTGTGGGAGTGGAAGCCGTCTAGGCGGCAGTCGTAGCGGTGGAGTCCACTGATGCAGGTGCACCTGGGCGATCGTCACATCACACTGTCGAGGGCGCCACCGTAGTGGCATCCATATGTTCCACATCGTCTGTGGGAGTGGAAGCCGTCTAGGCGGCAGTCGTAGCGGTGGAGTCCACTGATGCAGGTGCACCTGGGCGATCGTCACATCACACTGTCGAGGGCGCCACCGTAGTGGCATCCATATGTTCCACATCGTCTGTGGGAGTGGAAGCCGTCTAGGCGGCAGTCGTAGCGGTGGAGTTCACTGATGCAGGTGCACCTGGGCGATCGTCACATCACACTGTCGAGGGCGCCACCGTAGTGGCATCCATATGTTCCACATCGTCTGTGGGAGTGGAAGCCGTCTAGGCGGCAGTCGTAGCGGTGGAGTCCACTGATGCAGGTGCACCTGGGCGATCGTCACAGCACACTGTCGAGGGCGCCACCGTAGTGGCATCCATATGTTCCACATCGTCTGTAGGAGTGGAAGCCGTCTAGGCGGCAGTCGTAGCGGTGGAGTCCACTGATGCAGGTGCACCTGGGCGAGCGGGCAGAGTAGGTACCGGCGCGGCCAAATCCAGAACACATTGTTGCCATTGTTGTCGTCTTGCAGCTGGAGCCTTGTCGGGCTGGACAGCGTCAGAAGCATCTGATGACGGAAGGGTTGATTTGTCTCATTCCGAGACTGTAAGACGGCTCCACTTGCGCCAAGGTCATGTCGGGAGACTGGAGGGAGTCGTGGCGGTGCAGTATGAAGGCCGTCGCGGGGACAATGAGCGATGTGACGTCTATATCACCGACCGGGAGGAGATTGGAAATCGTCGCTTTTGGTGGTGGCGCTGAAGTCGCATCGGGTTTTGTAAATGACGCGCCGACTACGGCGTTATCCGTGACTGCTCGATGGGACCCTGGTAGGTCGTCCGACTGACGAAAGTCGGCGGTTGGAGAAGAGAGCGCCGACGTGTGGGTGATCGATGAAATCGTCGTCGGAGTCGGAGGCGCCACAGTAACGGCCAGCAATTGGGTGATGCGCTCCTGAAGACGCTTAGACCTCAGGTGGCCTTCTTTGCCGCATCCGGAACAGGTCTTGGGTTGGCCGTCGTATATAACGACAGCGCTGGCCGGCACGTGGTGAGGTAGATCGATGCTGATCCGTCGTACATCGTTAAGAACTGAGCACGTTTGGAACTGCGCTCAGCGGTCGGCAGTATGACCACGTACAGGGCCATAGAGGCAGAAAACCGCTTTTACACCTTCCGCTGGAAGCACGAATGGTTGTTCGAAGACTCGTACGGTGCGCATGCACAAGCTTGCGTGGTCGACAGTGACCGCCCTGACATTGCGGTCGGCATGGCAAAAAGTAGCCGCACGCCGCTTCGTTGACAACTTTGACGCACACAGTTCTGCTTCAGCTGGACAAATGAATGCCAAAATGTCGGAAGCGTTCCACTTCGAAAGCCTTTGGTCCGGTGTAATAGTCACAAAATGTGAATACTGGTGTGGATTTTCAAGAACGGCTGGCCATTGCTTCAGTGTACGTAAGTGAAGGCCATCGGAAGTGAACAACGGCGGGCGCGCTCTCTCCGCAGGCAGGAACACAGAGCAAGTCCGCACTGAATGGCTGCAAAAGCTGGACTGGTACCTACAATACTTTCGTACATCTATTACGTGTATTCCTGTACAGAGGAGATATTTTTTTGAAAGTCGCTTGCCCGGTGTCGGCGGATAAATATGTTTTTGTAGTGTTGCTCAGAAGTACGATGCATGCATGTCTGAAGGAACATTACATGGTACTAGTGAGCAACACAGGCACTGCAATATCGTACACATTAGATTCGTCCAAACACTACTTTTTGCCAGACTGACTATTAGATGTGCTCTACGCATGGAGAGAAACTGCGAGTTTGAAGTTTTCATCATAAATGCAACGAATCCCTAACATTGTTGATGGACTTCGGACGTTACCACTCTTTGATGAAGACTAAATTTTACTTTTTGAGCATTATGATAGTCACTATCTAAATGAAATGTCAATAATCCGAGACTGTTTATTGTTACGTCTTATACAATAATTTTCATAAAGTTGCGAAATCTAAGACGCGATCTGAACGAGAAGGAGACGAACCGCATTTGCGCTTCTGTCAAGCAACTGCTTACTACAGTAAGTGTTTTTTTTAATCATGTTTGTAGCCAGCGGAACACTACGTGACAGTGACTTCATCACGAGATCGCAGAACTCGACGTTGGCGGCGTTCCATTTAAATCACTGTGCCGGCGACGCCTGACAGGCTGTTTCCTTTGGCCACGCCTGGGAACAGTGGTTTTACGTGCCAGCCCACGAGCACATTTCTGCAACTGACCACTGGTCTTATGCAGCTGTCAAATTGCTACCAAACACTAAATCAGTCTCAGTGGTTCATGTCCCACCTCGGAGAATCTACCCACACGTCACAGTGCCAATTGCCGATGAAGATCCACGTATCGAAAAATAAAATCGAGAAAATTTCATCTGAAGTGGATTGGAAGTTAATCGTAGATAATGGCCGTCGACAATGGTGCTTCAGTTTGACACTTTAGCTAATTTCTTATCTGCACATTAAGCTTTATTTTGTCTACTTTGGAATATTATTTGATGTTTAAATGAAAATAGTTTATGCTGGGATGGAAAGAAACTATTAAAATATACTGCTGTTGTAAATTCTCTGATCGCAGCCACTTATTTAAGACGCTTTCATTTTGCATAAACTATTATTTATTTACAAGTGAACCTATTTCTCTTTTATAGCGGCTTTTGTGTTTCAGAATAACGACATGACTTTAGCTGTTTACGTACATAAACTAAATTTTCATACTAGTAAACCAGATTCTGAAATGATAGTTTCACGCTGTACCTTGAAGTCAACCAACGAATATTGTTAACTACAGCATTTCATACAAAGAAATTAAAACTCCTTATCATCTACTGAAATGAAACTGAATGGTGACGTATCCGATAACTTAAATGATAAGAGTGATAAGATAGTTTGTGATATTATCAAAAGAGTAACACTTCAATAAAATTCTGACTTCAACAAAGTACGCAACACGTTAAGATAACAACTGTGATACTTCGCACCTTTCTAACTAGCATTATTTACGGATGAAACGTAGGCTATTTGATGTGAATTATTGAGCTGAGATTTCTTGAACAGAGACAGCTAACTATTGTCTACATACCAGACGCGTTAAAATGACAACTACAATAATATAATTTTTTTTGTTTAGTATTTGCTCTACATACACTGATCAGCCAGAAAATTATGACCACTCACCTGATAGCAGGTATGTCTGCTTCCGCAGTATATCCACTTTTGGCACGGATAACAGCGGCGACGCGACGCTGCATGGAAGCAGTGACGCCTTGGTAGGTCGCTTTAGCGAGCTGCCACCACATCTGCATACACATCTCACCTAATTCCCGTGAATTCCGAGGCAGGTGCGATGAGCTCCGACGGCACGTTCAGTCATATCCCAGATGTGTTTGATCGGGTTCAGATTTGGAGAGTTGGGGGCCAGCACATTAACTGGAACTCGCCACTGCTTTTCTCGAACCACTCCATCACACTTCGGGGCTTGTGTCATGGCGCATTATCTAGTTGAAAAATGCCTGCAGCGTCGGGAAACACGATCATCATGAAGGGGTGTACATGGTCTGCAACCAATGTAAGATACTGCTTGGCCGTCATGGTGCCTTGCCCAAGCTCCAATGGATCCTAGGATGGCCATGTGTATGTTCTCCAGAGCAGAATGGAGTCGCCGCCAGCTTGTCCCCCTCCCATCGGCATGATGAAGAAGGTATTGGGATTCATCACACCATGCAACGCTCTGCCACTATGGCAACGTCCAGTGCCGATGGTCCCTTGTCCATTTTAGTCGTCTAAGTCGTGGTGTTGACACTGGCACATACATGGTTCGTTGGCTGCGGAGGTCCGTGTTCGGTGCACTGTGTATTGAGACACTTGTAGTCTGCCCATTAAAATTCACAGCCTGTCCTGTATTGCCAGTATGTCCAACCTACGACGTCCGACATTCGTGATGAGGGTGGCCGTCCAACCCCACGACATCTGGACGTGGTTCACCTAGGTTTCGCCACGTGTTGAAGACAATCCAACATCTGCCAAGTCGTGCCGAGCCTCCGAGCCATCATAATAAGCCGTCGGTCAAACTCACACAGACCGCGTGCCTTCCCCATTCTGCAGACAGATAGCAGTCTCACTGATACTACATGCACCGTGCTTGTGTCCGACTAGCAGTCATTCCTCGCCAGGTTACGCTGTTATGGGTAGGTCGGTGATCATATCGTTCTGGCTCAAAAATGGCTCTGAGCACTATGGGACTTAACTTCTAAGGTTATCAGTCCCCTAGAACTTAGAACTACTTAAACCTAACTAACCTAAGGACATCACACACGTCAATGCCTCAGGCAGGATTCGAACCTGCGACCGTAGCAGTCGCGCGGTTCCTAGAACCGCTCGACCACACTGGCCGGCAACGTTCTGGCTTATCAGTGTATATACAAGGTGGTTGCACTGAATAATTGATCTGAGTTTCAGGATATAAATAACGTTTTCGCTTGCTACAAAACGATGCATTGTTTACACACTAAGCACATACGTAGATAATTCTTAAGGAAGTTGTATGTAGTAGAGGCATTTTCTGGTTTTCCCATAATGGAATAAAATTTCGGAGTTTTTCTCTTGAGTTTGCTATGTATTTTACGAGGGGGAGCTGGAAAATAAGTTTCACCTGTCGACTGTGGGCAGAGAGTTGTGTGATATGGGCGAAAGACGACATGGCAGGTGAACATGCACGTCCAAGACACCGATACACCATTGGGTAGAGGTCGACCGCGATCGAGCACATGGCGCTGTCGCAGCGCCTGCTCAAAGCGGAGGCCAGCTGCTCAGTCTTTTCCCGGAGCTAAGGAGAGAAGGTGCGTTTTGGAGTCGTGGTCACAGGCGGAAGTGACAGCTGTTAGCCACTATGAATGCGCACGTGGAGTACCAGGCACAGCTTGTTGAGGTGTATGGATCAGGTGTGATGTCGAGGGAAATGGTGCGGAAATGGTGCCAGCAGTTCAGTGATGGATGTTAGCAAGTGCAGAACATACGGAGACCTGGACGGACGCGCACGGCCACTACAGATGCAAATGTCAGGAAGGTGGATGACATGATTAAAGCGAACCGGCGTATCACCATCGATGGAGTAGCGGCAGAACTTGGAATCGGACATGAGCGAGCTCACAAGATCATCCACGACATTCTTCGATACAGGAAGGTGTCAGCAAGATGGGTGCCCCACAACTGACCCCGACACACATGGAACAACGCATGGCGTTCAGCCTGGAACAGCTCGTGCGCTACCATGAATCTGGCAATGACCTTATGTTTCGGATTGTGACTGAGAATGAAACGTGGGTCCACCATTACAATCCCGAATCGAAGGCCGCATCCATGGAGTTGAAACGTCCGTCATCACCTGTCCGAAAAAAGTTCAAAAGCACTCCATCTGTAGGTAAAGTGCTACTCACCGTTTTCTGGGACGCCAAAGGAGTTTTGCTGCTGGACTTTCTGGAGGATGCAACAATCAACGCTGCGCGGAACTGCCACTCTGTCGAAATTGAAAGAGGCGATTCGGAAAAAGCGGCCTGGCATTCTCAGATCTGGTGTTCTGCTGTTGGATGACAATGCGAGACCACACATGGCGATGGCAATGCAAAACCATATTGCAACTCTTGGTTGGGAGCGCCTACACCATCCGCCTTACAATCCGGATCTCGCACCAAGTGACTTCCATCTGTTTCCTGCTTTGAAGAAGACTCTCGCAGGAGGGCACTTTGGCAGCAATGCTGACGTCAAACAAGCCACTCAACGCTTCTTCCGGCATGCAACGGCTTCTTCCGGCATGCAAAGCCCTGATTTTTTCCTGGAAGGCTTTTTGAAGCTTATGAAGTGGTATGACAAATATCTCAATCTGCTTGGAAATTATGTAGAAAAATAAAGAGTTGTCTTATCTTTAATGTCTCATTCTCTTTTTTTTCCTTTCACGCACACCTTTGACCACAGTCGTCAGGGAAAAGTTATTTTCCAACTCCCTCTCGTAATTTACTTGGTACTAGAATTCTTAACACCACCGATCTAACATACATATGTACCTTATAATGTTTGCATATGTAATTATTATTAGAACATAGATTTCAATTAGAATGGCGAGACGATTTTGAAAATGTAAAGTTCGAACTACAGGTTTCAGTTAGAATTTCGAGCCGATATAGGCATTGCAAATATCGAACGACCGTTAATACAATGTAATGCATCTCCGACACAGAATGGGTCGTAAAAACGGATGTATACAGGGTGGTCCATCGATCGTGACCGGGCCAAATATCTCACGAAATAAGCGTCAAACGAAAAAACTACAAAGAACGAAACTTGTCTAGTTTGAAGGGGGAAACCAGATGGCGCTATGGTTGGCCCGCTAGATGGCGCTGGCGTTGGTCAAACGGTTATCAACTGCGTTTTTAAAAAAATAGGAACCGCCATTTTTTATTACTTATTCGTGTAGTACGTAAAGAAATATGACTGTTTTAGTTGGACCACTTTTTTCGCTTTGTGATAGATGGCGCTGTAATAGTCACAAACCGATAGTGCAACCATATCGGCAGGATAATAGCGAGGCATTCGCCTTCGTGGACGATAATTCGCGGCACCATCGTGCACGTCTTGTGATTGACTTCCTTCAGGATAACGACATCGCTCGACTAGAGTGGCCAGCATTTTGTCCAGAAAAAAACCCTATCGAACATGCCTGGGATAGATTGAAAAGGGCTGTTTATGGACGACGTGACCCACCAACCACTCTGAGGGATCTACGCCGAATCGTCGTTGAGGAGTGGGACAATCTGGACCAACAATGCCTTGATGAACTTGTTCGCAGTATGCCACGACGAAAGCAGGCATGCATCAATGCAAGAGGACGTGCTACTGGGTATTAGAGATACTGCTGTGTACAGCAGTGTGGATCACCAACTCTGAAGGTCTCGCTGTTTGGTGGTACAACATGCAGTGTGTGGTTTTCATGAGGAATAAAAATAGCGGAAATGATATTTATGTTGATTCCAATTTTCTGTACAGGTCCCGGAACTCTCGGTACCAAGATGATGCAAAACTTTTTTTGATGTGTGTAATTTACTGTTTTTCAGCCAGGATGACAGTAATTAAGATTCACAGCACTAAATATTTTATTTTTGATGAATAGGTCAGTTTCAGTTTTCATATTCAAAGGTAACACCAAAGGACAGATTTATTTTGATCATTTAATGCTAGGAAGGAAAGACGACCTGTTAAGAGTAGGGAACAGTAGTTACAATTAATTTTGCTGCGGAAAGTTGCGAGGCTGCCTGTCTGTTTCTTCTTTTTGCTCTGATCAGCAATAATAATTTTTCTAGTGGTCAAGGGAAGGTCATTAGAAGGGGAAGTTCGTTCGGTCGTCTTGTGAGCGCGAAGTACTGTACAGCGGAGTGACAAGCAGAGCCCTCTTACTCGCAGGATATTCAGGGGGCGGGAAGACGTGCGGGACGTGGAAACATCTGATCAACATGTTCTGAAATCTTGTTCGAGAACACATGTTACTCTGCGCGATAAATAGTAAGTAAAATGGGTACATGCACTAGTGGCCAATAAAACTGCTGCACCAAGAACAAATGCAGACGGTAAACGGGTATTCAGTGGACAAATATATTATACTGGAACTGATATGTGATAACATTTTCACGCAATTTGTGTGCCTAGTTCCTGAGACATCAGTACCCGGAACAACCACCTCTGGCTGTAATAACGGCCTTGATACGCCTGGGAATTGAGTCAAACAGAGCTTGGATGGCGTGTACAGGTACAGCTGCGCATGCAGCTTCAACACGATACCACAGTTCATTGATAGCAGTGACTGGCGTATTGTGACGAGCCAGTTGCTCGCCCACCATTGATCAGACGTTTTCAGTTGGTGAGAGATCTCGAGAATGTGCTGGCCAGGGCAGCAGTCGAACATTTTCTGTATCCAGAAAGGCCAGTACGGGACCTGCAACATGCGGTCGTGTATTATCCTGCTGAAATGTAGGTTTTCGCAGGGATCGAATGAAGGGTAGAGCCACGGGTCGTAACACATCTGAGATGTAACGTCCACTGTTCAAAGTGCCGTCAGTGCGAACAAGAGGTGACCGAGACGTGTAACCAATGGGACCCCATACCATCACGCCGGGTGATACGCCAGCATGGCGTTGACGAATACACGCTTCCAATGTGCGTTTACCGCGATCTCGCCAAACACGGATGCGACCATCATGATGCTGTAAAAATAACCTGGATTCATCCGAAAAAATGACGTTTTGCCATTCGTGCACCCAGGTTCCTCGTTGAGTGCACCATCGCAGGCGGTCCTGTCTGTGATGCATCGTCAAGGGTAACCGCAGCCATGGTCTACGAGCTGATAGTCCATGCTGTTGCAAACGTCGTCGAACTGTTCGTGCAAATAGTTGTTGTCTTGCAAACGTCTCCATCTGTTGACTCAGGGATCGAGACGTGGCTGCACGATCCGTTACAGCCATGCGGATAAGATGCCTGTCATCTCGACTGCTAGTGATACGAGGCCGTTGGGTTCTAGCACGGCGTTCCGTATTACCCTCCTGAACCCACCGATTCCATATTCTGCTAACACTCATTGGATCTCGACCAACGCGAGCAGCAATGTCGCGATACGATAAACCGCAATTGCGATAGGATAGAATCAGACCTTTATCAAAGTAGGAAACGTGATGGTACGCATTTCTCCTCCTTGCACGAGGCATCACAACAACGTTTCACCAGGCAACGCCGGTCAACTGCTGTTTGTTTATGAGAAATCGGATGGAAACTTTCCTCATGCTAGCACGTTGTAGGTGTTGCCACCAGAGCCAACCTTGCGTGAATGCCTTCAAAAGCTAATCTTTTGCATATGACAGCATCTTCTTCCTGCTGGTTAAATTTCGCGTCTGTAGCACGTCATCTTCGTGGTGTAGCAATTTTAATGGCCAGTAGTGTATGTCAACCTCAAATATACTTCAGTATTATTTTAGAGTTTATCGCAGATGTGAACGAAAATCCTTACGCGACCTTGTGTAGGAGTCAGTGGATATAGCGAATACCGCTGCATATATTGTAAAAAAAGCCCTTTATTGTGTGGCTGCATTTTATCGATGCGCGAACGAGTGAAAAAATGTTTGTTTTGGGTGACAGGATGAGCGATATCTGTAGCAAGTAGGTCGCGAGGCAGATAAGGGAGTGAGCGGGTGAGGCGGCGTTTCACACGGCAGGCGTCGCCCACGGGATTCGGACATGGCCCGCTCTCACGTGAGTACCCGCCGCCTCTTATCCGCCGCCCGCCGGCCACGTCACACGGCCCGCAGCTCGTCTAGGCGTCTATTCGGAGAGGAGCTGCGACGAGTTCCGCGCTCAGCTCCGATGTGCAGCAGAGCGTACGGGTGAAGTTCAAAAAGTAAGTTGTAGTCAATTATTTACTGAGCGTGGAACATCTACTGATCAAGGCGTTGTACAACACACCGCGAAACGGTAACGTGACTGTTTCTCTACGTGGCCATCAAAATCTCAGCTGAATGTTCCGCTGATCTTACAGATGAATGACTATAATTATCCGGCACCTTTGAATGAAGAACGTTTGCAGATCTTGATCGTCTCTTGCCGCAACTCTATTTGTGAAACGAATTTGGCTTTCCCAAGCTGAATATTTTACTTAATTTTGTTAGCTTGACAGTGTGTCAGTATCAATGTACGATATTCTGCGGACATCCACATACTTATGAAAGTATGTCTTACATTTGATATGTTTTATGAACATTAATGTCTCAGGATAAACCTAGCAGATGAGTGCTTATTTCTCTTGTTAATGCATATCTTCCTGTGTCTCAGGAAACTCTTATCACGGAGAGCGGTGTTGCAGACATACTATAAGGCCTACTGCATTTTGTCTTCGTTGTTGTTGTTGTGGTCTTCATTCCAGAGACTGCTTTCATGCAGCTCTCCATGCTACTCCATCCTGTGCAAGCTTCTTCATCTCCCAGTACCTACTGGAACCTACATCCTTCTGAATCTGTTTAGTCTATTCATCTCTTGGTCTTCCTCTACGATTTTTATCCTCCACGCTGCCCTCCAATACTAAATTGGTGATCCCTTGATGCCTCAGAATATGCCCTACCAACCGATCCCTAGTCAAGTTGTGCCACAAATTTCTCTTCTCTCCATTAGTTATGTGATCTACCCATCTAATCTTCAGCATTCTTCTGTAGCACCATATTTCGAAAGCTTCTTTTCTCTTCTTGTCTAAACTATTTATCGTCCACGTTTCACTTCCATACGTGGCTACACTCCATTCAAATACTTTCAGAAACGACTCCCTAACACTTAAATCTATACTCGATGTTAACAAATTTCTCTTCTTCAGAAACGCTGTCTGCGTTATAGCGATAAAATAGTCGATTATCATTCGTCCAAAACAAACGATGCTTTAGAATTTATTACGTTGTTAAAACTTCCTATTGCGGATATATGCTTTCATAATAATAAGGAGGGAAAAACTGTAGGACAGGAACAGTATGATTAAAGAAGCGCCGCTGTGAGTTAAATTTTTTATGATATACATGCAAATAAGTAATAGCAACGAAATACATATAAAGAAAATAATATCTGGAAACATGCAGAATGTTACCCAGTACTTTCAGATCTAAATACGTATATGCCCTCAGAATATATGTGTGTGTATGTGTGTGTGTGTGTGTGTATCTGTAGATCTTATGAAGGGACTTATGAGGGCATACGATAATGGGATACGATTACTGTGTAAGTTTGTTTCACATCATTATGCAGTGCCTTGATCGAGAGATGTTTCGTCTAATGATTGACTATAACTTACTCTAGTAATTCATGCCTAGTTGCTTAGTCCTATCTGCGTAATGTGACGGCAATTTTCACGTTCACAGGATTACATATGACCAAGATGGACAGCCTTCGTGTGAGACATGTCTGAGGAACAAAGAATAAAGCTTTCCCCCTGCAGTAAATAGTGAACATGAACACTAGACGTATTTTACGATCCTCTACTTATTATACAGTTGTTTTCAACGAATATGAGATGTGTTCTTCAAATTGCAAATAATGAATGTAGTAGAATACATTATCGGGTATCCAATTAGATAACTTTTTTTGTGTTTGAAGCACAGTCAGCGCAATATGTATGTGGTCTACTATAGTCCGTTTTGTTGTAGATATTTCTTACTCATAATGTGATAACTGTTTTAATTTCGACACCTGTTGTGTTGTGATACTAGAATAGCTGTCGTTTCTCTTCGGTATGGAATGCACGCAATATTTAAAATATCCTTTAGCATTAAACCTTTTCTGGTTACAATGTAAGATGCGCGGTTCAGACTAGATGCATATTTTTTTCATATTTTTTATATATACGAGGTATTTAATGATAATCTGTCAGTGGTTCAACATCAGGGGAGAATGATGAAGGTGTTACTTGATGATCCTCATATTATAGTGAGAATTTAACGATACAAGCCTCCCGAACACGTAGTGTCGCATGTTGCTGTTAAATGTTAATTAAGCACGTAAATAACGTAGATTCAGAGTGTTATGCCCCTGTGCGTTGGACAAGGCGGAAGTCGTGAGAAAGCAGTACAACTTACACATCAAAGCTCTCACACATGCTCTTGGTAGGTTCGAAGTCTATCTGAGGAGGTGAGAGAGCTGGGTTTTGCCGCCGATGGACATCAGCGTGCGGTAAGAATCCTGTCGGTAATCCCGAGGATGACTATCCGAAACTGTACGCCAAATACTTAAAAGTAAAAGAATATCCGCCTTGTGATTAGTTGGCCCTTGTAAGGGATCCACGGTCCCTTACTCAAAGATGAACATATTTTACTCGCAGCTGTGGAGGACAGGCCAAGAATCCGATAGTTAGTAGCGTGCGGCCAGCGAGTGTTATAGTTGTCAGTTGGAGTTGGGCAGTAAATGTGGTGGTAATGACGTAGCTGTAGGAGGAATAGCGTACCGACCGAATGTGTATCCCAAATTAAGGTCATTTAAGTAGAAAGCTTAGTCTGTCACATTACTGGACTAATAAAAATGCCATAAATTTAATGGGGAGAGTTTCTCCCTTCTTCAGAAGTGCTTGCATAACAGGCCCTGTTATCTGCCCACAATCCGAGTAAAGAATAGGTAAAGCACACTTCCCATGTAGGAATTGTTTCATTCTCTTCTGGTGGAAACTTGTTGGGCTGCATATAAGACACGGACAAAGTGGTATGCTGGTAGCGCTGTAAGAGCGCGTACCTGCCACCAAAGTATTGTATTTCATGTAGTGAAAAGAAATGTTTGTGTACAGACTTTCTGTTCGGCATAAGGGTTATGACGAACAACGTCTAAACGTGCTGAAGTTTATGATACTGTGATAACGTTGTGCTAAAAGTGCTATCATCGATTCACAAAAATAAACTAATGCAATGAATCACACGTTTAATTAGTGTTCACTCCTGACGACCAGGTCATAATACTGATATAGTTCTTCTATATTCAGCCAACATCCTTTCTTGCGTGTTGGCTGTTGAGTACTACTGTAAGAATCAAGAATTAGGGAACCTTTGAGAACGATATTTTTATAGTTAGGTTTGTCAGCGCATCGAGTAAAGTGAAGTCCCCTACGAAAAGCGTGCCGGTCCCCGGCACGAATCTGCCCAGCGGACTAGTGTCGAGGTCCGCTATGCCGGCCAGTCTGTGGACGGTTTTTAAGGCGGTTTTCCATCTGCCTCGGCGAATGCGGGATGGTTCCCCTTTATTCCGCCTCCGTTACGCTATGTCGGCGGTTGCTGCGCAAACACTGTCTCCACGAACGAACGCATGCACCATAATTAGTCTACTACGCAAGCATTTAGGGTTACACTCGTCTGGTATGAGACGTTCCCAGGGGTAGGAGGTGGGGGGGGGGGGGGGGGAAGGGGACACTAGGGGCCGAACAGCACCATAACCCTGGGTTCGGTGTAGGGCGGCGGTGGGGTGAGTGGACTGCTGTACCCTGTTGTGGGGTTGTGAACCACTGAGGACTACGGGAGGGACGAAGCCTCTCCGTCGTTTCTATTTCTCCAGTTCAATACAGTACAATAAAAAGTGAAGTAGAAAGTTCTGAAACTAAAAAGTACAAGTAAACGATTACCGCAAAACATCGATTTCCTGTGACATTAAAATTTAGAAGAAGAAAAGAAAAATTTCAGGGATCGCATCAGGGTTTGTGTTTCCTGATTCCACTGAATTAACCTGTGACTGCTGTAGAAAGCGTAGGAGGACACCGATATGTTTGGTTAACTATATAGATTTGGAATGGAACTTTCATTGAAGACTCTGTAGGCATTGAAAACTCTGCAGGATCGTACACGTGGATCTAACTGTTGCTAGACAGGTACGAAGCCATGTAATCCCACTAGACATCCTTTATAACCATTTATTTCTCGTTATCAGGAAAGACTTATAATCGACACTTAACACCAGCTTTATCAGAGACCTTGTGAGCTTATGTTATCTCTTTGACAATACTTCAGAACAAAAATTCGGGAGGTTTACGTAGGGAGCAACGATGTAGCCAAACGTCAGTCGTTCACCTAACTGAATGGCACGAAGAAAAATGTGGTTGTTCGGGCTTTTGGCAGGCGACCAAACCAATGTGACTAGATAGCGTTTCAGTGGCACCTTGCCATGGTTGGTATAATTCTTAAGAATTTCAATGAATTTTCACACTTCCTAAATATTCCTTCATCGCTACAGTGGCGGTGACATTAATGAATTGTGAAGGATTTGTGTACTTTGTATTGAGATTTCTTATATAGCTGCCACCAATCTGTCTACTCTCTGCTTTTCAGGAATGTGACACATATACTCGAAGTTTGCATCTCCCAACACTTACCTGGAAACTACGCCAGGATGACACCTAAAACTGATCAGGAGCCTTTATCTGTAAAGCCCCTCACTCCTGTACAATCGATGGTTAAAGGTTAACGAATCCAAGAACCACATAAGCATTAGTCGCTGATGAAAGAACATCGTGTAACAGTAGCTTCACAGTGGATATAAATGAGGTACTCTCTGGCAAGAAGCAAAACGTTTGCTTCAATCAATGTGTGACAAAGCATGCTGTACCAACAGGGTCACACACTGTCCGGTCATATTAATGTGACACCTGGCATGCTGTACCAACAGGGTCACACACTGTCCGGTCATATTAATGTGACACCTGTAGAAGTCCGAATAACCACTTTTTACAGCTACGATCGCGGCAAGATGAGCAGCAAGAGCTTCACTGCCGTTCTGGAAGAAACCGACAGCGATACGGGCTTCGGTGCTGTGACGAACTGCGTTAGGTTTCTTACGCAAGGATTCAAAGCGCGAGGAGTCCGATCGAGGACGTTCCATAGATTCTCGATTGAATTTAAATCTGCTGCGTTTCATGACCTTCGAACCACGCAAGCAGACTGCGAGCTGTGTGACTCGTTGCATTGTTCTGCTGGTAGATACCATCGTGCTGAGGAGAAACAAGCTGCTTGTAGTGATGGACAAGGTCTCCTAGGGCAGATCCTTCTAGAATGACTAGGTCACCCAGGAAATGGCACGAAAATATTCCCCACACCATTCACCCTCCTCAGGCCTGGAGCCTTCCAGCGGTGTTTGCTTCCATACGTTTTACCTTGTACACGCCAACGACCATCTGTTCGGTGGAGCATAAAACATCATTTGTCTGAAAAGGACATTGTCGTCACGCAGAGGATGTCAAATCGTGATTCGTCGCGGATGAACAGTAGTCAGCGCATGTGCATGAACCTTGCGCCTGTTGCGTAACCATATACGCAGCAAAGTTCGTTGAACCGTCCTTGAGGAGGCTGTATTGGTAGCCCCTTGGTTCATCTGGGTGGTCAGCTGTCCAATAACTGCACGTCTATTCGCCCGTACACATCACGGCAGCCATCGTTCACACTTGTCAACTATGGCCCGGGGTGCACCGGCCCTGGTTTTGCGCAGAGACGTTCTGCCATGCACCGTTTACGTTAACCATTGCTCCACACGATAATTTTCAGACTTGGCCGTTTCGGAAATGCTTCCACCCTCGGCCAGAAACCCAACGACCTTGCCTTTTTGAACGTCAAATAAATAGCTCCTCTTCCGCATTGCGACAGGACTTACACACCTTTCAGTTCTAGTGCTGCCACCTGGAGTCTGTGAGTGGTTATTGCATTTAGACATCGAATATAGGAAGCGGTCACATTAATGTGACTGGATCTTGTATTTCCGTGTATACAAGTTACTGTGTTATAAGTTCTTACTTTGTTCGCCATTTCAAATATGGACTTTAAATGAACTGGTTAAAACACTACGGAACTGGACAGCTCTAAGACATGTGTCATATGTTCGCTGTAACTTTTGATACTGGATTATTAGAGTGAGGACGCACCTTAGATGATGGAGCCTGTCTACATGTTCCCCTGTCCAAGTGTGCATACTATTACATTGAGCTGTGTTTTAATTACTTCATTGAATCTTCACGTTGGCGCTTCGATGACGAATGAAAGACATTTTGACTATAAGTACTGTGGTGTCACCGCCAGACACCACACTTGCTAGGTGGTAGCTTAAATCGGCCGCGGTCCATTAGTACATGTCGGACCCGCGTGTCGCCACTGTCAGGATCGCAGACCGAGCGCCACCACAAGGCAGGTCTCGAGAGACTTACTAGCACTCGCCCCAGTTGTACGGACGACATTGCTAGCGACTACACGTACGAAGCCTTTCTCTCAATTGCCGAGAGACAGTTAGAATAGCCTTCAGCTAAGTCCATGGCTACGTCCTAGCAAGGCGCATTAACCATATCTGGAGAGAGTCTCACTTGTATTATCAAGAGAAATGTACCACAATGAATTAAAGTTAAGTATACGAGAAGCTCCGTTCTTAGCTTTCATCACGTATCCTGTTTCAGACTTAACGCCAGTCGGCGTGTGTGTACGCGTGCCTTTCGGTTACCCGTCACTGTGGACTGGCTGCCTTGTCAGTCCACTACAAGTACTGTAGCTTTTTGCCGAATAACAGTACAGTTAAATTTATCACAACTGTCTGTTCCATGATGGCAACGGCCTTGCCGCAGTGGATACAGCGGTTCCCGTGAGATCACCGAAGTTAAGCTCCGTCGGGCGTGGCCAGCAGTTGGATGAGTCACCACCCAGGCCGCCATGCGCTTTGCCATTTTTCGGGGTGCCCTCAGCCTCGTGATACCAATTGAGGAGCTAATCGACCGAATAGTAGCGGCTTCGGTCAAGAATACCATCATCACGACCGGGAGTGCGGTGTGCTGACCCCACGCCCCTCCTATCCGCGTCCTCCACTGCGGATGGCGCGGCGGCCGGTTGGTCCCGATAGGCCACTTGTGGCCTGTAGACGGAGTGGTGGTCTGTTCCACGATATTTTTTCTTCAGCGTTCTGTGGTCTTAAAGAATCATTAAAGTTCGAACACTGCACGTACACAGATGGAGGGTTTTACAGATAAATGCCGTTAGTAGGTGGTACAACATACACATATCCATATTTTAGAGTCATTTTAATTCGGTTTAGCCGCTCGAGCTGGGGCACTCCTATTGTTAATACTGAGCCTGACTTGCTCACTTTCTTCTGGTGTACTGTGGTAACTCTTCAAGGGGTTAGTCGGGACGGCGCAGCATAGTGACCCCTGTGTCAGTGGGTTTGTCAACTCCACTACTTTCGAAATTAGTTTTGCAGTGACCATAGCTCCTCAGTGAGAGCAATAGCGACTGGGATCAGGTAGAGCCTCAGGTGAAGTAAATACAGTTTCTCCCAGGTGTTGCAACAGTAACAGCATGTCACATTTTAATATTGATCTCATGACATTTCATAATTATTTTATTTACTGCGTGTTGGATCGCTAGGAGCATGCCATAGTATATACAGCTTTTCACATGAACGTTAAACATCGTATGTGATAATTCCTAACTCAGCAGTAGTAAGCAAAGCCAGCCCCCACTTACGTTAGGGAGCTACAGTATCTGCGGGCACTGTGACGTATATTGATCGTGTGAGTTCACAACTTTCTTCTCCACAGCAGTGCAACTGTGTGTTAGATACACTGTATTTGTAACTGTTCAAGTTACTTTTCAAGTTACTTCTTTTTTCCTCTAAATACTTTTTCAACATTTCATAGTACGTTTTCCACATTTCAAAGCATTACAGCGAATTTAATACTTTCTGCACAATTATACGTGCATACTTCCATCGTTCACCCTGTACTCGTTTACTGCTGTCCATAAGCAAACTTCCTCTCAAAGCTTATTGTCATACGTCTGTGGAGACATGCGCAAGTAACTTCCAGACGTACCAGACTCCATCTACATATCATCATCCCGTTTTTTTATACAGTGACCAAAACTTGTCTCGAAGCAACCATACATTTTGGAGCATTTAGTCTCTTGCATACATATGCTTTGTCGATGTCCATGATTCACTACCACACAACGCTATGCTTATCCTCAGCAATATTTTTATTACCTCGTTTCGTCCGTCATGGTGTATCTTGTTTCCAAGGTACCAGAATTCCTTAATTTAATCGACTTAGTGATCACCAATTTTGATATTATTCTCCTCGCTATTCTTATTTCTGCTACATTCATTACTTTTATCTTTTCTCGCTTTACTCTCAATCCCATTAGATAAATCCATTCAACAGATCATGTAATGCTTCTTCACTTTGACTGATGATAGCAAAGTCATCAGTGAATCTTAACCACTCATATCCTTTCACTCTGAATTTTAATCCCATGAATCTTCTTCTTCCAACGTATAGAAGATTGTCTCCTTTAACGTGTCTCCTTTAACGTGTCTCCTTTTAGGTGTTGTAACAGGGATGTGTCATCCTTGTGTTGCGCAATTCTTCATTTTATGCATCGTAAACACGGGACAGCATTTTAATGGGCACTTGAGGTGTGAGCATTGATCTCAGGAATCCACTTGCCTGGTCGCACAATGGTCAGTGAGATGGAAATGGCTTCACTTGGTCTCCGTCTTACAGATGCGTCCATTACCAGAGGCAACAGTACGGCGTCCATTTGAGAAGTTCTGCAGGGAATTTGTCCCTGCATGTTGGTGAATAAAGGCGAGTTTTCATCGTGCTCATTATCGAGAACTAAAACCAGATATGCGACAGCTTTAAACGCTTCACTTGGGAATCAGCAGTTGCTCAGAATCACCACAGTTGTACAATAAACTACCACTGTTCACTTATGATGCAGCATTTGGTAGTAGATGCTAAGAAGGTAAGTAATTTTGGAAAATAATTTAAATATTGTCAGGAACACAGTGTTTACTGTGGGACGTGGGATATAAGTGCAAAAGCTATCACACAATCAGCTTAACATATCATGCATCAAAGCTGCTGTCAAAACTAATATACAGACGAATGGAAAAGAAAATTGATGGTCTATCTGATAGCTTTAGGAAAGATAAATGCATCAGAAGAAGTTCTGACGTTGCACTTGATAATGGATGCAAGGCCGAAGAAACATGAAGATACACTCACATAATTTGTCGACCTAGAAAAATCGTACGGTAACGTAAAATGGTGAAACGTGCGAAATCCTGAACAAAACAGGGTTAAACTACAGGGAAATATACGAGAAGCAAGAGGGGCAGTAAGAGTGGGAGACCAGGAATGAAGCGCTCGGATTAAAGAGTGTAAGGGATGCAATCTTTCGAGGAACGCATCGAAGAAGCTGCGACGGAAACAAAATAAACCTTCAAGAATGGGATTAAAATTCAGGGTAAAATCATATCAATGATAAGAGTCGCTGATGACATTGCGTACTCATTGAGATGAAGAAGAGTTTCAGAATCTATTGATCGAACTGTTGTAATGGGTACAGCGTATGGATTGAGAGCAAACAGGAAAAAGACGAAAGTAATGAATAGCAAAAATGAGAACAGCGAGAAGCTTAATATCAAAACTGATGACGACGATGTAGACCAAGTAGTACTGCTAGCTTGGAAGCAAGGTAATCCATGACAGACTAAGCAAGGAGGACGTAAAACTCAGGCTAGCACAAGCAAAGGCGGCATTCTCCTGGTATCAAACATATGTCTTAATTTGCTGCAGATTCCTTGACTTGCGCCATAGGGTGATGGGGTTTCGGGTTCCGCTGAATAGGTCAGGAGTTCACTACACTCAGCTGGCGGCTACACGGGTAGCGGAGGCTGTGTGGCGTGGACTGGGCGGTCTTTTAGGTTAGAAGGCCTCGGGAAAGTACGAGGTGGGCTGCAATCTCAGGGTGCATGGCGAATACAGGACGTGCTTGGATCAAGGAACAGTCGGAATTGTAAATTGTTGTATTTGTGCTGGGAAAGTCCCTGAGCTTCAAGCGCTAATAGAAAGCACAGAAGCTGAAATCGTTATAGGTACAGAAAGCTGGACAGAGCCTGAAATAAGTTCTGCAGAAATTTTTACGAAGTCTCAGACAGTGTTCAGGAAAGATAGATTAGGCAGAATTGGTGGTGGAGCGTTTGTGTCTGTCAGTAGTGGTTCATCTTGTAGTGAAGTCGAAGTAGATACTCCGTGCGAATTGGTATGGGTGGAGGTTATGCTTAACAGCCGAACTAAGTTAATAATTGGCTCCTTCTACCGACCCCCAGACTCCGATGATATAGTTGCTGAACAGTTCAGAGAAAATCTGAGTCTCCTAACAAATAAATACCCCACTCATACGGTTGGTGTGGACTTCAACCTTCCCTCGATATGTTTGCAAAAATAATTGTTCAAAACCGGTGGTAGGCAGAAAACATCTTCCGAGATTGTCCTAAATGCTTTCTCCGAAAATTATTTCGAGCAGTTAGTCCACGAATCCACGCGAATTGTAAATGGTTGCGAAAACACACTTGACCTCTTAACCACAAACAATCCAGAGCTAATAGAGAGGATCATGACTGATACAGGGATTAGTGATCACAAGGTCGTTGTAGCTAGGCTCGATACCGTTTCATCCAAATCCACCCGAAACAAACGCAAAATAATTTTATTTAAAAAAGCGGATAAAGCGTCACTAGAAGCCTTCCTAAGAGACAATCTCCATTCCTTCCGAACTGACTATGCAAATGTAGACGAAATGTGGCTCAAATTCAAAGATATAGTAGCAACAGCAATTGAGAGATTCATACCTCATAAATTGGTAAGAGATGCTACTGATCCCCCACGGTACACAAAAGAGGTCCGAACGCTGTTGCAGAGGCAACGGAAAGAGCATGCGAAGTTCAGAAGAACGCAAAATCACGAAGATTGGCTAAAATTTACAGACGCGCGAAATTTGGCACGGACTTCAATGCGAGATGCATTTAATAGTTTCCACAACGAAACATTGTCTCGAAATTTGGTAGAAAATCCGAAGGAATTCTTGTCGTATGTAAAGTACACAAGCGGCAAAACGCAGTCAATACCTTCTCTGCGCAGTGCCGATGGTACTGTTACCGACGACTGTGCCGCTAAAGCGGAGTTATTGAACGCAGTTTTCCGAAATTCCTTCACCAGGGAAGACGTATGGAATATTCCAGAATTTGAATCACGAACAGCTACTAGCATGAGTTTCTTAGAAATAGATACCTTAGAGGTTGCGAAGCAACTCAAATCGCTTGATACGGGCAAGTCTTCAGGTCCAGATTGTATACCGATTAGGTTCCTTTCAGATTACACTGATACAATAGCTCCCTACTTAGCAATCATTTAGAACCGCTCGCTCACCGATAGATCTGTACCTACAGATTGGAAAATTTGGCAGGTCGCACCAGTGTTAAAGAAGGGTAGTAGGAGTAATCCATCGAACTACAGACCTATATCATTGACGTCGATTTGCAGTAGGGTTTTGGAGCATATACTGTATTCAAACATTATGAATCACCTCGAAGGGAACGATCTATTGATACGTAATCAGCATGGTTTCAGAAAACATCGTTCTTGTGCAACGCAGCTAGCTCTTTATTCGCACGAAGTAATGGCCGCTATCGACAGGGGATCTCAAGTTGATTCCGTATTTCTGGATCTCCGAAAAGCTTTTGACACCGTTCCTAACAAGCGACTTGTAATCAAGCTGCGGGCCTATGGGGTATCGTTTCAGTTGTGCGACTGGATTCGTGATTTCCTGTCAGGAAGGTCGCAGTTTGTAGTAATAGACGGCAAATCATCGAGTAAAACTGATATCAAGTGTTCCTCAGGGAAGCGTCCTGGGACCTCTGCTGTTCCTGATCTATATAAATGACCTGGGTGAAAATCTGAGCAGTTCTCTTAGGTTGTTCACAGATGATGCCGTAATTTACCGTCTAATAAGATCATCCGAAGACCAGTATCAGTTGCAAAGCGATTTAGAAAAGATTGCAGTATGGTGTGGCAGGTGGCAGTTGACGCTAAATAACGAAAAGTGTGAGGTGATCCACATGAGTTCCAAAAGAAATCCGTTGGAATTCGATTACTCGATAAATAGTACAATTCTCAAGGCTGTCAATTAAACTAAGTACCTGGGTGTTAAAATTACGAACAACTTCAGTTGGAAAGACCACATAGATAATATTGTGGGGAAGGGGAGCCAAAGGTTGCGTTTCATTGGCAGGACACTTAAAAAATGCAACAAGTCCACTGAAGAGACAGCTTACACTACACTCTTTCGTCCTCTGTTAGAATATTGCTGCGCGGTGTGGGATCCTTACCAGGTGGGATTGACGGAGGGCATCGAAAGGGTGCAAAAAAGGGCAGCTCGTTTTGTATTATCACGTAATAGGCGAGAGAGAGTGGCAGATATGATACGCGAGTTGGGATGGAAGTCATTAAAGCAAAGACGTTTTTCGTCGCGGCGAGATCTACACTCCTGGAAATGGAAAAAAGAACACATTGACACCGGTGTGTCAGACCCACCATACTTGCTCCGGACACTGCGAGAGGGCTGTACAAGCAATGATCACACGCACGGCACAGCGGACACACCAGGAACCGCGGTGTTGGCCGTCGAATGGCGCTAGCTGCGCAGCATTTGTGCACCGCCGCCGTCAGTGTCAGCCAGTTTGCCGTGGCATACGGAGCTCCATCGCAGTCTTTAACACTGGTAGCATGTCGCGACAGCGTGGACGTGAACCGTATGTGCAGTTGACGGACTTTGAGCGAGGGCGTATAGTGGGCATGCGGGAGGCCGGGTGGACGTACCGCCGAATTGCTCAACACGTGGGGCGTGAGGTCTCCACAGTACATCGATGTTGTCGCCAGTGATCGGCGGAAGGTGCACGTGCCCGTCGACCTGGGACCGGACCGCAGCGACGCACGGATGCACGCCAAGACCGTAGGATCCTACGCAGTGCCGTAGGGGACCGCACCGCCACTTCCCAGCAAATTAGGGACACTGTTGCTCCTGGGGTATCGGCGAGGACCATTCGCAACCGTCTCCATGAAGCTGAGCTACGGTCCCGCACACCGTTAGGCCGTCTTCCGCTCACGCCCCAACATCGTGCAGCCCGCCTCCAGTGGTGTCGCGACAGGCGTGAATGGAGCGACGAATGGAGACGTGTCGTCTTCAGCGATGAGAGTCGCTTCTGCCTTGGTGCCAATGATGGTCGTATGCGTGTTTGGCGCCGTGCAGGTGAGCGCCACAATCAGGACTGCATACGACCGAGGCACACAGGGCCAACACCCGGCATCATGGTGTGGGGAGCGATCTCCTACACTGGCCGTACACCACTGGTGATCGTCGAGGGGACACTGAATAGTGCACGGTACATCCAAACCGTCATCGAACCCATCGTTCTACCATTCCTAGACCGGCAAGGGAACTTGCTGTTCCAACAGGACAATGCACGTCCGCATGTATCCCGTGCCACCCAACGTGCTCTAGAAGTTGTAAGTCAACTACCCTGGCCAGCAAGATCTCCGGATCTGTCCCCCATTGAGCATGTTTGGGACTGGATGAAGCGTCGTCTCACGCGGTCTGCACGTCCAGCACGAACGCTGGTCCAACTGAGGCGCCAGGTGGAAATTGCATGGCAAGCCGTTCCACAGGACTACATCCAGCATCTCTACGATCGTCTCCATGGGAGAATAGCAGCCTGCATTGCTGCGAAAGGTGGATATACACTGTACTAGTGCCGACATTGTGCATGCTCTGTTGCCTGTGTCTATGTGCCTGTGGTTCTGTCAGTGTGATCATGTGATGTATCTGACCCCAGGAATGTGTCAATAAAGTTTCCCCTTCCTGGGACAATGAATTCACGGTGTTCTTATTTCAATTTCCAGGAGTGTATTTACGAAATTTCAGTCACCAACTTTCTCTAACGAATGCGAAAATATTTTGTTGAGCCCAACCTACATAGGTAGGAATGATCATCAAAATAAAATAAGAGAAGTCAGAGCTCGAACAGAAAGGTTTAGGTGTTCGTTTTTCCCGCACGCTGTTCGGGAGTGGAATGGTAGAGAGATAGTATGATTGTGGTTCGATGAATCCTATGCCAAGCACTTAAATGTGAATTGCAGAGTAATCATGTAGATGTAGAAGAGGTTAGCGCAGGAGTATCAAACCAGTCACAGAAGGGCGGAAAATACATACATTATATTTTCCTTGTACAACGAACTGCTGGTGCTTTCTGGAGGAGAAATGAAAAATTATACCAATCTATTGAACACTCAAGCTGCTGTATAACACCTTACTGTTTTAGACACTATTCTCACATGCCACAATACGTAAGAATCTGTGGCGCAAGCCAGTGATCGACCGATTGGCCTGAATGAAGGAGAGCACACGGAGGTGGGGGAGGGTGGCGGGCCTCCTACCCCGGCCTCCCGGTAACCCCGGGAATGATCTCCGGGACTCATTTGATAGCAGCCTGACGACGAGTGAACCTGGGGTCGTCCTCGAGGAACGAGAACGATGAAAAATCCCCACCCTTACAGGGAATTGAACGCGGAACCTCCAGAGTCCAGTGCTCATCCGTTATACCAGCACGGCATCTGATATACTTTGGGAAAAACTGACAGATGTTGTGTTAGGAGTTTCCTTAAGGGATGGGGAGTAGATATGGTGTTCATTTGCTTGTTCATGTGCTGTTACTGTTTTTGTAAGCGAGGTAATAGTCTGTCTTTCTTTTGTGCTCGGAATCTGTTTTGCCCTGTTACTAATGTGGACACGTATAATGATTCATAATTTTATAAAGGCACTGAAATACGTTTTACGACAAGTGGATGCAAACAAACACATGTTGAAATGTATGCAGAGGTAGTGATTGTTTCAGCGATGGTTACAGCAGAATTCGAGAGGTATTTGAGTAAGTGGGTCTACATCAAAATATCATTTCCTTTGGGTAGCCAGTTTTGGAAATCATAGGCCATTTTCAGATCTGGATACCAAAAAACTCATTGCAACAACTGTTGATTACGCGCAACAAATTCTGCGACGGGTTTTTCATGTATCCATATCTGAAGATGGCCTGTACTTGCTGAAACCGGTCGTCCAGAATAAACGTAAACACTGCACTGAGTGCGGAACATTTGGAACTACAGTTCCTCTTGAGAAGTTTACGAAAGTGAGGTGAAGTAGAAAACACACAAGTGCATATAAGGAAAAGCAGGTTGCAAGAAGAAGAAGAACTTTGAAAAGTGAATGTGCAACATGATTTGCTTCGATCTCAGCCTCCACCGAGAACGAAGGAAAATTCGGTAGACTTCAGAATATGTAAATAAGATTTAAAAACACCAGTTAACTGTACGCCAATGTTATGAAGGAAGAGTGTATTTAACTGATAAATATCAACATGTAAAGAATTAACGTATGTCATATTTCCAGGATGGATCACAGAGATACTTTATAAAAGCGGAACGTGTCTGGTGAAATACATTCTGTAACCGCGGATAGGATGAAAAAACCAATACTAATTGATAGAAAATTAAAAGTATTGTGATATAAACTGTATTACTCAAAAAATTAAATATACAGATCACTGTATTGTCTCATCGATAGACTAACGCCGTCTTTTAGTAGAGAATTCGACACCTGAAGAAAGAAGAGTAAAGCGATGTAAGTGATATCACTGTAATTAGTAATATAGTTTATAAATAAGGCCAAGCTCTCTGCTGACCATCTGCTCGACACTCTTCATTTTCGATCTTGCTCTAATATATTGGCATCGTAACGGAGATGAAACTGTATGTTCAGTTTAAGTTTTACCACGTTTACTCGACATTTATGTGAACATTTTCTCGATTAACTTCACTATTTATGGTATTATTTTTCAACACTAAGTCCACAGAGCTAGACCGAAACAGAAAATGTGCACACAATTAATGAATGTCAGAAGGAAATGAAATTGATGTTGCGTGTGAGTAATGGTGATGTTAGTAAGTGATGGGATTTTCTGATCTGTCTGATGACATTACTCACAAAGGGTCCATGCGTTTCTGAAGTTACAGTGAGCGAAACCGGGGATTCTGTACATTATGCTATTGTACCATAGAGTAAAAATACGTCTGGAGTAAGCATTCAGATGCGCAGAATTGATTTTGTGTTGACAAAATACATTGCCAAAGTGGTCAAGTGACATTCGAAAGGATACGTTTTTCCGTAATGCCACTTGTAAAATCTGAATGTCATTATATCGTTAGTACAGACTCACATCGTAGAAGCTATGGATTTAGTATAGGCATTTTTTAGACTTCATAACAATCTGCATTTGATGCTTGGAGTAAACTGGGCTCTTGGCTATGAAGAGCAAACTGAATGGGAACTATGTCACGCCACCATTATGTCTGCGTGTATTTACACGTACAGGAATATTAGCCCACGACAATGGCCCACCAATGGTAGCCACAATAATTTTGAGTAATACTCCCACTTTTCCAGGACAAACTCGGGAAAACTCCCGTTTATAAGAGAACGCGACACTAGTCTCTGACAGTGTTCTAGCAATAGTGAACACGGGAAGATCCTGAAGAAGATCGCAGCAGAGGGGTCGAAGCGTCGATTATTTCAGAGGAAATATGACACGGCCCAATCACCCAAAAGATTTTACCTTCAGTGTATTTAGATTGCTTGTCATGTCATGTCACGTCACGTTAATCCGCTTAGCCCAGTACGGAAAGGCGAAAGCAAGGCTATGAATCACCAACCTCGATACATAAGGTCGGAGTATAGTATCGGAATAGAGAACTAACAACGACAAAGTTTATTAATTGCCAAAGCTAACTTCATAATGTATATTCTTGATCAGTAATGTTTAGTAAAGTTCTGAGAACTTAAACAACATTTCAAATCATCGATATTAATTTGCTAGGGAACGTATATAAACACAAACATCTCAAACAATAGCGGTAAAGAAATAAATGGAGACTGTTTACCTTATCGATTACATTTTTTTCCTCACGTAACTAATAACATCATAAACATCTGTATGTTTCTCCTTTTTTAAAGGAGTTAAAGGAGTTAACACGTTATTGTACAAATGTTCAAATGTGTATGAATTCCTAAGGGACCAAACTGCTGAGGTCATCGGTCCCTGGACTTACACACTACTTAAACTAAGTTAACGCTAAGGACAACACTCGCACCCATGCACGAGGGAGGATTCGAACCTCCGGCGGCAGGGGCCGCACGATTAGTGACATACAGCCTCTAACCGCGCTGCCACTTCGCGCGGCTAACACGTTATTCAATGCAAATTTCTTCATCAACTTGTTTCTTGTTTACGTACATTGTGGGCGTCAGCTCTGTTCTGTTATTGTTAAACCCAAACAATTATCGCTTTCAGATGTCTGACCTCGCTTGTGTAAGAATGTTCAACGGGAAAATATCCGTCATGAAACATTTTCAATTTGCTGCGAAAACAAAGTACAATAATAATATAGAGATCACTAATGCAAAAAAGACCCACAAAACCCATTACTATAACAAGAATGAGTCCGATGAATATTGGCTAACTTAAGATGTTAGCAGAGGACACTACCGAAAAACCTTGATCTTCCGTGGCGTGACGTGACGGTCTGTTGATGACCTATGTGAATGTTGCATTTGAAATGCATTCCGGCATGTTTTGATGTCACGTGACATGATGTTGACATCCAATGTGAACTGGTCTTAAGCAAACAGCGCCGTCTCGAGATCACATGACAATTTCAGCTTAATGTTGACAAATACGCAGAACGCAATGCTCATTTGAGAGCTATTTCTACTCTATGCGTTGTATCAGTGATGCAGTTGATGAATTTCTCGGGCTATGCGTCGCGAATCGACAGTTTTACAGTAGCGAATACTCGACAGTGTAATGTTTACTTTCTAAGTGTTTGTAAATCATTTGTTTCCTGTCGCTGATTTGTCTCAACGTGGCACCCATGTATACTGGACATCTTTGACACTGTGTTAGGTCGCATAGTGTTGGAATTTGGTGTCAGTAATGAGCTGCAGGATGGACTACTCTCTGTTATATCTGTTGCTTGCAACAGCCTCAGTTTGTAGCAGTCGATTACACACCATGACGCAGTAATATAACGTGTTTAGTGTTTATGTAGCACAATGCTCCAAATTGGAGAAACTGTCTCGCTTATGTTGGTTTAAAATGAAGCCTATATAATCATGAGGTGACCACTGTGATGAATTAGTTACAGGAGCGACTGCTTGCTGCAGGCAATATCATTAGTTTATGCTAGCACAGTGGGTGTCCATACGACAAGGAGGATCACTCAGCAATACACAGCAGCAGGGGGCAGCGTGCAACGTGACCCGCCAGTGAATTGCGTATTTTTGCTGTATTTGTCTCCAGTGTGCACCAAAGGGAGCGCGTTGAAAAATTAGCGACGATCTTTCCTTGTTATACTGTGACGGTCATATTTCCATTTCTGCTTCCGCTATGGATGATATGAAGCAAACGTGACATTCCTCGAGAGAGTGAGAAGCACAAGTAATGTTCCCATGTGAAGCAGCATTGGCAATAGACTGGAGACAAAACAGCTGGAGCCCGCGACTTGCAGCAGAGATAGGGAACGCTCTGGCGGTGTCACATGGTATTCTCCGTCTCTTTCTGTTCATATCACACAACAGCCACACTCTTACGCATACAATAGTCTAAAACCCGAGAGCTGCAGAATACCTAATTATACCCTTCTTAAGACAACACTCATTAACCTGCTGTCAAAACTGTGAACTTCTTCTTCACGGCATGACATATTTCAGAACTGGACCTACGAATACGAGGCACGAACAGAACCAGCATGATAGTTAACACTCATCGGCAGGTAAATTACCTCCGATATTACGTTTTCTACGTGAAAACATCTGAAAAATCTGACATCACAAAGTAACCGTTTTGCACACTAAAGTTTTTCACAGAATCAATCTTTCATTGTGTGCACTGTGTCTGAATTTTCCTCGTAGATTAAAGGTGTGTGCCGAACTGGAACGCGAACCTGGAACCTGGAACCACACCTCCTGCGGGCAGTCATTTTACCTGCTGAGATAGCCAGACACGACTTACGAGTCCATCTCACAGCTTAATTTCCGCTTGTACCTCTCCGCTACCTTTCAAACATAGTTCTCCTGCAGACCTTGCGCGACTAACATTTCTAGAAGAAAAGATACTGTAGAGAAACTGCGTAGCCACAACCTGGGAAATGCTTTCCAGAAAGAATCTTTCACTCTGCAGTGGAATGATGGCTATTTATGAATGTTCTAGTTAATTTTCGGTAATTTGTGCTCTCATGAGACAAGGCCGTGGTACAAAGCATATTTTGGGCCCTGACGTTCTCGTTGCGTGAGAAACCCTCAGAGGGAATTGAGACGTAGGTAGCTGTTTCTCTAAAGTACGCTGCTTTGAAGTGAATCGACGTGCCCTGTACCTGTTCAACTATCTGAAACTGCGAACTGGTGCCACCGCAGCGGCTGAGTTATCCAACGTTTTCTGCGGTAAAGCTGAATAAATGCTGTGTACAGTGGTTTGCATTGTAATGTAGTGTACGGTGGAGAGTCCAACATCTCCCTTCCCTCTTAAGATGTCGGAAAACCGATGCCACCAAGGATCTAAACTTCATCCTCGAAATTCTCCTTTGTAAAATGAAAGTAGTTCAATTAGTTATAAACTTCAGTTTTGAGGAAAACTCTCCATGGTCTCGCCGCGGTGCTTATGTATTAAAACTCGGCGTTCCGAGCATGAAGTCAGCAGCCTCCTCACGGCTACAACTTGCTGTACTCTCGACGGTGAGGATGCAGGTCCCCTTCTAAGCTTTGTGTTGTGCATCACAACTGACATAGCTATTAGAAAGAGATCCCTTTTCACAATAATAACGGCGCCAAAATTTTGGTGGGTATTTATTTCTGTCTTCATTGCTCATGTACGATATTTAGTAGATGTTTTTTGATGGTACATTTTTTGCTCAGGGGTATATTTTCAGAAGAAGAAGAATCTTACCTGATTTTCTTCATGGGATGTTGTTTAATGTACCTTTCTTAATTGACGTTAGAGCAGTTTTTGATGTTACTAAGGAACAGTCATACAATAATTTTTAAATGAATACACCGTCATTTGACTGTATTGGTGCGTATTTAATTGCGACCCAGGTTCCCGCCTTCTATGACAGGACATCAAGCTTAATCTCCTGCAATATACAGAGGGATAAAAAAAAAAAAAAGTATCCACTGTTTAAAAGTCCATAACTTGCAAACTAATTGACTGAGTTGTCTCATTTTTGGTGAAAGTGTAGCTTAAAGTCCAACTTAAAGATATCACTGTAGGTGTTCGAATGGTCACCATTAACATCCACACACAAACGATGCCGCCGAACTGCAGCACGAACTACTGACGGCAACGTGTTCAGCTGGATATTTGCACATGAATGTGCGACGGATTCTCGAAGTTCATCCAATGTGCGTGGCTTTTGTCGATAAACGATGTCCTTTAGTGTTCCCCACAGGTAAAAGTCCAGAGAATTGAGGTCTGGGGAACGTGGTGGGTACTCCACAGCACCTCTATGTCCTAACCATCTCCCTGGGAGATTTTCGTCGAAGTACGCCCTAAAACGATTTTGGTAGTGGGCTTGGGCACCATATTGTTGAAAGTAAACTCTTCCGTTTCCATACAAGTCTCGGATGGCAGGTAAAATGGATGTCTGAAGCTTCTGAAGGTAAATGTCACCGGTAACTGTGCTGTCAAAGAAGAATGGCCAATCAAGCCCCGGTAAGACAACCTACACCACACGTTTACTCGTGGCAAATTCACGGCTTTGTCTACATGGACGTTCGGATATTCGGCGGCCCAGTAGATGCAATTGTGGCGATTTACTATAACACTGAGTTTGAACTGTGCCTCATCTGAACACACAATCATCTGTGCAAACTCTTCATCGTTGGGCACCATGATAGTAAACCACTCGCAGTACTCCATTCTACGATCTGGGCCGTCCTCGTTCATTGCGTGTAGCAGTCGTGGGATGTAGTACTTTCACTTTGCTGTCTTCAAAATTCGCCGAACACTTGAGCGACTCACTCCAGTTTCACGGGCACACTGTCTCACAGACATCTGTGGTGAACGAGTGACTTGTAACACACGACGGAAGTTAGCTGGACTTGTTGCTGTTACAGGTTGCCCAGATCGTTATTTGTGTGCATATTTAACACAGCCTTCGGCTTCAAATTTGTCTCGAATGCGACGAATTGTTAAACGTGTCGGTGGCTCTTTTTGATACTCATTTCGCCATTGCCGTTGAACCTCATTAATGTTTTCGTACTTAAAATACCACTTCAAAACTGACTTCCTTTCATCGAATGTAAGCCTAGCGCCAGCCATGTTTTCTCGAGTAACTAGTTGCAACTAAGAACAAAACACTGGCTATCTGGCGACTGTGATCTGACAAAACAAAACAACGCAATACAACGCTTGTGTGGCGATTGCCGGAACTAGAAACTATTACACTACCAAAGATGAGAGAATTCCGTCAATTAGTTTGCCAGTTATGGACTTTTAAACAGTAAATACATTTTTTGGACCCCTCTGTATGTTAATGACAAGTCACTGCAAAATAGCATAAAAGGCCTAAACCTGGGTCGTAATTAAATAAACGACAGTACAGTCAAATGAATGTACTCATTTAAAAATTAAGTTATAGCGTTTGGATTCAGTTTCAAAATGTTATTCTATCGTTCTTTTTCCTAATACGTAGGTTGCTGCTATATAAGAAAAACTCATTTTGAAAAAGCTTTACTTTCAATGTAATGTTAATATTAAGTCAAAGTATTCAGCCACGTTATCGATGAATTGACAAAGAATTCTTTCCCAGTATTTTTTTCCGCCAGTACATCGGCCTTGCTTATCTCTGGACACACACACGCATGTGGCCACAGCAAACATTTTTATCCTCTGATAGTAACAGAAGACGTGACATCTGCGGCTTGAAGACGTGATGTAACACACGTCTACCCTCTCGCTGATATGGCATCGTTATTTATCTCATTTTGTACGAACAGTGTTAACGGAAAATATTTCAGAGAATTAGAATTTAGTGCATCACTGTTTGGTCGCAGGGTACCTGATACAAGGACGTTGGCCAGCTGATCAGTGAGCTGTAGCGCATGGGCATCGTGTGTGACGATCCAGGGTTCGATGTTCCGTCGGGTAGACATCTCAGTTTTCACCATCGACTCACCTGCTGCATGCAACTGGATAGCACAAGTGACGGTGTCCGGCGAAACCTGCTAAAGGAGCACAAAAAAACCCAATCGAGACTAAACAAAATTCTTTTGGGTCTACAGAAAAACTTGGTGTTGGAGTAGAGTGAGAAGCTACAGACTTTTTCGAAAGGTCAGAAAAAAATTCAAAGGAGAAGTTTAACTGAAACTTTGTTTAGCATCTACAGTAACTTCGAGTTACAGTGCTACATTTTACAATTTGTAGCCACTGTTGGGACGTGTCCACACCGTCAACGAAGCTGCCTGATTTGCTGTTATATAAACACAATGTCCAGCGTGTCCACAAGGAAAGATATACCGTTCTCTGTCATGCAACAGAGGGTAAGTGCAGTGATCGTAAGAATATCCTAACCGACAGGGACTGGAAAAAGGAAGTGCCAATGAAAATCAGTTTGAAACCCGACGTGCATTAATAAAAGTCGACCCGACTTAGTTTCCGAGCAACACTGTGAAGGGACTTTCACTCACTGGGCATTTGAAATCGAGTACCTCGCAGAGGGTCGTTGCTCACAGCAGCATTAGAAAACGAGCGCGTTCAATGCGACCAAAACGATATGGAAACTCTACAGTAGGCGTGCATTGTGGTGTGCTTTTTTCCAAATGGTGCAACGTGTTGAGTGCTCCGATGGCCCACAGTGTGGGGAGTGTAGTTGAGGCCGGAGGTATTTAGGTCGTACCTTTGAGGCGTTTTTCGTCTCGGACTCATTCACTCTATTACCGTGTGCATGAACCACGATGTTTACCACAACACTATCAGTGATCAAGCGTTGTCCTTTCTTGTATATCTTCATGATGAATGTTTTGGTTCAAATGGCTCTGAGCACTATGGGACTTAACATCTGAGGTCATCAGTCCCCTAGAACATAGAACTACTTAAACCTAACTAACCTAAGGACATCACACACAAGTCTCAGGACTGCTAGCATAGATTCCTGGTTTGTAGACCACTCAGGCAACCTGTGACACCACACTTAGCCTGCTAAATCAGCCAGTGAAAATGTCTGAACTTCTTTGAAACTCGCTACGGTTGCAGGTTCGAATCCTGCCTCGGGCATGGATGTGTGTGATGTCCTTAGGTTAGTTAGGTTTAAGTAGTTCTAAGTTCTAGGGGACTGATAACCTCAGATGTTAAGTCCCATAGCGCTCAGAGCCATTTGAACCATTTTTCTTTGAAACTGAGGGTGAAATTTACAAGGAGGAGTTCAGTTAGTGATGCAACACATTTTATGTCTACCAATTTAGACTTAAAAAATGCGGAATTTGTTGCGGGACCTCGTGGAGTGTTCTCGCTTCTGCCCCTATTGTTTCATGAACTTTCTACAGGTGGCGGCATCATGCGCTGTCTTCAAAGTGGTGTCTGCAACGGAGATACATTCCAAGCAGAGTGCTGCCGCTGAGTTCCTTTTGACAGGAAACCAGAGCGTCGCAGATATTTATAAGCTTGCATTATGTCTACGGACACCTGGCAGTGAACAGAAACACGGTCAGTCGTTGGGCGAGACGTTTGACATCATAGCAACGAGATCGTGCAAACCTGTTCGATCTCCCGCGTGTCGGGCGGCCACATACAGCTAAGATTCCTGCAGAACTAGAACGTGCAGACATTCTCATTCGAGGTTATCGATGGATCACAGACACACCTCGCTGTCAACCGGATGTCTCTGTTGGTGGTTCTAATGGTTCAAATGGCTCTGAGCACTATGGGACTTCTAATGTCATCAGTCCCCTAGAACTTAGAACTACTTAAACCTAACTAACGTAAGGACATCACACACATCCGTGCCCGAGGCAGGATTCGAACGTGCGACAGAAGCAGTCGCGCGGTTCCAGACTGTAGCGCCTAGAACCGCTCGGCCACTCCGGCCGGCTCTGTTGGTCGTGCTGACACACTCGGCCACCAGTTGAGGTACTCACAACGGTGTGACCGCTTGTTTCCTCGCCGCCTGATAGAAGAGCATAAAGAGCAAACGAGGACCATTCCAATGAAGGATGAACTCCGCGGCGGCAGTACGTGGATGAAGGGGAGATTACTGGTTCAGCAAGACGTAACTTCTGACGTCGACCAGCAGAATGGTACCATGGGATATACAGGATCTCCCAGCTAGGTTGCGTAAGGCCGTCGTACTGAACGGTGGCTATGTTGAAAAATAGGACTTTGTAGCCAAAGGGTGAGGAATAATATGGCGTATTAGAATCATGATGTAAACTAACAAAAAATGTCTTGCATTACTTATTGAACACCTATGAATGGTGGGATCCATATGGTTCCCAAGTCGTGCAGCGACCGTAAACCATAAAATTACAAAACATGCTGCAACCAGTCGCAAAATCATGTTTCATTTATTCACTTTTGAAAATCGATTTCCACTGATTAGCAGCCATAATCGGTGTTACAAATACAAGAATAAAAATAATTAATAACAGTGACCAAATGAATAAATGTACATAAAGCAACGTAAACCAATTAAATGTATATAGACGCATTAAACCATTTAAAATGAACATACAAATTTACCTTTCAACCAATATGTGCCCTGAATAGTAATATTGTCTTAAGCCGAGGTCAAACATAAAGTGTTACATCGAGAATTGACTATGACAACGAGAAACCATAAGGGGGCGCTGCAAAGCAAACCCGCCCTCTATGCGAAAAGATACAGCTAAAATAAAACGAGAAGAAGAAGAAAGAGGTATGACATACAAAGTGAGGTAGAATATAATGATATACCGGGTGATCGAAAAGTCAGTATAAATTTTAAAACTGAATAAATCACGGAACAATGTAGGTAGAGAGGTATAAATTGACACACATGCTTGGAATGACATGGGGTTTTATTAGAACCAAAAAAATACAAAAGTTCAAAAAATGTCCGACAGATGGCGCTTACTCTGATCAGAATAGCAATAATTAGCATAACAAAGTAAGACAAAGGAAAGATGATTTTCTTTACAGGAAATGCTCAATATGTCCACCATCATTCCTCAACAATAGCTGTAGTCGAGGAATATTGTTGTGAATAGCACTGTAAAGCATGTCCGGAGTTATGGTGAGGCATTGGCGTCGGATTTTGTCTTTCAGCATACTTAAAGATGTCGGTCGATCACGATACACTTGCGACTTCAGGTATCCCCAAAGCCAATAATCGCACGGACTGAGGTCTGGGGACCAGGGAGGCCAAGCAAGACGAAAGTGGCGGCTGAGCACACGATCATCACCAAACGACGCACGCAAGAGATCTTTCACGCGTCTAGCAGTATGGGGTGGTTCTAATCAAACCCCGTGTCATTCCAAGCATGTGTGGCAATTTTTACCTCTCAATCTACATTATTCCGTGGTTTATTAAGTTTTCAAATTTATACTGACTCTTTGATCACCCGCTAATACTAAAATATTTACATGAAATGGATATATTGACAAAGATTTTGTCAACCACATAGTACAGTTATATACGCCAAAAAGCGATTGTGCAAATTAGTAAAAAGGAACAAACATAGATGAGAGGCACATCATTGAAAAAAAATTAAAATTTTTAAAAAAAATTTTAATTATTTATCGTACTTTTACCTAGCACACTTCATAAATGGGAAAATTAATACTGGCTCGATAGGATGAAGTGAGAACTCGTAGGGGCTCTTATGTTGTGCCCGTGAGACATAAATCTACAAGCCGACAAAACAGCAATGTGGTTGACAAAATCTTTGTCAATATATCCATTTAATGTATATATTTTAGTATTATATCGATATATTTCACCTCACTTTCTGTCTCACACCTTTCTCTTCTTCTTCTCATTTTTATTTTAGTTGTATCTTTTCGCATAGAGGAAGGGTTTCCTTTGCAGCGCCCCCTTATGGTTTCTCGTTGTCATAGTCAATTCTCGATGTATCACTTTGTGTTTGACCTCTGCTTAAGACAGTATTACTACTCAGGGCACATATTGTTTGAAAGGTAAATTTGTATGTTCATTTTAAATGGTTTAATGCGTCTATATATATTTAATTGGTTTACGTTGCTTTATGTACGTTTATTCACTTGGTCACTATTATTAATTATTTTTATTCTTGTATTTGTAACACTGATTATGGCTGTTAATCAGTTGAAATCGATTTGCAAAAGTGAATAAATAAAACATGATTTTGCGACTGGTTGCTGCATATTTGGTAATTTTATTGAACACTATCAAGGCAGTCAACATCCTTGCAAGTTTGTAGCTCTACGCGATCTAATCGTCAATAAGTATCATCTAACATACCTGAAGAAATTTATGGGCTCCCTTTATAGCCGAATAGAGGCCAATGTCGCGGCTAGACCGTGTATTAACAATGGTATTAATTTTACTGAAAGTACGTTTGTACTCGCCTTTTAATCAATGTGTTGAGAAATCAGGTCACAAACTATGTTGGAAGCAAGCTAACGTTTCTTTAGCAGCACTTAGGTGGGAGGCAGGTGAAATAACGATTGTTCACTGTCCTCGAAAAATGTGTTAGCGTTTCACTTATCCGTTAGAGTAACCTGCATGAAAGCCGAAGTTTCAAGTAGCATGGTACATTTGTCGGAGGGACAGGCTGTATGGGATCAGCAACTTGAAAACCATCATCGATTTAGCAGTAAATAACCCAAAAATGTGAGGCAGCATTTTTCTACCAATGAATCAGTTGTTCGTTCCGGAATTTCGACTTCTACGCGTGAGATTGCGGCCCCTCAGTTAGGGTTTATTCACTACGCTTCCACTTCATAGTCACGCAAAGCCTAGAGAAAGCCTGGAGACCATATACAATGCAAGATGAAGAGGAATACCACCTAATAACAAGAGTTGTATTATGTTTCTTCGCATAAATTTCTCGTGGCTCTTTCGGACTACACATACACGAAAGCGATCGGAAAAGACCGAAAGTCACGGTCAGCAATAACAGGAATAAGAGAATAGTTTAATTTCCGTAGCGTCTGCCACAGGACTTTGGAACATCCTATCAATTGTATGGTCGCACCTGGTGACCTAGAAACCTAGGGGTTTCCTTGGTTGACAATACTGCAAGAATTCCGTGAGAAAATGTTAAGCTGCTTTATGAACTTAAAAAAAGATGATTTTTTCGTATGATTTCTGAGCGTTTGAATGTCTGATGTACGGTTCTAAACTCACGCGCTGCACTAATCTCTAGTCAAATTTGCAAGATCAAACGCTTAATGCGCCGACTGAAACAATCGAAAGTTTATCAGTTGCACATAAATGCAACTTTTATTTTATCAGTAACGTTCCTTCATATTAGTGAGTTGGTAATAAATATAAGATTTGTGCTCTATCTATCTAATGACGTGCGAGAATACATCTGACATTAAATCATTTGGGACTGGATTTAAACAAAACTTAAGGAAGTCACTGTTATTTCCGAACGACTCATACATTTTTCTGTACCTTCGTTTTTATGGGTATACAATTAAATGTCAGAACTTTTAGAACTGCTGTGCAGTTCCATCGGCTTTACCTTTCTGAAAGTGAATTATACACTTTTTATCACCGCCGTTCAAGAAAGGCTTTAATCGTCTTACATACGCATGTTCGAATCATACGAAAGTTCTTTTAAAAATTTAACAACTATTTCACTCATTTTATAATCGTTGCTTGTGATTCCTCTCAATGACTTCAGCTAGCATCTGATGTATCTCTCCACAACAAATAACACACATAAGTTTTCTTACAAACTGCTGTCGAGGTGGATAATGTTAAGAATATTTTCGGAACTCTAAGTTCAGAGCTGCAAATATTTTTAGTAATTACTAAATATTAAAAGAAAGAAAGTCGTAAACGAACTTAATGTTCGTTACCAGTGACGATACTGAAATTTTCACACGTTTTCGATCACGTTTTCATGTTTATTCAAACGACAGCTAGTTATCAACATCCAAAGATATCCACCTATTTCTTTCGTTCATCACACTGTTACACAAGGATGTTAATGCATTATTTGGGAAGGTTCCAGTATTTATCTGCAGTTTAAATGTGCAATGTTAACTGACATGATGTTTAGTATTTGTGAAGAAAAATTGCGGCACGTCAGATCATTCCATTGACGATTGCGGAACGTCAAATCACTCCCTTGACAGAGCGTAAAGACTTTCCAAAATAAGTATTATCACTATAGTAGATACTTAAGAAGCTTACTCAAATGAAGTTTCTCCCAGTTTCTCCATGCAAGTATTCTGAATTTTGAGTGTAGCATTAGTATGTACTGCCCGTTTTCTAAGATATTTCGTAAGGTATTCGTCACAATATCGCATTGTCACCTGATAACGATGAAAGAATCATATACCTTATCTTCCCAAGTATGCAGTTAGTTAGATTTCTCAACGTGTAGGACCTAATATCGCAAAGGTGATGCTTGATATGCGTCCATGACAGTCGCGAAGCGTGGCATTTTTTCTAGGGTAGGCCTAGAATTACGAATTTCGGAAAAAGAAAAAAATCTTAAAATAAAACTTGTAAAATAGAAACACTGCAAAAGTAACTTAGTGATATATTTCTACCAAGACTGGAACTACTATTGAAATTGTTATAAATAAATGCATAAAAACGTTAAACGGCTACAAATTAATAAAAATATAGCACTTACGTCTTTTTATAAATTACTTACATCCTCTTGTCCTTTTTTCTGTGCGTTAACAACAGTAACAAAATATGAACTCCTGTCATTTGGTTGAATATTTCACAGTTCCCTTCTCTACAGCAAAAATCGCCAAGTTTGACAGATTGTCATCTGTCACTGTGTTTCGAAGGCAGGTTTTAACGCGTTTTAAAATACTTGTACTCATGCTTCTTTCACAAGACGTGGTGGTTGCTGAAATTGCAAGAACCAAAGACAGTAATTGCTTATATTCGGAGAACACGCTTTTTAATCCACTGTTTATATTGGATTTAAGGAAGTCCGGAGGCTGTAGACGTTTATCATCACTGTTGTGAATAAACGTAAGTTCTCCTTTTAGTTTTTCACTGTAAAAGAAAGGATGTATTTCAAGTAGTTTTTCAGCTTCATATATCGGGAAATATCTTATTTACAGATTCTGTAAAATATGTTTCATTAAAGTCCTGGAACCTAGTTTCCATGTTTACTACTACTGTGTCAATTAGTTCAAATGCTATTTTCTGTTTCGTTAAAATTAATTTCAAATACTTCTGCTGAGTTTATAATACCTCCAAAATGCGTTTCAAAGTAATTTCCTCACATCTTAGTTTCCAAGAGCCTTAATGCAGTTTTCAGTTTCGACCTTACAGCGTCTTATGTCCAAGGTTTTTCTTCGCAGCATGTCAAACAAGATACTTGTATGCTGTAAAACAGAATTATGTAGCTACAATAGAAGACGAAAAGTTTGATCATCCAGTATACAATTTAGCCCAATTACTTGATGTAAAAATTATAATCTTACACTTCATTGCTTATCATTAAATGCAGCTCTCAGCCTTGTATAGTGAAGAATAATGGTTTGTACAGCGCGTGAATGAAACAAGGACTTGGCGAAACTTCATATATCAGCGCACACTCCGCTGCAGAGCGAAAATTTCATTCAAGGACTTGGTGGCTTCAATCCCCTTTCCCTCAAATGTTCACTTCTTTTACTGGAACGGCTAAAAAACGCGTAAAATTCTGATAAATTTCTCACAAAATGTTTGACCTACGTAATTTTTTCAAGCGTAGAGGAAGGTTACGTTCAGTTGATGTGCGTAGCAGTGGATAAAGAAAGCCCGAGGATACGCTTGTTTCACGATAGGATGGAGAGCATAATTTTTTCCTAACATTAACACTGCAGCTGTCATTTTTTAGCGATGCTAATTTGTTTTTATCAATATTCCAACTGTTTAATACTTGCAACAAAACAGTGGCTATGCCTTGAACACTCCGGTCTTTGAACACATCTTGAGACGCTACGAATGTCTCTTGCATTTCCTATGATTCGTTATTTGCAAAACGAAAAATTACGCATATTTGACTTCTAGTTGAGACATTCGTTGTTTCGTCGACTTGTACCGATATAAAAGGGCTATTTTTAGCTTCACTTTAAATTTGTTATTTAACAATATCCGTATTACATGATATTAATAATTCCACGTGTCAGAGGAAGGGCCTTTAAATACTTCGTTGGATGCTAAATGATCTTTCATGTATGGTTCTTCTTCTGCTAAGAAATCAAAAACGTCAAAATAATTTACTTTATTTACTGACACCTCAGATTCGTCATAATCTCAAAGAGCTAACTTTTGCCGTGCTAAAAAGCAGATAGTCGAAATGTCTTTCCATTATACCTCTGTTTAGATCAACCTTCTGGCTATATTCCAAAGCTTCCAGGAGTGCTGTTTCTGAAAGAGGATGGCCAATTCTTACTGTACTTAGCTGACTGTATGTAAGAGCTGCTGTGAAATGGAACATTCACGCTTTCTAGGTTTCGAAGGGAAATTTTGTAGACTCTCTTAGCTTATTCCTCACTTACGCCATTACAAACCGTCATTATCCATTCCAAACAGTACACGGTAAAAGCAAAAAAATTTGTTATTTACAACGCTGACACTAGACCACGGTTTTGTCTGGAAACGTCTTACAAATTTTCCGCAAGATTTTTTGATAGACAGACTTCGCATCAGCTTTTGTTCTTTCACCAGGTGTTTATCTTCCAAAGCAAGCGTTTTCAGTTAAGAAATTCAGTGGCTCTTGTGATAAAACAAACGCGTCCATGGTAGTTTGAGCTAGTCAGCAACATAATGCATTGCAAAATAATGATTTAAATATTAGTCCGCTCACAGTTTTCTTTTCGACAATACAATGACAAGACAAATTGACGATGACACGTCAAACGTGACAGGGCACACCGAAATATAAATCACAAATGAGTTAAACGCTCCTGTTATATCCTACATTTTAACTTAAAAATTTATATTCCAGGTTCACTGTAAACATGTTTAGTACTGTTAATATGAAAACCTACAGACACGGTACGGACCTACCAACGTTTGAAAGAAATAAGGCTACTTAATCCTAATCCGAGGAACAACTAAAAATACGTAAGCTATTTCCTATCATCTTACAACAACATCCAGTGATGCATTTACATATATTTTCTATGAATCATGAACCTTTTCTTGTTCTTTGTGTTTTAAATAAACACTTAAATTGAGAGTTAATGGTTGCTCATTCTGCCCGGCTTGCTGCTAACACGGTAGACGATGCGAAGTAGCGCTATATGTTAGGGGACTACTGAATGATCGTTTATTACCTGATGGTGAGCAGTAGAAACAAATCAAAAGCCAGCTTTTAAAAACCGTATCCACGCTGTAAAACTCCAGCCCGCCACATGAAAGCAATGGGCTTACTGCGCATGCTCGTAAGAAGCACGGAATTCCGAGCTGTTACTGGTTGCAAAGTTAGAGGGCTGATGCATTATACTGGTGGGTGCATATACGAAGTTGAAACGTAAAATATTTGAAAACATTTCCGAGGGCTCGAGATCAGATCGTTTAAAATTCAATTTGGACGAATTATTTTGGAATTTTTTTGGTAGAGCCTTAACGGACGCTTTGCCACTGCTCAGTGACGATATAAGAAAATAACAATAATAATAATGTGTGAAAATAGTTCTGCAACTCGAATTTAGATATTTGAGTGGTTTTTCCTTAGGTTAGTTAGGTTTAAGTAGTTCTAAGTTCTAGGGGACTGATGACCATAGATGTTAAGTCCCATAGTGCTCAGAGCCATTTGAACCATTTGAGCCTTGTATTGTCATGTTGCAAAAGGACTCTGCTGACAGAAATCCACGTCGCTTTGGTTTGATTGAAGGCCGCAGATGATTTTTTAGAAGATCTGTTTATGATGTACTAGTTACAGTGGTCCCTCTAGGCATGTAATGTTACAAAATGACGCCTTTTTCGTCCCAAAAGAGTGTCAGTATAACCTTCCTTGCTGGTGGTTCTGTTCGAAACTTATTTGGTTTTGGTGATAAGGAATGGCGCAATTCCTTGCTCGATCTCTTCGTTTCCGGTTGGTGGTGGAAGTGAACCCACGTTTCGTCCCCATCACCTTCTCGTTCAAAGCGCCGAAGAAGTTCTTCAAGCATCAACACGTCGTTCTCTCATTTCAGAAGTCTGCTGCCGTGGCTCCCATCTTGCAGACACTTTGTGAAACTGGAGCACATCATGCACAATGTGGTGTGCTGACCCATGACTAATCTGTAAACATGCTGCAATGTCATTCAGTGTCACTCTGCGGTTTTCATTCACAATGGTTTCAACTGCTGCAATGTTCTGTGGAGTCACAATTCGTTGTGCCTGACATGGACGAGGAGCATCTTCCACCGAAGTCACACCATTTGCGAACTTCCTAATCAATTCGTAGACTTGCTGCTGTGACAAACATGCATCACCGTACTGAACCTTCATTCGTCGATGAATTTTAATAGGTTTCACACCTTCATTGCGTAAAAACCGAATAACAGAACGCTGTTCTTTCCTGGTGCAAGTCGCAAGTGCGGCGACCATCTTTATACAGATACTGCGACGGTATTTGTACATCTGCACTATGCTGCCACCTATAGGCCATTCTGCACGCTGTTTGTAGCGCGCTTAAAAACTTACAGGATAACGGGCGAAATTTCGATTTGTTATTACAAATTTAAGGTTTTCATTTGACTCACCCACGTATTTACAGGCAATAATTACGCTGCAGTGACTGAGATTTACGTTGGTCCCCTGGACGTTTCAGAAGCGGGAACGTGGCTGGTAATAACGTGTGTAATCGTCAAGGATGATAATGCATGCTTTAGATGTGCTCCCGTGCTGCAAACAACGTTCGTAAGGAATTCTTAAGACAGGGGGTTCCACTCCTCCGCTAGCACGGTTGACGACTAGTGAGTGCTTGTTGATGACTGTGGACGGACTGCAGTACGTCTCCCTAACTGACCCCACTCGTTCTTCATGGGATTTAAGTAGAGAGGACGGACGCTCTTGTCCATTCGCCGAATATATTCTCGCTGCACGAACTTCTCCTCCTGAAATGTCCGATTCGATCAGACGTTGTCATACATTAAAAGAAAGTCAGGACCGAATGCATCCCTGAAAAGACGCACATGGAAAAGGAGTACGGTGTCACAATAACGTTGACCGGTGAATTCACAGTGTTCAGAGAGTTGGAGGTCAGTAGGACCGTGCAACGTTATGACTGCTCAAGTAACCTCAGTCTTTCTGTGCACTACACGGAAAGCTCCGGCCGCGCTTTCGCTGGTCTTGCGGCTCAGCTCGAAGGGAGACTCATCCTGAAGACTCCAGTCAGTGGGCTGAAGACGTGTCTGGAGGCATCTCGGACAGCGGTGGGATACCAACCTGACTGTCGCCCTCCGTACGGCCCGACACTCAGAAATGATGGTCTGGGGCGGCATTTCTTTTCGTAGCAGGACCCTTTTGTTTGTCATCTGTGGCACCCTTACAGAACAGCGGTACATCGACTACATTGTGCACCCCATTTTGTTGCCTTCATGACAGGCCATCCTGAGCACATATTTCAGCAAAATAATGTCTACCCGCACACGGCGAGAGATTCTATTGTTGTCTTCGTGCTTACCAACGAACTCGGGGTTTTGACCATATAGCGCGCCAATTAGAATTTGGCGCGATATCGGTCAAGAGGACGTCCAACGACTTCATCAATCAATACCAAGCCGAATAACTGAATAATCCATTTCTTTTTTTTTGAAATTGTAATCATTGTCTGTACATGTATATAACGTCTTCAGATCTCCGTCCCATTTGAGGCCCCCCCCCCCCCTCTCCATCCCCCCACCCACCAATCCTCCGTTGTCTTACAGCGTATATAAGTTGTGCCCAAGTGAAGAAGAGGCAATAGTTATATGCAAATGAGGTTTAATAACAATATTATAATACAGTTCGTGTGGAACAGTAGAACTGTACATAACTGTCATTGACCCTGATTCACAGATCCCAGGGGCTGGATGACTTCTGTGTAGAAACGCCTGGATTGATGATGGATCCTGTTTTCCACAGTGTTCCCCACTTACTTTTCATGAAGGAGTCAAGGGTACGCGAGTTACTTGGGGAGATATCGGGTCTGGAAGCTGAATGTTCCAGGATCTTCCATCGAAATTTTTGAAGCAGCATGAGGGTCTTCTTGGTCACATGTTATCTGCACTGGCTTGAAGAAGCACTATTCCATTCGAGAGCAAGCCTGACTTTGTTCTTGGTGGCCTGTTTGAGCGTCAGCGGCGTGTTATAGTAGAGTTCAGCGTTAACTGTTGCACCCCGTAGTGGACAGCCGACTAGCAGTGGTCCTTGTCCGTGGAAAAAGAAACTGAGCATCACTTTTCCGGCCTTGAGGACAGGATCGACCCTTTTTGGACGAGGGTGCCCGGATCTCGTAACTCCATAGTCATCCACTTGGAAGCAGGGCCGGAGTGGTTGCAGCTTGTTCCATCACTTGCCATAATCTGAGCAATGAAATCTCAACAGATGAGTCAGGCAAACACCTTCTCTCTCCTTCTTTCGATCCTCTGAGAGAACCTTGGACACGGACTGTTCACAAAGTTTGCCATAATGAAGGTTTTCGTGCATTAGGCGACAGACATCTCCTTTGCATATCGACAGTTCAACATCAACCTCGTGGATGGCGATTCGACGATTCGTTCGTATAAGCTCCTCCACAGCCGAAATCGTGACACTATTGGTGATTACGTGTGTCTGTCCATGTCTGTCCAGTCTTTGGCATGTCCTTGATGATTACACGTCTCTCCTCGTAGCGCTGACACCAAGAGAGTGTTGTCCATCCATGGAAGACACTGCTCTCTGTGCACCTCTTTCATCCTGCGATGAATTTGTGAAGCATTCTCCCTTTTAAGCGAAAAAATTGGACAACGGCTCTCTGTGCTGATCGGGGTGTGTTCCACCACGCAACGAACTTTGTAAACAACTCTCCAGAAACAGGGAAAATGCTGCAAAGCTGTTAACTCTCCCATGATGCATCTGGGGATACCACAACGCGATCTCTCAACAAACACATTCACCCACTGGGATTACATACAACTTTACAGCGAAGGTCTCCTTTCCAGTTGCGCATATATTATGTTACTTTCTCTATGTCAACCTTACGTTTTGCAGTGTAGTGTACGTAGACCACAAATGTACTATCATATTGGGACGCACAAAGTAAATGGATGAATATAATGTACCAGAGATACGATAGAGCAGATCTCAGTGTCCACAAATACTAATTAACTATTGTTATAACCACAGACGCCTGGAGCGGATTGGGGGGGGGGAGGGAGGGGGAGGAAGAAGGATACAAGAGTATCCCTCCTGGAATATGCATCACACATTTTCCATTCATAATATTTGTGTCCTGAATGTCTATCGATGATTGTCTGCGACTCTAGTTAACTGCACTTTTAACATTCCCAAACGCGGCGGACAATGTGTGACTTTAGTAGTCACTACATGTCTTCAGATGTTTGGTTGTCGAACTGTTCCGAGGAAATTTTGTCGATTGCTTCATACAGTGGCTGTTCCGTGTCGTCATAGTGTCGTCACTCTTTTGTCTGTCTCTTGCTATGAGAAAAGGAAAACAGTGTTAAATTTCTAGATCGGAAAGATGTCGAAACTCCTTCCCAGGCTTGACGGCTTACAACACAGCGCCACATGCAGTCGCAGAACTATGAATTCTGGCACGGCTGCGCAATAATTTAACGAAGAGACGAGGGCAGGCCGATCTGAGGGTGGCTTTGGGAGACGTCCTACATGACCAGAGTTACGCCTGATCCAATTAGAAAACGCAATTTCTTCGACTTTAGATATTCTAGTATACACTCTCAAATGGAAATCATGAAAATAATGCAATCCGTGAACCTGATCGGTTGTAAAATTCTGTAGGCAAGTAACATGACGCAGAGCTGAATAAGCGTTTCTTTAAGTTTATTTATCGTATCTCTTCTTCGAGGAGAATTAATGTGGCATTTTTTTTAGTTGATATTCAACAGCAATTTCCCAGAATTTTTTTACATATATAAATTATAGGAAAATTTAATTCTCAATGTCAAACTTGTACCAGAGCTATGTGACTGGGGAGTGGGGCGCTGGAGTTTTTTTTTTTTTTTTTTTTTTGTGACAGAGATTACGCTGAAACTATCTCCTCTGTTCAGTGTTTCAATTCCAAATTTCATAAGCACGCTATTTCCGATTTTCGCCCCTACATAGTCCACAGGGTGAACACGCTACGAGACGCCAGAACTTGACCGAGTTCGAACTGCGCGGCGTCGGTTTCAGCGACGGCAGGACGCCAGAATTATTGAGGGTGGAAGACAAACGGAGGAAACTAGCATATTTCTTATGAAACAGAGTTCTCAAAAAGTAAAGTACCCTCTGGGGCGGGTCCACCTAATTGTCACTCCGATCAACGCACAACTGGCTGGGAATACTGATATTTAAAATACAGTAAATAAGTCATGCAATTGGGCAACAATTTAAATATTTTGTCGGAAACGCAAAAATTTACCAGCATCCATTAAACATTTCGAGAAAATAAAATTCTGACGTCAACGAAGGCAAATAACTCATTTCAGATCGATATCATATAGTCGGTAATTCGTCCCGCATGATAAACATAAGCGGCTTCACATACACAAACACACACACACAAACACACATACACACACAGATATCCACCTAATGGGATAGATAAACGCATAGGTTCAATGGTCACCACAATTTATTAATGACAGACCACATTCGTAGCAAAGTTAGTTACCTAGATAACAAGATTTTACCATGTGTCGAGTTAGTACCAAGTGTTACTACGAATTAATAGACACCCTAGCGGCCGCTCACTAAGGTACTCTGGCACTTAACATAGAGTGCTCGTTCGATGTTCAATAACTTTAATGACAACACCGTTACTTACGACTGAGGCAGCAGACATTTGTTGTAGGGTATCGCTTACACTTATACTGAACGGCACTGGCCGCAGCTTAATCTAGGTTTCCGATTTAGAACGAGGAGTTACCTCCTTTATAAATAGGCGGGCATTAGCCTGATCAACACTAACAGTAGCCGGCCGGAGTGGCCGAGCGGTTCTAGGCTCTTCAGTCTGGAACCGCGCGACAGCTACAGTCGCAGATTCGAATCCTGCCTCGGGCATGGATGTGTGTGATGTCCTTAGGTTAGTTAGGTTTAAGTAGTTCTACGTTCTGGGGGACTGATGGCCACAGAAGTTAAGTCCCATAGTGCTCAGAGCCATTTTGAACACTAACAGTAAAACACAAGCATACTGCAAAGGTCTTTCTGGTGGTCATTGCACTAATACTGATTTATCACTGGGAGAAGGAGAACAGCTTTCGCTCTATGATTTTGTTAAGCGCTCAGAATACCCACTGAGCAAACCGGAAACCTCGATAATGGAACTCACGTCGTTCCTTACAACCCAATGACAGTAACGAACACAAGCCAGACACTGGTCAAAACACACCATCAACTTTAATTAAACACGTCGATGTGCATGCAATCAAAATCCATTTAAGAAAAATTTCAAAGAACACGGCCAGCAAAATTAATAAAATTTTGTAAGTACAGCCAATCAAAATCTGTGCTCTCTTGGACACGTCCTCGGACCCATCCAAACAGGGAGACACCTGAGTGAGTGACAATTCAAATAACGGTGGTGCAGCAAGTCTGTTATGACAACCACATACAACTACAGATGGTTGAGATTCCACAGAGTCTGCAAGGGAGACTTAGTGGCCGTTTTCTCCTGATCGACGTGCAGAATTTATTCTTCATTAATAAACTTACTAAGCGAATCGTGCAATCATTGACACAGGGAAATAGTACAAGATGTCAATGAGATTCCACAACCTGAGAAATATCCATACACAACTGGTAGTAATCAACACTAGACCGATAAATCATCGGCAACTGTTCCCCACTCGGTTTGCATGCTAGCAGAATAACAAAAAGTAAACGTCGTTGCAGAATATTCGCAACGCGAGCCATAACCAATTACTAAGACGTAATACTATAATCGACCACGAAAACACACGCTCACCGAACTCACCGCAAAACTACTCTGAGGTCAGCTTCTTTGTACCTGCAGCAGGAACGAAACATAATACTACAATTGGTAGAATATGACCCTCAATAGTCAGTGCTTCCATAAGCAGTGAGTGAGTTACCAAGACAACTGATAACTAAGAGAAACAACTCTAAATGCTTCCACTTCAGGAGAATGCTGAATAGTATTTAACTCTACTCTCATACAACCGAAGGCCCGATGGGAACTTTTACATCAGATGTACTTACACCACTTCTCGCCTCAGTGCTTTAAGAAGGAATACGTCTGCCACAACATCCGCTACAGGAAGGCCATATTGCTATCGAGTTCCGCTCCACGGAATGTCACGAGAGGACAGATCATGTCTCCGACAGCTGCAAGTCTCAGTTTGCGAAAACAGTCACCACGTAGCGCCACGTACGGATAGAGAGAGCACAGTACGTGGTAATCGGAGCGATTTTAAAACCCTCTTAACTTGGCTCAACCTCAGCAGTGTTTTTTGAAGATTTCCTAGGTATATTTTTAACTCGCTGGATATCATGAATTTAATTATATGACACCTGAACGAATTAATATCGTTAAATCAAAAATGTAGCTTCCATATTCATACTAAAATATAAATGGTCTTTTGATATGCTATTGAAATATGATTACTATTTAGGTATCAAAGTAATCCATCTGAAAACTATCAATCGTTAAAGACAGAATAAGTGATATATGCATCCTGTCAATATTAATTCTTCTGGCAAAACACGTCTTTGCATCTATTCGATTGAACCGTATTAAAAAGATGGCAATTTTAGAATCTTGCTCACTCTTGGGAAAATTGCTGCAGACGCCCTTTGTTAGAACGGAAAAAGATAACCAAAACTATTGCATAAAGCTTGAGCTGTCTCTATTACACGATGAAGACTCGGTGGGAAAAAGCAGAACAAAACTGAAAATGTAGTTACTGTGGATATGTTAAGCTAGTATGCAGAAAAGTTAAACGACTAGATTTTTAAATCGGGTGTCTTAACTATATAATCGGTTCAACAAGAAACGCAAGAAACTTCCTGGCAGATTAAAATTGTGTGCCGGACCGAGGCTCTAACTCGGTACCTTCGCCTTTCGCGAGCAAGTGCTCTACCATCTTTTTTTTTCCTATGCACCTTTCTTTTAATGTATTAAAGTAAGAAAAAATGTGGTAAAGGTGGTTTGAAGCTCAGACTGAGACTTCAAAGCTACTACTCTTTTTCAGACTTACAACCTTTGCTGACATACATTTTTTTATACTACCGCACAAATAGTGTCTACAGTGTCCAAATGTTGACAAATAGTGGCTAATTAGAAATTTAATTGAGTAAGAAAATGAATAAAACTGAAAATGTCCAAATGAAAAAGACATGAAGACATCGTGGATAGTACAAATACAAAAGAAACATGCTCCTCTAGCAATGAAATGAAATTCGTGTTGGGGGCGACCCCTGCTCACGACCCGACGTTCGATAGAGCAAGAGAGCCATCTATCGACCCGTTCTCCAGACGTTGGTGTAAGACTGGGTCGTCTTCTCGAAATTAACTAAGGGTCAGTAAGTGTGATCGATGTCTGTCTCGGCTTCTTCGTCCATGTCATCTCTCACCCGTCACACCCCATCTGGCCGGCGGGTCGTTAAATGTAAGTCGCAGGTAATTAGCGAAGTTTTGCCTATATTTGTTTTGCTGTTGCAGCTTCCTGTGTCCATCCAGGAGAAAACGCCAAAAATCAATTTTGTCCATTTCCGATTCGTTATAGACGTAGCCCACAACCATTCACCGTACCCATGTACTGCATTGGCTTTTTTTGGACAGGAAAATAAGACTCTTGGGGAAAAAAAGTGTGTCTGATGAAATTGTGTGAGCGGCGGAACGTAACAGGAACGCCAAAATATGTCGTGCCAACTGCCACACCGGAGCCGTCCCACCACATACTAAACGATGTTCATCAGTGTCCACTGTTGCGCAGCCTAAACATAGTGGAGTGTCTGCCAAATGAATCGCGTGCCGCCGTTGATTCGTTGCGAACTTCCTATTTACCACCACATACCATGTTGAGCGTACCGACGTTGGGAGGTAAACGTTCCGTATAACCCGCCGTATTTGTCGCCAGTTCTTGTCTGGTTACTTCTTTTCCAGGGTATTCGGGGCATCGGCGCAGTAAGAGTTGGTACACATCTCTCGTCGTCGGTCGTCGGTAGTCGTGTTGTTGGGAAGGATTCTCTGACATAGCTAAGCTCAAAAAAAAAAAAAAAAAAAAAAAAAACAACTTGAAATATGACATCTTCGGTGAAATGTAGCCCACATTGACTGGGGCAGCATTGAAGTGGGCTCTAGTAAATCGGCCAACGCACCCGAGATATTGCGAAATTGACCGCGCCACTGTCTTAAAATCGTACTGACGAATAACGCCCGTGCCTTTGCATATACGTTCACCAGACCAAGTCCACCCTCTCCAGGTGGTAGCGTAAGCGTTGTGTATTGGATCTTAAACAGGTGTCCCACACTCACGTAGGTTCCGAAAGTTGCTTGTATCCGTGAGGCCATTGTGCGCGTTAAAGGCAGGACATGCGCTACGTGAGTGAGTCTCGGTGCTAGGTGTACGTTAACATAGGTCACCCTCTGAATCATATCCAGCGCTCTTAATTTCTGTAACAGCACCATTGTCCGCATCAGCTTCAATATGCGTCGGTAGTTATCCGCTGCTGTACGCTGCACATCCGCGTGGAAGTAACACCTAGACGTTTTATGGTGTTAACATGAGCGAGCCTTCCTCCCCCGGTTGTAATCCTCGACCGACATTCATGCAGCGTGATTTCTGTAGATTAAGCACGCTTCCCGCCGCCATCCCGCATCGCTGTATCCATGCCAACGCCGTACGTACTTCGTAGTCTGTCCTTGCCATCAGCATCACATCGTCAGCATAAGCGCGGCAATGAAAGGTCAGTTGTGGCAACGGCACTCCCTCCAGCCGTCTTCGGAGACCATATAGACAGGGTTCCAAAGCCATTGCATACAAAAATATCGAAAGGGGCAACCTTGACGAACTGACCTAGAAGTAACAATATAGTCAGTGCCCCGCCCATTCACCGAGACCTTTGATCGCACGCCGTGTAACAGTCGCATGATCACTAGAATGAAGGCCTGTGGGATTCCCAATCTGCCCGTCACCGCATGCAAAAACGTATGATCCATTCTGTCGAACGCATGATCGAAGTCAATAGCGACTAGTGCCCCATGCACTCGGCATGCCGCTGCTAATGCGATGATATCTCGGTAGTCACCGAGCGCCGTATGTACGTTACTCCTCTATGAGGAGTCTGTTAGAAATCGAAGACCGCAGGCGAGCCCTAAGGATGCGCGCGAAAATCTTACAATCGCACTTCAAGAGAGTGAGTGGTCTATAATCTCCTGGCCTTCTGCCACCGCGTGGTTTGGGTATTGGGATGATGATACCCTCCGTGAATTCGACAGGTATCTCAGTCTGCTGTAACAGGAGTTCGTTGTACATCTGAATCCAAGTCCGTCCCATGAGGTATGCAAAGGCGCGGTAAAATTCAATTGGGAAGCCGTCCTGTCCTGGAGACTTGTTCGGAGCCCCCTGGCAATTGCGTCTGTCAGCTCGTCCTCCGTAATCGCCGTGATGAAAGTCTCTGCATCCAGTAGTGGTCATTTATCTGGAATTTCGGAGATGACAATATGTAGTGTCTCGGGGTTCACTTGTACATGTCCATATAACTGGCGGAAATAGTAAACACATGCGCAATATCACGCTGGTTCACAACTTGCTGGGCAGTTTCAGAGATTAGTTCCCTGATCAATGTCTTTCGTCGTCGTTGGCGTTCAAGTACTACGTGATGCATGGAGGGGGCTTCGGCAGCAACTGTGTCCGCCAATCTCGCCCGGACCATTATCCCTACCATTCTTAGTCTCGTCATTTGTGATGACTTTTATCCTGCGCATGGCCGTGTGCCTTTCCGGCGATGGTTGTTGGGTCATCAGCTCCCTCAGGGCTGTAAATTAAAAATCCGCCGTCGTGCGTTTCCACTGCGATTTGTCCTGCCCGTATCTTATCAACGTTCTCCGTAACGTTGGTTTTTCGCATCTGATCCACCACTGGAGAACCGAGGTGTATGCTCGTTGGCGGCGAACGCGGGTCTCCCAGACCAGCTCTATCGACCTGCAGTGTCACGTAAAAGGGCACTATTCATTTTCCAGGGACCCTTACTCCGCCATATCTTCTGACCCGTTAGTGAAATCGTACAGACGTACGCCATATGATCCGTAAAAGCCGCTGGCTAGATTTCGGCATCCAGTATCGCCGTTCGTAGAGCTCGTGTCACATACACTCTGTCAAGTCTACTCGCCGAGTGTCCCGTTACATACGTATAACCCGTTCTGTCGCCATGCTGCAGTTCACAGGTATCCAGAAGCGGCATTTCGGTAATCAAAGCACGCAATTCCATGCATGGCACATAATGAGGTACTTGGTCCTTTTGGTCAACGACACAATTGAAGTCGCCGCCCACTACATAGTTATCATAGCATCCAGCGAACAGCGGTGCTATCTCTTCGGTGTAAAAGGTCACCCTTTCTGTTAGTTTTGTTGAGCCAGAAGGCACGTATAAATTGATGAAACGAACGCCGTCGACAGTGGTCGCTATGCCACGTGCCGAAGGGAGAGACATTACTTCCTCCAATTCTGTTCCTTCCCTGGTGAGGATCGCCACACCGCATCCACTCTCATCGTGCACTGAATAATGTGCTTCGTAGCCGTAGAACACCGGCGGCGATGTGAAACGCACTTCTTGTAGGAGTACAATATCCATGTCCGCAGCGTGTAACATATCTCTCAGCATTTGAATTTTAAGCGGTGTCCGAATGCCATTAATGTTTATCGTTGCAATGCGGTACGCCTGGCGTGTGTCCATAGTTGTAGGGGGGTGTGATCAAGCGATGGTATTGAAAACCGGACTGCTGTCGTCTATCGGCACCCCGGGCGCTCCTCACCACACTAAGTTGTTCAACATTCTCCGGCCCCTCCCGGCGTCTGGCCAGGACTATCCTCAATCGTCGCGTTCGTATCTTCATTCTGTTCCTGTTGGCCCATTTCTTGCGCCTAGTCCCCCAGCATATATCCGGAACTGGCTGAAGGATGGTAGGCAACGTTGTCACCCCTCTGATGTTGGAAAATTGTCATCTCCACTTCTGCCTTCCCGTCACCAGAAGGAGAATTCGAGTTATCGTCGCTGTGCAATTCCTGCACCGTCATCTCGGTATCTGTTGAATCCACTGGTCTCAGGTCGATACTATCATTGTCGTCCACTGTCCCCTCGGGACTATGGCTATCGTCAGCAGAAGTCAGTCGACGCTTCTTTCTTCTCTTCGGCGAACGCTGTTTCCGTTGCCTTGTTTCCGCATCGGCCGTTTGGGTAGCGTATCCTCCGTCTTGGGCCTGTCCTATCACGCTCTCGGTAGAAGCACTGGCAGACACCACGGATGAGCCTGGAGCGGCCGTCAGCTGCGTCTCTTGTATGGTGTCCTGTGTCTGCTGTGGTGGAACCGGTGGTGGGAGTTCCAGTCCGTTGGTGTCCATGTTCTCTATAGGGCGCAGCTGCTGGTGCCCATCTGAACTCTCCCTCGCGTCTCCTCTGAGGGCTTCCACAAAGGTCAACGGTAATACAGTCATCTGTTGTGGCGCTTTAACGTCATCCCGTGGGGTTTGCACTGAACGTCGCTAGAGGCATTCCGAGCGGACGTGACATTCTTTCCCGCACCCCGAGCGAGTGCGAGGTTGTCCATCATAGATTATAATCGCTCGACAACCTCCTACGTACAAATAAGAGGTGACGTGCTTTCGCAGTTCTATCCGTATTTGTCTCACCTCATTTAGGATGGGGTATGTGATAAAACAAGCTCAGACGGGACCTCAAACGGAAGTTCGAAGACCCGTATAGTGCGTATCCCCATTCCCGCGTGATCGACCGTAACCGCACCAACATTCCCGTCGGCATGACAGAAACGATACCCCTTCGGTGATCCTTGTAGAAATCTTTCGCAAGCAGCCTTGTCAATAAGTTTGACATAGACGACGCTTGAAACGGTCGACAAATGGATTCCCACGATTTCCTGTGGATCGATCGATTTTTACCTCTTCTCTTAAAAAACGTTCCATCTCATGTGCCTTTGGTCTTTTATAGTCGTTCTTAAAACTGAACTGCAAAGTCGTTGTCCTGTACGAGTGTGCCATCTCGTTCTAGACTCTCAACACCGCAAACGCGAAGCTGCTCCGGCGTAAACAAACGGGCGCGCGCACCACAGCGCGGTCGGCGGGCAACACGGTCCACACTGTGTCACTGCCGAAGGCAGACTGCCATCTGAGCTACCCAAGCACGACTCACGCCCCGTTCTCACAGCCTTACTTCTGCCAGTACCTCGTCTCCTACCTTCATATCAGCACACACTCCGCTGCAGAGTGAAAATCTCATTGTGAAGAAACGCAAGACTGGGCAAGTCTGCAGTGAATGGCTCATACGACAAAAGCTCGGCACTGAAATTAGCAAATTGGCATCAGCAGTCTGAAGAATGTGTGCTTTCAATCGAAGCAGGAAAGTTGACATCAGATTAAGTAATATTTTCGGTATATATATATCGAGGTTCATCTGAAGAAAGATAGCGAACTCCGTTGAAACTCTGTGTTGCAAACGGTTACTACGAACATGAAATATTGTGGAAAGTGCACCATATTGACCAGCTATATTAACAATACACGCAGTTTCGCCCGTCTGGATATGTAAGGTTGTACGAGCTTGTGATCGTGCACATTTACCCGCAAATGCTGTATATAAGTATTCGTTTTCATCTTACGGTAAATAACATAAATAAATACGTCTTCGTACTGAACATGTGCAAAAATGTTACATAAATTGACGTTCAGCCATACCAATTAAGTAAATAGGCCTATACGACCGCTAGACAAAACCGTTCATTTAGGTTTGCCGAGTGAGATGTAAATGAGGAAAAAAATTTAAGAGCTAACTGCTGCTTTCTCTTTCCTCAGTTCAGAGTTAAAAAAAAATTGAAAACAAAAATTGAAAAAAATGGTCATTTAACCTCATGCTCAAGATCCATGACTGTGATGGAGCTCCCTCTCAGTTCTGCCCCACAGGAAAGCTTTACATGGACAGTTGCCTCCCCTGAAAGTTAAAATGGATTGTAAACGAAAAAAAAAACCGCTTGTAGTCACTATGGCTTGTATACCAAAAATACCATGTGTCTAAAGTCCCGATGGCTCATCTTCAGGTATATAGGTATCAGTTTATATTATTCTTTGAAAACGTAATGTACCACTGATCTCTTTCCAGCAGCTCTTATACTGTTCCCATGTTTTCTGACAATAATGCAATCTGATGCATAACCAGAGGAAGATGATCCCTCAGGACTCGAAATCCATCGTGGTTTTGGAATAAATATCACAGTGACTGAATGCGAGTTCCTTTTTTTTTCGAAAGTACAAAGTCACAGCAACAATGCAGTCAACAATGGATAAAATTATTAAGGAAATAAATTGGACGCGGAGACCGTATTGAAACGTCCCCTTTGAAAAATTAATGAATTACTGTGCTGATAAACCTCTTACATTATTTGATTTTCAAACAGCTGAGCAGAACTGAACGTACTCAGACATTTCGCTCTTTACCTCTTCTGATCAACACTAAACTGACACACAATATTTTTAGCGCAACGCAATCTGACTTTCAATAATCCCTACAAAAGAATGGCCCTGACTAACAATAACCTAAAATCTTCGTTACTCGAACCACTGCAATACAACGAGCGCCACTACTGCCAGCTAAATAAAAGATTCTAACTACTGAAGGGACTAACTACTGATAGGCATATTTAGCAAATGTATGATTTTGATAGAGAACAAACAATGTGTTTACCTTAATAGTGTTCAAAAGTCATAATATATATATCAGTTCATGACATCCAATCTTACAAATTTACTGTCTCTGACGGACACACGTCCAGATCATCCGCTCTAAAAACTCCGCCATCTCACTCCCCACATCCACCACTGCTGGCAGCTCACCTCCAACTGCGCAACGCTACGCGCTGTTAACAGCAAACTGCCCAACACTACAATAGCAAACAACAATGCGAACCAGCCACAGACTGCACACAGCACAGTCAGTGATTTTCATACAGAGCGCTACGTGGCGTTACCAACAAAAAAACCTAAACAGCCTACTTACAGTATAGCATGGTCATCTAAACCGTGCAAAACGAAGGGTAACATATACGAAAGGCTGAACTGGCCTCCCACTGCAAAGCGTAAGTGTGAATTTGACCTGAAAGGTGCCTGCAACATTCTTCTGTAATGATGCAAAAGTGTGGCGCACTGGATCTCGCGCTTGGAGTCGGCGAAGCCTCAGAGAGCAGCGTGTCGACAAATCTGAAGGAAAATCCAGAGCTCAGAAGTTCCTGTGATGTGTAAGACGGATTAGTGGTGTCATACTGGCCCCAAATCTCACCAGAATATTTCCCACCGCCACCGTGGACATGCCACACGAGGTCGTCACACCTACATTTCACCTCGTCTTTCGACTCCTCGAAGGAAGCCAGAACCGCGACGCCCAGCGGTTTTCTTATGGGTGATCAAGGGAAACATCTCAGGCTCACCGCCGCTCATAATACACTCGCAAAGGCCTCAGGCGGTGGCATAAAACACATCAGTGAAACCACCCCCTTTCTTTGGAGTATTGACTCCCACACATTTTGCGGACGAAATCGGCATTTCACAATTGATATGAGCAACTGGACGACTTTCTTTACTACCGTTGACACTTCTGACACGTACTGGGTTGTTCAGTCCTTCTTGAGGGACATGATGGGACAGAAGTCTTAATCGGACTCTTTTCGTGTGCAAGTGCCTTCCTGAGAGACAATCTTCGCCCTTGCTAAATTAATAACATAAGTGTAGACTAGATGTGGCTTGAATTCAAAGAAATAGTATCTGCAGCAATTGAGAGATTTATACAAAATAAATTAACAAACGACGGAACTGATCCTCTTTGGTGCCCAAAACGGGTCAGAACTATGTTGCAGTAACAAAATTTTCAACAATTACTGGACACAGTTCGTAAGTTTTCGTCAGGTTCTACGGTAGATTTCCGTAGCGCGAGTCGATAGGCCGTTCATCTGCATAGTTAAGTTTTCCACGGCATTTATTATGGACGGGTTGGTTGGTTGGGTTAAAGATTAAAGGGATCAAACTGCATAGGTCATCGGTACCTTGTATGGACGGGGACTGCGATTGTTGTGTGCGGATGCGAGCCAAGTTGGTGACACTTCGCCCTCAGATTCAGGCTGTGATGGCTTCGGTTACACAGCTTGAGGCTACAGTGGATGGACACCACTGTTGTGGGCCGGCCATGGGGATCCAACGGACGTCCAGCACGTCCTCCGATCGGCCCTGACAGGTGGCCAAACCGGTTACTGCTGGCACTGAAGCTGACCCCTCACCTGTGGTCGAGTGAGAGGTCGCCCTGGGGCGTAGCAGGCGGCATAATACTTCCCAGGCGGCCGCACGTAAGGCCTCCCCGGTTCGTCTGACAAACAGGTTCCAGGTGCTGTCTGTGGCTGACACTGTCGCTGAGTCAAATGCTGTCGCCTGTCCTGTTTCAGAGGAAACCACTCAGCCTGCAAGATCCGGGCAATCGCAGAGGGTGGGATTATTGGTAGTTGGGAGCTCCAATGTTAGGCGCAGCTATGGGGCCCCTTAGGGACTTGACCGACAAGGAGGGTAAGGAATTCAATTTGCGCTCCGTGTGCATACCGGGTACATTCCAGATGTGAAAAGGGTCCTCCCGGATGCCATGAAGAGCACAGGGTGTAGCCAACTGCAAGTGGTGGCTCACATCGGTACCAATGATGTGTGTCACTTTGGATCAGAAGAGATTCTCTCTGGTTTTGAGTGGCTAACAGAAGTGGTAAAGGCTGCCAGTCTTGCTTGCAAGATGAAAGCACAGCTGACCATTTGCAGCACAGTCGACAGAACCGATTGCGAACCTCTGGTACAGAGCCGGGTGGAGGGTCTGAATCAGAGGCTCAGACGGTTCTGCGACCGTGTAGGCTGCTGATTCCTCGACTTGCGCCACAGGGTGGTTGGGTTTCGGGTTCCGCTGAATAGGTCAGGTGTCCACTATACGCAGGAGGCGACTACATGGGTAGCAGGGGCTGTTTGGCGTGGACTGGGCGGTTTTTTAGGTTAGAGGGTCTCGGGAAAACACAAGAAGGGCTTCAGGGGCTTCAGTCACAAAGGAAGAACGTAGATAAAGGAATCATTCGTATAACAGTTGTAAATTGTCGTAGCTGTGTTGGGAAAGTACCAGAGCTCCAAGCACTAATAGAAGGCACTGATGCTCAAATCGTTATAAGCACTGAAAGCTGGCTAAAGCCGGCCATAAGCTCAGCCGAAATTTTTGCGAAGAACCCAGCGGTGTTCCGAAAGGGTAGGCAAACACGGTTGGCGGTGGCGTGTTTGTTGCTGTCAGAAGTAGTTTAACTTGTCGCGAAATTGAAGTAGATACTTCCTGTGAGTTAGTATGGGCAGAGGTCATTGTTGGCAACCGGAATAAAATAATAATTGGATCCTTTTACCGACCTCCAAATTCAGATGATACAATTGCTGAAAGGTTCAAAGAAAACTTGAGTTTGATTTCAAACACGTATCCGACTCATACGATAATAGTTGGTGGTGACTTTAATTTACCCTCGATATGTTGGAGGAAATACATATTTAATTCCGAAGGTACGCATAAACTATCATCCGAAATTGTGCTAAACGCAGTCTCTGAAAATTATTTCGAGCAGTTAGTTCTGGAGCCCACGCGATTATTAAACGGTTGTGAAAACACACTTGACCTCTTAGCAACAAATAATTCTGAGTTAATAACGAGCATCAAAACCGATTCAGGGATTAGTGAACACAGGGTTATCGTAGAAAGACTGAATATTGTAATCCCCAAATCCCCGAAAGACAAGCGAAAAATTTTCCCTATTCAAAAAATAAAATAAAAATTCACTTGACGCCTTCCTGAGAGACAGTCTCCACTTATTATAAATTAATAATATAAGTGTAGACCAGATGTGGCTTACATTCAAAGAAATAATATCAGCAGCATTTGAGAGATTTATACCAAATAATTTAACAAAAGACGGAGCTTATCCTCCTTGTTACACAAAACGGGTTAGAACACTGTTGCAGAAACAACGAAATAAACATGCCAAATTTAAACAGACGCAAAATCCCCAAGATTGGCGATCTTTTACAGAAGCTCGAAATTTAGCGCTGACTTCAATACGAGATGCCTATAACAGTTTCCACAATGTAACGTTGTCTCGAAACCTGGCAGAAAATCCAAAGAGATTCTGGTCGTATGTTAGCGGCAAGAAACAATCAATGGCTTCTCTGCGCGATAGCAATGGAGATACTATCGAAGACAGTGGTGCCAAAGCAGAGTTACTAAACACAGTCTTCAGAAATGCCTTCACAAAAGAAGACGAAGTAAATATTCCAGAATTCGAAACAAGAACAGCTGCCAACATGAGTAACGTAGAAGTAAATATCCTCGGAGTAGTGAAGCAACTTAAATCACTTAATAAAAGCAAGTCTTCTGGTCCAGACTGTGTACCAATTAGGTTCCTTTCGGAGTATGCTGATGCATTAGCTCCATACTTAACAATCATATACAACCGTTCGCTCGACGAAAGATCCGTACCTAAAGACTGGAAAGTTGCACAGGTCACACCAATATTCAAGAAAGGTAGTATTAGTAATCCACTAAATTACAGGCCCATATAGTTAACGTCGATGTATAGCAGGATTTTGGAACATATACTGTGTCCGAACATTATGAATTACCTCTAAGAAAACTGTCTATTGACACACAGTCAACTTGGGTTGAGAAAACATCGTTCCTGTGAAACGCAACCAGCTCTTTATTCACATGAAGAGTTGCGTGCTATTAACAATGGATTTCAGATCGATTCCGTATTTCTGGATTTCCGGAAGGTTTTTGACATTGTACCACACAAGCGGCTCGTATTGAAATTGCGTGCTTATGGAATATCGTCTTAGTTATGTGACTGGATTTGTGATTTCCTGTCAGAGAGGTCACAGTTTGTAGTAATTGATGGAAAGTCGTCAGAAGATCAAAACAAATTGCAAAACGATTTAGAAAATGGTGTGAAAATTGGCGGTTGACCCTAAATAACGAAAAGTGTGAGTTCATCCACATGAATGCTAAAAGGAATAGGGAGAAATGATCACCACAACAAAATAATGGAAATCAGGACTTGTGCGGAAAGATATAGGTGTTCGTTCTTTCCGCGCTCTATACGAGATTGGAATAATAGAGAATTGTGACGGTGGTTCGATGAACCCTCTGCCAGGCACTTAATTGTCATTTGCAGAATATCCATGTAGAGGTAGATGTAGGTGTAGTGTGACTGTAGTGTTTGTTCTAGTGTAAAGTGAGGAACCGCTAAGGACAATCCAAAAACATTTCACGAAATTTGAATGTGGTCCGAAGCAGCGAAGGGTGCTCTGACTTTTTCAGCTCTCCTCGTGTGATGTGATCACAGGAAGGGTCCGTCATTAACATATGCACGAATAAAACGGCAAAGAGTCCCACTAATACCACCCAGCTCGTTATCACCCCCGGTTCCACCAGCCCTCCTTTGTTGATCACTTCAAAAATCTATCTGTATAGAGACAAGCTGTAGCGGACTCTTGGAATACTGCTGTTCTAGCAGCTGATAATGAGCTGGAGGAATCTGAGGGGTGTCTGGTGGTTATTCGCCTGCAGGCACTTGGGAATCTGTCACGGTTTGTCTAGGTACAGATCGAATTTTGAAGTGGGCAACAAAGGATGGCGGGAAGCGCGGAGGGTGATGCCAAACAGGGTGGTTTTAGAGCAAAGCTTTGCCGTTTTATTCACGCAAGTGTCAATGTACGATCCCTGTTGTGACAAAGCCGCAGATGGAGAGAAACAGAAGGGCGGAAAAAGCATAAGGACACTTTGCAGCTTCGAGTCATGTTCAAAGCTAGTCGAATAGTTTTGAATGGTCCCTAGTGGTTCCACCGTGTCCACCAGGGAAAAAACTGCTGTCGACCTGCACTCCAAAGGGGTCCAGAGGTACGATCACGTTCAGTGGTGTCGCTGGCCCACGACTTCCGTCGACAAGGGTTGAAGCGCCTGTAGGGAGTCAGCAGTGTCAAAGGTTGTCAAGAAAGTCGCCCTGTTACTCATCACAACTGCACATCGCCGTTTTCGACCGAGAAATGTGTGGGAATCAAATCTCTAAGGAAAGTGTTAGTCCACTGATACCCTTTATGCCAACGTCTGATGCCTTTTCGTGTCGATTCTGAGCGGCGGCTTGTTTGAAATGTTTTCCTCGCCCACCCATAAGAAAACCTCATGATTTCAACACTGTGCGTCGTGTTTCTGACCTCCTTCGCAGAGGGGACGAAAGAAGTGACGAAATGCTGATGTGACTTCCAAAAAAAATTGTTCAACTGGCTCTGAGCACTATGGGACTTAACATCTTAGGTCATCAGTCCTCTAGAACTTAGGACTACTTAAACCTAACTAACCTAAGAACATCACACACAGCCATGTCCGAGGCAGGATTCGAACCTGCGGCCTTAGCGGTCGCGCGGTTCCCAACTGAAGTGCCTAGAACCGCTCGACACACCGGCCGGCCTGATGTGACTTCCCATCCTGTGACACGTTCACGGTCACCATGGCCAGAATTTTGGTGAATTTAGTGCCAATGCGATGTCATCAACCCACTTTACACCACACATGAACTACTGAGCTCCGAGCATTTTTTCCCTTATGTCGACACGTCGCTGTTTAAATTTTGCATCGTTATAGAGAAATGGTGAAGGCACCTTTGAGTCGAATTTAAAACTTATACGTCCCAATGAGAGACCCTTACGGGGGTTCGAAAAAATGATCCTTTGTTTGTATTGTGCAGTGAAGATCATATACCTTAATAAACTTTATTTCTGTTGATAGTGCTTTCTGAAACTGCTACATATGAGCTGTCTAACATTATCAAAGGATGTGACGTTGGTGTACTCGTGGATGATGAATATGCTCGTCGCTTGCCGCAGACACCACAGCCGTCAAATCAAACAGCCCGTGCCAACTGCTTGTGCTGCTAGAAAATCTATTTTGAATTTTCACGTATACAGGGTGATCCATTGATCATGACCGGGCCAAATATCTCACGAAATAAGCGTCAAACGAGAAAACTACAAATGACGAAACTTGTCTAGCTTGAAGGGGGAAACCAGATGGCGCTATGGTTGGCCCGCTAAATGACGCTGCCATAGTTCAAACGGATATCATCTGCGTTTTTTTAAAATAGGAACCCCCATTTTTTATTACACATTCGTGTAGTACATAAAGAAATATGAATGATTTAGTTGGACCACTTTTTTCGCTTTGTGATAGATGGCGCTGTAATAGTCACAAATATATGGCTCACAATTTTAGACGAACAGTTGGTAACAGGTAGGTATTTTGAATTAAAATACACAACGTAGGTACGTTTGAACATTTTATTTCGGTTGTTCCAATGTGATACATGTACCTTTGTGAACTTATCATTTCTGAGAACGCATGCTGTTACAACATGATTACCTTTAAATACCTCATTAATGCAATAAATCCTCAAAATGATGTCCGTCAACCTCAATGCATTTCGCAATACGTGTAACGACATTCCTCTCAACAGCGAGTAGTTCACCTTCCGTTATATTCGCACATGCATTGACAATGCGCTGACGCATGTTGTCAGCCGTCGTCGGTGGATCACGATGGCAAATATCCTTCAACTTTCCCCACAGGAAGAAATCTAGGGACGTCAGATCCGGTGAACGTGCGGGCCATGGTATGGTGCTTCGACGACCAATTCACCTGTCATGAAATATGCTATTCAATACCGCTTTAACCGCACGCGAGCTATGTGCCGTACATCCATCATGTTGGAAGCACATCGCCATTCTGTCATGCAGTGAAACATCTTGTAGTAACATCGGTAGGACATTAAGTAGGAAATCAGCATACATTGCACCATTTAGATTGCCATCGATAAAATGGGGGCCAATTATCCTTCCTCCCATAATGCCGCACCATACATTAACCCGCCAACGTCGCTGATGTTCCACTTGTCGGAGCCATCGTGGATTTTCCGTTGCCCAATTGTGCATATTATGCCGGTTTACGTTACCGCTGTTGGGGAATGACGCTTCGTCGCTAAATAGAACGCGTGCAAAAAATCTGTCATCGTCCCGTAATTTCTCTTGTGCCCAGTGGCAGAACTGTACACGACGTTCGAAGTCGTCGCCATGCATTTCCTGGTGCATAGAAATATGGTACGGGTGTAATCGATGTTGATGTAGCATTCTCAACACCGACGTTTTTGAGATTCCCGATTCTCGGCAATGTCTGCTACTGATGTGCGTTTAGCCGCGACAGCAGCTAAAACACCTACTTAGGCATCATCATTTGTTGCAGGTCGTGGTTGACTTAAATAACGTAACTATCCGGCGAATGGTCTGGACACTTGGATGGTGTCGTCCAGGATACCGAGCAGCATACGTAGCACACGCTCGTTGGGCATTTTGATCACAATAGCCGTACATGAAGACGATATCGACCTTTTCCGCAATTGGTAAACGGTCCATTTTAACACGGGTAATGTATCACGAAGCAAATACCGTCCGCACTGGCGGAATGTTACGTGATACCACGTACTTATACGTTTGTGATTATTACAGCGCCATCTATCAAAAAACGAAAAAAGTGGTCCAACTAAAACATTCATATTTCTTTACATACTACACTAACATGTAATAAAAAATTGGGTTCCTATATAAAAAAACGCAGTTGATATCCGTTTGACCTATGGCAGCGCCATCTAGCGGGCCAACCATAGCGCCATCTGGTTTCCCCCTTCAAGCTAGACGAGTTTCGTTCTTTGTAGTTTTTTCATTTGGCGCTTATTTCGTGAGATATTCGGTCCGGTCACTATCAATAGACCACCCTGTAAGCCGGCCGCGGTGGTCTAGCGGTTCTAGGCGCTCAGTCCGGAACCGCGCGACTGCTACGGTCGCAGGTTCGAATCCTGCCTCGGGCATGGATGTGTGTGATGTCCTTAGGTTAGTTAGGTTTAAGTAGTTCTAAGTTCTAGGGGACTGATGACCAGAGATGTTAAGTCCCATAGTGCTCAGAGCCATTTGAACCACCCTGTATATTCCTTTCGTTTGGTTTAACCTATAAAATTTTATATTGCATAGATTTTCTGTACCTGTTCTTCGACAGAAGTTCTTCTCCCCAAGGCAACTAGCTTCGATGTTCACTTTCCTTGTAACAGAAGGCTTCTCCCGTCGCCTTATCCTACACATTATAATCTTTGGCAGTGGACTCTAAATTATTAGTACTGTAGTTTTGCCTCTGTTACCCTTGGATTCAAAACGTTTATTTGCAGTTCATTTTATGAACACAGTTCTAATCCCCGTCCAGCCTTGCAGATTTACGTTTCTTATGATTTCCCTAAATCGTTCCGGGCAAATGCTGAGATGGTTGCTCTGGAATCAGCAGGGTCTTTTTTCTTCCGCATCCTTTCGTAATCCTAGCTTGTACATCGTCTCTAATGACGGCGCTGTCGCCAGGACGTTGAACTCTAATCTTACTTTTTCCTTCATTCCATTTTAAGAAATTCTGTTGCTTTGCTACTACATTACATTGGATAAATGAAAGAAAAAACCGTATTGTATTTGTGGGTCAGTGTGAGACACCATGCACGAAATTCTTTTCCTCATTAATGTTTCACTCTGTATATCTTAATCGGACGATACAGTTCAGCTAAAACACGTGATACCAATTTGTGGTTTGTTCAGTAGCACGAGGGAGAAAGTGTTCGGTGCTTGGCTTCGTGTGAGTAAAGTTTACGTGAAGTTTATCAGATCAACGCTGTATGACAATACTAAGTACCTCTAACGCAGAAACTAACCAAAGTTGAATAAATAAACAATGTTTTAGCAATTATATAATTCTGGCATAAGTAATGTCGTCATTCTAACTGTGTATAGCGAAAATGTAAGCAAACCCGAAAAAACAAAATTTCCATTGCGCCACAAAGCAGTACATTTAGGCAACATTCCGTATCTATTTAAGGTTCCTGTCTATGTCCTTCTAAAGTAGCAGTTCAGAAATTCACCAATTGGTGAAAGGTGTTTCCCTGTAATATATAATGTTTGCAGTCACAGCAACAGAATTTAATAAACTCAGGGCCATTTCTTTAACAGCTTGAAATATATTAAAGTATGTTATACTTAAGCTCCGCTAAGAAATAAAATGATCCACCAGATTGGATCTACAGTACTCTCAGGTTATATAAGGTACATGAGGTTACGTGAGGTAATCTAGGCAAGAGTTTTCATAAAACGTTAGAAGAAAATATTTTCTTAATCTAATGCTGTTTCTCGGTGAGCGTGCAGATGAGTTCTTGAACAGAATATACACTGAGGTGAAAAAATGTCATGGCGATATGTACAAATAGACACAGCGGTGGTATCGCGTAGAAAAGTTATAAAAGGGCAGTGAATTGGTGGAGCTGTCATTTGTACCCAAGAGACACGTGCGAAAAGGTTTCCGCCGTGATTGTGGCCACACGACGGAAATTGACTGACTCTGAACGCGCAATAGTAGTTGGAGCTAGGCACATGGAACATTGCATTTCGGAAATCGTTAGGGAATTCAATATTCAGAGAGCGTCAGTGTCAAGAAAGTGTCTACAGTACCAAATTCTGTCATCACCTCTCACCACGGACAACATAGTGGCCGATGGCCTTCGCTTAGCGTCCGACAGCAGCAGCGTTTCCTACAGTTGTCAGTGCTAACAGACAAGCAAGACTGCGTGAAATCGTTAGGAAATTCAATATTCCGAGACCCTCAGTCTCAAGAAAGCACCGACAGTACCAAATTCTATCACCACTTCTCTCCACGTACAACGTAGTGGCCGATGGCCTTCGTTTAACGACCGAAAGCAGCGGCGTTTACTACAGTTGTTAGTGCTAACAAACAAGCAAGACTGAGTGAAATGTCCACAGAAATCAGTCTAGGACGTACGACGAACGTATCCATTACAACTACGCGGCAAAATCTGGCGTTGATGAAATACGGCAGCAGACGACAGACGCGAGTGGCTTTGCGAAAAGAACAACTTCACCTCCAGCGACTCTCCTGGGCTTGTGACAACATCGGTTGGACCCTAGATGACTGAAAAACGGTCACCTGGTCGGATGAGTATCGATTATGGTAGCTAAGGCCTGATGTTAGGGTTTCGATGTGGCGCAGACCCCACAGAACCATGGACCCGAGTTGTCACCAGGGTACTGTGCAAGCTGGTGGTTTCTCCATAATGGTATGTGCAGTGTTTATATTGACTGGATTGGGCCCTCTGGTACAATTAATCCGATCATTGACCGGAAATGGTTAAGTTGGTTTACTTGGAGACCTTTTGCGGCAATGCATGGACTTTATGTTCCAAAACAACAACGGAATTTTTATGGGTGACAATGCACAATATCACCGGGCCACAGTTGTACACGATTGGTTTGAACAACTATCTGGACAATTCGGGCGAATGGTTTGGAAACCCAGATCGCCAATTTGAATCCCATCGAAAATTTACAGGACAGAATCGAGAAATCAATTTGTGCACAAAATCCTGCACCGGCAAGAAATCCGCAATTACCTGTGACTATAGAGGCAGCATGGCTCGTATCTCTGCTGGCAACTTCCAACAACTTGTTGAGTCCAGGTCACGTCAAGTTTATGCACTACGGCGGGAAAAATGAGGTCCGACACGATACCGAGAGGTGTCACATGACTTTTGTGAGATCAGTGTATCCTCTTCTGTCCACGCGGATGGCACATAACAACCATAGTGTTCATCTAAAGCCACCAACACATATGGAAACTAACAAGGGGAGGCCGCCAATTGTGAAATTCAGATTCGATTCATACTACGCACAACAAAAGCTCATGGCCAGAGGTGTAATGTGGCCAAGCACCAAGATGCACTTGTCAGCCGTTGTCGAGAAAATCGATTATTAACTTTCCACAGCGTCGTGGCGCAGCAGTAAGCGCTCGGGTTTGTAATCCGAAGGCCGCCGGATCGAATCTCGCACCATGCAACGTTTTTTTAGTATTTGTTTCTTGTAATTCAAATATATATATATATATATATATATATATATATATATATATATATATATATATATATATATCAGTTGCAACAATTATGCATATAATAAGTTGTTGAAAGTCGTTTGTCGTGGAAAAACTGGCGACTTCGATCATCATTATGTTTTCCGCAAACAAAGTTGTATTTCACAAATGTTATTAATTGTCTTCATAATGCTAACCACGTATAGTTAACGGAAGACGTAGAAACGATATTCCGAAACGAATACGTATAGCGTAAGTCAAACGTTCGAATTAGAATAGAAACCCCACTAACACAAATTCGCTGTGGCAGGTATGAAATATAAACTCCGTTACTCGCTCGCTACACTTGAAGGACAGATGTTGAATGGGCCGAAACGAGCCGCCGCATAACAGCGTAGTTGCCTGCTAACTTCGAAAGAAGGTAGATGCGGTCCCTAGCGCAACTTATAACATCGTCGAAAATCAGTGCGGACGGGAGAGATTTGGTACACCCTGTTAAAAAAACGGAAAAATGGAGGCGGTACAATTGGAGAGCGATCCGCCTTCACCTACATGCATAAGCAATTCATTAATATATATATATATATATATTACAAAAAACTAATAATAAAAAAAATTGCTCGGCGCGAGATTCGATCCGGCGACCTTCGGATTACGAACCCGAGCGAGCGCTTACCGCTGCGCCACGACGCTGTAGAAAACTATTAATCGTAGAGAGTATTTCACAACAACGGTTTATTTTAACTGTCGATTTTCTCGACAGCGGCTGAGAAGTGCATCTTGGTGCTTTGCCACATTACACCTCTGGCCATGAGCTTTTGTTATGCGCAGTATGAATCGAATCTGAATTTCACAATTGGCGGCCTCCCCTTGTAAGTCAAAAAATGTTGAAATGTGTGTGATTTCCTAATTGACCAAACTGCTGAGGTCATCAGTCCCTAGACTTACACACTGCTTAAACTAACTTAAGCTAAATATGCTGAGAACAACACACACACACACACACACACACACACACACACACGCACACACACACACACACCCATGCCCGAGGGAGGACTCGAACCTCCGGCAGGAGAGGCCGCGAAATCCGTGACATAGCGCCTCAAACGAGCGGCCACTCCGAAGGGCTATAAGTCATAGCTTCTATAGCTTCTATAAATAAAAAGATTGAAAAGGAGGTGAGCAGGTAATGTAGCCTTTCTTAAGCCACTCTGTAACTCTAAAGTGACGGCTTTTCATACTGTTAGCGGTTTCTGACAAACCAGACGTTGCATTCTCTTACGATACTACTACTTACCGGAGAAAATAGTCAGCGCCCGATATTTTCAGGGGAAGGAATATCACATGTTTGAATGCATTTATAGCCTTTCTAGCGAAGTTTACAGATGTAATGGACACTTAAATACTGAGGAATGGCTGCAAAAAGAAATAAAAAGGTTTTTTCTTCTTTTGAGATGAGAAGGCGTATGAATACTACGAATACATCGATCAGTGCCCGATGTTTTCAGAGTAAGGAATATCACATGTTTGAATGCATTTATAGCCTTTTAAGCGAAGTTTACAGATGTAATGGACACTTAAATACTGAGGAATGGCTGCAAAAAGAAATAAAAATGTTTTTGATTTCTTTTGAGATGAGACGGCGTATGAACACTACGAATACATCGATCAGCTGAGAAGAATTTCACTCTTTGACTGAGGAAAGTAAGGAACGATCAGTGTCGTGGTAGAAACCATAGTGAGATTCAAAGCTGTCTTATTTGGAACAGATAGCCACGCCTTCCAGCTACTTCGGTGCATAGCCACCGCTCCGACTTAAGACATCTATTGTGGTGTTGTACCCATTTTGCAGTATCTTCGTCACAGAAGGCAGCGCCTGTGCTTTCTGAAAATTTTCTCCGCTGAGCAGAAACTCGTTGACTTAGCCAAAATGTGGTCTTCGAAGTCAGCGGTCCATTGGAGCGGAGAAAAAAATGAGAGGGAGCCAAGACCGCGCTGCATGGCGAGTGATCAAACACTTCCCATGGAAAATGCGGCAGGAGTATTCTCATGTCCCCTGCACTATGCGGCCGAGAACTGTCGTGATAAAAAAAAACAATGCGTAACATTTAAGTTGTGTAGGGCTGCGTAAAATAAGGCGGAATATCTCGGCAGGCACCCATAGTTGGTCGGAGGCACTGATTTCCAGACATCTTTACGCGCTCGCTATGCTCTCAGAATAGAGAAGAGCGACGTGACGTTATATAAGGTCATACTACAGATACTGCCCATAACACCTGTGCAAAGCTTCATCGGATTTTCCGATTTTCTCTGTGACTTACATTTCGCGTCCGATCATTCATTACTTTCGAAACAGCCTTCGTATTTGTTTTGAAGTGAAATTGTGAAACACGTCCTTTTGGGCTAGATCCGTAGAAAGTGTTTGGCATCATTTGGAACAGCGGGTGAAACATACCCACTGTTTAGTAGCTTTATGGGCCCTAATCATTAATGGGTAGCTATAGCCGGCTGTGGGATACCATAAAAGACTTGTGCATTCTTCTTCAGCGGATGGAGGCTATTATCAAGACTGGAGATCGTGTTACATGGTATTACCTTGATGCCTTTTGCGGGTCAAAAATGTTTTTCAGCTGTGCTAACTGAAAGCACTGTTTTCCTATTTTGTTGTACTCTTCGCCACCGCAGAGCTAAAGGGTGAGAGTTATTAAACTGTATGAAAGACAACGTAAATTAGTTACAGACAACAGCATGTACACACTTCATTCAACATGTAAACGTCACTAAAGATATTCGGATTTAGGTTGTGACATGTTCGGTGTACCTGCCGTCATTGGCGATGATGTGGAGCAGACGAATATCAAAATTTTGATGACGTTCTGCGGTGTTGGAAAATTGATGGCGTCGATGGCCTCCTGAATGACTGTTTTCCGCTCAGCAATGATTTTGGGGTTATTGCTGTATACCTTGTCTTTAATATATCTCCACGAAAAGGAGTCGCATGTGTTCGGATTAGAACAATATGGCGGCCAATCGAGACCCATGCCAGTGGTTTCTGGGTATCCGAGAGCCACAATGCGGTGCCCAAAGTGAATCGATGGGGTCGAGGTACGTCTTGCGTGAACCACAATTTGTCGATATCGGGGTCAGTTTGGATAATGGAGATGACGTCATCTTCCAGATCCTTCACGTGCTGTTCGATGGTCACCGTGCCATCAAGGATTATCGCACCGATTACTCCGCGAGTGGACATTGCACACCTTACAGTCACCACTGAGGGTGAAGAGACTTCTCGTTCGCGAAATGCGGCTTCTTAGTCCACCAAACGCGAGAAATCAAACTGGGCTTCGTCGCTTTACCAAACCAAATGCATGCGTATACTAATTCCCATCATGCCCCGCGGCCAACCGGGCAGTTTGAACGACCTAATGCAAACCGTTGCCCGCATTTCGTGGTCGTGCGGTAGCGTTCTCGCTTCCCACGCCCGGGTTCCCGGGTTCGATTCCCGGCGGGGCCAGGGATTTTCTCTGCCTCGTGATGGCTGGGTGTTGTGTGCTGTCCTTAGGTTAGTTAGGTTTAAGTAGTTCTAAGTTCTATGGGACTGATGACCATAGATGTTAAGTCCCATAGTGCTCAGAGCCATTTTTTGCAAACCGTTCTACATCTACGTCTACATCTACATTTATACTCCGCAAGCCACCCAACGGTGTGTGGCAGATGGCACTTTACATGCCACTGTCATTAGCTGCCTTTCCTGTTCCAGTCGCGTATGGTTCGCGGAAAGAACGACTGCCGGAAAGCCTCCGTGCGCGCTCGAATCTCTCTAATTTTACATTCCTGATCTCCTCGGGAGGTATAAGTAGGGGGAAGCAATATATTCGATACCTCATCCAGAAACGCACCAGGGGACTAATGACCTCAGCAGTTGAGTCCCATAGTGATCAGAGCCATTTGAACCCAGAAACGCACCCTCTCGAAACCTGGACAGCAAGCTACACCGCGATGCAGAGCGCCTCTCTTACAGAGTCTGCCACTTGAGTTTGCTAAACATCTCCGTAACGCTGTCACGCTTACCAAATAACCCTGTGACGAAACGCGCCGCTCTTCTTTGGATCTTCTCTATCTTCTCCGTCAACCTGACCTGGTACGGATCCCACACTGATGAGCAATACTCAAGTGTAGGTCGAACGAGTGTTTTGTAAGCCACCTCCTCTGTTGATGAACTACATTTTCTAAGGACTCTCCCAATGAAACTCAACCTGGTACCCGCCTTACCAACAATTAATTTTATATGATCATTCCACTTCAAATCGTTCCGCACGCATACTCCCAGATATGTTACTGAAGTAACTGCTACCAGTGTTTGTTCCGTTATCATATAATCATACAATAAAGGATCCTTCTTTCTATGTATTCGCAATACATTACATTTGTCTATGTTAAGGGTCAGTTGCCACTCCCTGCACCAAGTGCCTATCCGCTGCAGATCTTCCTGCATATCACCGCAATTTTCTAATGCTGCAACTTCTCTGTATACTACAGCATCATCCGCTAAGAGCCGCATGGAACTTCCGACACTATCTACTAGGTCATTTATTATATTGTGAAAAGCAATGGTCCCATAACACTCAGCTGTGGCACGCCAGAGGTTACTTTGACGTCTGTAGCCGTCTCTCCATTGAGAACAACATGCTGTGTTCTGTTTGTTAAAAACTCTGCAATCCAGCCACACAGCTGGTCTGATATACCGTAGGCTCTTAGTTTGTTTATCAGGCGACAGTGCGGAACTGTATCGAACGCCTTCCGGAAGTCAAGGCAAATGGCATCTACCTGGGAGCCTGTATCTAATATTGTCTCATGAACAAAAAAATCGAGTTGGGTCTCACACGATCGCTGTTTCCGGAATCCATGTTGATTCCTACAGAGTAGATTCTGGGTTTCCAGAAATGACATGATACGCGAGCAAAAAACATGTTATAAAATTCCACAACAGATCGACTTCAGATATATAGGTCAAGTTTTGCGCCTCTGCTCGACGACCCTTCTCGAAGACTGGGACTACCTGGCTCTCTTCCAATCATTTGGAACCTTCCGTTTCTCTAGAGACTTGCGGTACACGGCTGTTAGAAGGGGGGCAAGTTCTTTCGCGTACTCTGCGTAGAATCGAATTGGTATCCCGTCAGGTCCAGTGGACTTTCCTCTGTTGAGTGATTTCAGCTGCTTTTCTATTCGTTGGACACTTATTTCGATGTCAGCCATTTTTTGGTTTGTGCGAGGATTTAGAGAAGGAACTGCAGTGCGGTCTTCGTCTGTGAAACAGTTTTGGAAAAAGGTGTTTAGTATTTTAGCTTTACGCGTGTCACCCTCTGTTTCAATGCCATCATCATCCCGGAGTGTCTGGAGCCACTTACTGATTTAACGTAAGACCAGAACATCCTAGGATTTTCTGTCAAATCGGTACATAGAATTTTACTTTCGAATTCACTGAACGCTTCACGCATAGCCCTCCTTACGCTTTGACATCGTTTAGCTTCTGTTTGTCTGAGAGGTTTTGGCTGCGTTTAAACTTGCAGTGAAACTCTCTTTGCTTTCGCAGTAGTTTCCTAACTGTGTTGTTGAACCACGGTGGGTTTTTCCCGTCCCTCACAGTTGTACTTGGCACGTACCTGTCTAAAACGCATTTTACGATTGCCTTGAACTTTTTCCATAATCCTCAACATTGTCAGTGTCGGAACAGAAATCTTCGTTTATATCTGTTAGGTAGTCTGAAATCTGCCTTCTATTACTCTACCGTTCAGAGGTCATAGTGATTTTATTTCATACGGTTCATTACTTGTCACCCCATAGTTGGACCTTGCGCGGTACAGCAAGTGGATACGCGGGTGCTGTGAGTGTTGCGTGTGGCGCAGGTGATGCTGTGGACGGGCGCGCTGGTGGCTGCGTGGCTGGCGGCCGGCGCGGCGGCCAACTGTGCCACCGGCTGCACCCAGACGACGTTCCGCGCCTACACCGGCTGCCTGCAGACCTGCGGCGCCGACGTCGCCGTCACCAATTGCGACTGCTCCGCCACGGCCTGCACCCGCTGCCCCGGCGACAACACCTGCTGCCAGACCTGCTGCAACACACAGCAGGTACTCCAGCCTCTTGTCTGCTACAGTCCAACAGCTTTCCGGACATAACACGTGCCCGATCTCTACCTTTTCGTGCTACAATACTACTTGTCGCTTCCAGCAAAGGCCATGTTATCGTGAGCGTGCACTTTCGGATTTCATTTGTCTATATTCTGGTTTCCTAGATGCTCACCGCCACGACATTCTCTTCTGTGCCACACACTCACCCAAATAGTGAAATATGCTTTGCTGCTTTGGTGTCACCATAAACAGGTGTCAGATAGGAGGGCTAGACCACTACAAGTTAGTGGAGATAATATTTCAAACAGTATTCACAATTAAATATTAAAGTTCAATAAACCTTTATTTTAATGGTTTCTACACTATAGGTCATTAAAATTATTACTCAAAGAAGAAATATAGATGATAAACGGATATTCATTGGACAAATGTATTGTACTACAAATGACATGTGATTAAATTTTCACGCAATTTGGGTGCATAGATCCTGAGAAATCAGTACCCAGAACAACCACCTCTGGCCGTAATAACGGCCTTGATACGCCTGGGCATTGAGTCAAACAGAGCTTGGATGGCGTGTACAGGTACTCCTGCCCATACAGCTTCAACACAGTACCACAGTTCATCGAGAGTAGTGACTGGCGTATTGTGACGAGCCAGTTGCTCGGCCACCATTGACCAGACGTTTTCAGTTGGTGAGAGATCTGGAGAATGTGCTGGCCAGGGCATCAGTCGAACATTTTCTGTATCCAGAAAGGCCTGTACAGGACCTGCAACATGCGGTCGTGCATCATTCTGCTGAAATGTAGAGTTTTGCAGGGATCGAATGAAGGGTAGAGCCATTGTTCAAAGTGCCGTCAATGCAAACAAGAGGTGACCGAGACCAATGGCATCCCATACAATCACGCCGGGTGATTCGTCAGTATGGCGGTGACGCATACACGCTTCCAATGTGCGTTCTCCGCGATGTCGCGAAACGCGGATGCCACCATCATGATGCTGTAAACAGAACCTGGATTCAATCGAAAAAAATGACGTTTTGCCATTCGTGCACCTTCGTAGGCGCTTCAGTACACCATCGCAGGCGCTCCTGTCTGTGATACAGCGTCAAGGGTAACCGCAGCCATGGTCTCCGAGCTGATAGTCCATGCTGCTGCAAATGTCGTCGAACTGTTCGTGCAGATGGTTGTTGTCTTGCAAACGTCCTCATCCGTTGACTCAGGGATCGAGACGTGGCTGCACGATCCGTTACAGCCATCCGGATAAGATGCCTGCCATCTCGACTGCTAGTGATACGAGGCCGTTGGGATCCAGCACGGCGTTCCGTATTACCCTCCTGAACCCACCGATTCCATATTCTGATAACAGTCATTGGATCTCGATCAACGCGAGCAGCAATGTCACGATATGATAAACCGCAATCGCGATAGGCTACAATCCGACCTTTATCGAAGTGGGAAACGTGATGGCACGCATTTCTCCTCCTTAAACGAGGCATCACAACGTTTCACCAGGCAATGCCGGTCAACTGCTGTTTGTGTATGAGAAATCGGTTGGAAACTTTCCTGGTGGCAGCACGCTGTAAGTGTCGCCACCGGCGCCAAACTTGTGTGTATGCTCTGAAAAGCTTATCATTTGCATATCACAGCATCTTCTTCCTGTCGGTTAAATTTCGTGTCTGTAGCACGTCATTTTCGTGGTGTAGCAATTTTAATGGCTAGTAGTGTATTAATTGTTATTTAATATTTACTTATTTATTTTTATTTATTTATTGTTTTTATTTTTATTTATATTCAAATCTTGGTTGTAAAGCTTTTCCAAAAAATATAAAATCAAATTTTCAGCAAGAATTTTTATATAGTTATCACTGGTGACAGTCAAAACCAGATGGGCCCAATCGCCATAACAGAATCACCCATAAGTACTGACAGACATAGGTAGAAGAGGGACAGGTGGAAGGGCAGCTACAATCAAATCACTACAACAAACTAAAAATTAAAATTACAATTGAAATATAAACAGACCTCCAATAAATACCTTTTCTGAACCAAAGCTAAAACCCCTTAAAAACTTAAACCAAGGCACAGTAGAAATATTCAGGTTAAAACCTACAGATGAGATCGCAGTAATATTTCCAGTTTCGGCTTATGTTAAAGTCATCTCAGAATATTTGGCTCCCTACAGATGGTGATGGCGTGTCCTCACTTTCCACCCTCGGGCATGGATGTGTGTGTTGTTCTTAGCATAAGTTAGTCTAAGCAGTGTGTATGTCTAGGGACCGATGACCTCAGCAACTGTTGTACCATCTTTGATACCAAATTTAGTAATTAGTTATGTCCTCCCACCATTTTCTGGTACACTTTTCGAATTTCACATGCTTTAGAACGCCATTTCTGGCGCATTCTTCTTTGTCACCCACCCCCTTAAAATACTGTACTGCATTTTACATAAAATTATGCAAATTAACCTAATGTTCTGCACTTAACATGCTGTTCTGCCCCATGTCAGCCACTCGTGCACAACTTCCCCTTAACTATTGTACCACTAACACTACATTGATATATAAAATTTATGCAAATTAAATATTTCCATATTCTTCACGTGTATGGGGTAGTTTTTTTTTATTCGCAGCATCCTATTCGTCGGTGAAATATAGGTTAAACAAAATATTGCTAGTATAAACACATCCTGTCACTCGAAACCTGTAGCCAACGCCAACGCCGACTACACACAGGTGTTCGTTTGGGTCCCGCAAGCATGAGGCGGTAACATCTCTTTCATGCATGACACCCAAGAAATTCTTGTCGAAATACATGTTCACATAGGTACCGTTGCTGACGCAATGACACATAGCCGTGACGCGGGTCCAGTGCTGAGAGAGAAGTTCCAATGCTTCCCAGAATAGCACAGGGTGCATTCTTCCTTGCAGTCCTAATGGGACAGTAAATCTGTCACTGAATATACCCATCAAACTACTGCTGCTACCAGTGTGGGAGCACCATCAGCCATTTTTTTTTGCAGGTGACACTTTCAGTGGCAAAAACTATTCTATAAACATCGCCATACTGCATCGGCAGTGAGCCTTGAGCAGCTGCTGGTGAAGTATCAGTGCAGCAGTAGTGCAGCAGCAGTGCAGTAGGGAGTCGCATATTTAGCTTTCATATCTGTTTTGTAGTTTGATTCTTAATTTCTTTCCGAGTGTTTGTGCTGTTGCATATTTAATTACATAAAATCCTTGTGTATTCTCGTATTTGAGAGGAGTTATATTGCTTATTGATAGCTGTAAAGTATAAATTCGTGGAGTCGTGCTTTCTGTTTATTTCGTAGAGTCAGTTAGCAGCAGACAGAGGCCAGTGCAGTTTCATCTGTGCTTGCAGAGTGACGTGTGCCAGCAGCAGTAACAGAAACCAGTCGTATATTCAGTTTTTCGTATTAGTTCCGCAGGTTTAATTCAAATTACTTTTTGTGTTTGTGTGCTTGCGTGGTGAAATTTTTCGGATCTTTGCGTATTTTCGAATTAGAAAGGGGTAGTATCAAATTTTAATAACGGTAGAGTGTAACATCGCGTAGGCGGTTGCCATTTGTACTAAGACAGGGGTAGGATCGCATTGTACGCCACTATACAGATTTATTTTAATAAACCTGTATAGTGGCGTAGTCGTGGTCATTTGATTGCTTGGTTCGTAAGTAATTGTTCATATATCGCAGCTCAATCTAGCGCTGGTGACGCAACTGTGCAGTCGCATATTGCTGTTTTATTTGTCGCAACTCTATACGTCCAGATATTAGCAGTAGGATGGATAGGGTGTGTGCGTACTGTGTGCGGGCGCAGGAGGGACTGGCCGCGGGTTCGCGAGCAGCTGAGCGTGCTGTTGGTCACGGTCAGCCGCCTTCAGGCTGCTGCCTCGATGTGCAGCGACGGTGGAGGGTCTGGCGCGTCGCTTGAGACACCCCAGGTGTCGCAAGCTGCGTCCGTTGACTCAGCCGCCGATGCATCTTCTAGTGTACCCGGCGCGTTGAGGCTGCCCTCATCTCAGGGTGAGTGGCGGACTGCAGCCCGTTCGCGTCGCTCGAGGCGGAGGGTCAATGTGGAGGCTGGCCGGCTGGCCTCGCCTGTTCATACTGTCAGTGGACAGGTGGCTGCTCCTTCAGCAGGGCCCGAGCAGGCACACGGGGGCAAAGGCTTGCTGGTTATTGGCTCCAGCGTTAGGCGGGTGATGGAGCCCCTCAGAGAGAGTACAGGGCTGGAAAGAATTCCATCGTGCACTCGGTTTGTCTGCGGAGGGGAGGGGGGGGGGGGAACTCATCCAAGATGTGGAGGCGGCCTTGCCTGTGGCTATCGAGTGTACGGGGTGCAGTTGTCTGCAAGTAGTTGCTCACGTCGGCACCAATGGTGCCTGTCGCTTGGGTTCTGAGGCGATCCTCAGTTCGTACAGGCGGCTGGCGGATTTGGTGATGACCGCTGGTCTCGCACGCAGGGTGCAAGCAGAGCTCTCTATTTGCAGCATCGTTCCCAGAGTGGTTCGGGGTCCTTTGGTTTGGAGCCGAGTGGAGGGTCTCAACTAGAGGCTTCGTCGACTCTGTGACGGTCTTGGCTGCAAATTTCTAGGCTTGCGCTATTGGGTGGGGAATTGTAGGACGCCCCTAGATAGGTCAGGGGTGCACTACACAAAGGAAACGGCTACTCGGGTAGCAGAGTACTTGTGGCGTGCACATGGGTTTTTTTTAGGCTAGGCAGTAGTGCGAGGTGTCCTGATGAACACTCACCAGTCGACGTGTAGGCAGGGAAATCAGGACATCCTCAGTGTAAAGACACTTCAGCTATCAAGATATTAGCATTCGTGAAATCTTCGCGGGTGATCAGCCGAGTAAAGGCGTCGTCTTCTCGCAACGTTTCGAAGGGTTTCGTACCCATCATCTTCAAGCGAAGTGTCGAGATGCTGTGTTGCGCGGTCCTATAAAGGCTCCTGGACCAGTGACTGATTCCGGGCGGCGACCAATCAGGTACCTGCGGAATCGGCCGCCGCGCCAGTGGTGGGGGGTTCGCGGCGCGGACCGGGCGTCGAGTCCCTGCCGGTTCCTAATACGTCTGTGGCCGCTACCGTCTTCGCGCCGAAGCGTTCTCTTCTAATTTTAGTTATTGCGGGATTCCACGCTGTACTGAGTTGGAAACCAGTGTCTCGATTGATCAGGTTGCTGTTCAACCGAATTTCTACAGCCTCTTTGAAAACTGAATCCCAAAATCCTTTAGCGTCACACAGCTTCTTGGTACCCTCAAAGAGGAAGGTGTGTCCTTCGTTAAGGCTATGTTCCGCTACCGCCGATTTTTCTGTCTGACCAAGGCGTACATTTCTAATGTGTTCCGAGCGCCTCTGCGTGATGCAGCGCTGCGTTTGTCCGATGTATTTCGTACCACATTCACATTCAATACTGTATACGCCCGGAGTCTGCAGTCCTAGGTGGTCTTTGACTGAGCCAAGTATGTCCTTAATTTTACTTGGGGCATGAAAAATTGTCTTGATGTTGTGTTTCTCCAGAATGCGGGCAATCTTGGCTGTTGGCGGTCCCGCGTATGGTAGAAATGCCAGGCATCTGGTCTCATCTTCTTCTTCTGGTGTGTCTACCTTCCTGCTCTTGTGTAGGGCGCGCGAGATTTGCGTCTCATTATAACCGTTGCTGCGGAAGGTCTTCCTTAGGTGTTGTAACTCTGCAGGTAGGCTGTCATCATCACAGATAGACTTGGCCCTGTGCACAAGTGTGTTAAGCACTGAGTTGCGTTGTGCTGGGTGGTGGCAACTCTGTGCATGAAGGTATAAATCCGTATGTGTCTTCTTCCTATACACAGCGTGACCCAAGGTGCCATCAGGGTGCCTCTTGATTAGAATGTCAAGGAAGGGCAAGCTTCCGTTTTCTTCCACCTCCATGGTGAATTGTATGTTGCTGTGTATGCTGTTGAGATGTCGCAGGAAGTCTTGCAGGTTCTCTCTGCCATGTGGCCACACGACAAAAGTGTCATCTACATATCTGTAAAAGGCTTTAGGTTTCAATGGGGCGGTGTCCAGGGCTATGTCTTCAAAGTGCTCCATGTAAAGATTAGCGATGCCTGGAGCTAAGGGGGACCCCATGGCTACACCATCCACTTGTTCATAAAATTTGCCTCCACACTTGAAGTAGGTGTTTGTTAACACATGCCGGAACAGCTTTATTGTGTCCTCACTAAAGCGTGTTTCGAGCAGCGCTAGGGAGTCTTCCAGCGGTACTCGTGTGAAGAGTGAGGTGACGTCAAAGCTGACAAGAAGATCTTCTTTATCCAGGCGAAAGCCTTGTAGTACCTTCACAAACTCCGCCGAGTTCTTGACATGGTGCTCACAGTGACCCACGATCGGTTTGAGCAGTTGTGCTAGGTACTTGGAATATGACGATCTTCGACGATTAAGTCGAAGAGAAAATCCCAAAACCCAATCCCTAATCCAGTTCCTTCCCACATAACACCAATCTTTTCGCCTACCTCAGGCAAGTACCAGACTCACTCACAACAAACATCTCAAGTCACAGACACCAAAAAACTATAGAAAAAAAAATCACACACACACGTTCACAGGGGAGTAAAAGCCGAAAGGCTACAAACTCCCCCTCACACTTCCCCAAAGAGGGGAAAGTAATAGATGTAAGCAGCAGCAGCACAGCATCTCGACACTTCGCTTGAAGATGATGGGTACGAAACCCTTCGAAACGTTGCGAGAAGACGACGCCTTTACTCGGCTGATCACCCGAGAAGATTTCACGAATGGAATACGCCGAGAAAGTCTCAAATCACATTTAAGATATTAGCAGTAAATTTTCAGAGTGTTCGGAATAAAGTTCCTGAATTTACTACCCTCAATTAATCTTTTAGCGCGCAAATTATTCTCGGGACTGAGACCTGGCTGAACCCTGAGATAGGAAGTCCTGAAATATTTAGTGAGGGTTGGAACGTCTATCGGAAGGACAGATTCGACACCGTAGGAGGTGGTGTCTTCATTGCAGTTGACAAAAATATTGTGTCTACTGAGGTCGAAGTAGAGTGTGATTGTGAAGCTATCCTGACACGTTTAAGAGACCTAGGGGAAATAAAGTTAATTGTGGGGTGTTATTACCAGCCGCCAGGCTCCACCGTGACAGTTCTAGAATCATTCAAAGGGAGTCTACACTCTGTATCGCAGAAGTACCTGGATCATCCTATATTAGTCGGAGGCAACTTCAACCTACCTAGTATAGACTGGGATGTCTATGGATTCATTACAGGTGGTACAGACAAGCCGTCTTGTGAATTACTTTTGAACACATTATCCGAAAACTGTCTTGAACAGCTAAATCGACAGCCAACGCTGTACGTTGTCCTCGATGGTTAGTGTTCATCGGAGGTGAGGTTATCATCTGGAGTGCCCTAGGGAAGTGTGGTAGGTCTGCTGTTATTTTCTATCTACATAAATGATCTTTTGGGTAGGGTGGATAGCAATGTGCGGCTGTTTGATGATGATGCTGTGGTGTACGGGAAGGTGTCGTCGTTGAGTGACTGTATGAGGATACAAGATGACTTGGACAGGATTTGTGATTGGTGTAAAGAATGGCAGCTAACTCTAAATATAGATATTTGTAAATTAATGCAAATGAATAGCAAAAAGAATCCCGTAATGTTTGAATACTCCATTAGTAGAGTAGCGCTTGACACAGTCACGTCGATTAAATATTTGGGCGTAACAATGCAGAGCAATATGAAGTGGGACAAGCATGTAATGGCAGTTGTGGGGAAGGCGGATAGTCCGGTTCATTGGTAGAATTTAGGGAAGATATGATTCATCTGTAAAGGAGACCGCTTATAAAACACTAATACGACCTATTCTTGAGTACTGCTCGAGCGTTTGGGATCCCTATCGGGTCGGATTGAGGGAGGACATAGAAGCAATTCAGAGGCGGGCTGCTAGGCTTGTTACTGGTACGTTTGATCATCACGCCAGTGTTACGGAAATGCTTCAGGAACTCGGGTGGGAGTCTCTGGAGGAAAGGAGGCTTTCTTTTCGTAAATCGCTACTGAGGAAATTTAGAGAACCAGCATTTGAGGCTGACTGCAGTACAATTTTACTGCCACCATCTTATATTTCGCGGAAAGACCACAAAGATAAGATAAAAGAGATTAGGGCTCGTACAGAGGCATATAGGCAGTCATTTTTCCCTCGTTCTGTTTAGGAATGGAACAGGGAGAGAAGATGCTAGTTGTGGTACGACGTACCCTCCGCCAAGCACCTTATGGTGGATTGCGGAGTATGTATGTTGATGTAGATGTAGATGAAACCATGAAAAAGTTATCAACAGATCATGAAATACAAACAAGACACACAAGAATTTTGGGAACAAAGAACATATTTACCAGTCTAACTAGAATTAAATATTACGATTGCTGCTGCAGTCAGACACCGATCGATGTACAAGTAATGTCTCCTCTTGACGGCTGTGGTTCTGGAACGAATCTCAGTATCTATAGCGCACATAATTTTCCACGAGAAAATCTTTCTCATCCCCTCGCAGTTATCGCTGAGCTGTAGCAATGCATCCCTCATGACAGGACACACACTCAGTTTCTCTGCTCATGCCAGTACCGCGAGTGCAACTGCCTTTGCTTCCTGACCATTCTCCAAATTGCGCTGTTAAACCAAGGTGGGCTTTTCCGTCCGTAACCCACTTTTTTGGCACATACTTCAATGCGTGATTTACAATGTGTTTAGCGACAATAACATTACACTGTAATATATACGCATTTTACAGATATAGTACCCTCATCTTTTATATCTGTACAGCTCCCAAAAAAGATATGGTATACCTACACTCACACCAGCTATATGTCTCGATTATCCTCAGTCCTAGGAAATTATCTGACAAAGTCTTCGAATCAGCGCTTCTGCAAACTGCTGCATCCTGCCAAGATTCTCTCAAACAAATGTTATGAAGGACAGGCGTCCGGAACTATGTGATAATGAACACCGCACCCGCGGACATAATGCTTGGAAACACATCACCGAAGTGGGTTGGTGTACTGTAATCAACATCATTATCAATAGAGCAACAATGGAAATGCGAGGGTGCGCTTGGGGGTGCCAATGAGGGGACATATTGTTACAACCATATTGCCCGTCCTGTTTGTACACTATAGCAGGTCCAATTGAACATTTGCATTACTATATTGTGCAGCTGTTTTTACATCATTCGTATAGCTATTGGCTGTCAGACACTTGTACATATACCGCGAAGAGAGACAGCATAACCACATGCACCATAGGTATACTCCTAACTGCACTAGATATTTCCCACGAGGTCGGGTGGTTATCCACTCCCGACACATGACCAGAGCGCCCTCAGTGGACTGAAGTCACTCTCAGAACTGTTGTGCAAAGGCTGGGTCGGTTCCCCTCGACACAAAGACGGCACTGTTTCAGGTCCCGACCTGCTTGCTTGCTTTTCTATGTCTATCTCCAGACTCTGGGGATTACATGTAATATCACATGGTTTGCGAGAAAATTATACATTCATGCCATACTTCTCGATATCATGCACATAGCAGTATCCTAACAGATCGCTCGTGCAACATAATTCTGAAAACATAGACTGGGAATTATTTCTCTACAAACCCGAAACTTTAGGAAGGTGGAGCGTGCCGTAAACCACTGAGTAACTAGAAACTTACCCCGTCTGTGAAGACCTTCACGTGAAAAAAATTGAAAAAGGTAAATAGAGCGATATTTGCACTCATGAGTACCGATGTCGGTGATGTAAAAGATTGCGAATCATCCCTATAAGTTACAAAGTCAACTGAGGTGTTCTGATGTCTAGAGAACTAGCAAACGTGTCTTCCACCTGCTAGGTCCACACACCACAATCGATGGTCTCTAAACTAAATAAGGGCGCCAAATGTACAGAAGCAGTCAACTGAACAATTTACATGGGAGGGAGTAACGGTCCAGCGCAAGAACACGTCCATATTGAATCTTCTCAAATTTCCATGCTATCACGAAAGCTCTCCAACATATACTAAGTATTAGTTCGCTATTCGGCCGTCTAGAGAACAACAAAGTTAAGTCAGCTACATTCCTACACCCCAACAGGCCTATCCATTCAGACAGCTCCTACCATTAGCTGGAAACGTGAATTATTCATGCCACAGGTCACTGGCGCTACACACCAAGCACGCATAGACAAAGTTGTAAGAAAAAAAAAAAGAAACAACGGCCTCGTATGTATTTTATTATTGTACATACAACTAAATGTTATGATTTCGGTGTCAGTTGAACGACATTCGAGACTGAGCGAAGTATCAGAAAAACACCCTGCTGACGGCTGTCACTATGGAACTAGAAACATCGGTACCATTCCTATGACTTGACATACTCTTCTCTTTGGTATCACAGTACTCAACGTCATATCGATACCTTTCTTACAACTGGACATAGTAATTTTCTTTGCGCATGTTGGAACACAAAGATATAGTTTATAAGCCTAATTGTCAAGGCAAACCTATCGCATACCCCATACTACTAAGTATAATACTTCATCAATAAAGGATTGCTGGCGATACGAAATTATGCTGACCTAAAACCAACGGTAGGTGGACATGTCTGATAAGTTTTTCATGCGAGTGCTACCACCACGTCTTAGAAAGAAAGGCGTAATCATCTTACAAACCATTACATGTTAAAAAAAAACACAACCATATTACCATCACAAGCGGTGTTGGTTCTACAGGTGCACACAAGTATCCATGTTAAAAGCTATATCAGCTTTATAAACCTACGTATGACGTGGTTTTTCCAGACAAATACCGTGACACTGAATATAGACGGTGATCGCCGGAGTGTGTATTATCACACCAGCAACGCTGTTACACGTCGCCGACGGTGCACCCTCGTAATAAAATTACCTGTTGGAGGGTCATAGTGTCTTGCGAACTATACTGTAAGTCGCAGGAGGCGCTCTCTGTGATCCTGTCTCATTGTCTGAACCATTACTTTTTTCTGCTCTAACACGCTTTCTACACTGCCAAACATTTTGTTTTCCCGCCACGACTTCGAGGTCTGTGTCAGGTTCTAAGCTGGCATTAACATGCTCTGATCCATGGCCTCTTGCAGAAATCTAGCCATCCCACAGTGTAAATCGTGTCGCTACTGCTGCTATCATAACAAACCACACACAACGGATGATTTTAAATAAAAGTCAGTTACAACATAAGGAAATTGGAAGAGTTTTGCAGCATTGTGGGGAGGTTACAAACCACAGTCCCAAGGTGATTCTCGAGCTCTACATTTAAACTCATCTGTCACAGTGACGGAACAGCTGTTGGCTCTGCATTCCATTTCGACTGATTCCTCATACTGCTGCCATATACGCGATCACTGTTTCGGTGCTAGCCATCCTCAGAAGGTGTTGCCCCTCCACAAAACTCTTTCTCCAACTCAAATAAACGTTGTCAGTCAATCATTATGTGGTAACCAACAGCGTGCCAGTGGGCGGATGGGATGGAAAAGACACCGCCGATGTACTGAAATAATAAGCATCACAGTTGATAGTGTGAACAATGTTAGCACTTTTACAGTAATTTCAACACCGACCAATGATGTGACAGCATGTTTCCCAGTTTCAGTATCATAGCTAAACCATCCTTTCTCCACATTGCGAGTATCATTGCGAATGTGGATAGATGACTGTGCAATAGGTCCATTCATTGTTAATTCTCGAACACATACATCGTCAAACTACATCAGACAGCGCTCTACATATTTCTAACACCTCGAGCATAGTGCTTAATTTACGATCTATATGCCGATGGGAGTCACAGAGCATTCTCACAGTCTTGGGATAAAATTAGAGGCTGAAAGACACCCCTCAAACTGTCATTGACCTACATTCCCTGCAGCACCGTTACCGATATAACCTGCAACTGATCAGAAGCAGACCGCTACATTCCACGTCTCGTGAATAAATGGAGCTAGCTGAGTCCTCGCCCATCCAAGTGCACAAGATTATTCGAGATGCACCCATGTCGAGGAGGTTGGTAGTCCTTATGGATGTATAGTAGCAGATTTGAAAGTACAATGAAATGAACACCCTTAGATGCTTACAGGCGTTGACATACGTCAACGGGGACAGATGAAAATGTGTGCCCCGACCGGAACTCGAACCCGGGATATCCTGCTTACATGGCAGACGCTCTATCCATCTGAGCAACCGAGGACACAGAGAATAGCGTGACTGCAGGCATTTATCTCTGTCACGCCTCCCGCGAAACCCACAAACGTATTGTCCTGCACTACATTCGTAGTGCCCCCGCCCATTATACTCATTACTCGCGGCGCGTTGCCGATTCCAGTAAGAGTTCGGGCGCTGTTTGTGCATTCGCACAGAAGAAGAAGATGGTCAAGTGGCCGGTGAGCTTTAACTATATATATATTTATTAACAAGGGAACCTCCCCATCGCACCCCCCCCTTAGATTTAGTTATAAGTTGGCACAGGGATAGGCCTCGAAAAACTGAACACAGATCAATCGAGAAAACAGGAAGAAGTTGTATGGAACTATGAAAAAAATAAGCAAAATATACAAACTGAGTAGTCCATGCGCAAGGTAGGCAACATCAAGGAGAGCGTTGGCTTACAAGCGCCGTGGTTAGCGTGAGCGGCTGTGGAACGACAGGTCCTTGGTTCAAATCTCCTCTCGGGTGAAAATTTTAATTTTTTATTTTCAGATAATTATCAAAGTTCAGGCACTCACACATAATCAACTTCGCTCTCCAAAATTCCACGACATGTTCAGATTTGCTTGGACATATACAGAATTTGACGGTCTACGCACGGAAACATTTGAAAACGTAAAAAACATATGTTTTGACAGAGCACAGGGAAAACTGTGTGACTCTGAAACTGTTGCATTCATTTGATGCAGTTTATGTGACAAACTCTTATGTTTTCATCACTTTTTTTGGAGTGATTATCACATCCACAAGAAAACCTAAATCGGGCAAGGTAGAAGAATCTTTTTACCCATTCGCCAAGTGTGCAAGTTAGGTGGGTCGACAACATATTCCTGTCATGTGACGCACATGCCGTCACCAGTGTCGTAAAGAATATATCAGACGTGTTTTCCTGTGGAGGAATCGGTTGACCTATGACCTTGCGATCAAATGTTTTCGGTTCCTGTTGGAGAGGAACGTCCTTTCGTCTACTAATCACACGGTTTTGCGGTGCGGTCGCAAAACACAGACACTAAACTTATTACAGTGAACAGAGACGTCAATGAATGAACGGACAGATCGTAACTTTGCGAAAATAAAGAAAGTAAAATTTTCCCTCGAGGGAGGACAAGAACCAAGGACCTTTCGTTCCGCAGTTGCTCACTCTAACCACGAGACCATGGCGCTCATCAGCTAATATTCTCCTTTATGTTGCCTATCGTGCACATGGACTACTCAGTTTGTATATTTTGCTTATTTTTTCATAGTTACACAAAACTTCTTCCTGTTTTCTCGATTGATCTGTGTTCAGTTTTTCAAGGCCTATCCACTGTGTCAATTTATAACTAAATCTGAGGGGGGGTGCGATGGGGAGGTTCCCTTGTAAGATGGTATCTGTTCTTTCGGACATGTCCGAAAGAACAGATACTATCTTGGTATATATATATAAATATATATTTGAAAGTGTTTTGATGTAATAGCAGACAGTTAAGAAAAACTAGGAGAGGGTGACTTTTATGTGCGGTGGATCTTCAGACGGATGGAGTTCGAAGCATTTTTACTTGATTCTACAAAGCTATCAATTTTAAAATATTATTCCAGAGTCTAGGATCAGTACCTGGAAGGTATTGGTAAGAGAAAACATTAGCACACACACTCCTAGGGCCAGAACGTTCCGCACTTAAAATAGGCTATAATGTTAGATCGCTCGAGTTTCAGACCTATCGCCGGCCGGGGTGGCCGAGCGGTTCTAGGCGCTACAGTCTGGAACCCTACGACCGCTACGGTCCCAGGTTCGAAACCTGCCTCGGGCATAGATGTGTGTGATGTTCTTAGGTTAGTTAGGTTTAAGTAATTCTAAGTTCTAGGGGACTGATGACCTTAGAAGTTAAGTCCCATAGTGCACAGAGCCATTTGAATCATTGTTTTCAGACCTATCAATCGTATGGAATGTAGCGCTGCTAATATTCAAATGTAACAAATGTATTTCAAGCGCATTACGTACATCCTTCTTCCTGATTTCTCTACGATAAACTATGTTGTCGAACCGTAAAACGAAAAAACTACTTCCTTAAAGCATTGGCTCTGTGTGATACGAGCACAATATAACTTTTCTAGAGATGGATAGTGTCCACTGTTCAGATCCCATCACGGTTCAGAAATTATAGCATGTACCAGACCCTATATCCCTTAGAAGCTTATCCCATTATCACAATGGTAAGAAAAAGGGATAAATACTGGAGATATCCCTATTTTTCACTGAATATACGCGGTCCAGTCACATTAACAAGGCCACCGTCTATCTTAGCCGGCGGATTTGTAAATTGTGAGTTACCCGCTTTTTTCACTGAGGTCTTCAATTGCTTTAGCGAAGGCACTGCTTGCAGTTGTGCTTAGGCCACACAGCATTTCTCCCTAAATAATTTTCTTAAAGGTTTTTCATTAAGTGACACTATACTGCGGTCCATAAACTGCGTGCCCAACACATCCAAAAAGGCTTACTACTTACACTATCAGCACGTCGTCAAAACACTTCTTTAAGTGAATGTTTCTCGCAGTCACTTGGCGTCCAACCTATGTTACAGTCTACTTCAGACTTTCTACTCATTTTCTCTTCCGCCACAGTTTCTATTACCACTCAGACTACTTGTCTGAATTTATACACTGCAAGGTACATTACGTTGCCTGGGTGTCTACTCGCAACACGTATAAAATCGTTTTTAGTCATTACAATAAAGTTATTCCATAATATTACAACTGATCATCACTCACAAAAAATAAATATATTTACGTTCTTTATTAAAGAACGACCTTGAAAAATATGAAAGAGATAACCATAGAGTGATATTCTGTGTTCCAGTGTTATACTGTCATCTATATAATCTTCTTGTCAGTGTTTTCCATGTATTGGTTTCTCCGCCGATTTTGCTGATGACCAGTTCATTTTTAATCATCAGTGCAGTCCACTCCACTTCAGCATACTTCTGTAACAGGTCATTTCTACTGCTCCTGTTCTTTCCACTCTCCGTGACACAGTTCCATCAATTCTGTGCACCTGACGCATGTTCTCAGACAAATGTTTGCCCAGTGGAAATATGCTCCTCTCGGAGCACAAAAAATTGCGAATATCTTCCTGTTTATGTAAAAGACTGACTGGGAAGTAGTGTACCAGCTGCCTCATTCTACGATCCTCAGGATCTTTGAAATGTTTCTCAAAATTTTGGCATGTGAACGTATTAAAAAAGCATCTTTTTCAACATTCAGCTCACATCAAACTGGCACTAGGTCCCCTAAGCGTAACTCACTCACACCCATTGATCCATTGCTGTGAGCCGCTAATATCCAATCCCAACTGCAACTGCCCTTTCTCGCTCACTTATTCAGCCCATCTCTTTGTCCTTATCTCTTTGGTTTGCCTGTCATTGCCTCTTGTGCACAGCCACAGTCCCCTTCATCCTATCCTACGGCTACAGTCTCTTCTTACTGTCATTTGCTTCACGGGGTAGCCGCGCGGTCTGAGGCGCGGTCCATGCGGCTTCCCCCATCGGACGTTGGAGTCCTCCCTCGGGCATGGGTGTGTGTTTTGTCCATAGAGTAAGTTAGTTTAAGGTAGATTAAGTAGTGTGTAAGCTTAGGGATCGATGACCTAAGCAGTTTGGTCCCATAAGATCTTCCGACAAATTTTTTTCACTCGCATTGTTTTCCTCTTGCTCTCTCTTAGTGCTAATATCTCATTCCTTCCTTCCTACTGTTGCTGTCTCTTCTCACTATCTCTATCTTCCCTGTAATATACTCTGTCACTCATTATCACTGGCACTTCCACTTCTACTTTCTTCCCCCGCCTCCCATCCCCCCCCCCTCCCCCCGCGCAATGGCACTGTCTCCTTCACTCTTTTCCTTTCACTGTTCTGTCACTGTCAACTATGTTTCACTTTCACTGTGTCCTTCTCTTTATCCCATACTGCCACTGTATCACTCGCTGCTTCTGTAACAACATAACCACTGTCTGCTGTGCCACGCAGAGTGGCCGCGCGATTAGAGGCGCAATGTCACTAATTGTGCAGCTCCTCCGGCCGGATTTTCGAGTCCTCCCTCGGGCATGGGTGAGTGTTGTTCTTAGCATAGGTTAGTTTAGGTAGTGTGTAAGTCTAGGGACCGATGACCTCAGCAGTTTGGTCCCTTACGGATTCGCACACATTTGAATATTTGAACTTTCTGCTGTCTTCCAGTATGTACTACTTTTCCGTCTATTTGCCCTGCAACTGTGCGCATTCTAAAATCTATGGAAAATGTTTAAATGTGATGAGGAGGGTAGAATGACGCAGCTGGTACTCCACTTTTCAGTCAGAGTTTTTTTTTAAATAAACAGGAACGTATTCGCATTTTTTTCCAACAGGAAAATTTTTCACTGGTTCTTTTCTTTTCCCTGCTGCAGCAGGGCATGCAACTATATGAAAACAAATGTATTGGTCAGTAAAATTTAGATAGTTTACTTACGTGAAACTAAAATAACGCAAAACTAATTTTACACCTGTGACCGGATTTCAGATGCACAAACTCTTTGCGTGTGCTTCAGTAATCTAACATGGTGTTCTCCCATGACAAAGAAGACACTTTATAGCATATTCCTTCGTCCTACAGCACTTCATAAACTACGTTTTCACCTCGTGGAATTTTACGTGAGTATTTCACGTGTACTATTAGGATACTTATGTACGACTGTATGCCGAAAACGGATAAAGATAGGAGGAAAATTTTCACGATTGTTTGAGATATACCTTAGGAATTCACTGTATATTTTTCCAAAATTAAATTCTCTACAACTTCTGTTGAAAACCTTGTGTCATTGTCTGGAATTTAAAAAACAAATTGGGCCAAGTAGTTAATAAATTAAAAATTTTACGAAATTATTTCTTTGCTTCTTTGAATGTTCTGGAAAACTACTGAAAACTTCAGCCATCTGCTGTGAATAGCTGTCTTGGAATCTTAGGCTGCGTTTTAGTCCGATGGTGACAGCGAAAATATCATACGAATCACTTTTTCCGATTAATCGCCCATGAACTAACGGTGCCTTCGTAAGTCCCATGAAACCTACCGTAGATCACATCAAATACAAAAAGAACTAATCGGTTTGCATCGTTTCCTAAGCAGGAGGAAATGTGTAACGTTCATACCTTGACTGTGTACTGTAGGAGAGTGACATTAAGACGATCCTTCTGCTGCGTATACAAATAATCCATAACCAAAGGGCTGTCTAAAACACGTGACGATACCTCTTTTTATCACTAGTAGAAACCGAGACATGTGTATCGAAAAATTCTTTTCTATGCGCGGCGTTTTGGGATATAGTACGAATGTTGTCGCATGCACACTGATCGCAGTAGCTTATTTTTTAGCAATAAATGTTTCTTATATCACTCTTTATCACGTGATGCTTCTCTTCGTCTACTTTGTGGTCCCCATTTTTGATGTCAAGCTTACGACTAATTTCATTCCTTCTGATCCTTATTTTGTTATCATTGTCGTATTGTCGTACTTAGTCTGTGTTCATTATGCCATTCCTTTCAATAAGTTCATAACCTTTCCCCTAAACTGACCTGGGCTCCTACCGAGCGTGCTTCACAAATACAAACGGAAGTGACCAGAGAGGCAGCTCCCTATACCAACATGACAAGGGACGGACAGGACCATAACTAAGAATAGAAACCTCTCTGCTTTTAGAAAGCGTAGCTACCTGTTCCGACGTTGGTCCTACTGTTCTCTAGCAGACAGGCTTGTCTGCTACCATCCAGTATGCAACTAGAAATACATTTGCTCATTCATTCTTTCACACAGAAGGGAAGGGGGATGACAGTATCTCATCATATACAGTGTATAAAAGAAAGCGGATGTAGGTTCCGTATGAGACTGTGTGACATGAATTACATATAAACTGTGTTTTAAAGTGTAGTAGTGTGACAGATCGTTCTTGTTTATGTGTAAAAGTAACACGTTTCACTGCTCAGTCTCCTCCCAGATAGTCAGAAACACCACAGTAAATTTAGAAGTGGAATGTATGCCGTAAATGACAACAGATTTAAGAAATTAACATGAAAGGAATCCAACAGATACCTTTCAACGTTTGTCATCTTCTGCTGATAACGCTAAATCTGGTTTACCCACACTGGAAACTACTGTCCTTGAACGGGATACTTTCTCGAAGTATTATACATCAGAGTGGAACTGGGAACTTTGAACTGGTTGTTAGCACTTACTTTGAGGGTTTTAGCTAATGGGGATCTCATCTACTGCGGTCCGTCTTCCAGGTAAATGGGAAACAGGTAATGAGTGTAACACAGTAACAATGTAACAGGGTAAAGGTATAAGAGGCTAATGGGGCAGCAGTAAATGGTCTAACGCTGTTATGGAGCAGTAATGTAATGGTAAATGGTGTAACAGTGCTGTGGTATAACAGTGCACTCAGCAATGCGGTAGTAGATAACGAGTAGTAGGTAACAGGTAATGGTATACAGAATAACAGTAAACAGTGCAATATGTAATTCCAGATGCAAAATGGCTAATGGTGTAATGGAAAACAGTGTAATGGTTTAATATACATTAAAGGGGAAATGGGTAATAGTGTAACAGATAATGGGTAATAAATAACGGTAATGGTGTAATGGTATGATGGCGTAATGATGTATAACTGTAATGGGGTAACAGTGCCTGGGTAACAGGGAAGAGGCAATAATGTAATGGTGCAGGGGGGGGGGGTAAAAGGGAACATGTAATGGAAAAAGGTTTAATGGTATACTAGAGTAACAGGGTAACAGAAAATTGTAAATAGTATAACATTAAATACTGTAATAGTGCAATGCTATGACAGGTTATGGGTACTGGGTGATAGTGTAATGGTGTAACATTGTAACAGAGTGTTGTAATAAGGGTAAATGGTCAATGGTAAATGTTAAATGGTAAACAGTAAGGTCACTGGGCACTGAGATGGCTAGCTTCTCTTGTCGACTCCTTACCCTGCCGCTGTCCACATCACTACGTTCCCAATCCCCTTTATCATCATTACACAATTACCCACTACCTATTAATCTGTTACCCTGTTACCCATTTCACTATTGCACAGTTGCACCAATTTCTATTTCCTGTTACCTGATTACCTTTTTACACCTTCATCTCTTACTAATTACCTGTTCCCCATTACCTTTTTACATCTTCATCTCTTACCAATTACCTGTTCCCCATTACCCTGTTACACCATAACAACATTACCCTACTTCACTGTTGACACCAATATCCCATTTCAAAGTTATCCCATTACTATTTTACCCAATTATGCTGTTAGACCGTCACCTGTTACTCATTCGGGACAGCCCCCAGTAGCTGACATTCATAGCAGCTGATATCTCAACTTGCAGTAGCTGATAGCCAAAGTAGTTGGCTCCCCCATAGAAAATGCTAGTAAACTTCAGAGTACCCAGATCAACTATGAAGTAAAAAATTTCTGGAAATTGTCCAATTCGAAGGCAGTAGCTTCAGCTGTGTGATAGCACAATTTAGCATTACCAACAGAAGTTGACAAATGTTTTATACTGAAAGGTAAAAAAAAATACCCTATCAAATGGTCAGTATAATGTCTGACAGATTGATTGAAAGTAGGTAGTAGAAAGAGTAGCATCTTTACACTCATACATAGACAAATGCGTATTACTACAGTACTGTCAGACATTGAATGCTTCAAAACCCTCCTTTCTTACGTAAACGAACCCATTACTGCTGAATAAAATTTTCTTGGTAAACTTTTCGGGCCAGTCATTAAAACATGAGACGGCATGGCAAGTTTATCAAGAACTTCTTATCCAAGAACTTTGTCATGATAGATTTCGTAGCCATACGTGTATTACTACTGTTCTGTATGCTACTGCATCGAAGTGTCATATAGTTCCACTGTGTGACAACAGAAGATAAGAAAGGTTTGAATTGCAATATGAAGGTAATACCATAGCATAGAGTGTAAAGGTTGGATGACTTTGGTATAGGTTTTACAAACTAGGTTTTGACGAATTTACAGACAGGAATAACATTGTCCACGGTAAGTGCACTTAAAGCTGTAATTTAGGTTAGCATTAGTGCCCACGTGCGTTTTGCAATGCGGCGTATGTGTCACGTTACACCAAGCCGATAGTGAATTGCTTTCGATATCACGAACGTAAGACACGCAAAACGCTAAGTCAACGGGTTCAGTCTAACTGATGCCTGACTACCTACCTGCATTGAGACACTTGACAACCGTGCTAGAACTATTTAGATGTGGAAAATAGTTAATTTCAGATAACGTTGTGCCTTACATCATCTATGGTTCAGAAACGGAACTTTACACTTACAGAAGTGTCGTGTTAAATGTAATTTTTGGATGATTTCTCTGAGCAGTCGAGCACTTTTAAGGAGAAGCAAGGTGACCACAGTGTTAATGGTTGTTTCGATTTAATGGTCTTCAAAGTACTTTTAAATATGGAGATACTGCAAGTTAAACCTCTTACATAGCATTTTTGGAAAAATTACTTACGTATATGGCGAAATAAGAAATATTTAGAGCATTCAGCTACTTTTTTAGCACAGGCAAGGTGGGTAAATTGTGGTAGGCTGTCTCATTTTAATTACCTGTGAAGTACTTTTAAGAGTTAAAATACTGCAAGTTACACCATTTACGGAATATTTAGGATAAATGCTTCTGAATGTGGTGAAAAAAATCGGTGTTTAGATACCTTTGAGCATAGCTGAGATGACTACTCTGACGGACTGTTCCATTGTAATGACCTGTAAATTATTTTTAGATGTGGAAATACTGATAATTATACACTTTACATGATTCTGAGAAAAAATACTTTCGAACATGAGAGGGAAAGAATAATGAGTGTTCAAATTTGTTGAGCATGGTCAAAAATACTGGAAGTTACTCCCTTCACATAACTTATTTTGGATTTTTATGTGGTATAGCTGGGTAATTATAAACATGGTGGGCATTGGCAAGGAGCGTACCACATTATCAGCTGCTGCAAAAAATATGCACCAACCATTTACCATTTTTTACGTAAACTACCGTCGCCATCTTTGATTTTAAATTTCCTGCCAATGCCGTATCTAAGCGTTGAATTTCGCACCATATGCTGCCGTCTCTAGTTTTTTTTGTTATTTTCCATCAGCTACCATCTAATTTTTAAATTTTCCATCAACATCATCTTTCATTTTTTAAATTTCCTGCTATCCACTATTTTTAAATCGAAAATTCCCATCCATCCGGCAGCTTGGATTTTTAAATTTCCCATCCTCCGCCATCTTTGATTTTTGCCGAAAGCAGCGCCGACTAGCGCTGAATTGTGTTCACGAAACGAAGTAACTCTATTACTCCCGACGGAACGTTTCTGGGACGCTATCGGGTGTCAGCATCACACCCAAAAATCTTCGACCACTAAATTTGGGTGAGTTCTTCGTAGATAACCGCCGCCACATGCCTCCACAAGCCTAACAAGGTCTTGTAGAAACCATTCCGCGCAGAATGCCCTACATTGCGTACCAACGGTTAAACAAAACGGTATTACGCAGGTGGTCATAATGTTATGGTTCTTCAGTCTACGTGTGAGTCTCCACAACAAACAGCTTTCTATATGAATGACTGCACAGTATCGTTCACTTTGTGCCTTAAGAGAAATGGCGTCAAAGATGTAGGGTTCTTGCTACTATTTTCCACAATCCTTTTAGTAAATCAGAATACTTTCTCAGTTTGCACTGAACATATTATTACAACAAACGTATCTCTAGCTTGACGAACATTTAGAAAGCAGGTTACACCATATGACAAATGATGTCAGTATATGACTTGCACGTTTTCTTGACTAAACGTAACATCATTCTCGATCGAAGTTCGTTCTCCTTTCCGGTGCCGAAGCTCTGCAGACATGATCATGCACTGAGTTTTTCGAGCTGGGTGCCTAAATTTACTGCCACGCAGAGATATTGTCCACTAAACTTTATACAGACCATTTGTCACGACTAAGGAAAGAGAATGAAATGGACCAATTTGCTACAACTGCAGAACAGTCCAGTCATGAAATTTCTCTTTTGTTCTTGCACACCAACAGGAAAAGACGATTAGTACAACTGCCGTTAAATGAGGTTGTTACCTGGACTGTACTGCACTGTTACTCTTTCTTCTGTAGGTATTTCAGAGATTTAATTACCGCTGCTGAAGACAATATATGTATTTACTGTATTAGAAATTATAAGAATGGCTTGTGAGGGGACACATTGTTACTGTACTGCGTTAGTGCAATTGTCAACCTGTGACTCATTTAGAATGAATTACTATATCCGTAAAACACGTAACTTTCTAGAGCTCTACACGAAACTAAAGACAAATGTTAAGCAGTCAGAATGTTAAAGAGGACGTTCATTAACAACATTTTCATTACAAGAATGTATGACGGTGACATTTATTCGCATTGGACAATATTTTACAAGCCATTATACACACGACAAAATTTTTTATTTGCAGACCATGATCCGATGAAACATTAATACAGTTTGACATTTCTCTTTACGATTATATAAGGGGCGATCATAAAGTTTCCGTTTGATTGCGTTGCTGCAGCGTGCATGCAGCATAGCGCGATTTCGCTACGGGTATATAAGCACCGATATGTACGCAAGAGGTTAGTATAGCATTCGTGTCTTTCCGAAGTACGTGCGATAAATGCGGTAACGTGGACTGTAGCTAGGTTATTACCAAATGTGTCCAAACGGGACCAACGTGTCGTTATGTTTTTCTTGGCTGCCGAAGGGTAAGGACTGGTGGGGAATGAATGATGCGTATGGGGCAGCATATCTATCGAAAACCACCGTTGTGGGATAGTGTGTCAAGGGGTGCTGCTGCTTCATGATAACGAACTACCCTCTATCACTCATGTCTTAACGTAGAAGCTAAGTCAACTCAAGTCGGAGACCGTTGAGCACCTGCCCTATAGCCCTGATGTGTCTCCATTCGATTATGACTCCTTCGGTACCTCAAAAAAGGTCTTGAAGCATCGAAGATTCTTGGTGGACGAGAATGGCATCTGGCAGTTACGGACACCGTGTTTTATCAGACAGATAGCTTCAACCTGGTGCGCATGTGGGATGATTACGTCAGTTCTCGCGGCGATTTTTCCTGTCTGGCATACCGATTCTAGCCTATGAGGCCTTCATACGGAAACTACTTCATCGCCACCTGATAGTTTTAACAACATTATAATAGAAGCTGAACTCCATCTCATAATATTGCTTACCAATTAAAGATCCACATTCAAGCATCTAACATGTGAAAGAAACAGTAGCATTCAGAATGAGATTTTCACTCTGCAGTGGAGTGTACGCTGATATGAAACTTACTGGCAGATTAAAACTGTGTGCCGGACCGAGACTCGAACTCAGGACCTTTGCCTTTCGCGGGCAAGTGCTCTACCAACTGGGCTACCCAAGCACGACTCACGCCGCGTCCTCACAGCTTTACTTCTGCCAGTACCTCGTCTCCTACCTTCCAAGCTTTACGGAAGCTCTCCTGCGAACCTTGCAGAACTAGCACTCCTGAAAGAAAGGATATTGCGGAGACATGGCTTAGCCATAGCATGGGGGATGTTTCCAGAATGAGATTTTCACTCTGCAGCGGAGTGTGCGCTGATATGAAACTTCCTTGCAGATTAAAACTGTGTGCCGGACCGAGACTCGAACTCGGGACCTTTGCCGTTCGCAGGAGAGCTTCTGTAAAGCTTGAAAGGTAGGAGACGGGGTACTCGCAGAAGTAAAGCTGTGAGGACGGGGCGTGAGTCGTGCTTGGGTAGCTCAGTTGGTAGAGCACTTGCCCGCGAAAGGCAAAGGTCCCGAGTTCGAGTCTAGGTCCGGCACACAGTTTTAATCTGCTAGGAAGTTTCAACAGTATCATTTCAAATCAATTACCAGTGTCGGAAGTTTGTGAACGAACTTTTGGGCAATCGGACGACCTTTCGTAATCTAGTGACGCAAGAATGCGTTCAGATCTATTGAATGTCTCCAGAAGGATTCGTGGCTCACGTTAGACCATATCCATGTGGTTAGTAGAATGAAGACCATTTCTTCGGTCAAGTGAACTAGGCAACATTGTTAACAACAGTGAAGTTTAAGACTATTGAGCGGTGATTCTGATGCGTAGCTCGTCTGTTGCAGTGTGTCTGCTCTAATGTGAAGTGCCAACAGCCCTGCAACAACGGGTGCTGTTCGATGTGCTGTCGGCCGCTGGTGGAACAACCTCAGGTACGTCCATCGAACCAATGGATACATTCCAAAATTAAAGTATGTTTCTTCTTACGTCCGTAGTTAATAAGAGTGTGGGCACATATAGTACGCACTATTTACCTCATTCAAATTAAGTTAGAGGTAGGTACTAAGTTGTGTTGTTGTTGTTGTCTTCAGTCCTGAGACTGGTTAGATGCAGCTATCCATGCTACTCTATCCTGTGCAAGCTTCTTCATCTCCCAGTACTTACTGCAACCTACAGCCTTCTGAATCTGCTTAGTGTATTCATCTCTTGGTCTCCCTCTACGATTTTTACCCTCCACGCTGCCCTCCAATGCTAAATTTGTGATCCCTTGATGCCTCAGAACATGTCCTACCAACCGGTCCCTTCTACTTGTCAAGTTGTGCCACAAACTCCTCTTCTCCCCAATTCTATTCAATACCTCCTCATTAGTTACGTGATCTACCCATCTATTCTTCAGCATTCTTCTGTAGCACCACATTTCGAAAGTTCTCTTCTTGTCCAAACTAGTTATCGTCCATGTTTCACTTCCATACATGGCTACACTCCATACAAATACTTTCAGAAACGACTTCCGGACACTTAAATTAATACTCGATGTTAACAAATTTCTCTTCTTCAGAAACGCTTTCCTTGCCATTGCCAGTCTACATTTTATATCCTCTCTACTTCGACCATCATCAGTTATTTTTCTCCCCAAATAACAAAACTCCTTTACTATTTTAAGTGTCTCATTTCCTAATCTAATTCCCTCAGCATCACCCAACTTAATTCGACTACATTCCATTATCCTCGTTTCGCTTTTGTTGATGTTCATCTTATACCCTCCTTTCAAGACACTGTCCATTCCGTTCAACTGCTCTTCCAAGTCCTTTGCTGTCTCTGACAGAATTACAATGCATCGGCGAACCTCAATGTTTTTTTTTTTCTTCTCCATGGAATTTAATACCTACTCCGAACTTCTCTTTTGTTTTCTTTACTGCTTGCTCAATATACAGATTGAATAACATCGGGAATAGGCTACAACCCTGTCTCACTCTCTTCCCAACCACTGCTTCCCTTTCATGCCCCTCGACTCTTATACAGGGTGTTTCAAAAATGACCGGTATATTTGAAACGGCAATAAAAACTAAACGAGCAGCGATAGAAATACACCGTTTGTTGCAATATGCTTGGGACAACAGTACATTTTCAGGCGGACAAACTTTCGAAATTACAGTAGTTACAATTTTCAACAACAGATGGCGCTGCAAGTGATGTGAAAGATATAGAAGACAACGCAGTCTGTGGGTGCGCCATTCTGTACGTCGTCTTTCTGCTGTAAGCGTGCGCTGTTCACAACGTGCAAGTGTGCTGTAGACAACATGGTTTATTCCTTAGAACAGAGGATTTTTCTGGTGTTGGAATTCCACCGCCTAGAACACAGTGTTGTTGCAACAAGACGAAGTTTTCAACGGAGGTTTAATGTAACCAAAGGACCGAAAAGCGATACAATAAAGGATCTGTTTGAAAAATTTCAACGGACTGGGAACGTGACGGATGAACGTGCTGGAAAGGTAGGGCGACCGCGTACGGCAGCCACAGAGGGCAACGCGCAGCTAGTGCAGCAGGTGAACCAACAGCGGCCTCGGGTTTCCGTTCACCGTGTTGCAGCTGCGGTCCAAATGACGCCAACGTCCACGTATCGTCTCATGCGCCAGAGTTTACACCTCTATCCATACAAAATTCAAACGCGGCAACCCCTCAGCGCCGCTACCATTGCTGCACGAGAGACATTCGCTAACGATATAGTGCACAGGATTGATGACGGCGATATGCATGTGGGCAGCATTTGGTTTACTGACGAAGCTTATTTTTACCTGGACGGCTTCGTCAATAAACAGAACTGGCGCATATGAGGAACCGAAAAGCCACATGTTGCAGTCCCATCGTCCCTGCATCCTCAAAAAGTACTGGTCTGGGCCGCCATTTCTTCCAAAGGAATCATTGGCCCATTTTTCAGATCCGAAACGATTACTGCATCACGCTATCTGGACATTCTTCGTGAATTTGTGGCGGTACAAACTGCCTTAGACGACACTGCGAACACCTCGTGGTTTATGCAAGATGGTGCCCGGCCACATCCCACGGCCGACGTCTTTAATTTCCTGAATGAATATTTCGATGATCGTGTGATTGCTTTGGGCTATCCGAAACATACAGGAGGCGCCGTGGATTGGCCTCCCTATTCGCCAGACATGAACCCCTGTGACTTCTTTCTGTGAGGACACTTGAAAGACCAGGTGTACCGCCAGAATCCAGAAACAATTGAACAGCTGAAGCAGTACATCTCATCTGCATGTGAAGCCATTCCGCCAGACACGTTGTCAAAGGTTTCGGGTAATTTCATTCAGAGACTACGCCATATTATTGCTACGCTTGGTGGGTATGTGGAAAATATCGTACAATAGAGTTTCCCAGACCGCAGCGCTATCTGTTGTTGAAAATTGTAACTACTGTAATTTCGAAAGGTTGTCTGCCTGAAAATGTACTGTTGTCCCAAGCATATTGCAACAAACGGTGTATTTCTATCGCTGCTCGTTTAGTTTTTATTTCCGTTTCAAATATACCGGTCATTTTTGAAACACCCTGTAACTGCCATCTGGTTTCTGTACAAATTGTAAATAGCCTTTCGCTCCCTGTATTTTACCCCTGCCATCTTTAGAATTTGAAAGAGAGTATTCCAGTCAACATTGTCGAAAGCTTTCTCTAAGTCTACAAATGCTAGAAACGTTGGTTTGCCTTTCCTTACTCTTTCTTCTAAGATAAGTCGTAGGGTCAGTATTGCCTCACATATTCCAACATTTCTGCGGAATCCAAACTGATCTTCCCTGAGGTCGGCTTCTACCAGTTTTTCCATTCGTCTGTAAAGAATTCGCGTTAGTATTTTGCAGCTGTGACTTATTAAACTGATGTTCGGTAATTTTCACATCTGTCAACACCTGCTTTCTTTGGGATTGGAATTATTATATTTTTCTTGAAGTCTGAGGGTATTTCGCCTGTCTCATACATTTTGCTCACCAGATGGTGGAGTTTTGTCAGGACTGGCTCTCCCAAGGCCATCAGTAGTTCCAACGGAATGTTGACTACTCCAGGGGCCTTGTTTCGACTCAGGTCTTTCAGTGTTCTGTCAAACTCTTCACGCAGTATCGTATCTCCCATTTCATCTCCATCTACATCCTCTTTAATTTCCATAATATTTTCCTCAAGTACATCGCCCTTGTATAGACCCGCTATATACTCCTTCCAACTTTCTGCTTTCCCTTCTTTGCTTAGAACTGGGTTTCCATCTGAGCTCTTGATATTCATACAAGTGGCTCTCTTTTCTCCAAAGGTCTCTTTTATTGTCCTGTAGGCAGTATCTATCTTACCCCTAGTGAGATAAGCCTCTACATCCTTACATTTGTCCTCTAGCCATCCCTGCTTAGCCATTTTGCACTTCCTGTCGATCTCATTTTTGAGACGTTTGTATTCCTTTTTGCCTGCTTCATTTACTGCATTTTTATATTTGCTCCTTTCATCAATTAAATTCAATATTTCTTCTGTTACCCAAGGATTTCTACTAGCCCTCGTCTTTTTACCTACTTGATACTCTGCTCCCTACACTACTTCATCCCTCAGAGCTACCAATTCTTCTTCTACTGTATTTCTCTCCCCCATTTCTGTCAATTGTTCCCTTATGCTCTCCCTGAAACTCTGTACAAACTCTGGTTTAGTCAGTTTATCCAGGTCCCATCTCCTTAAATTCCCACCTTTTTTTCAGTTTCTTCAGTTTTAATATACAGTTCATAACCAATAGATTGTGGTCAGAATCCACATCTGCCCCTGGAAATGTCTTACAATTTGAAACCTGGTTCCTAAATCTCTGTCTTACCATTATATAATCTATCTGATACCTTCTAGTATCTCCAGGGTTCTTCCATGTATGCAAACTTCTTTTATGATTCTTGAACCAAGTGTTAGCTATGATTAAGTTATGCTCTGTGCAAAATTCTACCAGACGGCTTCCTCTTTCATTTCTCTCCCCCAATCCATATTCACCCACTATGTTTCCTTCTCTCACTTTTCCTACTCTCGAATTCCAGTCAACCATGACTATTAAATTTTCGTCTCCCTTCACTACCTGAATAATTTCTTTTATCTCATCATACATTTCATCAATTTCTTCATCATCTGCAGAGCTAGTTGGGACATAAACTTTTACTACTGTAGTAGGCATAGGCTTCGTGTCTATCTTGGCCACAATAATGCGTTCACTATGCTGTTGGTAGTAGCTTACCCGCATTCCTATTTTTTTATTCATTATTAAACCTACTCCTGCATTACCCCTATTTGATTTTGTATTTATAACCCTGTATTCACCTGACCAAGTGTCTTGTTCCTCGTGCCACCGAACTTCACTAATTCCCACTATATCTAACTTCAACCTATCCATTTCCGTTTTTAAATTTTCTAACCTACCTGCCCGATTAAGGAATCTGACATTCCACGCTCCGATCCGTAGAACGCCAGTTTTATTTCTCCTGATAATGACGTCCTCTTAAGTAGTCCCCTCCCGGAGATCCGAATGGGGGACTATTTTACCTCCGGAATATTTTACCCAAGAGGACGCCATCATCATTTAAGCATACGGTAAAGCTGCATGCTCTCGGGAAAAATTACGGCTGTAGTTTCCCCTTGCTTTCAGCCGTTCGCAGTACCAGCACAGCAAGGCCGTTTTGTTTAGTGTTGCAAGACCAGATCAGTCAATCATCCAGACTGTTGCCCCTGCAAGTACTGAAAAGGCTGCTGCCCCTCTTCAGGAACCACACGTTTGTCTGGCCTCTCAACAGATACCCCTCCGTTGTGGTTGCACCTACGGTACGGCCATCTGTATCGCTGAGGCACGCAAGCCTCCCCACCAACGGCAAGGTCCATGGTTCATGGGGGTAGAATCATATCTTGTGGTAGCTTATTCAAAATGGATGCAGCAATATACTGCACACTCTTCGATACAGAAGTCCGATTCCAATGCCGGTTGGATTTCAGCCGAGTATTAAGTGAGTGAAAGCTACTTATTCTTGGGAATAAGCTGACACTGTAAACAAGGAACGACAGTGAAAAATATATATATTAAGAGGCCAAGGTCAAAATAGCCAGACTGGTAAACAGGGGTCGACAAGAGGTCCGCGAACTTACACCACTTCTTGCCCGAACCGCCCGTTTCTGAGCCAAAAATATCCTTTTAGAATGGGAAGGGTTACCCCAAAATATAATATCATACGTCATAAGCGAATGAAAATAAGCAAAGTGGACTAATTTTCGTGTCGAACGATCACTTACTTCTGCTATCGTTCAAATAGTAAAAATGGCAGCATTCAGTCCGTGAACAAGATTCCGAACGTGGGGTTTCCGCGATAGTTTACTATCCATCCGAACACCTAAAAATTTGAACTGTTCAGTTTCACTGATCATATGTCCAATCTGTGTGTCAGAAACTGTAAAAACTGGGTCTTACTGTGATTTACCGTTAGTTTATTTTCTACAAGCCATGAACTTACGTCATGATTTGCACTATTTGAAAGCGAGACAGTGTTGCGCACAACATCCTTTATTACCAAGCTAGTGTCATCAGCAAACAGACATATTTTAGAGATACCCGTAACAGTAGCGGGCATTTCATTTACGTAAATAAGGAGCAGGAGTGGCCCCAACACGGATGGGGATCAGCATACATGGCTGTCATTCAGAAAATCAGATATCCGCAAAACCTGTGAAAATCGAAAAATTGCTAAATACGTATGGGTACAAAAGCTGAGGAACAGATTTATGAGGTTTCGGGACTACAGCCGGATTATGCTGACATCGTGGCCGGTATAGCGGGGTCAGGTGTCGACATCATCCGTCTGCAGACCCGAATCCTCATGGAACTCTCACCACGTCGGGGAAACTTGAAGAATCGGGATGTGCTGTGAGAAAGACACCATGACTTGCCAGTCATGAACGTGACATTGCACGAGAATCTCTCAGTTTTGATTCATCTGCGCGGCACTATCAGGTATGACTAGTGATTGCTGTAAACCAGGAACTAGGCTGCTCGAGATACAGTGCAGCGCAGTGGATTGTCCAGTTTTTTTTCCGAAGTTTCCGTTATCGCCACTTAATTCTGTACTATGTGATTTTTTCTGTTTGCTGTGAAGCAGGGTCGTTAGACCATGGAGCAACAAATAGGCGTAATTGGCAGGGATGACGTAGGACCACACACAGCGAAACATTAATAGATATTGAACATGACGGAGATCAAGATTGTAATAAATGCAACTAACAGCATTTGCCGTATTATAAAAGACAGCAATTCGTATTTTAGGTGTAAAGAAATCTGCTATTTACTTGAAGAAACGGGAATAAACCCACCTTAGGCGCTGATATGGGTTGTATGCTTCCCACATATTTGATCGGTAGTTTAATTTTGTATTTTCACTTTTAAAGTCGCAAGATATATGCACCGGGTTACTTGACTGATGTTTAATGCAGTTGTAATAATTGAAAGTTCTTAATGGAAATTTTGTAGAGAGGCCACTGCATTTTACATTGTGTGATGGTGGTTACTTTACTGTACCACAAAGGCGTGCATTTTTAGTGCACGAGTTTTTAGCCCCACTTTGGAAAAAGTTCTGTTATAACCCTATTCTCCTACCAGCCATGTTTTAATGATAGCTAGGCACCAGGCTGTTGGATGTAAACGAACAATGACCAAATTTATGTAATTACGAAAAATTATATGAAAGAAAACCCTAGTAATGAATCTCATCCATTAAAACAAAAGAAAGTCGTTATTAAATTTTTCTCTCTATGAGAAGAAAAACTGGAAAAGTTTGGGTGGTACGTCCCAGAATGCTTTGCCTGGACTAAAAATTAGTTATACATTAACGAATCCATATAGCTGCTAAACCTAGTTACGTGTATAAAGTGCTTGTTGGGCAGCTCAGTGGTAAGATATGGCGCCTTCATTGCAAAGCGAGAAAATCTCCTAAGTGGTGACGGCAGGTAGCATTCACTATCCACTTTGACACATTCAGCAGCCGGTTGTACGCTCATGAAGATATAAACGTGTGACAGCCGGTTATGGGCTCATCTTGTTATAAACGTATCAAAAATTGTGACAACCACATACAAAAACATATAGACATCTGACGCTTGATAACAGTGCGGAGGTTTAGGGTATTTGCACGACTCTCGACTTCTGCCTAATATTACAATGTAGTTCCTTCCAAGGACTGGCTGTAATCCGGGGCTGGACCCAGCACTAGGGTGTTTTGTATTGTTTAGTTTGTTGGGTACACGCAGTGACGTCGGCGCCATTGGTTTTTTCAATTGCGATGGTGGTTATAATTGAAGCAACCGGTTTTAGGTTATATCGGTTTTCTTCCGCGCCAGTTTAACTTGACCGCTAAGGCCGTTCAAAATAACCGATTTTTGGAATACCGATTTTCGGTTTTTTTATTCCTATTATTTCCTTTAATAAACGTAAAAATCTAACAAAGATTGAAAAATGTTCACTGTCTCGGTTTCAAGATAAATAGAACAGAAATATTAAATTAAATAACGGTATTTCTCGGAAAGTGATAAGTCGGTGAATACTACAAAAAATTAGCAGTGTTCTTCTATTGATCCTAATTTTTTGAAACTCTGTTGACAAATAACGTTGCAATTGGGTATAGTGCCATTATTTGGGATTTACGAATAATAAGTGATGAAGTGTGAAAACTGAGAGGGAAGAACTGTATTTTTCGTATTAATTTATCCGTTTCAAAGGGCTGCAAGCAGATAAACGGAGACACAGGCAGTGGATCAACTACTTTCTATTTTTAATGTATGCTATGAATAATGACCATGAATTTTTTAATTTATTATTGTTATCACAATTTCCTTCCTCTTTTATTACATCATAGAAATGGCAGACAAATCCTTAATTTTTTAAAGCAAATGAAGCATTGAACTTCGTTGCTACATCACTTCATAAAAATATTTCCGGATTGTTGTTGGTGCCGTTCCAAAATACGACGACACAAATACCATAAACTATGACACACGCCAGCAGTGTCATTATTGTCTCAACAATGCTGTACGAGTTCTTATGATATGTGTTCATTGTTCGTTTCTGTCGGCATTGTTATTGAAATAGCACTGTTCGCTTTCCCCGTTTTCCATAATAAGGAAAGCTTTTACGAATAAATATTAGTCCTCTTTTTTTTAAAAAAATTTTTATCTAAAAACGAAAAACATTGGCACTGCTGTAATGACTAATAGATACTTCCGTTTCTTTACTCAGCAATTAGTAAAGAAAACCATCTGTTACAACCTAGTCCAAAGAAATTCCGAAAAAGACCGGTTACTCAGAGGTGAAATTACGGTATCAGTTTTAACCGGTTGGTTCTTCCATTCATATGTTGCAGTGCGGAAACTGTGCGCCTGGTTGCCGACAACAGGGGTTGGGCTGCGCGCCTTGCTGCCAGCCGCCGCAGCCGCCGCAGCCGTCGCAGCCGCCGCAGACGACGACGACGTCGTCGACAATGACGACGACGACGACGACGTCGCGGCCGCCGCAACCTACAAATTCGCCGAACCCAGAACCGAACCCTCCGCCACAACGTAAGCTTGTAGCGCCCAGTGGAGCCTTTGTTAACTTATTACTTTCTCTGTACAGGAGCGTTATCTTGTTACCGAAAGCGCATCTAATTTACAACACTGTTATTACACAGTGTTTCTGAATTGGTTACTGAGTAGTGCAATATCTACTGAGTACCCAGGAATTTCCAGTAGCCTTCTTGACTCTGTATAAGGGGCAGTCAAACGAAAAGGAGACCGATATAAAACAAAATTGTCCCGGCAGAGTATCACGCCTTCTGAGGTTTTTGTACAAACTTAATTATGTTCAGGGTGACAATTATTGAACTATATGGAAAAAAAGACGTAAATTAGTTACAAACTACGGCGTGTACAAACTTTATTCAACATGTAAACGTCACTACAGATATTTGGATTTGGATCATGACGTTAGATATTCCTGCCATATCCTGCAATATAGCCCGACAAAAACGAGTCGCATGTGTTCAGATCCGGCCAATTGAGGCCCATGCCAGTGGCCTCTGGGTATACGTTAGCCAGAATGAGGTCCCCAAGTCCTTCTCCTAGAGATCAAACACTCTCCTGCTTCAATGGGATCGAGCCCTAACGTGCATGAACCAGGTCTTGTCGAAATCGGGATCACTTTGGATAATGGGGATGAAGTAATCTTGTAAGACCTTCATGTACTGTTCGGTAGTCATCATGCCATCAAGGAATATCGCAACGTTTGTTCCGTGACTGCACATTGCACAAAACACAGTCAGCTGTTGAGGGTGAAGAGACCGCTCGATAGTTGTGGCCGAGCGGTTCTAGACGCTTCAGTCTTTGACCGCGGGACCGCTACGATGGCAGGTTCGAATCCTGCCTCGGACATGGATGAGTGTGATGTCCTTAGGTTAGTTAGGTTAAAGTAGTTCTAAGTTCTAGGGGACTGAAGACCTTAAATGTTAAGTCCCATAGTTCTCAGAGCCATTTGAACCAGACGTCTCGATAATGAAAAGCGGATTATCAGTCCCCGTTATGCTCCAACTTTGCTTATTGACGAACCCATCAAAATGAAAGTGAGCTGCGTCTCTAAACCAAACCATAGAGCGCCTACTAATTCCACGGCCAACCGTGCGGTTTGATCGTCCTAACGCAAACCGTTCAGAAGTTATGACAATTTTATTTCATACATCAACAATTGTCACACTGTATGTAAACAGTTCGTCCGTTCCGGCAGTCGAGATCATGACCATTTTTGCCTGTCATCGACGGTGATATTGGCAAGATATTCGAGAATATTTTATTTCAATGATATAAATGTGACATGCCGTCATGCAGGAATCAGGCGACCATTATTATAATAATCAGTAGTTCTCCATTTAGCCTGATTGGTTCGCAATGGTAAAAGTCAAACTTCAGGCAAGTAATGACTTTATTGTTCGTATGACGAGTTTCGGAATTTATCCATCATGACAGACTAGTCTGCAAATGTCTGTTTCACATAAAACTTGAAACGCCGTATCTACATGCAGTAATCGCTCGTGGATATCCGGCGAAGAATAAATTCGGAAACGCGTCATATGAACAATAACGTCATTCCTTGCCCGATGTTCGACAAGTACCATTTAGATCCACTCAGTTTCAACGCAGAACTACTGACTGTTATAATTTCAAGTATGATGTCCGATAACAAACAGCAAAAGAAATAATTTTCGCGCGCGATATAATGAAAAATTAACAATTTTAGAATTTTTTCCTTTGCTTGTACTGTGAAACCTTAGTGCTAACTCAGTTACATCATTGTATATCAAAAGGAAGTATCCTACAGGGCTTTGTTGAGTGTATCTGAATAACTGTACCTTTTGACTGAGTGACTTTCAAGCTAACGTTAATTGTACCACCAAAAGACAATAGACGTTACTATGAGACATAAATTTCAACTTGACATGTCAGTCCGTCCCCGAGGACAAGACAGGGAGTAAGATAAGAAACGAAAAAAAAATCGTATGATTTAATTACAAATTTACAAATTTTTGGAGTTTTCTTGGCTTTTACAGAGAGACCTTCCTTTCTGCCAAATTTCATGATTGCAGCCCAACGGGACAAACCCTATAAATTTTGGTGAGTGACTTCGTATCAAAATGTGTGACATAAACACCGTATCTTTTGAATGCATTGAATTAGGAGTTTCAGTTTTTTACACAGCCAAGGAACTACACTACTGGCCATTAAAATTGCTACACCACGAACATGACGTGCTACAGACGTGAAATTAAACCGACAGGAAGAAGATGCTGTGATATGCAAATGATTAGCTTTTCAGAGAATTCACACAAGTTGGCGCCGGTGGCGACACCTACAACGTGCTGACATGAGGGAAGTTTCCAACCGATTTCTCATACACAAACAGCAGGTGACCGGCGTTGCCTGGTGAAACGTTGTTGTGATGCCTCGTGTAAGGAGGAGAAATGCGTACCATCACGTTTCCGACTTTGATAAAGGACGGATTGTAGCCTATCGCGATTGTGGTTTATCGTATCGCGACATTGCTGCTCGCGTTGATTGAGATCCAATGACTGTTAGCAGAATATGGAATCGGTGGGTTCAGGAGGGTAATACGGAACGCCGTGCTGGATCCCAACGGCCTCGTATCACTAACAGTTGAGATGGCAAGCATCTTATCCGCATGGCTGTAACGGATCGTGCAGCCACATCTCGATCCCTGAGTCAACAGATGGGGATGTTTGCAAGACAACAACCATCTGCACGAACTGTTTGACGACGTTTGCAGCAGCATGGACTATCGGCTCGGAGACCATGGCTGTGGTTACCCTTGACGCTGCATCACAGGCAGGAGCCCCTGCCATGGTGTACTCAACGACGAACCTGGGCGCACGGATAGTAAAACGTCATTTTTTCGGATGAATCCAGGTTCTGTTTACAGCCTCATGATGGTCGAATTCGTGTATGGCGAGATCGTGGTGAACGCACGTTGGAAGCATGTATTCGCCATCGTCATACTGGCGTATCACCCGGCGTGATAGTATGGGGTGCCATTGGTTACACGTCTCGGTCACCTCTTGTTCGCATTAACGGCAGTTTGAACAGTGGACGTTACATTTAAGATGTGTTACGACCCGTGGCTCTACCCTTCATTCGATCCCTACGAAACCCTACATTTCAGCAGGATAATGCACGACCGCATGTTGCAGGTCCTGTACGGGCCTTTCTAGATACAGAAAATGTTCGACTTCTGCCCTGGCCAGCACGTTCTCCAGATCTCTCACCAACTGAAAACGTCTGGTCAGTGGTGGCCGGGCAGCTGGCTCGTCACAATACGCCAGTCACTACTCTTGATGACGTGTGCTATGGTGTTGAAGCTGCACGGGCATCTGTATCTGCACACACCATCCAAGCTCTGTTTGACTCAATGCCCAGGTGTATCAAGCCCGTTATTACGGCCAGAGGTTGTCGTTCTGGTTACTGATTTCTCAGAATCTATGCACCCAAATTGCTTGAAATGTAATCACATGTCAGTTCTAGTATAATATATTTGTCCAATGAATACCCGTTGATCATCTGCATTTCTTCTCGGTGTAGCAATTTTAATGGCCAGTAGTGTATAAACCTCAACACGTGACATAAATTTCAACGTAATACGTCCACCCATTTCTGAGAAAAATGGTTTTCAACAGTCGGAAATACAGACAGTCACCAAAGCTATCCATTTGGTAAATTTTTAACGATTGAGGCAAGGAACCCTTAAAAGTAAGTAAACTGTTTATTACTTTATAATACTTCAAAACTAATAGCCCATAACTGATAATACATGTATGCCACTGTCAGACCAGACAGTGAGTACCTTCATGAAAAAATGTTTGCGGTTGCCTACGGTACCATGACTGTAAGCAGGTCTGCCGCTATTTGTCCGAAGCAACATTCCGGGGCTTTTGAACCTGATGGTGCCCTTTAATTTTTGCAAAGTGTCAGTTTAACGCTGTGAGTTGATTGCGGCTTCGTGTTGCAGAAAGTCAGTCAGCAGCGGTCTCTTGCCAACAAAGAAAAATGTCATCATGAATTTCACGGTGTTGGCGTGCCTATTGTTTCGAGCACACTGCAGAAGTTTCGCTGCGAAGTCTTACACATCCCCCATACAATCTCGATCTCTCGCTAGGCGATTTCCAAATTTTTTGAGCCCATCATTTTTCCGTGGAGGAATTCACCGTCTTGTCTCACAGTGGGATAAATGTATTAACAGCTACGGGGATTACTTTTGAAATAATAAACAGTTTACTTACATTTCTGCCATCTGACTCGTATTCATTTCAATGCCCCTTATACAGTTAGGGTAAGAAATAGTAAAATTTTGAACAAAATAATTTCGGGTGCTACGCCACATAGTCATAAAACACTACAGCAACTAAATTCCCGACGTTTTGACCGACTTTCCGCGGCGCTATTTAGACTTCTTGCTAACTTCTAGTTTTGTTGATATCCCTGCCTTGAAGCCGACAAAGGTGTTTGTTGTCAGTACTGAATTGTTGTATCTGTATTAAAGACGTGGTTGATGTGAGCGAACACAATCACACCGTTGATGGGACTGGGTGCACAATCGTCTACGGACAGGGAATCACTTCAAAACAGGTTTGGTGACCAGAAATAACTGCAAATCATTACACAATAAAACACTTCACGTAAATGTTTCATAAAGTACCAAACCATTAATTTTTGTCATATTTAGAAAATATATACTACTCTGTTCACGTTTTCATGCTGTAAAAAACATATATGGGACTTTAAAAAAATGGTTCAAATGGCTCTGAGCACTATGGGTCTTAACTTCTGAGGTCATCAGTCCCTCAGAACTCAGAACTAGTTAAACCTAACTAACCTAAGGACATCACACATATCCATTCCCGAGGCAGGATTCGAATCTCTGACCGTAGCGGTCGCGCGGTTCCAGACTGCAGCGCCTAGAACCGTTCGGCACTCCGGCCGGCTATGGGAATTTACATGTTGCTTACATACACAGCTTATATTACACAATATTTTCCTTTGGATGATAAGATGTGTGAATCTTTTTAATACTTTCCTTTCATATGATTTTTTAATGTATGATTATTAAGAAACTATGTTTTGTCTGCTTTAAACATTCATGAAGTTTATGAACACTGAGTATACTATACAAACTATCCATCACTGCCCCTTCAGTATTCTAGGTAGGGCCCCTTCATTTTCAACTTCAACACTTGTCATCGTATAGATATATCTGGCAGTCCTCCTTTATTCTCAGCTTCAACACTTGTCCGCATACTGACATATTTGGTAGTCCTCCTGATTATGCTGCAAGTATTCAATCAATGCAGTCATTACGTAGGTTTTAGCCTGGAGTTTACATATAATTTGTATATCCAATTATATTACACAGAATCGGAAACCTTGCAGACATGTATCTGTAGTCTCATAACAGAAAAGTTTTCCAACATAACAGCACTTGGTAGCACAACACCATGAACAAGAATATACAGAGTAAAATACTATTTGATTAATTCCATATACACTTTTTCCATATACACTTATTACTCATTTCTGTGGATGTAAGGTTTTAAATCTAGTGTTACGAACACCTAATGGCTTTTCGACTTAGGGTAAACAAGATAATATGCGTTAATGTGCTGAATTCCTTGCACTTCAAGGGGACTCTTATAAATATATTTGAACTTAGAAATTCCTTGGTTTATTTTACTTGATTTTTCGTGGGATTATACAAGAACAAAATTCCCAATTTTGAATTTGGTCACTTTAAGGCCTTTATCATGCCTTCCGCCTTTTGTTTTATTATTTTTCTTATTAAGTCTTTTTTCTTCTCCCTCAGATCTAGTTCTACACAGGGTGGAAATCGTAAGGTTTCTTCAATTACACTTTTGCTCTTGTATAATTTCCTCAAGTATAAATCCTGTAGTTTCATGGTGGAGGGTATTCATTATAATTTCAAAGCCTGCAATAAACCTGCCCCATGCCTTATGATTGTGAAATAGCACTAACTTGTGTCTAAAAGTGCTTGCATATTATTACTGTAAATTTTTACTGGGATGGTAGTTTGTTTGATCGTCCTATTTTCTGTATTTTCTTGTCCCTCTCACAACAAATCTTTTTCGACAGTCAGATCGCTCCAAGATACGTTAATTACTGACAAATCACATATGTTTGGGGGCTTCTTCGGTATTCTGATTTCGACGCCTTCACGACTCTAATCATTTCTCACCCTGGTAGCGTGTCGTCTGGTGGCTTTTTCTTTTTCGGTTCGGTATTTACTGCCAGATTTTGTTTGCATAAGACTTCATATTGCTTTTCAGAGACATCTTCCGTTTGTTCCCGTACCTCTATTACTACATATTCCTCACCTGAACTATCATTTATTAAGTCTTCACTGTCTGATTCTAGCATGAAAGCTATTGTTAGACAACCACCAAGCTCCTCTTTTGACCCTTCGTCAGTTTCCGTAATTTCTAAATTTCAACTCTTTACTCAAATTTCAATTTTATTTGAAGTCACAGGCGGTTCTTCGTCTAAACTACCTTCAATATCACTTCTGATGACGTCAACCTTCATATTTAGTATAACTGTCATGTATTTCAGTGGTTTGTATATACTCATCTGAATCTGTGTACTCTTGATCACCAACAACAGCCAGGATTGTCTCATCTGCACTATCAAGGATTCCATCCTCCTGCAGATTCCTATATATACCGACCATTTTTCTGCTTCTAGCACTAATTTCTTTAACATCGGCAGCTCATGTGCTCCCCCTTACCAACCACTTCATCTGAAATCACTGCTTGCGCACCTTGCACAGCGCTAACTTCAAATGTGTGTGAAATCTTATGGGACTTAACTGCTAAGGTCATCAGTCCCCAAGCTTACACACTACTTAACCTAAATTATCCTAAGGACAAACACACACACCCATGCCCGAGGGAGGACTCGAACCTCCGCCGGGACCAGCCGCACAGTTCATGACTGCAGCGCCTTAGACCGCTTGGCTAACAGCGCTAACTACTTTCGTCTCCTCTTCTTTTTCGGACAATACCCTCTTTTCGACGTTTCTACTTTCGTTTCTCCCTTTTATTAATTCCCTGGCTGTATAACTCTTTTTAAAATCATCCCACTCATATTGCTTTAAACAGTAAAACAAATCATCATGTCCTTCCGCAGTCCTTGAAGACTCCTTTTCGCACAAACTCTCTGTCTTTACTTGGTTGTCGATGCTTGCGCTTTTACATCTCCGATTCGTTTCTCATTTCGGTGATATTTCCCACACACGGGGCCACTGAATTCCCTTGTGACGTCATCTCTCCCTGCAGCTGTTACTGCAGCAGCGCTGCGGACAGCTGATCGCTCCGCGAAGTTCATTGCACACAATTGCTCAGTTTGCACACTCACCCATGCAGCACAGCCAGTCGCCTGTGGCTCACTTATGCATGCACCTTTTGTTGTGCGTGCACAGTCCTGTGGCGCTATGCTGCCGCTTACTTGTGTCTTAAATTCACTTTTGTTTTGGCCGGCATGATTTCTTTAGTTCGGGCCGGTAATATTTGTCCACGCAAATCTGGCCCTTAAAACACGCGGGCCATAGTTTTCGGCATCATTTGGGATTTGATAGTTTCACGGTGTAAATCCTCTACCGCAAAATGACATGTTACCACGACCTCTGCCTCTACCTCTTTGCATCATATTTATGTGGTAACGTTCGTTCTCTTTGGGTTCATTATTCTCGTGATTATCCCGATTCCGGTTGTTAGTATTTTGATGATAATCACAGTTCCCTCTCCAGCGGTTCTCGTTTCGACCCTTTCCAAAAATGACGAAAATCTTTTGTGATTACTTCCCACATAACGTTTTGAATCTTCTGGGAGCTTATTCCTTAGTTCCCACACTATTTCGGATTCCGTTCTTCTGTTTCCCACGTGTGTCAGTTTCTGATACCACATTTCGCAAAACTGTTTCATTGTGTTTCTGCCTCTGTTGTCATACAACTTGACGTGATAAATTCCAGCCATAGGCAGTCCCGTTTTTGCTCCGACCAATGTTCCTCTATGAATTTCTGTTTAAATTCACCAAATGACATTTGTTCTGTATCCACATTTAGGCTCCCGTCTTTGTGCATAGCCAGCTAATGCGCTGATGACCACATTTATCTTTTCCTGGTCCATTACATAACCAGGAAAATTCCTTTCACAGTTTTTCAAAAATCTAATGGGCGCCATCCATTATGCCTTTTTGACGGATCGAATCTTTCTTCACCCTCTAGCAATTTACTAGATGTCATTCTGTCAGTGACGTAATTCGGTTTTCCTCTTCTTTGCCATCCAAGGTCGCTCACTTTACCTTGAGTTTGGGAAGTGTTCTATTTACACTTCTTTTCGCATGTTGTTACTTGTTTACTCAGTTCCTTTCCCGAATCATTCACCGTTTGTCTCTATTAAGAAATTTCGGTTTTACATTTGTTTACTGTTTCGGTTTTGAGGCCGAAAAAAATTTCATCAACTTTTGTTACAACCAGAGGTTTCCTACATTGTCTTGAATCTTCATTACTTTGGTTTCGAACCTATCATTGACGTCATTAATCTGTCCCTGCATAGTGGCGACATTGTTATTGATAGAATCTATTTCAGTTTTTAAGTCCTTGATTGCATCTCTCACAACACCTATTTTTGAGTGTACTTTTTCGATCTGTTTACTGATTTTAACACCTTGTGTTTTAAGTTGATTGTTAATATTACTACCTTGTGCTGCTATAAGTGCAGGCAACATTTTTAACGAATCATTCATGCGCTGTTTTTTTTCTTGTTTCTTTATTGTATTTCAATCTCTCTCTCCCACCCGCCCGGGTCTGTTCGTACTCTGTGGTTTTTCTCTATCTTATTCTAAGGTGTTCTCATACTCAGATTCTACTTCTCGTGTTTCGCTCGGCTCACTTTCCACTATGATGAACTGAACATATCTGTCGAGTCGTTAACATAATCACTGTCTTTATTCGTGTCGTCCTTCGTACCTTGTTTTATTAGTGATGGGTTTATTATCTGAATTTGATCATTGACATGCATATGGTAGTCAACGTAAGCCTGTTGCCGTCTGTGGGGTCATCTGTGCTCTCGTGTAGTGAACTACTGCCACCTAGTGCGCTTGGTACTTTTACGTTTTGCTCGTTCTGACCTACTAACGTCTTTGTATCCATTTTATTTTTGTTAACTCTTAATATTTTATCATTTAAATATCTGTAAAGTTTTCTATTAATTATTTTGATCGATCTATTGCAAGTCGCACTCAGTGCTCGTCTTACAGTTATTTTACGCCCAATATTTATGCTACTATCTGTATTTTACTGAGTAAAACTTTGATGAATATCCTGTCACGTTCACCACATACAACACTAACGTGCTGTGAAACACACTAATGTCACCCTCTCAGAGGACTTCAAAGTTCGACCGTGCGTGTGTCTAATGGAAAAAGGTGTCGGATTATTATTTCGATTTTGTGACACACAAAAACTGGTGTCGTCTTGTACTATATCTATTCGTACATTTACGTAGAAAACATTTGAGTCCATTTACTAAAACGGCTAATATGGAAGGATTAGAAAGCCCTGTACTCCTTGTGGTGAGGATGCCGTTGCCATGGATTATAAAGCGTATATCAGGCGCCCTCTAGTCTGTGTAGCGAGGACGCCGTCGTCATGGAAGTAGCCGGTGTGTTCGTATGGTGTTATTTCTGCCCTGGCCACGGCGTCCGTTGCCGTGGTAGTGGTATGTCATGGCTCTTCATCCACAGAGATGTTGTGACTTATTTGAGGATATGGAAACATCGACAGTCAAGGATAACCTAAAAATCTAAAGATGGGATAAATGTTTACGACACGTTTGTAGTACCAATTAAAGGAATTAAAGTATTAAAATAATAAAAGGAAAAGTAGCATCATTGTGTGCAAATAATATTTTCGAATAACTCGAAGAAATTTTTATCGTGACTCTCTGTTTGTTCTTTCAGCATCGCTGCCGGATTCCGGTTATTATGTACAAAAATTTCCAGGCACTCCAGAATATCCATCATGGGTCCTTTTTGGGTTACATGCAGTATCTTCAGATTTTCCTTTATATTGATTTCTGCATGTTTTTCGATATCTAAATGCTGTCCGAAGAGTGATTTATTACGTGCTGTTCCAGTAGTATGTTCATTAGATCTGATATTAAAACTTCTCCCTGTTTGTCCGATGTAAATTTTGCTACAATCCTTACAAGTCAATTTATAAATTCCTGGTTTAGCAAGCACCTTGTTTTTAACATCCCCTATACTTTTCCCAAGACTATTAGCTATGGTATTTGTAGAGAAAGCAATCGTAACATCCGAATTCTTGAATAGTTTGTTTATCTTATCTGATATAGTCCCCATATACAGCATCTTCGCAAAAGTTCTCTTTTCGGGTATTTTCGGCTGTCTGACGTGTATTTTCTGTTGTATCGTCTCTACTATATTTGCGTTATATCCATTAGATATCGCAATTTGCTTTAATATGTTAATCTTCTTCTGTCTCTGTTCCGGTATTAATGGTATTCTATTCAACCTAAGTATCTTTGTGAAGAAGAAACCTTTTTTATAGATATTTTGGTGGCATGACTTTGCAAGGATAATGGTATCTGTAGTGGTAGGTTTCCGATACATGCCAAAGTTGTGGTGTCCATTATCGTTAAAAATAGTTAGGTCTAAATAATTTATAGATTTATGTTGTTCATGTTCAACGGTGAACGTAAGTTTTTGATATATGCTCTTCAATGTTTCCGTAATATTATTTATCTCCTCTATTGTACCGTCAAATAATATTAGAATGTCATCAACATATCGTTTATAGTATATAAATTTCTGCAGTATGCAGGGATGATCTTTCAAAAACATAACTTCTTTTCAGTATTAACTCTTTTAAATGGAATGGATCCGTTTTCGGTTATTTATTGTCACTTACATTTATGTGAAACCAAGGTGACTAGTAATTTCATATAATAAACTGAATTTAGTGCCGTTGATCGCTGCTGGGGGTGTTGCCGTCTATTCAACGAGATCTCAGCACGCTATTTAAGCCCAAAAATGGTTCAAATGGCTCTGAGCACTATGGGACTTAACATCTTAGGTCATCAGTCCCCAAGAACTTAGAACTAGTTAAACCTAACTAACCTAAGGACATCACACACATCCATGCCCGAGGCGGGATTCGAACCTGCGACCGTAGCAGTCGCGCGGTTATTTAAGCCCATACGAAGGGTTAGTCTCGCATAGTTTCCTGCCGTTGTGTAGACAGGAGTGACACCACCAGCAGTCGACCAGTGGGTAACATATTTTAAATTTACGTAATTTTAGCTGTTGTATAATGAAGTCTTTCTGACGTATATCTATAATTTCACAGTGTAAACGCCCAGAAGATGACCCCTACGTGGCGTTGAAACCGGTTGGGGGTATAATAATGATAAATGCGATTAAGACTGTTTTTGAATAATTGATGAATCTATCCAATTCACTCTTATGGTTTTTAGCCATTAAAAAATTAAGGTTTTCATTTTCATATTGATTGATATTTAATTTTTTTTCCTTTTTATTTTTTTTACTTAAACTTCGTACCTTAACATGTTTACTTGGAGTAGTCTATAAACAAAGCATCCAAATTTTACTCTTACTTTAACTTTTTACTACTCCTTTTACTAGCCGAGCGGTCTGAGGCGCTGCAGTCACGGACTGTGCGGCTGGTCCCGCCGGAGGTTCGAGTCCTCCCTCGGGCATGGGTGTGTGTGTTTGTCCTTAAGATAATTTAGGTTAAATAGTGTGTAAGCTTAGGGACTGATGACCTTAGCAGTTAAGTCCCATAAGATTTCACGCGCATTTGAACATTTTGAACTCCTTTTACTTCATACAAAATATCGGTTTTAAGCACATGAATACCAGAACTGTTCATTTAAATCGGGATATTCGGCTTTAGTAGCACTTAGGTGAGGACCCTGCGTAGGTTCGTGATCAGGATTGAAGTTATGGTTTCGAGCACGAATTGACGTTTTATGTGATTATTATTGAAACAACACACAAATTAACTGGTCCAAGCGAATATACATTACGTAACTGAATATGTGAAGTATGTGAAGCAGTGGCGAAGATTAGTGGCGGGCGAAATGGCGGCTAACTGTACTCACAACTCTTGATGTACGAATGCTCTGTGAAATCTCTTCTTGACGTCAGATTTTCAACATATTAGACCCGTTGCATTATTCCGTTAATACCAAATAATAGCGAGGTCCACATCCGAGGCAAATCCCTTCTAATGCAGCTTCCAGTTGCCTCCCTTAGCACCTTCCAGGGGTACCGTGCTAAGGCTAACCACACACACTGCGTGCCGTTCACACAAAGGAGCCGCTCGGTTCGACCACCAAACCCAGCTTTTACGTCGCGCCAAGCACTTTCATTGCGGAGGGACTTCCCTATAGCGTTTACGTGTTACAAATGCAAGTTACCTAAGCATGAACCAGCTTTTAACAAACATACTTTTTTCATAAACATATTCATATCAGAATAATTTAAAATTTCCACATATTGTTTTGCTATTTTTAAAATATACATTACAAAACTCTAATTTTCTTGCCATGCATCAAGGAGCTCAAACAACACAGAATGCACACCTCATAAAGTGCAGATACACAGTTACTTAAAATAAGCCTGCTCCTAATCGATATAAGTGTTACAAGGGCCAACGTTGACGGAGGGAATGAGTGCAATTTGGTAACACCCCACCTCATAAAACAAACCTGCTTGATTGGCAGAAATACGTTTTGTTTCTGGTAGTGTACAAGAGAGGCCGCATAGCAGATGTAAGAAAATGACAGGGGAAACATGTTTAACAGTTGCTCCGTTAATCAGTCTACTTTTAATTTTATTTGAAAAGAAGCAGCTAAGCTTCACGTAAAACAATCAACGAAGCACGATCACATTTGGAAAAGGTTTGAAAATGAAGCAACTGAGACCGATGTTTGTGAACGTATTGTCTAATAACGATTGGAACAGTTAGTGGTATGCTTGCTGTTCAAACTACGATGGCTTCAACGGTACATTAATGGAAATTCGTATTTACACATATAGCAAACGTGGCTCAAACACAAGCTAATGACGAGGTGTGTTACCCATATGTTCATGTAAATGTGCGTTAGAATATGATAAGAAATTCCAAGCAGCGCCCGCCACACTTTTTATTTTCTGCGTTAATCTACAAATTATATGAGTAAACGTGTGTCAACTTTTGTTACAGACAAGGGAAAACGACGATGTAGATGCATGCTATGTTGGTAAGACTGAATGGAAACCATAAGGATAAATGATTTCCAGTTTGTAAGGTTGGTTTCACTCTATTCACCTTTCGCATGGCTTACAAGTTATGCTCATGCCAGCGTAACTACTGGTTTATCCACGAACAGCAGTCTGCCTTATGAACTCATAGCTCTGCCTGCTCTGCGATTCTTTCCTCCCACCATTCATTCAAATAAAATTTTCAGTAACTACGCACCACGTAAAACGTGCCTAAACGTTTTGTCTCCTCAATTCATTATGATATATATGTGTTTCACTCTGAACTTCTTTTCCCAGGACGATTTCATTCCTTCCTAGGTCAGCCCATCTGGTCTTCAGTCGCTTTTGTATCACCACACATCAGAGGCGTCCAATCATTTCTTTGCGGTTTCGTGTCCTTACATGAACCGCCAATGGTAGCTTTTGATGATTCTTTTCGTGGCCTTGAGGTCTATGTACGGGCGCTGTTCTTTTTTTTATATATTATTCTTTCATGCTTCGGTCAATTTCTAAATGAAAACAACAGTGAAAATCCGATGAAGCTTTGCATAGATGTATTCTGCAGTGTCATTACCATGCCCCATCGATCGGGTCACGTAACACTTTTCGGTTCAGAGCGCACAGTGAGCACGTACAGCTGCTTAGAGTCTCCCACCAAGTGTGAAGTACCTGCTGTCGGGGTTCTGTCTGGGCTCATGCAACCCATAGAGCGCAATTGTCATGCATTTCCTTCTTCATGACAATGCAGGTGCAACAATAACGCTCCTGTTGCATTTTCTATGGTAAGTGTACGATCAGCCACCATTCAGTCTGGATTTGGTTCCCTTTGATATTCACCTCTTTGACCACATGAACCGTTGTCTATGAGAACAGCACTTTTGCACAGGCAAAGAGCTGCAGACCAGCCTAAGTAATTGGCATGCTATCCCAAGTGAAAGTGAAGAAGAATCTAGGATGTACTAAATGAGTGCAGAATATGGAGTTAGAGTAAATCGAAGAAAAACGAAAGTAATGAGGAGCAGCAAAAGTGAGAACAGAAAGAAACTTAACATTAGAATTGTAGATGACAAAGTAGACGAAGTTGAATTCTGATACCTATGCAACAAAATAAATCATGAAGGACGGAGCAAGGAGGACATCAAATGCAGACTAGCACAGGCAAACTGGCATTACTGGCCAACAGAAGAATAATAGTATCAAACATAGGCCTTAATTTGACGAGCACGTTTCTGAGGATGTATGTACAGAACACAGCATTGTATGGTAGTGAAACAGAAGAGAATCGATTCATTTGAGATGTAGTGCTACTGAAGAATCTTGAAAGTTGGTGTACTGATAAAGTAAGAATTGGAGAGGAAAGGAATGTATGGAAAACACTGACGACAAGAAGGGAGAGGATGTTGGACGTTTGTTAAGAGACCACCCAATAACTTCTACGGTTCTAGAGGGAGCTATAGAGGGCAAAAACTATAGAGGAAGACAGAGACTGGAATACATTCAGCAAGTAATTGAGGACATAGGCTGGAAGTGGTACTCTGAGATGAAGATGTCGGCACAAGAGAGGAATACATGGCTACCCTCACCAAACCAATGAAAAGAATATTGACTAGAGGGGGAAAAAAAACTTATGTCTTTTAAGCGACGTCATTGTCGGCGGAGAGTCGGTGTATGTTATTATTTGACATTGTCAGTGAGGAGAGATATGCGATCTGTTGATTTACCCGACTTGAGTAGCCGAGTGGTTCTAGGCGCTACAGTCTGGAACCGCGCGACCGCTACGGTCGCAGGTTCGAATCCTGCCTCGAGCATGGATGTGTGTGATGTCCTTAGGTTAGTTAGGTTTATGTAGTTCTAAGTTCTAGGGGACTGATGACCTCAGAAGTTAAGTCCCATAGTGCTCAGAGCCATTTTTTTGTTTTGTTTAAAACGTATGTGAACAAAAATCCTACGTCAAGACCGCTATTTTTCTTTACCAATTACCGGTTTGGGTGCATCACTGACCCATCTTCGGATCAGTCTAAGCTGTTTCTCAGTTTATCACACTTACTACACATCGTCGTATTTTTTAGAGCTAAGTCGTCCTAAAGTGAAAATCTTAGTTGTCAATTTGCATAACGAACTAAAATTTTTACTCTACGTGGACCTAACTCCAAGAAATACGACGATGTGTAATGAGTCACACTGAACCACATTTGAGACTGATGAGCCGAAACTGATAATCTGTAAAGCAAACTGGTGATATAGACGTAGGCTTTTTATCCATATATGTTTTAAGAGTTTGTATGTTTCCCGTTACGAACCAAATCATCTTTAAAGCGGAAATTTAAGTTCCCATTCGGTAAAGCCGTCTAAAAGCAGTCCAGTGCCACTTTCGTCCTATTGGCATGAACAGTGAGAGTAAAACAGCAATAATAACCAGTACTGCTGTAGCTGCAGTTCATTAGCTATCTAAACATATGCTGTACTTACCACTTGCACAGTTTCAGACGCAAAGTAAGTTTAGAGGCTACGTGCATTATCTGATCGGAAGTATCCGGACACCCCTGTGTATTTCGGAAGGACCACTAAATCTCATGCGATCACTGACCCTGCATGATAAAAGTAGACGAACAGAGTACTGTGATATCAGGAGAGAAGCAGTAACTGCAAAGTGGATCGTTCAGGAGATATCGGTGACTTTCAAGGTGGACTATTCATCGGACATCACCTGAATAGCAGATCCATTAGGGAAATTTCAAATACCCTCTAGACACTCCAAAGTCGTCCATTGGTTAAGTGATTGCGAGGTGGAAAAGTGAAGAAACTACCACAGCTAAAGCGAGACGAGGTAGACCTCATGTAATAACAGACAGGGACTATCGAGTGTGGTTCTAAAAATCGGACGAAATTAGCGAAATGAATCACTCGTGACTTTCAAAGTGCTACCTTCTGTCCAGCCAGCACAGAGTCTATGCGTGTGGAGTTAAAAAGAAAGGAACAGAATGGTCGAGCAACTACTCGTAATTCAGACTTGATGTAGTGTAGAGAGCAACCGCGCTGGACAATGCTTGACTGGAAACTACTCACTTGAAGTGACGAATCAAGCAGTAATCAGATGGAATACTTTGGGTTTGTCGAATGCCTTGAGAACTTTTTCTGCCATCATGTGTTGGGTCAACTGTAAAGTACGGAGGATATGGTGTTACGGTAAGGCGGCGTTTTCTGCGGTCACTTGAATACGCTTAAGAATACGCTGATTCCAAAAGTATATGAATGCATTTTACAGCAGCACGTACTGTTTACAATATCGGTAGAGACGGTAATTACATCAGCACGACAGTGCAGGCTGTCAGAAAGCAGCATATATGAGTCAAGGGTATTTCGAAAACAAGATTTGATGAAATGAACTGGGTTGCATAGAGTCCTCATATGAATCCACTAAAACACATTTGGGACGAGACGGCATGGACGTCGCTTCAGAAACTCCTCGTCCAGATTCACTACCTTGTCTGGTTTCTGCCACTCACGAAAAATAGTCCGCGATTGCTCCTCACTGAATTGAAAGCGTCTGTAGGCGAAGAGCAGACACACTCCATATTAATGTCAACTAATATATCTTCAAATACTGTTGATTAGATAGTAGAATAGTCTGCCAGTCCTCTAAAAACTCACACCTCTCACTGAAAGTTTCCCCTGCAAAGCTGAAGCCGTCGTGAAGGCGAAGAAGCGGACACAGTGCGTATTAATGACAACTAATATATCTCCAAATACCTTTGGTTAGAGAGTAGAATAGTCTGCCAGTCCTCCAAAAACTCACACCACTCACTGAAAGTGTCCCCTGCAGAGCTGAAGCCGTAGTGAAGGAGAAGAGCAGAAACACCTCATATTAATATCGACTAATACCTGTCCAAATACTATTGGTAGGATAGTGGAATAGTCTGCCAATCCTTAACAGACATTCCCGTTCCTCACGGAAAGTGTCCCCAGCAGTGCCGAAGCCATCATGGAGGCGAAGAGTAGGTTCAAATGGCTCAAATGGCTCTGATCACTATGGGACTTAACATATTAGGTCATCAGTCCCCTAGAACTTAGAACTAGTTAAACCTAACCTAACCTAAGCACATCACACACATCCATGCCCGAGGCAGGATTCGAACCTGCGACCGTAGCAGTCGCGCGGCTCCGGACTGCGCGCCTAGAACCGCGAGACCACCGCGGCCGTCGAAGAGTAGGTACACCCCCTATTAATGTCAAGTAATATATGTCCGAATACTATTGGTTAGGTAGCCGAACAGTCTACCAGTCCTCCACAGACCGAAACCCCTCACTGAAAGTGTCCCCACGAGAGGCGGAGTCTTCATGAAGGCGAAGAGTGGAAACATCACATATTAATGTCAAATAATACACTTTCAAATATTCTTGGTTAGATAGTAGAATAGAGACATTCACACCCCTGACCGGAAACGTCCCCAGCAGAGGTGAGGGCGTCATGAAGCCGAAGAGCAGACACACCCCTTATTAATTTCAACTAATATATCTTCAATTCACACGCATTACTGACAGGGTCCCCAGCTGAGCTGAAGCCATCATGAAGGTGAAGTTCCGACACAGCCCATATTATTGTCAACTAATGTACGTTCAAATACTATTCGTTAAATAGTGCAATAGTCTGCCAGTCCTCCACAAATATTCACAGGACTCTCTAAAAGTGTTCCCAGCAGAGCTGAAGCCGTCATAAAGGGAGGAGCGAATGCACCGCACATTAATGTCAACTAATATGTGTCCAAATATAGTTGATTAGATAATAGCGTAACCAGCCATTCCTCCACAGACACTCACACTCCTCGCTTAAAGAGTTCCCAGCAGAGCGAAAGCCATCACGAAGGCGAAGAGTGGACACACCACGTATTAGTGTCGAGTAATATGTGTTTCAATACTACTGATTAAATAGTCCATGTTTCCAATGGCACATTGACCTATGTTCAACAAAAATGAACATAGCAGTATTGCTCACTCCTCTTGTTATATGTTCGTAGTAATCCTCGGATGTCACAATAGGTACTGAATCAACTGATGAAGGGAGAACCTATAAAAATACAGCGAATGAAGCAGTTATAAAAGAACACTCATTTATAAAAAATTACACTGATGAAAAAGTACAAAGCGGCTAAACAGGAATGGTTAGATGACAAATACAAATGTGTAGAAGCATGTGTAACTAGACGAGCTATCTTTGGAATATTAAAAAAGGTCTTCAGAGAAATGAGAATCAGCTGTATCGATATCAAGAGCTCAAATCGCAAATCAGTACTAAGCAAAGAAGACCAACCTTAAAGGTGGAAGAGCAATGTAGAATGACTATAGAATTGAAATCAACTCGAAGGCAATATTATAGAAAGAAATGAGGATATTGACGATGAGATAACATACGTGATAATGCGGGATGAATTTGAGAGGGCACTGAAAGACCTAAGCGAAAACAAGGCCCTGGAGAAGAAGATTATTCCTGAGAACTAATATATTCTTGGGAGAGCCAGTTATGACGAAACCGCTCCCCCTGGTGTGCAAGATGTCTGAGAGAGGCGAAATATCCCAGCCTTCTAGAATTATGTAATAATTTCAATTACAAATAAACCACGTTCTGTCAGGTACGAATATTACCGAACTATTAGTTTAGTAAGATGCTGATGAATAATACTGGCACAATTATTTGTAGAAGAAAATGGAAAAATTGGTACAAGCCGACCTTGGGGAAAAACAGATTAGGCTTCGTAGAAATGTAGCCCATGCGAGGCATTATAGGTTAGGGGAAGGAAAACTTATCTTTATAGTATTTGTATACTTGGGGAAGCTTTTGACAACGTTGACGGGAAGACACTCTTTGAAACTCAGAAGGTAGTAGGGAGAAAGTACAGGGAGCAAAAAGTTATCTACAACGTATACGGAAATCAGACGGCTGTTACTCGAAGGGCATGAAGAGAAGCAGTGGTTGCGAAGGGAGTGAGACAGGGTTGTAGCCTATCCCTGATGTTATTCAATCTGTACCCTGAGCAAGCAGTAAAGGAAAGTAAAGAAAATTTGGACAATAATTAAAATTCATGGCGAACAAATAAAAACTTTGAGGTTTGCCGACGATATTGTAATTCTGTCAAACACAGCAGAGCAGTGTTTGAAAGGATATAAATGAACAGCAAGGAAAGCAAAACAAGAGCAATGGAAAGTTGTCGAATTAAATCAGGCGATGCTTCGGGAATTACATTAAGACATGAAACCATAAAGTAGTGGATGATTTGTGCTGTTTAAGCGGTAAAATAACTGACAATGACCGAAAAAGAGATGATTTAAAATGAAGAAAAGTGTTTTTGGAGAATAAAATTTTTTTAACGTCGAATATAAATGTGTTAGGATACTTTTTCTGAAGGTATCTGTCTGAAGTGTAGCCGTATATGGCAGTCAAATCTTGACGAAAAGCAATTTAGACAAGAAGAAAATAGAGGCTTTTGACATATGGGGCTACAGACGAATGCTAGAGTTCATATTGGTAGTTGGCGTAACTAACGACGAGCTACAAACAGAATTGGGGAGAAAATACATTACGCCAAAAGTAGACTAAAAGAAGAGGGACATCAACAACTCATTTGCTTAGTATTCGAGGGAAGTGTGGTTTGTAAAATTTCTACGGAAAACCTAGAGAAAAATACAATAAGCAGGATCAAACGGAAGTAGGTTGCAGAAGTTATTTTGAGATTAAGAGCTTGCACAGAATAGAGTAGCATGGAGAGCTGCGGCAAACGACTCCTTGTACTAAAGACCACAATATATTCGCAGCGTGTTCATTGTACTGAGCTTAATACAAGGTTGTGGCTTCTGCGCCTCATAAAGAGACATCTGGGTGCTATGGTTGTTCACCTATTTTTGTTATCCAGCACTGAAGTGACAAGTTAGAGTCTTCACATTGTCACAGTTTGCCCCCAGATTATTTAATCGATTCGAGGTACTAACTACACTACTGGCCATTAAAATTGCTACACCAAGAAGAAATGCTGACGATAAACGGGTATTCATTGGACAAATATATTATACTAGAACTCACAACTGATTCCATTTTCACTCAATTTGGGTGCATAGATCCTGAGAAGTCAGTACCCAGAACAACCACCTCTGGCCGTAATAACGGCCTTGATACGCCTGGGCATTGAGTCAAACAGAGCTTGGATGGCGTGTACAGGTACACTTGCCCATGCAGCTTCAACACGATACCACAGTTCATCAAGAGTAGTGACTGCCGTATTGTGACGTGCCAGTTGCTCGGCCACCATTGCCCAGACGTTTTCAATTGGTGAGAGATCTGGAGAATGTGCTGTCCAGGGCAGCAGTCGAACATTTTCTGTATCCAGAAAGGCCCGTACAGGACCTACAACATGCGGTCGTGCATTATCCTGCTGAAATGTAGGGTTTCGCAGGGATCGAATGAAGGGTAGAGCCACGGGTCGTAATACGTCTAAAATGTAACGTCCACTGTTCAAAGTGCCGTCAGTGCGAACAAGAGGTGATCGTGAATGGCGCCCCATACCATCAGGCCGGGTGATACGCCAGTATGGCGATGACGAATACACGCTTCCAATGTGCGTTCACCGCGATGTCTCCAAACATGGATGCGACCATCATGATGCTGTAAACAGAACCTGGATGCATCCGAACAAATGACGTTTTGCCATTCGTGCACCCAGGTTCGTCGTTGAGTACACCATCGCAGGTGCTCATGTCTGTGATGCAGCGTCAAGGGTAACCGCAACCATGGTCTCCGAGCAGATAGTCCATGCTGCTGCAAACGTCGGCGAACTGTTCGTGCAGATGGTTCTCGTCTTGCAAACGTCCCCTTCTGTTGACTCGGGGATCAAGACGTGGCTGCACGATCCGTTACAGCCATGCGGATAAGATGCCTGTCATCTCGACTGCTAGTGATACGAGGCCGTTGGGATCAAGTACGGGGTTCCGTATTACCCTCCTGAACCCACCGATTCCATATTCTGCTAACAGTCATTGGATCTCGACCAACGCGAGCAGCAATGTCGCGATACGATATACTGCAATCGCGATAGGCTACAATCCGACCTTTATCAGAGTCGGAAACCTAATGGTACGCATATTTCCTCCTTACACGAAGCATCACAACAACGTTTCTCCAGGCAACGCCGGTCAACTGTTGTTTGTGTATGAGAAATCGTTTGGAAACTTTCCTCATGTCAGCACGATGTAGGTGTCGCCACCGGCGCCAACCTTGTGTGAATGCTCTGAAAAGCTAATCATTTGCATATCACACAATCTTCTTCCTGTCTGTTAAATTTCGCGTCTGTAGCACGTCATCGTTGTGTAGCAATTTTAATGGCCAGTAGTGTATTAAACTTTGGCACGGTGGTAGGTCACAATATCAGTGACAGCACGTACTCGGAGATAATCACCAACGCTTCGGGCATCCTGACTGTGTTCAGTTGTTATTAATCCCGACTCCTGATCGGTTTTGATTGTCACACCAACTGCCTAAAGAGAGGATCAGGAGGGGGACTTCTATTGCGTGACACGTCAGAACCATTCCATTACCTTTGGAGAGCGGAAAACTATTTCTTATGCAATTACTCATGAGAATGTTTTAAGTGTATGTACGGGTCTGCATATCTTTAGATACGCAACTATGTCTTCACTGATCCGTAGGAGCGTCGTTCTTGATGCTTGTGTATGTACATCTCCATGAATACACTGCAAATCAAACTTAACTGCCTGGCGAGGGGTTCACCGAACCAACTTATGATGGTACATTAGCAGATACCTTTATCTTACAAGTCGTAAACGCTCCACCACATGTTGTTCTTCTGGACAAATATCTCCAACGGCAAAACAGTTCATGGTTGGAATGTCCAACTCACATGGAAGATATTTGGCATCATGCCGCTATTAGAAGTCGTCCTCTTGAAGCCTTCGTCTCCTTGAAACAAATATTGCAAATATGATTCATTTATTTTATATATTTATACGTTTATTTCACATGGCAAAATTAGAGCCTTCAAGCGCTCTCTTACATGTAACTAGACATTCTTAGCGAGTCTACAGGTTGTATACTACACGAGGGTTATATAGTAAGAATAATTGTAATTATAGCTATAACAATTAATAAGTGCAGTTTAAAAAATGTCGGTCTTATTAACATTAAGAACTTTTCTCATTCCGTTCTCCTCGAAAGTGCATAATAACATTTAACAGAAACGTATGACAGAAGTGGAGAAGTTATCAGTGTGGGGAAGGAGTTGACTAATCAGAGCAAGAGCTACAACTCATAGGGTAATATTATCAGATGAGGTAGAAGGAAGGAAGGGCTGAGAAAAGCATAGTTTATATTGTGACAGGGCCATTGGTTCCTTGTTGGACAGAAAGATACCTTGGATGTGCCGAGAGGGAATGATAATAGACAAATATTTAAAACTCCTCCTGAACGAACAGTGGTTTTGGATAAAAAACATGTTAGGCAAGATGATTATTTGTTCCACAGCTGTGTGTGTCAGCAGTTGAGAAGGAGATGAAGAAAGCGTTAAAAAAGAGTACTGTGTCTAATGACTTCGATTAAGTTGCTGGCGCTCCTGCAGATTACTAGTATCAACACTGAAATGATTTGACACGACACTGTGGTTACGTTATTTTATCTGATATTCTGATAATGAGCTGTGCACAAAACGCATAAGTAAACAAACATTTAATAATAAGTGGGCAAAAAGTGGTGGTAAATATATGCTCATTAGTTATATAATGTTCGTAGAAGGCCTGCGAATGTTGTATGAACACTGAAAGTATCTTCATACAATGTTCACAGACCTCTTGTGTGACTTTATGTCGCAAACTAGAACACTACTAAAAGCACCACCCTAAGCTGTATGGTACTGCAGCTCTGAGTTGATGTTACTAGTACTACTACAAACTGAAAAATCAGATTTGTACGTTCCAACTTAAGGTCGACGGTGAAGTCTTCCTCTGTAATTGTGTATTCACGTTTTAGTTTGCTGCGTTATAGACTTTAGCTTAATTCCAATGTTTCGGCACACAGCATTTCACGATGTCATTAAAGTTGTTTTTTGATTTATGCAAAGCAGTGTACAATGTCACCTTGAAATTTTTGTGCGGGATATTCTTTTTGTTGTACAGATTTGCGGGTTTTTTTCCTGTAGCAGGTAGCATTCGTTCTGTACTGCCCCCTTGTTTTGCAAGTAGATTCTTGGAAAAGCCATAATTTTAGTGACTTTAGAAAAAGAATTAGCGTAGTTCTTAAGCTTGTCCTAGGACATGAAATGAGTTAAACACGCATGTTGGATGTGCACTAGCACCAGGGCAGCCGTGCGTGAACGTGTCGGTACTACCGGCGGCACCGCCCGTCGTGAACGTCTCGCTGGGAAACATCACCGTGAACCCAGCAAACATCACTGTGCTGCCCGCCAACATCACCTTCACGCCGCACATCACTGTCGTCGTGAACACGTCGCCCGTTTCACAGGTGAGCTGTTTGACACTCTTCTTGCTTTGCTTGTTAGCTGCGCCTCGTAAATGCCTCTCTGGAACTCTGCATTCGCCGATACGTCCTGGTTCTGGTACTACCCAAGACTATCAGCAACCGTAGCCCCTTTTCTGGTGGTCACTAGTGCACTGATGCTCGATAAGGAAGTAGTCGGTCTGAATGCCGGTGTTGGAAGACATTTTAGTCCCCCCTCCCTCCTGCCACGTCCTACTGGGCCTCGAGTGGGGTAGAGTTCCTTATTTACTAATTTAGATTATGACCTCGCTCAAGATTTCGCACATTTGATGCCTTTCATGTCCATATAACACAAACACATCACAAAACTGTCTAAACATTCATCACAGTCCTCCGTGCGAGAAAGGTTTATAACGAGTAGCACTGCGTAAAGAAAACGAATCCTTACGGTCAGATCTTCTGAATCGTTATTCCTCTCTAAATTTCTTCAACATTAGACATCCTTCAGAATTTCACTGATGTCTAGGGAAATCTAGAACATTTCAGGAGAAGGCTCGAGGAACCAACACCGAAATAATTTGAAGAGTTGTACGACGACGCCCAAAGACTCGAAAGGTTGGACCAACCGTAGTAACAGCCACTACAGTCTGCAACTCATATAAGACGTGACCTATCTCGCATTTCAACATTCTCCCTGAACATATTTGAAAATGGGCAATAGATTTTGTATTTGACCAAGATTCAGCGGTCGACCCATACGAAATAAATAATTAAGGGACGTGTAATATTTAACATTCACTTTTCACTAAAGTAACACCCAAACATGAACATTAGTATGTAATATTATAGAAATGAATACACCCACTGACGATGACGATACTTCACCGGGACATATATATGTTTGTTCAAGGCAGACTCCTGTATCGTAGTAACAGCGTTGAAACTAAAAACGAACAAAAAGTGAGCTCCAGCGACAAGATGAAAGATTAGGTTACTACGCCCCGCCAAGTAAGTTGGGGTTGCCTACGACCCAATACGTATCTGATTTTGGGTCTATGTCTAATCACGATGGAATTCATCCGAATCTTCCGTGGCTCCCGGCCTTTTCCAAGTGTACCTCCTCGCCTTGTAATTTCTGAACACTGTACTCGCTGTTCCAACCGAATTAGACTTTCTCGTCTTTCATTTCTAATAACGAGCACATATCCTCCCGTAATTACGTTCTCTTCCTTCCGTTACTACAGCTTTACCATCACCCGTTTTTTTAAGTAATCCTGTAACCAGGGCAATAACAGTTGAAATAATTATATAGTGATATGTTGAAATGCAGGTAAAATTGATGAGTCCAATTTTTGGGATTTGCTGTTCATTGTAGTCGCTCAGAGACTGGTACAACCGGTTTCGCAACACGCAGGTACATAACTAGGTGTTTTTAAGGTGTAATGTCCCACGCTATCTAAATGGGTTAATGCGTGTTCCAAGGTTCAATGAGGGAAACTAACTGACGCAACCACAACGGTAGTCAACCTTGATAAAGCCAGTTGTCACTAATAATTTACGTTCCGAGAACACCAGACACCCATATGGTAACATGAAAACGTCTAGACTGTTGAATATCTTAAATTAGAAATGACAGCGGTGAATACACCGGTGTCCACGTCTCCCATTTTCATAACACATCCACATCCACAAAGGTGGTAGGTGTGGTCCAGAAAGTGATGCTCTACATGTGTGTGTGTGCGCGCGCAATGAATGGACACTGATTCCGTATAGTGGTAGGAATTGGCTTCCTGGATTAAAGGATGACTTAGCCTCTGCGGCGAGTATGCCGAGACAAGGTATAAGTGAAACACTGAACTAGTGATCTGCTGTTGCCTGGTCTCCACATGTTCTTGGTGTTCATTCCGCACACACATGTACAACATCACTTTCTGTAACACATCTGAAGCTTCTGAAGATAGGCCTATATATGTACGAGACAGGCGTACCGGTTTCTGGACGACAATAAAATTGCAAATTTGACTCTCAATCTAGTTTACTTGCATTTCAACATCTCAGCATATTTCAATTTGTCTAAGTGTTTCTGACGATCTGTATCATTTTTCTATACATACCGAATACACATTCAGCGTGCTCATTTAGTATCTCTACCTATTTATCTTGTGCTGTCGATATCGGCAACTATATCTGAATATTGTCGCTGGCGCTTCTCGCGTCCGTCGGCCGTCGTAATTTAATATGTTATTATTGTTATTATTATTTTTTGATTGTTGCCGACTTACGTGGTGGGCCTTAATAAAAATATTTCATTTAATTTTGATTTACGATTAAATGCTTTCCTGACGTTCTCCTTTTTAACAGTATTAATCTCAAATTATTTGTTACGTTAATGAATGTTAGACTCGCTGAATCTTAAAACATGAGCATATAAGCTGAACAATGTAATAAACTTTTCATATTAATTTCCTCGGCTACTCAGCTCACTTTAAAGCAAAAGATCTTTAGTTATTAATTACAATTGCGGCCCACACACGAGCGAGAGTATCTTTTCTTACCTCCGTTAACCATTGTATTGTAGTCGGAGTCCTGGCTCTGGCTCTCGGCTATGGTACTGAAAATAAGAATCTTAAAGCTACGTATTTCTGCAGCTTCGTGCGGCTGTGGAGAAAAATTAATATTATGTTAATAGCGGGCGAGTATTTCGCTTCCGCTAATTTTTCATAAGTTAATATCGCCACGTAGTGGCGTCGTTGGCTGCATCGGCCGCTGCGATTGTTGAACTGTAATTACTTGAATGCAGGTTAATTCTAGGAAGGCGGACATGAAATCGGGATCACCTCTTACAAATTAAAAGTGCACAATAATATTAAATCAATATATTATCTGCTTAACTCATACAAATATGCTTACATTTGCCAGCACTCGAAAGATGTCCGTCTACACGCAATCAAGACAAGAGAAGAAGTGAAGACGACTAAAAAATTAACAAAAGAGGGTATCTTGTCATCTCTTTAGATCATTTTGTTACATTTCCTTGTACTCGAAACCTACACAGAGAAACTATTATTTTACGGCTACATGATAAAAATATATTATTCAATTTTTAAATGTCTCTTCTTTATAAATACTGTTTTTTTAAAGTCGTAATGTAGCACTGGGGACGCTATACGCTGGGTTTCTGTCGATTATGAGAATAACGCATTCTTTGAACTTTTCACAGAACCTCACTCTCAGAGCTATCTTCTTACACACGACGAATTCTTCTCACGTTAAACCAGTTTTTTGTTGTTGCTATTACTCTCTATTCCTTTGATCAGAAATCCGTATCTTCTTTCCATTTCACTTCCGCGACGTCGGCGGTGTATAGACTGAATTTTTGTATTTCCCTTATATTTTCTGGCTTCCCTGTCACATTCATATTTCCGCCACATCACAATCTGATTCGTAGAATGTTTTCCAGTTTTTTCCTTCATAACCACTTTCCGGAGATCCGAATGGGAAGCTAATGTGGAATCTTCTGCCCGTAGAGAGACCGTCAATATTTTTTTGACTTATGACAATCGTTGTGTGTCATAAACCTAGTGATTTCCATTACCTTGTGGAGCCTCACGCAACTGGCCACTGCTGATTCTTCTACGTTTTAGGAGCAGCGTCCTACGCCAAGGGCGAGAGGGTCCTCTGAACCTCTATTCGCTCCTTTGCCCTCTTTGCCAAGGATATTGGGTGAATTAGGTTGACGCCTGATACAGGAAATCTTCGAACGCCATTGCTGATGATTTTGATTAAAAATCTAAGTAGTGATGGGAATCGAACATGGAAAGGGAATCTGTTCCTCGTAAGTCGGAGACACAACCCCTGAACCACAATGATCCTTCGTTTTTGCCACAATCATATTCGCAAGCAGTACGTACATATAGGGTGTATTTTAATTAATAGGGAAAACTGACACGTGTGATAATATACGATGAAAGAAGTAAAAACAGTCCAGTAAATATGGGTCCTTAAACAAGCCACGTGCGGCATGGTGTCGAAATGTGGTTACGAGACGCCACTGACTATAGTACGAAATACTTCCCGAGTTTCTACAATTTCAACTGAAATGTAACCTTAGCGATTAACATCACGTTTAATTTGGCTCTTATTTCGTCTAGGATCTGTCTTAGCAAGAAATACAATTGTACTTCAACAAGTTACATGTTACAATTTCTGTTACATTTGTACCTGTTAAAGCAGATATCCCACACGTTGACCAGGATGAAATTCTGAAATTTTCTCGTAAGCAACCCTGTTACAATTAGGAAGCTTTCTGTCATTTTATTGCCTACTTCAACCTTAAGTTTTGTGTCATTTAGGCATACGTCAACCAGTTTGACCAATTTCTTTGGCGTACCAAACTCTATCATAGTTCTAATCGGGCTAGGTCTATGTATACTGTCTTAAGCCTTCTTTAAGTCTAGAAACAGGAGATGTATCTTTCGGCCGTATTAAGACATTTCTTCACACACCTTTTTAAAACTAAAATCTGGTTGATCGTCATGCTTGAAAACCTCCTTGCAGTTCCCCAATTATATCTCTTGTTAGAGGCTTTATTCGTTCTAATAGGAAGTTGGAGAAGATCTTATAACAGATGTTGCGTAGCGCTACATGGAAACTCTACAAATCGCATTTAAGTGACTGGCAGAGGGTTCATCGAACCACCTTGACAATTCTGTTTTTCCATTGTCGTATAGGGCCCGGAAAGAACGAACACGTATATCTTTCCGTACGGGCTCTAATTTCCCTTATTTTCTCGTGGTGATCTTTTCTCCCTATGTAGGTCGGTGTGAAAAAAATATTTTCGCATTCGGAGGAAAATGTTGGTGATTGAAATTTCGTGAGAAGATTCCCTCTCAACGAAAAATACCTTTGTTTTAATGATGTCCAGCCCAAATCCTGTATCATTTCTGTGACACTCTCTCCCATATTTCGAGATAATACAGAACGTGCTACCCTTCTTTGAACTTTTTCGATGTACTCCGTCAATCCTATCTGGTAAGGATCCCCCACCGCGCAGCAGTATTCTAAAAGAGAAGCGTAGTGTAGGCAGTCTCCTTAGGAGCCATCCCCACAACATTTTCTATATGTTCCTTCCCATGTAAGTTGTTCGTAATTGTAATTCCTAGGTATTCAGTTGAATATACGGCCTTCAGATTTGACTGATTTATCATGTAACTGAGGTTTACCAGATTTCTTTAACAACTCATGTGGATGACCACACACTTTTCGTTATTTAGGGTCAATTGCCAATTTTCGCGCCATTCAGATATCTTTTATAAATCGTATACATCGTTTTGCAATTTGTTTTGATCTTCTGATGACTTTATTAGTCAATAAACGACAGCGTCATCTGCAAACAACCTAAGAGGGCTGCTCAGGTTGTCTCCCAAATCGTTCATATAGATAAGGAGCAGCAAAGGGCCCATAACACTACCTTGCGGAACGCCAGAAATCACTTCTGTTTTACTCGATGGCTTTCCGTCACGATATTCCGTAAGCATGCAGTTTCACTAAAAGTCGCTTGTGTGGTACAGCGTCAATAGTCTTCCGGAAATCCATAAATACAGAATCAATCTGAAATCCCTTGTGAATAGCACTTAACACTTCATGCGAATAATGAGCTAGTTGTGTTTCACAAGAGCGATGTTTTCTAAATCCATGTTGACTGTGTGTCAACGATCGTTTTCTTCGAGGTAGTTCATAATGTTCGAACACAATACATGTTCCAGAAACCTGCTGCATATCGACGTTAATGATATGTATCTGTAATTAACTGGATTACTCCTACTACCTTTCTTGAATATTGGTGTGACATGTGCAACCTTCCAGTCTTTGAGTACATATCTTTTGTCGAGTGAACGGTTGTATATGATTGTTAAGTATGGAGCTATTGCATCAGCATACTCAGAAAGGAGCCTAACTGGTAAACAGTCTGGACCAGAGGACTTACTTTTATTAAGTGATCTAATTTGCTCCACTACTCCGAGGATATTTACTTCTACGTTACTCATGTTGGCAGCTGTTCTCGATTCGAATTCTGGAATATTTACTTCGTCTTTTTTTGTGAAGGCATTTCGGAAGCTGTGTTTAGTAACTCTGCTTTGCCAGCACTGTCTTCGATACTATCTCCATTGCTATTGCGCAGAAAAGGCATTGACTGTTTCTTGCCGCTAACATACTTCACATACGATCAGAATCTCTTTGGATTTTCTGCCAGGTTTCGAGACAAATTTTCGTTGTGGAAACTATTATAAGCATCCCGCATTGAAGTCCGCGCTAAATTTCCAGCTTCTGTAAAAGATCGCCAATCTTGGGGATTTTGCGTCTGGTTAAATTTGTTTTGTTTACGAAGGAGTATCATCTCCGTTGTTTGTTAATTTATTTGGTATAAACGTCTGAATTGCTGCCGATACTATTTCTCTGAATTCAAGACACATCTGGTCTACACTTATATTATTAATTTGGAAGGAGTGGAGAATGTCTCTCAGGAAGGCGTCAAGCGAACTTTAACTGCTTTTTGAATAGGTATATTTTTCGTTTATTTTTGGAGGATATGGGAGTTACAGTATTCAGTCTCGCTACGACAACGTTGTGTTCACTAACCCCTATATTCTTTATGATGCTGGTTATTAACTCAGGATTATTTGTTGCTAAGAGTTCAAGCTTGTTTTCACAACCGTTTACTATTCGCGTGGGCTCATGAACTAACTGCTCGAAATAATTTTCAGAGAATAGGTTTAGTACAATTTCGGATGATGTTTTATACATACCCTCCGGAATTAGACATGTATTTTCGCCAACATATCGAGGGTAAATTAAAGTATGCTTTGACGTGAAACGTCCTGGCAGATTAAAACTGTACTTCGAAGCGGGACTCGAACCTACGACCTGTGCCTTTCGTGGGTAAGGAATCTAGCAAGTGAGTTACGCGGCTACGACTGCCCATCCTCCCTGAACACTGTGGGGTACCGTCACAGACAGAGTACGGCGGGAAGTAAAGCTATGAGGACCGGTCGTTAATAGCTTAGTTGGTAGAGCACTTTTCCGTGCAAGGTAAAGGCCCTGGATTCGAGCCGGGTCGGGCACACAGTTTTAATTTGAATGGAAATTTCAAACAAAATAATTATTTACTTAATTTTATTTTTTTGAGGTGATAATTAACTCGTTAGGACTACCTCTCGGATTCGGCGGTGGACATGTGCATGGCGCTGAATTAAATTGCTACAGAAATTGGAGTAATATGGGAGAAATTAGTGTGGAAAATTGATACTTTTCCTTGACTCACGTTATCGATACTAGTTAACTAATACCAAACGTAAAAATAAGGTATACATTTCGTAACTTTTCGATGTATTGCACGTCGAAGCTAAGTAGAGTATCTGTGAAGCGATGGGTCCTTCTTCTATACAACTGCAAAACAATGGTATCTCTGAAGCATGGGGTCAGGAAAGTAAGATCTGGGCGCAGCGTCATATGTTATGCAAGTTTTAAGTTTACCAGTTGATTTTAGTTATGATAAAAATCTATTATTTTCATCTTCCATAGGTCAGTCTGGGCAACAGACCTGGCAACATTATTGCTTCTATCCTTCTTCCAGCAGAAAAGCAAGAGTTTTCGAGCCAGAAGGCGAATTTCCATATTGAGACATGTTTAGAATGTTCGTCACATCCGACTCCCGATTATTTATTTAGTTCTGGCGGCTAAGGTCCTTCCAGAGAACTTGTTACTGTATACCCAATTAGATGATTTGATTAAGAAGCGAAGCTGCAGTACAGGTTAATCTCAGAAAACTGAAACGGATAGACCATAATGAAAACAAAAATATTACACTCAATAAGGGTTCCGCACCTGTCCTCTGCCATCTGGCACTTGAGAAGGACCGGCCGCGGTGGCAGAGCGGTTCTAGGCGCTTCAGTCCGGAACCTTGCGACTGCTACTGTCGCAGGTTCGAATCCTGCCTCGGGCATGGATGCGTGTGATGTCCTTAGGTTAGTTAGGTTTAAGTAGTTCTAAGTTCTAGGGGACTGATGACCTAAGATGTTAAGTCCCATAAGTTCTAAGAGCCATTTGACCCATTTTTTTAACTTAGAGAGGTAATGCGTGATTTCAACAAAGAAAACTTCCAGGGCAGTCAAACTGGCAATGAACACATTATATATCTCTCCTAACAGACGACATGACACTATTAGCATGCAGAGAAGAAGATCAGACAAGAAATATCCAGACCTCGGAGTTATTGGCAGCAAGGATCGGTCTACAAATTAGCTCTAAAAAGACTGAGTATGTGACCATAGGAAGAAAGAACCAAAACTCTCAAGATTTAATTGTGAACCACGCCAGGTATAAACATGTTAGAGTTCAAATATCTTGGATCAATTTTTACAGAAGCAACATCAACTGAAGCAGAGGTAAAAGCACGCCTGCAGGTGGGAAACAGATACCATTACTCTCTAGACCCTATATTAAAATATAGAAGAATCTCTCAACAACCAAAACTACGATTGTATAAGACATTAATAATGCCAGTAGTACTTAATGGTTCTCAAACACGGAGCACTTGAAAACAAGACCTTAACCGACTGCTTATATTTGAAAGGAAGGTCTTCAGGAAAATATCTGGACCAGTCTGAGATCTTACTACTGGAGAATTGAGAAGACGCCATAACACAGAATTAGAAGAGCTATACAAGGAGCGTAACATCTTGGGAGTGATGAGAAGCAAAAGACTGCAATGGGCTGGACATGTAGTTAGAATGGAGGCAACAAGGTGGCCCAAAATTGCAACGGACTGGATCCCGTCAGGCAACAGACCAGCGGGAAGACCTAGAAAGAGGTGGATCGATGGAGGTTGCATCTGGGTGTCACGGAAAACTGGAGTCAGGTAGCAGAAGACAGAGACAGATGGAGAGCTCTAACTGTGGTGGCGCGCGGTCCACTGGGCCTGATCGAGTGAATGATGATGAATGATGATTGAAGAGTATCCATGTAGATGTATATGTAGATACGTCAGAGTGGAAATTCATTTAGGAATTTTTTTCTTGTTTGCAGGTAGTGAAACTCAGAATTAACGGTACACAGTGAAATACTCGCACTACACTAACATAAAAAAAGAAAAAATAACGCCATCTGTAGCTATAGTTGAATATTCTGCGCTAATGATGACTTATTTGCCTTCTGGTCTGGCTCAGTATTTCCACTGAGGCGGAAAACCAGTTGCTACTCGATAGACCACGTTATCAGCGACCTGCATCATTTTCTCTTGGCTTCCCGAGCGGCGTCACACAAAGGTGTTACGCAGGAATTTCAATGTTCAGCGATACTGCAAAATTGTACCTGTAACTAAACAGGAAGATTTACATTACTTAAAACTTCCGGACGACAAGAAATTTTATACACACCCGGTGTAGCCAAAGGATGTCGTATATTTTGCCAATCTTAAATATTTTATCTTCCTGGTGGATGAAGGTAGTTTCCACAACTTACTTTCTCAACACTTCCCCAATGCTTTCTGGAATCGTACTGATGAATGTAACCAAAACTTCCCCTTTGGGCGACCGCCGTTCCTCATCGGTCCTGATTCTATCCATAAACCGAAATGATCTGTCAATCTCCTTGTTAGAATAAATGTTCTTCTTGGCAGTCGACGGTAGATGTTCAAGCTCATCTTTTAAGTAAATCGATTCACAAATTTTGTGAACCCTATCTACCAAGGTTTTAATCACCCCTCTTTTTTTTGTCTGGGGTGGTGGTTAGAATCATTGTACAGGTAACGGTCAGTATGCGTGGCTTTTCTGTATGCTCTATGGCCAACGTCCCGTCTCGTAGCTTGATAAAAACACATCAAAGAAATTCCGTCTTCACAGTTAATTATATTTTCGGAGTGAGACTGTTGAGATGTACCAGGAAGGCATCCAGTTCCTCTTCGCCCTGTATGCATTCTAAAAAAGTATAATCAACATAGAGGTAACACTTGGATGGTTTTTTCCAGCAGTCTGCAGAGCCTGTTGCTCGAAGTTCGCCATAAAGAAATTGGCAACAGCCGGACTAAGAGGAATGAGTACTAGGAGGGCTTGTGGCAAAAACTGGGGCCTAAGCCCCAGGGATATGCTCTGGATATACACCACAGTGGTTAGACCTAGGATTTCCTATTGGGCCGTAGTGAGGTGGAAGAAGGTAGAACAGCGGGTTGCTGCTAAAGAGCTTGCTAAGGTGCAGAGATTATTGGCCTGCTTAGCGATAACCGGCGGAATTACCAGCACACCAACCGCTGGAATGGAAGCCATGCTTGACATGCCTCCACTTCACCTTTGGGTTAAGATGGAGGCAGCAGACTTAAAATTGGCCAAAACTGGGTCTCACTTGGATATCCAGAATCACACACTAACATAGTGAATGAGGTAAATATAGGTATGGCTGGGGAAATTCCCGCTGACTATATAGTAATTCCTAACTGCTTCGACAAGCCTTACAATATAATAATTGGAAGTAGGAAGCAGTGGGAGAAAACAGTTCGAAACCGTACGGGCGACATCGTTGGGTTCACCGATAAGTCTAAAACAGATCAAGGCGTTGGGGCAGGGTTGTACGGGGTTCAGCCAAGACTGGAGAGCAGCATCTCTCTAGGGAAACTGGCCTCCGTATTCCAAGCCGAAATTACTGCAATCAGGGCATGTGTGGAGGAGAATATGAGGGGCTACAATGATCGTAGCATCTACATCTATTCAGACAGCCAGGCAGCCCTGAAATCATTGGCAGCTCCTGCAACAAGATCTAAGATTGTTACAGATTGCCACAGGGCTCTGGTGGAGCTAGGAGGAAGCAATAGGGTGTACGTAGTGTGGGTCCCTGGCCACTCAAGGAACTGTGGCAATGAACAAGCTGATAGATTGGCTAGGACTGGGGCAACAACTCCATTTATTGGACCGGAACCTGTCTTGACAATCACCAAGGCTATGATCAAATTAGAACTACGGAACTGGCTTAGGAAACAGCACGTAGGATATTGGAACAAGGTCCATAAACAAAAACATGGTAAGGTAATGATGCCCAAGCCATGTTTTAAAAGAAGTTCTGTAATCCTGGGATTGAACAGGAAAGAGATCAAACTCATAACTGGACTGATGACCGGCCATGGGAACTCCAAAAAACACCTACACACGATGCTACAACGGAAGAAGACCCTAAATTTAGGATCTGTGATGAGGGTGAAGAAACTGCATCACACCTAATCTTTGAATGCATGACAATGGAGAGTAAAAGATACAGAATTTTCGGGACAACTAGACCTGAAGAAATTGTGTCTAACAAAAAACTGGTAGAGGGCACTGGTTGGCTTTTCTAGATATACGGGGAGCGATACCGCACAATAAACCTAGTTTCGGTGCGAGCGGTGGCGGGTTAGACCTAAGCTGTTTTAGCTCTCCTGTTAAAATCAAATCAAATAAAGAGGAATGCCCACAGCCACTCCATCAGTCTATTCATAAAAATCATTATCGTATTGAAAGTAGATCGTGGTGAGGCAGTGTCTGAATAAATCCACAATAACTGCTGGAAAAATATCAGCTATAGACGAGATAGCTTCATTCAATGGAATCTTCGTAAAACCGTCGCAACATCAAAACTAACAAGGATATCACCTTGGCCCACGTGCATTTCTTTTAATTTGTCAGTAAAATTATATGCATTCTTAATATGACTATAAGTTCCATCAACAAAAGGTTGCAACAATGAGGAAAGGTGTCAGCTAATTTCGTGGGTGGGAAACTCTGTAGCACTCACAACAGGTCTCAAAAGAATCTATAGTTTTGTGCACCTTAGCTAATCCATTCTAACAAGGAGATAGAGCACTTCGCCCTAGGGAGAGAATAAGGACTGATGAGAAACGACGGCCGCCAAAAGGGAAAATTTTGCTTTCGTTCATCAGTACGATTACAGATCGCACTGGGAAAGTGTTGAGCAAGTAAGGTGTGGAAACTACCTTCAGATTCTCCAGGTGGATAAAAGAATGTTTAAGATCGGCAAAAGATGTACGACATCCTTTCGCTATACCGGATGTACCGGGTGATCAAAAAGTCAGCATAAATTTTAAAACTGAATAAATCACGGAATAATGTAGATGGAGAGGTACAAATTGACACACATTTTTGGAATGACATGGGGTTTTATTAGAACCAAAAAAAATACAAAAGTTCACAAAATTTCCGACAGATGGCACTTCATCTGATCAGAATAGCAATAATTAGCATAACAAAGTAAGACAAAGGAAAGATGATTTTCTTTACAGGAAATGCTCAACATGTCCACCATCATTCCTCAACAATAGCTGTAGACGAGGAATAATATTGTGAACAGCACTGTAAAGCATGTCCGGAGTCATGGTGAGGCATAGGCGTCGGATGTTGTCTTTCAGCATCCCTAGAGATGTCGGTCGATCACGATACACTTGCGACTTCAGGTAACCCCAAAGCCAATAATCGCACGGACTGAGGTCTGGGGACCTGGGGGGCCAAGCATGACGAAAGTGGCGGCTGAGCACACGATCATCACCAAACGACGCGCGCAAGAGACCTTTCACGCGTCTAGCAATTTTTTTGGTTCTAATAAAACCCCATGACATTCCAGTCATGTGTGTCAATTTTTATCTCTCTATCTACATTATCTCGTGGTTTATTAAGTTTTCAAATTTGTACTGACTTCTTGATCACTCGGTATATAAAATTCCTTGTAATTGTGAAGTGGTCTCAGTTGGAACCACAAAAACAACTGTTAACATCCGTCTCGTTGAATAGATACTTATAAATCGATCGTAGCGAAACATCTTTACCAAGAGGGTGATCGTGAAATAAAATTCATTGAGATAAGCGCCGTATCGAAAACATCACATTATTATGCTCGTGTGTATAGAGAGGCTACCGAGATTTATGAACTTCATAGGAAGGTGTTAAACTAGATAGAATTTGGATGTCAACATTGCAACGTAAGCATGATGATCGATAACTTTCAGTCGAGAATGTTGGCATTACCAGCGGCAGTCTCATAGCCGACATCACATGATGGACTGTGGTGCACTCTACACTGACCATATATTGCGCGCTCCGTCGAGTTCTAGTTTCATTCCGCCATTCTACCTCTGAAGATACCTCCCGCAGTCGCAGAGGAAACGTTAGGAGAAAGTTTTATACATGGACCACAGCCTTACGGCCATCAAGTTTGTAAGTAGGCTGTTTAGGATTTACGTTGGTAACGCCACGTAGCGTTCTGTATGAAAATCACTGACTGTGCTGTGTGCAGTCTGTGGCTGATTTGCATTGTTGGAATATTTGCTATTGTAGTGTTGGGCAGTTGGATATGAGCAGAGCGTAGCGTTGCGCAGTTGGAGGTGAGCCGCCAGCAGTGGTGGATGTGGGGAGAGAGATGGCACAATTTTGAGAGCGGACTATCTGGACGTGTGTCCATCAGAAAGAGTAAATTTGTAATACTGGATATCATGAACTGATATATATATGATGACTTTTGAAAATTATTAAGGTAAATACATTGTTTGTTCTGCATCAAAATCTTTCATTTGCTAACTATGCCTGTCAGTAGTTAGTGCCTTCAGTAGTTAGAATCTTTCATTTAGCTGGCAGTATTGCAGTAGTTCGAGTAACGAAGATTTTTGTGAGGTGAGTGATTCATGAAAGGTATAGGTTATTGTTAGGGCCATTCTTTTGTAGGGGTTATTGAAAGTTAGATTGCGTTGCTCTAAAAATATTGTGTGTCAGTTTAGTGTTGATCAGAATAAGTTAAGAGAGAAATGCCTGAGTACGTTCAGTTTTGCTCAGATGTTTCAAATTCAAATAACGTAGAGGTTTACCAGTACAGTCATTGATAATTTTCCAAAGGGAACGTTACAAGTTTTATGTGATGTCAGTACCAACTATGAAAGCTTACATTTATTCTCTGGTGGTGACAAATCTTTATGACTACGGCTCGTCTCTTATGGTGATGGCAGTGCTATGCTGTTTTATCTGAGCATTACTCACTATTGCTTAAGAAACACTAAGCGTAACTAGTGTTTTGACAAAGATCTCCAGTCTTGAAGCCGGCCGGGATGGCCGAGCGGTTCTAGGCGCTGCAGTCAGGAACCGCGCGACCGCTGCGGTCGCAGGTTCGAATCCTGCCTCGGGCATCGATGTGTGTGATGTCCTTAGGTTAGGTAGGTTTAAGTAGTTCCAAGTTCTAGGGGACTGATGGCCTCAGGAGTTAAATCCCATAGTGAAACTCCCTGGCAGATTAAAACTGTGTGCCGGACCGAGACTCGAACTCGGGACCTGTGCCTTTCGCGGGCGAGGAAGGTAGGAGACGAGGTACTGGCAGAAGTAAAGCTGTGAGGACGGGGCGTGAGTCGTGCCCGGGTAGCTCAGTTGGTAGAGCATTTGCCCGCGAAAGGCAAAGGTCCCGAGTCTCGGTCCGGCACACAGTTTTAATCTGCCAGGAAGTTTCATATCAGCGCACACTCCGCTGCAGAGTGAAAATTTCATTCAAGTCCCATATCGCTCAGAGCCATTTGAACCATTTGAGACAGCCTTGAAAGGATACGAACTGTAGTGTGTGGTGCGAGAGGTGAGAGGAGGATTGACAGGTTGTGGGGTGTTTGGGCGCAGGTGTATCCATACCAGTACGCGGGCAACGTGACGCTGAACCTGGAGCAGCAGCAGGTCCCGGGCCTCAACTGCACGGGCGGCCGGCGCCGCTGCTGCCGCGTCGTCATGGCACCGCCCTACCCCTGTCCTCCAGGCTCGGCCTGCCCGCCGATCGTGAGGTTTGGCTGCGGCCCACAGTGCTCGTCAATCGTCCAACAGGTGCGTAATTCTCATCCACTGCTGCCACTCGTGTGCTGTCTGAGGAATCTATGGTCATGCAAACCCAACTACTTCTCAAGTGTCTGGCCAGTATCCCGCTCCATCACCACTACACCAGTTTCCTTTTTCCTGCTTTCGTGAGCAGTCGTCCCACCCAGGAATACCTCCTGAACTGACCCATATTCTCTCTGCCATTCAGTGTTACCCCACTAAATTTATGTAATATTTTGCTCAGATGTTCCACCATCAAATAATAAAACCATTCCAAACGATGGAGGCGGAAGGCCCATAAGCTAAAAACGATGATGCTTGTCTCAGCACCAACTTTCATAGACCACTTTAGATGTCTGTTAACATCGTCACTGTGTTTACTGATGAAATTCACAGAATTCCCATTTTTTATCAATATAACATGATCGCTTTCTCTCCATTTATTTTGTGTTGTCATATTTATTAACAGTGTAGCCCAACAGTGTGTCATTTTGCTATACACTGAATGTATAATTGTCGAATTTAAATAAAAAAAAAGGAAACAATCTACTACACTACTGGTCATTAAAATTGCTACACCACGAAGGTGACGTGCTACAGACGCGAAATTTAACCGACAGGAAGAAGATGCTGTGATATGCAGATGATTAGCTTTTCAGATCATCCACACAAGGTTGGCGCAGGTGGCGACACCTACAACGTGGTGACACGAGGAAACTGTCCAACCGATTTCTCATACACAAACAGCAGTTGACCGGCGTTGCCTGGTGAAACGTTGTTGTGATGCCTCGTGGAAAGAGGAGAAATGCGTACCATCACGTTTCCGACTTTGATAAAGGTCGGATTGTAGCCTATCGAGATTGCGTTTTAGCGTATCGCGACATTGCTGCTCGAGTTGGTCGAGATCCAATGACTGTTAGCAGAATATGGAATCGGTGGGTTCAGGAGGGTAATACGGAACGCTGTGCTGGATCCCAACGGTCTCGTATCACTAGCAGTCGAGATGACAGGCATCTTATCCGCATGGCTGTAACGGATTGTGCAGCCACGCCTCGATCCCTGAGTCAACAGATGGGGACGTTTGCAAGACAAGAACCATCTGCACGAACAGTTCGCCGACGTTTGCAGCAGCATGGACTATCAGCTCGGAGACCATGGCTGCGGTTACCCTTGACGCTGCATCACAGACAGGAACGCCTGCGATGGTGTACTCAACGACGAACCTGGGTGCACAATGGGAAAACGTCATTTATTCGTATAGTCGCATCCGTGTTCGCGACATCGCGATTAAGGCACATTGGAATCGTGTATTCGCCATCGTCATACTGGGGTATCACCAGGCGTGATGGTATGGGGTGCCATTGGTTACCCGTCTCGGTCACCTCTTGTAGGCACTGATGGCACTTTGAACAGTGGACGTTACATTTCAGATCTGTTAGGACCCGTGGCTCTACCCTTCATTCACTTCGACTAGAGAAATAACTAGTATTTTGCGGATCTGAGTGTTTTTCCCCCTGTTTTCGTTCTTGTACAAGTTGTAGCAGTAGCTGTGATCTTTCTTAGCTATCTTCAACAATCCTGCCAGTTTCAAAGTAACTGTGTAGGGCCACTTTGGTTCACTGTTTCTACACACAGTCGCTGGACAGAGAAATTGCAAGCTGTCTTCTAGCTAAAGTTGCCAATAGCTGTTAACTTTGGGCATCCCTCTATCGGTTATGAGACCGTGTGGTTCGTCGACCAAGAGCCGCTGGCGAGGAGCGGCATTTGGACACACCAATGGAGTGGAGGTGCACCCGTTGTGTGAGAATACTGCAGAGGCTGCTCACGTCGTTATGGGTAACTCAAGGTGCTGTCTGAATGCTTTCATGGGACCTTCCTTTCTTGCCATTTGTTGCAGAATATGTATTGCTTCCTGCTATTCTACAAATTGCTAATTCGGTTGGTTAGTTCTGAGATGTTTACTATGTGTGATGAGTCAGCGCTAGACGCACTCCATATGTTCTTATATTGTCACTAGGCTTTCTATTTTCGTCTACACCTAGCAGGATATATTTTGCATATTACTGTCATCAGTTTCGTCGTTAATAGGTGAAATTTGATGTTGTATTAATATACAAATCCAGGTGGTCTCCATATTATGAGATGTAGTAATAATGCTGCTTTTCCGAACTCACCATGTGATACCTCCACTAAAGTTGACAGGGTGAAGTATTGCTTGCGTGATAACCTTTTCATTTCTCTTGTCCAAGTATTATGGCAACGAGACTTTTTCCAATCGATGCAGTATAATTTTGAGCGTCCTCGTCTTTTGCATCTCATCTTTACTTAACGCGTTCACTGTGTACTTACCTTATTACTTCTCTCATATGTCGCCGCTTGATTAAGAATTGAGAAATTTCGATATTTAGCTGAGTGTGCTAAATTGCCTGTACCTGTGTTCGTACTTCTTGTATATTCCTAGAAATGTATGGGATGTTACATTCCTGTACAATAAATATCATAAAAATTTCCACTGTTGAACCTGATGCCAAGTTCCTACCACCCCATTCCGGGAACAGATGCCTATCATTGCATTTTGTAGCTGTTGACATTGAAACTATCATATTGGACATCTCTGATCAGTCAGAAGATTATGACCGCCGACCTACTGTCGATAGAAACCGTCCAGGTTATAGCAGCGTCACCTGGCGAGGAATGACTGCTACTCAGACACACGCACGACATATGTAGTATCAGTGAGCGTGATGTCCGCGTGTAGCATGGGAAAGGCGCGTGATCTACCTGAATTTAACCGAGGGCAGATCGTGTTGGCTAGGAGTCTCGGCGCGAGTATTTCGGAAACTGCCCGACTTTTCAGGTGTTAGAGGAGTGCCGTGGTGAGTAGCACGTGGCGAAACCACGGTGAACCCACTTCCAGACGTTGTCCGATTGGCGGCCACCCCTCATTAGAGATTGTCAGTATCAATGAAATCCTCGAACAGCCGTGCAACTACCAAGTTTGCAAATGAAGCACTGGTGGTCGCCAAAATAAAATAAAATAAAATCTTAGTTCGAAGACTGTTGGAGAATTTCATTGGTATCGACAATTACTTTACCAGCTGATGTCCCTCGTCCACGATGGATCAACAGAAACCTCGTTAGAGATGTCGGACGTCGTAGGCTGGAAAGACTAGTAAAACGGGACAGGTGATGAACTGTCGCGGAACTAACATCAGACTTTAATGCTGGGCGGAGTACAAGTGGGTCTCAACACACATTGCACGAAACACTCCTAACAATAGGCTTCCGAGGACGATGATGCATGCATGTGCCAATATTAACACCACAACATCGGCAACTACTGCCGGAAATGGTGAGTGACCGTGGGCACTCGACGTTGACGCAGTGGCAGAGCGTTGCATGGTCTAATGATTGCCGATGCCTTCATTATCAAGCCGATGGGAGGCCGCGAATCCGACGTCTTCGGGGGAACAGCTCCTTGACACCTGTACTGCGGGACGAAGACGAGCTGGTGGCGGCTCCATTAAGCTCTGGGTAACATTAACGTGGACATCCATCTGTCTAGTGGAGCTCGTGAAAGGCGCCATGACGGCCAAGGGGGTATCGTATACTGGTTGCAGACCACGAACACCACTTGATGACGATCGTGTTTCCCGACGGAAGTGGCATTTTTCAACAAGATAATGCGCCATATCACAAGACCACGAGTGTGATGGATTAGCTCGAGGAACACAGTGGTGAGTTCCAATTGGTGTGCTGGCTCCTCCTTTTGCCAGATCTGAGCCCGACCGAACACATCTGGGATGTTATTGAACGTGGCGTCAAAGCATGTCGCCCCCTACGCGAAATTTACGCGAATTGGGTAATGACTTTTGTGTGTAGTTGTGGTGCCAACTCCTTCCATCGGCCTACTAAGGCCTCATTGCTTCCACCCCATGACGCCTCGCCGCTTGTAGCCTGTGCCAAATGTCGACGTACAGGCTATTACGTAGGTACTCATAATGTTCTGGCTGGTCGGTGTATATGACCTACATGGTTACGAATAAAGCAGGATCAAAGGTGATGGTATGACCATATGCGGCTAGTTTCCCTATATGATTGTTTTTAACAGATATTTATAAGCTGGCGTCAAAAGAAAATGAGACGGATGAGAAAAAATATAAGCAAACTGTTTATTACTTCAGAAGTAATATATTTATCCAGCTGTGAGGACACGGACAATGCCTGCATGGAAAAATGCTTGCGATTACGTATCGGCCTAAATGTTGGCAAGATTGTTTGACTACGGTGCAAAATTATTTTTTTGGCGGCCCTTACACGTCTTCCATACAGTTCCACTATCTCCCCGTGCGATTTAGATATTTTTGTAGCGCTATGGAAACACATTAGGGGCCGTCTATTTGCTTCGAACGAAGAAGTGTACAATCATGGCTCCGTTGGCAACCGTCAACATTTTTCCGTGAGGCACGGACCGTTCTGTCTCATAGTAGGATAAATATGCTAACAGTCATGGCCATTGCATTGGAAGTAATAAACAGTTCACTTACGTTTTTCCGTCTATGTCGTTTTAATTTGGCTGCCACTTATACACTGATGAACCAAAACATTATCACCACCTGCTTAACAGCTTGTTTATCCGTCTTTGGAACGAAATACATCACAGATTCTGCGTATCAAGCATCCGATAGCTTGTTGGTGGATTAGTGGAGGTATGTGGCGTTAGAAGTCTACGGTTAGGTCATGTAATCCAAGTACATAACGGCCCATTGATTTGTGTATGCAATGATGGCACCCGATAGCGAACCAGATGGGTTCCATAGTCTGCTCCGTTTACATACTTTTGCTACTGCGTCACGTGCCCGCAACGCCACGATGAGGCATCCAACGTCGTGGTGGTCATTGGCCGTAATGTTTTGGCTGATCACTGTACACAACGCCGCTAATCAGAATTGCGTTAAATAAAAGTATCGATAAAATTGTGTAATAGTTCCCGTTACTAGTATTTTATACAACTAAATTAAAGAGACAGTCGCAATAATATACAGGACGTTCAAAAAAAGTGTCGAATACTCTGAGAGCTGGTAGTAGCCACTGAGAAAAGAAAAATAAATCCAGTAAACATGGGTCCAGAAATGGGTACTTTCTACAATAAATGCCGGCCGGAGTGTCCGTGCGGTTCTATGCCCTACTCTGGAGCCGAGCGACCGCTACGGTCACAGGTTTGAATCCTGCCTCGGGCATGGATGTGTGTGATGTCCTTAGGTTAGTTAGGTTTAAGTAGTTCTAAGTTCTAGCCGACTGATGACCTCAGAAGTTAAGTCGCATAATGCTCAGAGCCATTTGAACTATCTATAATAAACACGTGTTTACAGGTGGTCTTCAATATAGCGTTACATTACCACAATGCGCCCCTCTGCCCTCCACCGTAAGGAATGACGCAACCTTTGAAGTGGAAAAGTACAAGTGAATCCCACGTTGAAGGCACTCGTTTAAACTGTACTCTCCACTTATAGATTTTAATATGCTCTTAAGGCCATCAAATGTACATTTCTTGCGCAGATAATATTACTGTCGTAGTAAATATATTGACTTAATTTGACTTTGGTTCAAATGGCTCTGAGCACTATGGGACTCAACTGCTGAGGTCATTAGTCCCCTCGAACTTAGAACTAGTTAAACCTAACTAACCTAAGGACATCACAAACATCCATGCCCGAGGCAGGATTCGAACCTGCGACCGTAGCGGTCTTGCGGTTCCTGACTGCAGCGCCTTTAACCGCACGGCCACTTCGGCCGGCTAATTTGACTTTAACAGGCAAGCAAACTAAAGTAGGTTGTTAGACAAGTATTTAGAGATATGCTACATTCACTTAAGTTTCACGTACGTCATCCGTTGCTGCTGTATATATTTACCAAATACAGTTAAAATGCGTTACTAGTATAATATCTTCTGGTTTGTATATGGCACATCCACATAAGTTCACGGTAAGTGAGGGTTGCATTCGTAAAAAATTACGGAATAATGTTAAAAACGAACTTAACAGGCATAAAACTTTTATGTCAGCACAACAGGGAATTGCAGTGTGTGTTGGTTCCCGGGACACTGAAGGACCAAGCCGGCCTCCTGCCTTCTGCTCAAGCAAAACACAAGGTGTATTACTGATCCACATTGTATTGGCTACTTCAAAACCTTTAAAAGGAATCTGTGAGAAGTTGTCGTTGAGTGGTGTGGCTTAGACAAATTCTTTCAAGCGTACCCATAGCCAAAATTCTAGGGGACTGAGGTCTGGGTAACGAGCAGGGCAAGATGTGGGGCCTCCCGACCAATCTGGCGGTCCTGAAACGTCTGCGTCAGATATTCGCGCACATTGTGACGGAAGTGTGCTGGTGCGCCATCATGTATAAACCACATATATATTCGTTGCTGTAATGGCACAACGTCCAGCTAGGTAGGCAATACGTTAAGGAGAAAGTTCACATTGTGCACCCCAATTAACCTTTTTGGTAACACTTTTGCCCCCATTAATCTATCGCGAAGGCCCCTGCCCATACTTTGATTGAGAATCGGTGTTGGTGCCCTCTTTCTGAGTTGCTTGGTGATTTACATCTGCCCATACATGCTGGTTATGGGGATTCACAACAACATATCTTCTGAATAAAACTTTCTCGGTTTTCAAGCCTCGTCAATTCGAATAAAATCCTCGAGCTTTTGATGGCCATCTCCGATATCGTCGTCAGGAGTTCACCGAGTGCTGGGGCTGCTACGGTTTTTCGCTTATATAGGCGTGATGACATCATCAGCAGCCAATCAGATAGACCCAATGTGGCGCTTACGTAAGTCGACCCGGGCAGCTGGCGGAGCTGTTGCCTGTGGCAGCACCGGTAACGTCAGGTGGCGCCAGGGGCAGGCGCCTTGTTTCAAACTGCCGCTTCCGCGGCGCGCATCTGTCTTTGCATTCTTTCGATGTCCAACGCCCGCCTCCATGCCCTGCTGGGTGTGTGTCCGTCGTCCCTGTTGAAATGGTTGTTGTTTAAACGAAACTCAGCCTCTTCTTTTATAACGGAGTCCAAACACGCAGATGCATGATCCAACACTTTTGTATTTTCGAACTGTATTATATGTCCGTTTTCTACGCAATGCTCCGCTATTGCCGACTTGTCAAGCTCCCTTTGTTCCATCTGGAATCATTAAGTTGTTCCGTCACGTCCTAACGACTACGTGCTGCCGGCCGAAGTGGCCGTGCGGTTAAAGGCGCTGCAGTCTGGAACCGCAAGACCGCTACGGTCGCGGGTTCGAATCCTGCCTCGGGCATGGATGTTTGTGATGTCCTTAGGTTAGTTAGGTTTAACTAGTTCTAAGTTCTAGGGGACTAATGACCTCAGCAGTTGAGTCCCATAGTGCTCAGAGCCATTTGAACCATTTGACTACGTGCTTTTTGTACTACGATGAATATTATGAGATGACAGACGGCACAGCCTTGGGATCACCTTGTCTCCAGCAGGAGCAAATTTCTTCATGGAGCACTTTGAGGAGCAGGCTCTGCAAACTGTGACATTATGGTCGTCTTGTTTTCTACGATATGTTGATGTCACCTTCCTGACATGGCCTCATGGTGAAGATACATTACAGCAATTCGTTGATCACATGAATGGTGTCCATCCCAACATTAAATTTACTGTCGAGATGGAGAAGCACGGCAAGCTACCATTCTTGGAAGTTTTGGTTGAGCGGAAGGCAGGAGACCGGTTTGATCATTCAAAAATGGTCATCAGTCCCTAAGCTTACGCACTACTTAACCTAAATTATCCTAAGTATAAACACACACACCCATGCCCAAGGGAGGACTCGAACCTCCGCCGGGACCAGCCGCACAGTCCATGACCGGCTAGTCCCACGCGGCGATCATTCAATGTACGGGAAACCAACACACACTGATCGGTACTTGAACGTCAATAGTTTCCACCACCCTGTACACAAGAAAGCGGTCCTGAACACGCTGGTTCATGGAGCCAAGATTATCTCTGACAACGACCACCTACAGCCCGAATTGCAGAACTTAAAACGTGTTTTTGAGGAAAAAGGATACAGCAAAAGAGATATCACATGCCCTTGCAAGGGCCGCCGACGAAAGACACCTGGTGCATCAGTAGAAGAGGCCAAACGGACTGCTTTACCGCCATTTAGGACGTTTGCTGTAGAAACATGGGCTAAGACCAGTGTTTCGGCCCGACCCCAAGATACGAGATATGTTGCGCCCGGATAAAGACGACATTGCTCTCCGAGTGTCCGGCATGTATGGTGTACCCAGTGAATGTGGCTGCATGTATATCGGACAAACAATTCACACGGTTGCGGAGAGTTGTACTTGAGCACAAGCGCCATATAAAACAAAGGGAGCTTGACAAGTCGGCCATAGCGGAGCATTGCCTAGAAAACGGACATAAAATACAGTTCGAAAATACAAAAGTGTTGGCTTATGCATCTACATATTTGGACTCCGTTATAAAGGAAGAGGCCGAGATTCGTTTAAACAACAACAATTTCAACAGAGACCAGGGGCACACACTCAGCAGGGCATGCAGGCTGGCGGTGGACATCGAAAGAAAGTTTGGAAGGTGGCGCCTGCCCCTGGCGGCACCTGTCGTCACCGGTGCTGCCACGGGCAATATCTCCGCTAGCTGCCCGGGTCGACTTACGCGCGCGCCGCATTGGGTCTATCTGATTGGCTGCTGATAATGTCATCATGCCTATATAAGCGAGAAACCGTAGCAGCCCCGGCAGTCAGTGAACTCCTGACGACAATGGCGGAGATGGTCATCGAAAGTTCGAGGATTTTATTCGAATTGACGCGGCTTGAACACCGAGAACGTTTCATTCATGTATGCCGTCGCGAAAGACTCCGAGGACACATCTCTTCTGAACTCTGTCGCATTGGTAAATGAAATGTTGGGTGTCAACAGTTGATCTGCGGCAGATTTCTGCAGCAGCCATTGACAGAAACGCCGTCTGCCACGATGATGCTGCTGCCATAGGGCCTGAAAGCGCAATCGTTCATGAAGTACCCCCCACCCCAGATATGAATGTTAGACACACCTTCTGGTGCTGCTAATCGTCACACACTGGTTCCTGGGGTTTCTTCCACCGTGCGGACTGTGCGGGTCCTTCCACTGGCTGTCTTCCGAGGTGCAAGGTTTCTTGTGGCCCTCAGACGCTGGGAAAGTCCGCAGAACAGCTTATCAGAAGGCGCTCTGAGCTGTGGATAGTTTTCACTGTAGAGGGCATGGGCTCGCAGGCTACGTCAATTGCAGGATATCACATCAGTCATTTCACATGTCGAGCAGTTGGCTTCCATTGCTAACAAGTTGTGGAAGACAGAAAACGAAAGTGTACTACACTGTTTGCTCGTACAAACAGCCCAACAACAGTAAATACAAAAGCTAATTCGCGTTTGTAAGAAGGTAAAACATCATGATACGTAACCAGGGTTGACAGTAATCTACAGTAAGGTACAAACACGACGAAAACTAACGTAGCCTACAACACGACTCGAACCACACAACTGACTGCAGACCAACTAATAGTAGGTAGAGGACTGTGAGCAGCACATCATGATACACAGCCGACGCAGTTGACGGAGAGCCAATGCCACGACTGTACTAACATCCGGAACTAAGGGTTGCGTAGCGCTTCCTATAAACACGAGTTTATCTCGAAAAGTATGCGCTTCTAGATCCATGTTCACTGCACTTATTTTTCTTGTTTCGATGAGTACTACCATCTCCCAAAGTATTCGACACATTTTTTGAACGTCCTGTAGAAGACTACAATACAGTATCCATGTCAAACAAGGAAAAAATGAGACTCTATAATGCAATTATAATATCGCAAATGCTCTATGCAGCAGAACAGCATGTTACGTTTCTCACATCTGAAACAAACCGTACTGGAGAAAGGCGAGAAAATTGCTTTGAAACACTCTAGAACAGCATACATAGCGGAAATTGCCGTGCGTATCACGAAGCAAATAAAGAACTATGTGAAAACATCCCAAAACTAACAGACGTAATCAGGAAGGGACTGCTGCGTCTTTCGCACATGTGTAAACTGAGAGTGACCTCACTATCAAAATGAATTTTCCATTATTTCAACATCAATAAATGAATCTTACAAAAGCTTAGATGACTGGGTGTAAATGAGTAACCAAAAAATTCAAATTAGAGTATAACATTTTTAGGATTTTCAATAAAAAAGGAAGCACACATATGGAAAATATTTCCTCTGAAAAACAGAGAGAAATAATGACAAAATAGCTAACAGAAAGGAAGTGGAATACTGCTAGGCAGAGGAAAACATGAAACACCCTTTCCGTGGCACAGAGCTTCGGACTGAAATCACAGATAAAGAATTAAATATTAAAAAACTAGAACTCGCCTCGACTGCGAAAAAAGCACCTAGTGCTTACCTAGGTTTCGGCGTAGATAACTACACCTTCTTCAGAACAATAAAACCCACAAGTGCCTAAAAAGACCTTTGTCAATTATTAAACGAACACCATGGCTATATATTTATAAACGAAAAAAGGGGAACACAAACAGTACACATGTACAAAGTCTAAAACCGTTACTTAATGGTGTAGCCTCCACCTCACACCGGCTTACGTTCGATGGGCCACGACCCGCCATACACTGCAGCTACAAATGGTCGCTCACTTACACGCTCGACCCGCTACCTATGCACATGCGCAAGACAAGGGAAGTTACTTGAATGCGCATGCGCATACTAATACGTGAAAGTTTACACATGGGTCGTGGCTAAATAGCCCTTATACTCCCAACCATGGATCAACGTATTCAAAAATAGAATGGATAGAATGAGTGATGAGCTACATAGGAGACGAAGCTTAAAAATAACCGCACACGGTTGCTTATGCTAGGAAAGAAACATATATGAAGCTACCTATGACAACAGATAAAGATATAAGGATAAAACGTGAGGTGTTCAACGGGCTAAAATCACCTTCATCGTAAAGGAAATGACGAAAAAAGAAAAGATGAACAGCTTCACCAACCGCGCTCGCCAATCAGCGCACGCATGTGAAATCCCCAGATCATCAGATTTACAAGTATGAACAAATTAAAGGTGCGAAACCTTCATAAAATTTTCTGTTTCTTAGTAGAAGTTGGTCGTTAAGGATATTGTCTTTATCATGTTGCAGATGCTTAAAGATCTTCATTTCTTCCAAAACATCCAGTTTTAAGCCCTTAACCTCGGCATGAAGTAACTCGATATTAACTGGAGGGCTTGGCGCATGAGTCGTTTGCACGAGATGTTCCGCATAAGTAGAGCCCTTAGTATCGTCACCGCTTCTAGTAGGAATATGCTCTTTATACCTGAGACCCAGAGCTCATCCCGTTTGCCCGATATAAAATTTTGGACAATCCCCGCATGTAATTTTATATACTCCTGATTGGGAAAGTTTATCGCTCTTATTGTGCAAGGAGTGGATTAAATTCCTATGTAAAATATTATTAGTAGAATAGGCGACTATGAAATTATGGGCTCTGAGTAAACGCCCCAATTTGTATCTTATATTGCCTATGTAAGGGATAGATATCGTTGCCACTTGTTTGTCATCTAACGTGGGATGGAAGGGTGGAAGACGTAATATTATTTTTATTTATTTTCTTGTTATACATCTGTCTTACTAACTGAGGCCTATAGCCATTATTTATAGCAATATTCTCAAGTGTGACCAGTTCAGTTTCTACCGCATCTGATGCTAGAAAATTGATGTTGATGAGCTGTAGTGCCTCGTGGAAGACCAGATTGTATTTCGGAGAGAGGTAGGGACACGCGAGGCAATACTGACCCTACGACTTATCTTACAAGACAGGTTAAGGGAAGGCTAACCTACATTTATAACATTTGTAGACTTAAGAGAAAGCTTTGGTCAATATTGACTGGAATACTCTCTTTGAAATTTAGAAGACAGCAGGGGTAAAATACACGAAGAGAAAGGATATTTATAACTTGTATAGAAATCAGACGGCAGTTATAAGAGTCGTGGTGTATGAAAGGGAAGCATTGGCGTGCAAGATATATGAGAGATACGATATACTCCCAGACTTCTGGAAGAATATAACATAATTCCAAAGAAAGTGGGTTATCACGGGTATGAATATTATCAAACTACTACTTTAATAACTCATGGATGCATAATACTGACACGAATTATTTGGAGAAGAATGGAAAAACTGGTACAACCCGACCTCGGGGAAGAACAGCTTGGGTTTCGGTGAAAAGTAGCCCACGCGAGGCATTATAGGTTAAAGGTAAGGCAAACTTATGTTTATAGCATTAGGCTTCTTGGGGAAACTTTTGACACTGTTGGCTGAAAGACACTCTTTGAAATCCTAACGGTAACAGGTCTAAAGTACAGCGAGCAAAATTTATCTACAACTTGTACGGAAATCAGATGGCAGTTATTCGAAGGGGATGGAAGGGAACCAGTAACTGAAGAGGGAGTGAGACAGGGTTGAAGCCTGTCCCCGATGTTATTTAATCTGTACATTTAACAAGCAGTAAAGGAAACCAAAGAAAAACGTGAAGCAGGAATTAAAAATCTTGGAGAAGAAATAAAAACATTGAGGTTTTGCCGATGACATTATAATTCTGTTATACACAGCGAAGGACTTGGAAGAGCATTTGAAAGGAACTTACAGTGCCTTGAAAGGAGGATATAAGATGAACATCAGCATCCCGGGTTCGATTCCCGGCGGGGTCAGGGATTTTCTCTGCCTCGTGATGACTGGGTGTTGTGTGATGTCCTTAGGTTAGTTAGGTTTAAGTAGTTCTAAGTTCTAGGGGACTGATGACCATAGATGTTAAGTCCCATAGTGCTCAGGGCCATTTGAACCATTTGAACCAAGACAAGGATAATGGAATGTAGCCGACTTACATTAGGTGATGCTGAGGCAGTTAGATTAGGAAACAAGACACTTAAAGTACTAGATGTGTTATGATATTTGGGCAGCAAAATGATTGATGATGACCGCAGTAGAGAGGATGTAAAAAGAAGACTGGAAATCGTAAAAAATGCCTTTCTGAAGACGAGAAATTTGTTAACATCGGATATAGACTTAAGTGTTAGGAACTCTTTTCTGAAGGTATTTGTCTGGAATGTATCCATGTATGTAAGTGAAACAGTTTATACAAGAAGAGAATAGAAGCTTTTGAAATGTGTGCTACAGAACAAGGCTTAAAATTAGATGGGTAGATCACGTAACTAATGAGGAGATACACAAGGAGAATTGGGTAGACAAAAAATTTGTAGCACAACTAGACTAAAAAAAGGGATTGGTTGATAGTACACATTCTGAGACATCAAGGGATCACCAATTTAGTACTGAAGGTAAGTGTGTGTGTGTGTGGTGGGGGGAGGGAGGAGGGCGGGGAAGCAGATTCAGATGGATGCAGGTTGTTATTCAGACATGAAGGTTGCACAGGATAGAGCAGAATAGAGAGCTGCATCAAACCAGACTGAGAACCACAGCCCGCATCTCGTGGTCGTGCGGTACCGTTCTCCCTTCCCACGCCCGGGTTCCCGGGTTCGATTCCCGGCGGGGTCAGGGATTTTCTCTGCCTCGTGATGGCTGGGTGTTGTGTGTGATGTCCTTAGGTTATTGATTGGCGACTCCATGTTGTCTTGTGCACTACGACCAGATAACAGGTATACTTGAAAAAAGAGACAGCATTGGTCGTATATTTTTTACTACTGCAAAATCGATTTTCTGTCACTGAGTGACCATCTTCAGTGCTATATTGTATAACTTAAACTGGATGCACTGTTGTCACTAAGCTTAAGGGAATCACATTTAAGTTATACAATACAGCACTGAAGATGGTCACTCAGTAACAGAAAATCGATTTTGCAGTAGTAAAAAATATACGACCAATGCTGTCTCTTTTTTCAAGTCCTTAGGTTAGTTAGGTTTAAGTAGTTCTAAGTTCTAGGGGACTGATGACCATAGATGTTAAGTTCCATAGTGCTCAGAGCCATTTGAACCCATTTTGAGAACCACAACAACATCAAATAAAACTAAAAGTCTCTTAGCCACCTGTTAGTTAAAATCAATATCGTGAAGGAATTTTAGTTCTACAGGGTAACTACGACTCTGATAACCTTTTGAAAGCTTGACTCCGAACAAATGAAATCGATAATGAAGAACCTGTCATTCGGGGTGAATCACGCTGTAATACTCGGTTATCAACGTGATACAGGCCTTCGCAGTCTCACGACACTTTTCGCAAATGTATTTTACAATGTTTCTGCTAGATGATGAGCCACCATGAAAGCAGCAATAACGGCTGTCTGCTCGTTTTACACTCGCAACCTGTTATCATACGGGAACAAATTAGCACTTCGTGGCAGACTGAGCAAAGATACTGATGACTCAGGAGATCATTTGCAGACACATTAAGATATTATCTCAATGCAGTTACGTAAGAGTCCACTGTTCACTGTTGCTGCAAACAAAGTTCGCCGTGAATTGTCGAGACTTCTGGCAGATAAAGCATTAATTTAATTCATAGCACATTCAAATAGTTTTAGATGTAGCCATCAGATCCATTATCACAATGGAATTCGTATACGGAATTCACATATGCAAATATTCTTCCCCTGAATCTAGTACATTTCATTGTTCCCTACTCACGAAATGTATTTGATAGAAATAGTATATGTAAGAAAAGAAGAGAGATGATAAAGGGAATACGGTGAGTGGTTACCCAGTACTGTTTGTCTTTCACCTACTCTGTTTAGTATCTACTCTGACTGACAAGAAGGGTGATGTACTCAGAATACCTGGTCGGACGTAAATGTAATTTGTACTCGTACACACCAGTGACGGGTGACTGTTAGGACGGCCAATAGAGTACATTAGTTTTGCTCCTGCTTGTTATAACCAAGCCTGCAGGGGGCGTATAGTGTCAGATGTTGAGTGATAGCTGTGGAGGCCACGCAGATACCGCAAGAGAAAGCGTTATCAGGAGCTGACAGGGGGCCCATTCTTTGTCTCCATTTGGCCCACTGGTCGAATCGTACAATATTTGTCAAGCATTCGGATGTGACAGCGGCCCGATGTTGGACGGTGGGAAATCGTACACGTCGTCAAGGTCCATGTCGACCACATGTGGCCGCCAGAAGTGTGTATCGACGTGCTGTGCATTAAATACATACATAAAAAAAGTTTTCCATCAAAATGGTTCAAATGGCTCTGAGCAATATGGGACTCAACTGCTGTGGTCATAAGTCCCCTAGAACTTAGAACTACTTAAACCTAACTAACCTAAGGACAGCACACAACACCCAGCCATCACGAGGCAGAGAAAATCCCTGACCCCGCCGGGAATCGAACCCGGGAACCCGGGCGTGGGAAGCGAGAACGCTACCGCACGACCACGAGACGCGGTCAGTTTTCCATCACATCGGTTCCGAGAGTTCCGGAACCTGTACAGAAAATTGGAATAGAGATCAACATAAACATCATTTCCGCCCTTTTAATTGCTCATGAAAACCACACATTGCATCGCACTCCACCATACAGTGACACCTTCAGAGGTGGTGCCCTTATTGCTGTACATACCCAGTATCACGTCCTCTTACATTGATGCATGCCTGTATTCATGGTGGCGTATATCCACAAGTTCATCAAGGCACTGTTGGTCCAGATTTTCCCAGTCCTCAACTGCGATTCGGCGTAGAGGCCTCAGAGTGGTTGGTGGGTCACATCGTCCATAAACGGCCCTTTTCAATCTATCCCAGGCATGTTCGATAGGGTTCATGTCTGGAGAACATGCTGAGCACTCTCGTCAAGCAATGTCAATATCCTGAAGAAAGTCATCCACAAGATGTGCACGATGGGGGCGGGAATTTTAGTCCAAGAAGACGAATGCCTCGCCAGTATGCTGCCGATATGGTTGCACTATCGGTCGGAGGATGGCACTCACGTATCGTACAGCCGTTACGGTGCCTTCCATCACCACAAGCGGCGTATGTCGACCCAATATTATGCCAACCCAAAACAGCAGGGAACCTCCACATTGCTGCACTCACAAAATAGTGTGTCTAAGGTATTCAGCCTGACCGGATTGGCTCAACACACGTCTCCGACGGTTGTCTGGTTGAAAGCATATGCGACACTCATCGGCGAAGAGAACGAGAAGCTCATCCTGAGCGGTCCATTCGGCTTGTTGTTGGGCCCATCTGTACCGTGCTACATAGTGTCGTGGTTGGAAAGATGGACCTCGCCCTGGATGTCGGGAGTGAAGTGGCCTATCATGCAACCTATTGCGCACATTTTGAGTCGTAACACGACGTTCTGTGTTTGCAAGAAAATCATTATTCAACATAGTGGCGTTGCTGTCAGGGTTCCTCCGAGCCGTAATCTGTAGGTAGCGGTCATGCACTGCAGCAGTAGCCCTCGGGCGGCCTGAGCGAGGCATGTCATCGACAGTTCCCGTCTCTCTGTATCTCCTCCATGTCCGAGCAACATCGCTTTGGTTCTCTCCGAAACGCCCGGACACTTCCCTTGTTGAGAGCCCTTCTTGGCACAAAGTAACAATGCGGACGCAATCGAACCGCAGTATTGACCGTCTAGGCATGGTTCAACTACCAGACAACACTAGCTGTGTACCTCCTTCCTAGAGGAATGACTGGAACTGATCGGCTGTCGGACCCCCTCCGTCTAATAGGAGCTGCTCGTGCATGGTTGGTTATATCTTTGGGTGGGTTTAGACACATCTCTGAACAGTCAAAGGGACTGTGTCTGTGATACAATATCCACAGTTAACGTCTATCTTCATAAATTCTGGGAATGGGGGTGATGCAAAACTTTTTTGTTGTTGTAGATGACAACATAAATTCATCGCACGTGGCTACGAAAAGTATGGTGGATAACCGGTAGGCTTGGGGAGTCCTGAGTGACGAATCTGTCTAATGGACAGTCCATGGTAGTCATTACACGAAAGACAACCATTGTAGCAAAATTTAGTTTATATGCTGAAGTTCCGAAACGAAATGTAGAACATACAAAACATGCCACTTCACAAGGTTTGTTTGCATACTGCAATAGTAAAATTGTTTCTGGTTAAGCTAATTACATTTTCTGTATACTCCAGTGACTATTTGTTTGATGAATAATGAAGTACGAGTTTCCATAGATCATATGAAATTTGGAATTTTGGTGAATACACGTGGCATTACATAAATAAAATGAAACCTAATTACAGCTTTTCAAGATACCAGTACTTTCTTAACGTTGTCGTTGTAAACTGAAAACCGACCACTTTTCTCAGTGATTTCTTATTGTAACTCGCAACAAATGTTTTAGTTTATTATAGATAAATTTGGAAAATAATGTATTTCAGAGTGCCGACTAGTTATGTAAATGTCACAAATCCCCTTCTTTATGATCAAAATGCGAATAAATATTACCTTAAAGTGAGTTGGAATCGTCTGTTTCGACTAACCCACGGTGGTATCGTCAGTTCTAGTTTATCCATAAACCATAAATCTTTTGCCTTTTTACTCGATGTTACGCATGCCAGTGAAGGAACATTTTCTACTTTTGGGCCATCAGTCTTCCTGCTGTTCTGAATGCTGCTGACCACGGAAACCTATTCATATCAGAATAGCACTTATAGTCCTGAATGATTGGCTCGGTGTATTCCAGTTTCTATGTTGTCCTACAGTTTTTATCCCCTAATACTATGGAAGGACACTCTAAGCTAAAATACGCCCACTTCGATAAGAGGAAATATTGTACATAAATTTGTACAGAAATTTATTCTGATGTACGTGCATTGCACAAAAGTGAATCGTGGAGGTGTGGCGTTGCAGAGAGATTCTGAACATCGACTGATAAGGTAAGGGATGTTGAGGCTCTCCAAACAGTTCTCCAATCATCAAGGAAAGGAATGTGTGCAAAATACTAACTAGAGGAATGGATAGGAGGATAAAATATGTGAAAAGACATCAGAGAATAACGTCTATGAATCAAGAGGGAGCCTCAGATCACTCCAGTTAGATACCTAAAAACAAAATATGCTGCCTTAACACAAGTCCTGTCATAGTATCCCTTTTTCCACGTAGTGTTTTCAACACATTACGTCTCTAGCCGACTCTGGGAAGAACATTCTTGTTTTCTTCCGGATCGGTCCATTTAATATCCAACTTTGTTTTTTTTTTGGCATAGTCGTTCTGATTTTCACGTAGTCTGTTTTTCACTTTTATACAATTCCTTCCTCTAAAATTATATTCTGAGAAATTTCTTCCTCAATTTGAGGCCTATGTTTGACATTAATAGACACCGTTTAGGGAGACGTACTTTTCTTGGGATGAGTTATTTAGTTGTGATTATGTTGGCTTTCGCGGGGTAATAAGTCTTGAAAGTCTCTTCGAGTTTGCTGACGGATCCTAAAATCAACTTGACTCGATATTTCGGCGATCCAGCTGCTCACAATCTTCAGGAAAATGCTGCTTCTGCTGATGAGTCCCGCTGAGAACTGACGCCAGGCTGCAAATCGACGTCCTATATAGGCCACCGTTCAGTACACGGCGCATGCGCCGCCCATCACTGTTGCTGCCCTCCAAGACAGGAAGGTGACGCCGCCCTTAGTGGAACACTGCTGCAACGATATATCGCACTCAGGGCCGCACCGATTGACGTTCAGTTTTGATACGAGACAATACAGGATTCTGCGTCTTGCTAAGAGGAAACCCATTGTCTCTGCTGATTAAATTATCCGCCAACCTAATTTCAATCGCCTCTTTCTAGACACTGTTCCAAAAACCGGAAATGTTGGCAGCTACCACAGTTTCATCGAATTTCATACTGTGTCCCTCATTTAAGCAGTGTTCTGCTACTGCCGATTTTTCCGGCTGTTGTAGCCTCATATGACGGCGATGTTCACACACCTGTCATGCACTGTGCGAATCGAACGGGCAATGTAGCCTCATACGAGGCTACAACAGCCGGAAAAATCGGCAGTAGCAGAACACTGCTTAAATGAGGGACACAGTATGAAATTCGATGAACCTGTGGTAGTTGTCAACATTTCCGGTTTTTGGAAGAGTGTCTATAAAGAGGGGATTGAAATTAGGTTGGCGGATAATTTAATCAGCAGAGACAATGGGTTTCCTCTTAGCAAGACGCAGAATCCTGTATTGTCTCGTATCAAAACTGAACGTCAATCGGTGCGGCCCTGAGTGCGATATATCGTTGCAGCAGTGTTCCATTAAGGGCGGCGTCACCTTCCTGTCTTGGAGGGCAGCAACAGTGATGGGCGGCGCATGCGCCGTGTACTGAACGGTGGCCTATATAGGACGTCGATTTGCAGCCTGGCGTCAGTTCTCAGCGGGACTCATCAGCAGAAGCAGCATTTTCCTGAAGATGGCGACCAATTGGTTTGCCGAAATATCGAGTCAAATTGATTTTAGGATCCGGCAGCAAACCCGAAGAGACTTTCAAGAGTTATTTAGTTTAAAAAGGAAGTAGAATTACGCCACTTCGTTAGCCTTATGATCCACTGTTTTCATGTCAAGATCATCGATAATCTCGTTTCAGTTACTCTTCAGTAGTAGCGTAATGCTTTGGTTTATTCTCAGTTCATATTTCCACTCAGCAGAGTGCAAACAATTTGATCAAAAGCATCTGGACAACTCTACGTAATGCGAAATCGACTGCTAGATGTCACCAGAGGCGAATGCGTCAATATAAAGAGAGCTGGGGAGTCCTGTGTTGCCAGCAGAAAAGCTGTAACCGTAGAGTATGTCGGTCAGGAGAGTTCAGCGACTTCGAATGTGCACCAGTCACTGGACGTCACCTGTGTGACAGATCAATAAGGAACACTGCAACACTTGTAAATTTACCAGAGTCGACTGTTGATAATGCCATTGTGAAGTGGAAACCCGAAGGAACAGCCATAGCTAAACCAATACCATGCAGGTCTCACGTACCGACGGACAGGAACCGGCGAGCATTGCGGAGGGTGGCCGTGAAAAATCGCATGCAGTCAGCGGGAGGAATGAGTCGTGAGACCCAAAGGGGCCCCAGGAGTCCTGTTAGTACAATGAGTGTGCCTAGGGAGTTAAAAGACATTCGCTACTATGGTCGAGCAGCTCCCCATAAGCTAGACGTTTGTGTGGTCAACGCTAAGCGGCGCTCTAATTGGTGCAGAGAGGGACGCCACTGGACAGTGGGCGTCTGGCAACGAGTTATCTGGAGCGATTAGTTACGCTATAGTCCGCTGGAAGGTTTTTGGTTTGGCGAAGTCTGGAAAACATTACCCACCATCATGTGTAGTGCCAGCCTTGAAGTACGGAGGAGATCGTGTTGCAGCTTAGAGGTGTTGTTTGTGGTTACAGTGTGATTGCTGTGCTCCGCTTAAGAGAACGATGATTGCGGAAGTGTATGAACACGTTCTACAATATTGTGTGCTGCGTACAGTAGAGGAACAATGCGGAGACGATGATTGTATCACAAGACAATGTACTCTGTCAGGAAACATCATCTTTGAGACAATGGTTTGTGGCCAATAACATTCCTGAAATGAGCAGAGCTCCACAAGGTCTGACCTGAACTGAGTGGAACACCTTTGACATGAGTTGGAATATCGATTTCTCCCAAGAGCATAGCGTACATCGTCACTACCGTCTCTGGTTTCGGCTCTTTGAGGAACAATGAATTGCCATTCGTCCAGAGACTTGCAGACACCTCACTTAAAGTATCTCCTGCAGAGTTCCAGCCATAATAAAGGCGACGGGTGGACGTGGACACATCCCACATTAATTTCCACTAAGAGGTACCTGAATACTTTTGATCGGATTCTGTATATTACAACTGAAATTCAGAAACATTTGTACTTGGCTTGTGACAGACGTAAGGAAAAAAAAATCATGTTTGTGGGCCTGTTTGTTCTGATGCTAGAATGTAATGAAGTTATAAGGTTGGAGGTTGGAATTCAAACAACTACATTCTCGGAAATCCATGAGTTTAAAACACATTTTGTACATATCCGGAATGGGGAATAACTCCGCTTACCTTTACGTGAGGCTGTCTGTAGCGACAGCCTTCTTACTGCCAAACTGTGATGTCATGTGAGAAAGGTGCCTATGTGTTTTAACACATGCACTACCAGATGGCGCCAAGGCTAGCATACTATTGCTGATACTACCATCCTACTGACCAGGCCAGGTACGTCTGCGCACCACGTCTGCATGCCCGTATGTTTTCGCCAGCACACAACCAGCAAGTGCTGTGGCTATCCTACTATTACTATTTGGTCTATTACTAACTGGCGGCCTATGTGTATGTGCCCATATGTTTTAACACGTGTACTACCAGCCAGTGCTGTGGCCAGCCTACTACGACTACTATTTAGTCTACTACTACTACCTGGTCGACTACATGTGTACGTGTACGTGCCTGTATATTTCAGCTGGTGTACCACCACCTGCCACCCCAGTCGGCCTGCTACTGATACTCGTCCACTACTATCGGCAAATGTATTTGTATGTGTCTGTATGCTTCAGCCAGTGTCCTACCAGCCACAGCTGCGTACTGCTACTGCCCTGTCTGCTGCCATGGGCCAGTTTACATGTAAACGCCTGTATCTTACATGTTGTGTTCTACCCTCTGACACCATAGTCAACCTGCTACTACTGCGTGGTCTACTACAATCGGCAAGTGTATTTGTATGTGCCCGTATGTTTTAGCAAGTGTTCTACCAGCGAGTGCCACGACCAGCCTGCTGCTATTGCGCGGTCTACTCCAATGGGCCACTTTACATGTAAATGCCTTTGTGTTTCAGAACATGTACTACCTCCAGGCGCCACGGCAGCCCTACTACTACCCGAACTACTACTACCGGCCAGTGTACATGTATGTACCACAGACGCCACAGTACTTCTGCAGTTCCGGCTGTATGCCCCTACCTACCTGGCCGTTCGCGCGCTGCTTCGACACTATGCCTTATAGTGCAGGCGGAATGCCACCTCTCCCACAGTACGGTTCTTTTCAACCGGGACCTGACGCAGCCGCTGTTACTGCCCCTGCAGCAGCCACCAACACGCAAGGCTAGCACCTGATAAGTATGCCGCAGTTCGGAGCTTGCTGGACGTGACCTTAGCAAGCACTCACTTCAGTAACCAGCAGCAGCATGCACTACGAAGAGAACGAAAATTCTGAAGCAGTAGCTCTGAAGTAATGCAACAGTCACTTGTGGTTGACACACTATCGTTTTCACAATGTGCTTTTAACAACTACTGACTTGTTAGTTTTATGAAGACACGGAGAAAAATATTGTCATGAAAAAAGACATTGTATCTCAAGGCGATCTATCACATTTTCATTTTAGTAAGGTTATTCATTTTACGCTTCCGACTAAACATTAATAAAAACAATCAGGGTAAGAAATAAGAATTTTACAAGCCTACATCTATGAGAAAGCAAATATAACGCCTCCTTTCTTTATAATAATGATAAAAATTATGCAATTATTTTAAACAGTACTCGAAACAGAGGTGAACTTAATATCCATCTACGACGAACATGAGCTTCACTCGTCCCGCAGCCGAAATACTACCACGACACAAAAGGAACGAGTCTGAAGTTATTACTATTGTGCTCGAGTAGTATTAACTTACGAGCCTACATTTGGTCTCTACGCTGGGACAATTTGTCTCAAAATCTATAACCTCTTATACTGCATCACGGAAATGACACATAGGAATGTTTTAAGGAGCACAGAATGTAGTGTGTGAATGCAAATAAATCTAACTCTGAAGTCGACTGCAAGTGAAGTGATGCATTTAGAAGGTTAACAGATTCGTAATATCAGACTCGGTCGTCACAATATTCACATTTTTTTCGACAGGAGCGGGAAAGTGTAGTACACTGCTCGTCCACTGCCACTAAACTGACAGTTTCTGATAAGAATCGTCATAGTACAGGACATAGTCAAGTGGAAAAACAGATGGCCACTAATATTGTGCAACGAACACATTTTACGATTTTTGAAGAAATTCGTCTATTTCTGTAAATGTAATTTAGTCTTCAGTGTTGCTAAATAGTTGTTATTGTTACACGTTGCATAGTCTTTTTCAGTAAGTAGAACGAAATTTTCTTTTTGTAATATATTTAGGATATAATTATGAAAGAGTATTAAAATATGTTTTTTCTTCATATATGAAAGCAACACAAAGGCAAGCAGCATAAATGACGAGGATCAGACTGCATCTTATGTACAGTACCACGATTCTACTTGTACATGTTTAATCCACTACATGATATGAGTAACGTTCTTGTCTTTGGATGGATACTGATACGAAACACCTGCGTGTGTAGAAATAAATGAAAATTCCCTGAAAAAAATGGTATTCGAACAGGCGAAGAGTAGTTACAAAGTGTAACTGTCTCAAAAATTAATCATGTATCTCAACTATAAAAATATTTTTACTTCATACACACAAATAAAGTTTGGGAGTAGGAAGCTTTTTCAAGCTGGTATTCAATTCATTTATTCTCGCACATTGCTGAAAGCAATATAGCTACTACTGCAACTACTACGCTCCAAAAATAACTATTCTTCCAGGTTACAAAACTGGTAACTGAGAATGTACACTAAGTCTATAGAAACTGCAAGTAGGAAATAATGAGCCGAAAGAACCCAAATTCAGAGGACGTGTATAACAGCGTACCAGCGACAGGTGAGTGCAACATTCTGAAGCTACACATTCAATGAGGGAATTTTAGAACATAACTGACTGAACTACCTAGATCTAGCTGAAGTCGCGGCATTAAGTCATGGAGGAGCCCTGCGACCATGATGTAGATCTAGAGCACTTCTTTTGTCATTGCTGAAATAGTCGTTTGAAGTGAACAAACCACTTGTCGTTCAACAAATTATAGGTCACGCGTGTCGGGCTTAGCCCACTTTCAGAATGTCTGCCAAACAAAATACAGAGTCATGAGAGAATAAGTGTATAGTATAATAATCACTCAGAGTATGGATGAAAAAAGTTTTACAAAAATTTTCAACGTAAGATATATATAACATACTAAAGATCTTCATACAGAGTATAGCGTCACATATGGTCGTCCTCACCACCAATGATCAAGTAACGTGAGTTGCCGTTACAAAATACAACTCTCAAAAAATTGCCACTAGGTGGCTTGGTTAAACGACAATAATAGCCTTAATAACATTCTCAGCGGTAAATGGACAAACTGGCACGAAAATGGTATTCGAAAGTTATAAAAAAATGTTCCTTTTTGTGAAAATAACTTTCTCAGACGTGATTTTTTGTACCTTTCAGTTTATATGTGACACATATTTGCGGTGTTGAGTGTATTTTCCGATCCACTCAATATTTTTTTTCATATGATGTCTGATTTATTATGGTTTGTGTGTTTTGCTAGGTGATGTGATAATAAAGCTGTCATGACTCCCATGGATAAGAACAACTGAAGGGGACTGTGACGAAAAGTAAGAGGTTCAAAAGTCACTCACTACAGAACTGCATGTCGCACTCATGAATCTAGTCAGTAATAAAAAAGTTGCTTGTGATAAATATATACACCTGATATAATGTAAACCATAATACAAAACAGGTTATGAGAAGGGTACGTGCAAAGAAATCATATGCAATGAAAAAATTTAAAATTATACTAACGTTAAATACTATTTAGGTCTTGTTGAGTCCACAAAATTCCATAGCATTTACATAATAGTCTAACTGGGTGGTTAGGCGGAGGATGCTTGAACTTATTTGGATATGTTCAAAGTGTAGGAGGGATGAAGGAATCGTCTAGGACGACTTGGCCAATAAATAATCAAATATTTGCCAATGCAATATCCCACGTAAAAACAGTTAAAATACACAACGTAGAAGTTTAACAAAATTTACAAAATTGTTTATAAAGAACTAGATGTTATCAACGATATTAAGATTAAAAGGCATACGTTGTAATTTACACTACTGGCCATTAAAATTGCTACACCACGAAGATGACGTGCTACAGACACGAAAATTAACCGACAGGAAAGAAGATGCTGTGATATGCAAATGATTAGCTTTTCAGAGCATTCACACAAGGTTGGCGCCGGTGGCGACACCTACAACGTGCTGACATGAGGAAAGTTTCCAACCGATTTCTCATACACAAACAGCAGTTGACCGGCGTTGCCTGGTGAAACGTTGTGATGCCTCGTGTAAAGAGGAGAAATACGTACCATCACGTTTCCGACTTTAATAAAGGTCGGATTGTAGCCTATCGCAATTGCGGTTTATCGTATCGCGACATTGCTGCTCTCGTTAGTCGAGATCCAATGACTGTTAGCAGAATATGGAATCGGTGGGTTCAGGAGGGTAATACGGAACGCCGTGCTGGATCCCAACGGTCTCGTATCACTAGCAGTCGAGATGACAGGCATCTTATCCGCATGGCTGTAACGGATCGTGCAGCCACGCCTCGATCCCTGAGTCAACAGATGGGGACGGTTCCAAGACAACAACCATGTGCACGAACAGTTCGACGACGTTTGCAGCAGCATGGACTATCTGCTCGGAGACCATGGCTGCGGTTACCCTTGACACTGCATCACAGACAGGAGCGCCTGCGATGGTGTACTCAACGACGAACCTGGGAGCACGAATGGCAAAACGTCATTTATTCAGATGAACCCATGTTCTGTTTACAGCATCATGATGGTCGCCTCCATGTTTCACGACATCGCGGTGAACGCACATTGGAAGCGTGTATTCGTCATCGGCATACTGGCGTGTCACCCGGCCTGATGGTATGGGGTGCCATTGGTTGCATGTCTCGGTCACCTCTTGTTCTCATTGACGGCACTTTGAACAGTGGACGTTACATTTCAGATGTCATGACCCGTGGCTCTACCCTTCATTCAATCCCTGCGCAACCCTACATTTCAGCAGGATAATGGACGACCGCATGTTGCAGGTCCTGCACGGGCCTTTCTGAACACAGGAAATGTTCTGCTGCTGCCCTGGCCAGCACATTCTCCAGGTCTCTCACCAACTGAAAACTTCTGGTGAATGGTGGCCAAGCAACTGGCTCGTCACAATATGCCAGTAACTACCCGTGATGAACTGTGGTATCATGTTGAAGCTGCATGGGCAGCTGTATCTTACACGCCATCCAAGCTGTGTTTGATTCAATGCCCATGCGTATCAAGGCCGTTATTACGGCCAGAGGTGGTTGTTCTGGTTACTGATTTCTCAGGATCTATGCACCCAAACTGCGTGAAAATGTAATCACATGTCAGTTCTAGTATAATATATTTGTCCAATGAATACCAGTTTATCATCTGCATTTCTTCTTGATGCAGAAAATTTTATGGCCAGTAGTGTAGATGTGTACAGGGAATCCAGGGGTTGGAGAAAAATTTGGACTGACCATGAGAAAAGCATACTTGAACATAAATGCAGATGCTAGGCGTGCCTGCAGGTTTCGCTGCTGAAATTAACCACGAATGGCAGCTATTCAGTGTCCTCAATATGTTGCAAGTGACGGTCGTGGTCAGATTAGTACTGTGTGTAGTTGTGAGTCCATTACGTTGGAGCCAAGTGAATTCGAATGTGGGCAAAACTGTGATGCTTGTATAGTGTTAGCCAAGGTAGCCGACGTGGCGTCGTATGGAAGATTTGTACAACATACAGGGAAAGCGGCGGAAGGCACCATTCGCTAAGTCACAAGGCGGGCGAAAATGAGTGATGAGTGACAGTGACTGGTGGTCACTGAAGGGGACTGTGACGAAAAATGAGAGATGCAAATGTCACTCAGTACAGAACTGCAAGTCGCACTGGCGAATCCAGTTAGTACCAAAAATCACGAAGATAGCTCCGTAAGATGGGATTTTCAAGGTGAACTGGAATTCCATACCGCTCATCCGTGATTGAAATGCCCTTGACATGAAAGCTTGGTACCGAAGAGATATAACCTTGAGTGTGGAGCAATGGAAAAATCTCACTGGGTCGGATGCGTCTTGTTTCACTGTTCCAACTTCTGGCCGAGTGAAACACAGAGGGGATTCGATGATGATATGGGTAGCCACATCGTGGTGTTCGATGGGCCCCATGGCTACCCTACAAGGTCGCATTACAGTCAGTGATTTTGTGACTTTTTGGAGGATCAGGTTGCCCCGTGACACAATGTTTGTTTCACAAATTTTGATGCTGTGTTTCAATACAACAGAGCCCCTTTTCACACAACTGTCATCGTTCGGATCTAGTTTTGTGAGCACGTGAATGAACTGTCACATCTCCCCTGGCCATCACACTCACCAGATCTCACTATTATTCGGCCTTCGTGATTTATTTTGGAGAGAAGGGTGCGTGATCGTATCCACCTAAACTTGGCACTCTTTTTCAAGAAGAATGGTATAAGATTTCCTTGAAAACCGTCCAGGATCTCTATTTATCCATTCTGAGAGGCTGTAAACAGTTTTGAATGTCAACGATTTTCTATACCATATTAGGCATGGTTATGTATTATGTTTTCGGTGTATCCATATTTTTAGTCCATCCCCTGTATGCGGGGTGAACACTAATAAAACCAACTGCAGGGACGGTTTCCTGGCCGGAAATAGATGAAAGAAAGGTCATATGAACTTGGCTCCGTAAATGGGTGGTGTGCATGCGACGACAACAAATCATCCCGGAACGCAGTACAGAGCTACATCGCATCCGCTTCACAACAGGTATGCAAAGTGGTTTCCGTGGGATGCAAACAGGATACACATAATCGTACTTTGGCTTACATCATATTGGTCGGCCACTTGCCTGGAGCTGGCGCTAGGGTTCGTCTCAGTATCCTGCAGAAACCGGTCCTTCAAATCGGGTGCACGCGCAGTCCGCCGTCTCCCTGCACGTTCATCTATCTGAAAGGACCCGTGATTACACAAACACCCAAAAAGGGCTTGAAATTTTGTGTGATGTGGTACTTGTTTTTGTATAATCGTGTTTCATCTGGACCGTTTCCATTTGCTTGGCCGTACACAAACACCATCTCGGCTTATTTCCGATATGAATACCAGACCATTCTGCTGCTTACAGTACGTTGCATCAGTCACGCAGCTTGCAGCACACAACGAACACTCGGAACGTGGTCAGAGGAACTTTCATTTCCAGCACCATCTACCTTTACTATGGTGGAATTTCGCACACACGTTCATAGCATATTTTTTCCTCCTTTTCCAGTCAGGAATCCGTCCTTGAAGTTTGTCAGTCTTATTAATGTTCGCCCTATTTAACACCACTAAAAACGATTGTAGATGAACTTAGTCCGCAAAGGGACAGACAACTGTTGCTCAAGGAGCTATGTGTTGTGAGATAGATAAGTGTAGGGAAGGCACAAAAACTAAAAACAGGCTTCTTGTTCTTAAGAACAATATCAGATTTTACTTACGATCAGCTGCCCGATGTACGAGCCAGCATGTAGCAATGCCTCTACTGGGGATGATTAAGAAAAACCTGTCAGAAATAGCGGGGACGATAATGGAAACAAAGAGCTAGTTAGGCAATAGGAAAGTCACCTACATGCTGAAACTAAGCAAAATAGTAAAGCAATACGTCACAAAAAAAATTAAACAGCGCTGGTGGTTCACACCGAGTCTGGCGGTTAAAGAACTGTTTTAGATCGAGCATATGCAATGTACCTAGGCTATCGCTACGCCCTTTAGGTCGAGATTGATATCTGTGGTTGGTAATTAAGGAGGGGTGCGGGAGAAGGACAGACTATTCATAGTGGAAAAATGGACATGGAAGCACGTTGGTAGAGGAACGAATTTTTGTTATGGGTAAGAAAGACATGTGTGGAAGCCACGTTGAGATGGTGATATTTCAGAAGAAAATATTGCAAGGAGAAGAAGTGAAGCTGTGCTGAGAAATTGCCGATGTAATAAAGAGTGTTGCCGCGGACAGTAATGGCGTCGTGTTAGTATGGAGCGACGAATTGTAAGCTGAGGCATCGTGTATGTAGAAACTGCTTAAAGACTGTTGATGTGGATCAGGAAATAAGAAAGGTGGATCAACACTTGTGAGAAGAAGCTGAGTTAATCTGAAAGAGATTTCAAGAAAAGAAGAGGTGTAGGGATCGAGAACTTTTAGTTAGGGAAGGTAATTACGTCAAACTGAAGATTATTAACTGTTTGGACTATATTTAACGATGAGTGAGAGGCATGTAACAGGTAATGAGATAATGATCTATTTTATCCATCAATAACGAGAAGGGCGTATGTTGCCTGTAGACTAAATTACAACTGCCTCTATTATTTGTTGACACATAGTAATGATTAGTGGAGCGTGAAGTTTTGAATAAATGTACTCCCTAACATTCAAATACACTGTAAGTAGGCTGTTTAGGTTTTTTTTATCGATAACGCCACGTAGCGCTCTGTATGAAAATCACTGGCTGTGCTGTGTGCAGTCTGTGGCTAGTTTGCATTGTTGTTGGCTATTGTAGTGTTGGGCAGCTGGATGTTAACAGCGCGTAGCGTTGCGCAGTTGGAAGTGAGCCACCCGCAGTGGTGGATGAGGGGAAGTGAGATGGCAGATTTTTGATAGCGGATGATCTGGACAGAGACAGTAAATTTGTAATATAGGAAATCATGGACTGATATATATATATATTATGATTTTGGAACACTATTAAGGTAAATATATTGTTTGTTCTCTATCAAAATGTTTCATTTGCTAACTATGCCTATCAGCAGTTAGTGCCTTCAGTAGTTTGAATCTTTTATTTAGCTGGCAGTAGTGGCGCTCGCTGTATTGCAGTAGTTCGAGTAACGAAGATTTTTGTGAGGTAAATGATTTGTGAAAGGTATAGTTTAATGTTAGTCAGGGCCATTCTTTTGTAGGGATTATTGAAAGTCAGATTGGGTTGCGCTAAAAATATTGTGTGTCAGTTTAGTGTTGATCAGAATAAGTAAAGAGAGTAAAGTCTGAGAACGTTCATTTCTCTGCCTCGTGATGGCTGGGTGTTGTGTGCTGTCCTTAGGTTAGTTAGGTTTAAGTAGTTCTAAGTTCTAGGGGACTTATGACCACAGCAGTTGAGTCCTATAGTGCTCAGAGCCATTTGAACCATTTTTTGAGAACGTTCAGTTTTGCTCAGCTGTTTGAAAAGCAAATAACGTAAGAGGTTTATCAGCACAGTAATTGATTAATTTTTCCAAGGGGACGTTTCATATGGCGACCCTGCCAGGATACCTCACAGGAATCTTCTGATTTTTTCCTTGTAGTTTGTGTAATTAGTGTAGCTATTGTTTATTGCTAGCGCGTAATCATAGAGAGAATTTCCTTTGTAGTTGTAGTTTTTCATTGTTGTACAGAAAAACAGTTGTGGCATGTATGTAGATTTGCACCAAGTATTTCGCAGCTGCACTTGCAATTAACGAGATATTATTTTTAGTGCTATGTTAATGTGTTTTTTTATTTTGCTCTTCAAATTGTGCTTTTCTGTGTTATCGTGTGAAATATTGTGACAATAATGGCGTGTGAAAAACGTAACACTAGGCTCCAAAGTAAACTGAGAAATAATAGTGACGACGAGCGTAGCTTATCAGCGGCACTGAGTAATGAATTAACTAATGTTCAAAGTAGTAATTTGGTAATTGTGCATAGGGAAATGGAGTGGGCTGCAAATAATGGTGTAGACAGTAAAAAAATTAGTGAACAGGGAAGCATTATCGATCGTTCGGTCGGCAACAGCTCGCCTCAGGATTCCGAAATGACAGGACACAATGTTACAAATACTGTAGATTCAGGTTTTGCGTCCTCACCGTTTTCTCAAATAAGTCAAGACACATTTTCTGCTTTTCAAAATACGAATATTGCCAGTTCAAATGCACTGCCGAATAGCACTGAGGAACATGTTTCAGACACCAGTCCATTGTTATTATAGTTAATGCAACAAATGGGACAAAGGCTACAAAAGTTAGACACAACGCTTGAACAAAATCAGAAACAAATGGGAAAAAATCTTCAAAAGTTAGACACAATGGAACAAAATCTTCAAAAGTTAGACACAATGGAACAAAATCTTCAAAAGTTAGACACGATGGAACAAAATCAGAGACAAACACAGCAAAAGCTTCAAAAGTTAGACACAATGGAACAAAATCTTCGAAAGTTAGACACCACGCTTGAACAAACACGTGAAGGTTTAACTGCTGAGTTACTTAAAATCGAATCGAAATGTCAAAAAGTCTGTAATGACGTAAAAACACAAATTTGTGAGTATTTCCAACCTATTTTTTCGCGTCATGAAAATGCATTACAGAATCACGAAGCAGCCATAAGAGAACTGCGAACTATTGTTCATGAAAATCACGACACCTTGCAAACTAAAATTCACTCAGTTGCATCTACCGATTCGGTTACGCAACTTGCAAAAACTCAGGAAAACTTAAAGGACATAGTAGATACGATTTCAACACAAATGGACACTCTGAAACTTGGTTCAGAAAAACACACAGAGGAAATAATATCAGTATCGGACAAAGTAGCCGAACTTTCAGAGCAGTTCACTAACTTATCTACAAAGGTAGATGATGATCTGAATGACACAAGACCTGTAGCCTTCACTGACACTGAAGAGTATGAACAAATTAGAAAATTCAAACAAAATCAAATCAATACACAGTACAAAAGAGAAATCCGGGAAGTACAAGATCAGTTGGCACAAGTAATACAAGAATTACATATTTCAGAGGACACTCGCGCTCCAGTACGGGAAGAGGGACATAGAAATACGGAACAACCACAAAATAATAACACAGCACAGCCAGTGATTTTCATACAGAGCGCTACGTGGCGTTACCAATAAAAAAACCTAAACAGCCTACTTACAACACAACCTGACAGAAAAAGTGAAGCACCCAAAAAACATGGTTAGATGTCAGCGTAACTTCGTACACATAGACACACAGTTGGTGGGTACCAAAACGACACGAGCTGCATTTCTCTCTGACAGGTAGAACAGACACCAGAGTGCATTAGAATTGTTCGTGTTTAGTTGTTAACATGACCAGTCGACAGCATCATATACTGAGTGATCACTGTGAAGGATGCAGTGATGCTGCCTACTCATGTGAGACAGTGGTATCAGTAGCTGACACAGTCTGAAGGCGGGTTCATTGTGAGTCTTCATTTGGCCGATTGGTCCAATCATGAAATATCCAGATTTGTGGGGCCGTTGGATATTACAGTACTGCATGGGAACGTCACAACAGGCATACTCTTTGTCGACCATGTCTGACAACCACAAGGGAGATCGTCCTATTTTGCCCCGAGCACACCATGATCCACTCACAAATGCATCTGTCTTCCGACAACAAGTAATGGCTTCCCTGTCACTTTCTGTGCCATGCTGCACCACTGGTAGGAGGCTATCAGCAACCAAATTACGGAATTACCGTCCTAGGCAAAGACTATCGTTAACACCAACCTGGAAACGCGTGCATTTGAGGTGATTTTGTGACTCCGAAATATGGACTTCTGATAAATGGCGTCGCATTGAGTTCAGTGGTGAACTGCGGTTCAGCAACATCACTGTTGACCATCGTCGGTGTGTATAGCGGCGACATGGGTAGAGGAGCAATTATAACAATGTTTGATAGAGGGACAGCGTTTTTACTCCTGGCGATATGGTGTAGTGAGCCATCGCGTATTTCTTCAAGTGTATAGGAACTCTAATGGCTCAGCAGTATATCACGGCCATCCATCGTCCTCTTGTGTTACCTCTCATGCAACACTATCGTGGTACCTTTTTCAACAGGACAATGCTCCCCCATATATGACACACATCTCTAGTAACTGTTTGTTTGATACTGAGATACTATCATGGTCAGCATGATCCGCAGAACTGTTACTGATAGAACATGTGTGGGATCAGTTTGGGTGTCAACTCCTTCTTTGTGCCCGTACCCAGAATGTCAAAAGATCAATTACACTGTTGTGGTCATCTTGTCAAAGGAGGTGTTACAGCGGTTTACTACACCTTTCCCAATCCAATCAGTTCACGCATCTGCTTCAGTCTCAGTTGGGGTGCAACGTCATATTCGTAAGTGTACACAAATTGCCAAGTTATTTGTGAATGTGACAAGATTTTGTAATCATTGGAGCCGGCCGGGGTGGCCGAGAGGTTCTAGGCGCTACAGTCTGGAATCGCGAGACCACTATGGTCGCAGGTTCGAATCCTGCAGCGGGCATGTCCTTTGGTTGGTTAGGTTTAAGTAGTTCTAAGTCTAGGGGACTGATGACCTCAGCAGTTAAGTCCCATAGTGTTCAGAGCCATTTTAACCATTTTTTGTAATCATTGGAATAACATCACAGAGAGACTAAGCCGTAGTAGTAAGAGCGTTCATTGACGCCATTAACATTTTTGTTCCACCAAAAAACCTTGTTAAAACCAACCTTGGGTTCATGCATGTGTATTTAGAGACGTATCTTTTGTTGCCTTAATTGTTAAAATAATTTTATTAAATATGAACTGGAGCGCGCTGCCATATTCGCAGCTACCTCAGATAGCGACGGCAGAGTGGACCGGCGAGTTTCACGCATCATCCTCCTACCGACAACTGTCTTCAGCTAAAGTTATGGGCTTCTCAGAAATACATCTCTGACATCAGACAGGAGATAATGACAATGGCATATTTATGGCAACTCGGAACATCGCGACCATTATTAAATCTATTGTGGCAAATTAATTAATTTAACCTCAACACCTCCATATGCAGTAGGAAATGAAATATTAGAAATAAAATTAAACGTGCAATGTGAACCTTTGAAAACTATATTCAGGTTAATAGTAGCCAGTCTGATATGAAATAAATACACAGACATTGCAGTTGCTGTATTACCGTACATCTTCCATACGTGTATATCCAGTTAAATATACATTAATTGTGAGAAATTTAGAATATGGTTTTGATCTTTTGCTTCATAGATTTATGATAGAGGACAGGTTATAGCGCATATGTTTTTCATCGCTCTGACGGTGTATTAACTTAAAATGCCTACTGAGAGCACATAAAGCAACAAAACTGTAAGTAGCAGTCATTCTTACGTTACATATGGGCATCAAATTCAGACACTAACTACACTCATGCTCATAAATTAAGGATAATGTTGATATTGGTGAAACAACGCTCTGGTGGGCGGTTTGCATGTCAGAGTACGATCCAGCGAGTAAGTGTGCAGACGTTTTCAAACGTGCTAGTGGTGACTGCATGTTGAAAATGGCTCAAAGAACACGTATTGATGACGTTATGAGGGGTACAATACCAGAGCGACTGGAGGCTGGTCAAACACAGCAGGTCGTAGCAGGGCCCAACGTGTGCCACAAAGTGTGATCTCAAGACTATGGCAACGATTCCAGCAGACAGGAAAGGTGTTCAGGCGCTACAGTACTGGACGTCCACAGTGCACAACACCACAAGAAGACCGCTATCTCACCACGGAGTACTGCAGGTAGCCTTGTTCGGGACCTTACCTCCGCCAGTTTTCACCAGACACACATTCTACAGACGACTGAACCGACATGGTTTATTCGCCCGGAGACGTGCAAGGTGACCCCTAGTCACAGGAGAGCCCGTAAAGCCTCGTGTCAAGAACAGAGTACATGGTCATTGGAACAGTCGTCCCAGGTTATGTTCACGGACGAGTCCAGATATACTCTGAACAGTGATTCTCGATGGGTTTGCATCTGGCGTGAACCAGGAACCAGATAACAACCCCTTAATGTCCTTGAAAGGGCCTGTATGGAGGTCGTGGTTTGATGGTTTGTGGTGGGATTGTGATTCGTGGACGTACACCCCTGCATGTCTTTGACAGAGGAACTGTAACAGGTGTATCGGGACCTCATTTTGCACTAGCATGTCCGCCTTTTCAGGGGTTCAGTGGGACCCACCTTCCTCCTGATGGATGATAACGCACGGCCCCACCGACCTGCCATCGTGGAGGAGTACCTTGAAACAGAAGACGTCAGACGAATGGAGTGACCTGCCTGTTCTCCAGATCTAAACCCCATCGAGCACGTCTGGGATGCTCTCGGTCGACGTATGGCTGCACGTTCAAACCCCTATGACACTTCAGGAGCTCCGACAGACACTGGAGCAAGAATGGGAGGCTATATCCCAGCAGCTGCTTGACCACCTGATCCAGAGTATGCCAACCCGTTGTGCGGCCTGTGTACGTATGCCTTGTGATCATATCCCATATTGATGTCGGGGTACATGCGCAGGAAACAGTGGCGTTTTGTAGCACATGTGTTTCGGGACGGTTTTCTCAACTTATCAGCAATACCGTGGACTTATAGATCGGTGTCGTGTGTGTTCCTTATGTGCCAATGCTACTATTGTCAGTTTTGTGTAGTGTCACGTTGTGTGGCACCACATTCTGCAGTTATCCTTAATTTATGAGCATGAGTGTGGTAAACACACGGTGGTGCAAAATAGCTGTTAGAAAGTTTTTACCTATTTACGACATAATTTGGGATGAAAGATTCTTGTTATCGTATTTGTGCTGGAGCATACAACCTGAAATTTAATGCAGACGGTATTCAAAGTGTTTTTCTTCTGCAGCAGTGAGTGTGTAGAGACTTGAACCGAATTCCGTGGTGACCTTCTGGATAACAACATTTTAGACTGCACGAATCTCTCTGGAAATTGCAGTCTCAATATCCTGGAGTGTTGCATGAGCATCTTTGTAGACTTTTTCGTTTAGATAACTTCATAACAAATAATAGCAAGGGTAGAGATCGTAACTATAAAAGGGGAAATATTACACTATGTTCACTGAATGTGAAGGTGTCGAGGACAACGATCGGATCTCTGAACTTCTCCTGAAAGAAACCGAAGACCGAAGACGTCAGCACATCCCTGTCTTTCAAAGGTTGTCATAGTTGAATTTTTTGAGGGAAAAGGTTAAGTTTCCCTTTCATTATCCTCTCAGCTTCAGCAATCGTCAGTTATTTTGCTGCCTAAATAGAAAACCTCGTCTTCTACTTTCCTAATCTCACTTCCTTAGCATCATTATATTTAACTCGACTACATTCGATTATCCTTGTTTTGCTCTTGTTGATGTTCATCTATCTTGCTTTGAAGACAATGTACATTCCGTTCAACTGTTCTTCCAAATGAATTGCAGTGGCATATGCAAACTCAAACTTTTCATTTCTTTTCCATGAACTTTAATTCCGACCCCAATTTTTTCTTTGTTTTCCTTTACTGCTTCTTCAGCGTATAGATTGAATAACATCTGGGATGGGCTGCAACCCTGTCTTACCCCCTTCTCAACAACTTTTTCTCTTTCATGTCCCTCAACTCTTACTACTGCTGTCTGGTTTCGGTAAACAGTTGTAAACAGCCTTTGCTTCCTGTATCTTATCCCCGATACCTTCAGAATTTCAAAAAGAGTATTTCAGTCAACATCGTCAAAAGCTTTCTCTAAGTCTATACACGTAGGCTTGTCTTTCCTTAACCTAAGGTACGTCGTAGGGTCAGCATTGTCTCACGTGTTCCTACATTTCTCCAGAATCCAAACTGTTCTTCCGCGAGGTCGGCTTCTACAAGTTTTTCCACCATTCTGTGAGAAAATCGTGTTAGTATTTTGCAATCATGAGATATTACTCTTTCTCTTACATCTTCATGGTTAGTAAGCAGTGGACACTCTTGTATCTCTTGACGACAACAAGCATACCTACAGATCAGCACGCATACGCTCCTGGTTGCCATCACTCAGGCAGCTTGTCGCATCTTCAAGGTGGTGGCAAGCGCTGCCTGAGTCAGTCGCTCGTTGTGTGGTGATATTTTGTGAGAAACAGTCTAAAGAAGTATTCCATAATTATTCGTTTTGAGTTGTAAATGATTATTTTTCACTTCGTTTGTTGGCTCCAAACGTTAACATATAAAAGTAGTACCGACAGTACCGCTTTGGTTAATCGCGTCAGACACTTTGCCAGATACAATTTTTTCATTATTTTAGTTGTAATGCTTTCTTCTTTCTTGCAACTTCGATATTCTGCCCCAAATGTCGGTTTTATCAATGTTGTAGTGCACATTCCGACGTCATCCGTCGTCGATCCCTTCGCAGCCACCGGCACACTAAGTTGCCGTCACTTCCCTCACGTGCGTCCACATGCTCCTATGCCGTAATCACGTGAACAGTCACCAGGGGTTCAAAGCAACAAAGTAACCAAACATTCGTTTTTACTTGGTCGTCAGAGCAACGTAATACCCTTTTGGAAAATTTGTTTTCATTGTGTACTCTTATATTGAAACACTGCATCAAATGGATACCGAGCTGAGGGACAAATTCTGATATTCATTTACATATAAAGAATTTCAGTCATCAGTCTGTCAACAAAAATGTGAGGAGACATCTGTCTCCAAGGATACGGTCACGTTACAACACTATCGATCCAAACTTCAGTTATTGGTGCCACAGCAGTCATACACATACACACACACACACACACACACACACACACACACACACACACACACACACACATGGACTTATAATTGGACTTGGCAATGGAAGGCAGAAAGTCGTTATAAAGGTCGATGGTTGTGATGAACCCCTTATACAAATTTAACTGTCTGGGCCGCACATTATTTATACACATACAGTACGCGTTTAAGCAGACTGCCGTCATCGAATCTGTCGTAACGCAAAAAAAAGGAATTAATACAGGACACATATTCCGTCACGTGACTTCAAAAACTAAATATGCATGCCAGTAGACAAGGGAAAAAGGTATTTGTACAAACAGGAAATACAGGGTGTCCCAGCTATCTTGTCCACCCAAAATATCTCTGGAACAATAACAGCTATTGGAAAACGACTTTCACCGGTATCAATGTAGGGCTGGGGCCCATGAATGTACATATTTGGAAACATTCTAAAACGAAAGCATATGTGGTTTTTAACACAAACTTATGTTTTTTTAAATGGACCTCCTATATTTTTTCTTCAGCAATCCATAGCATGACAAAGCACATACACAATGGCGTTGATTGCATCGCAATATTCCCATTACATCCCGAGATATTGAGACGCGAAGTTGACGCTTGAAACACCCGACATACGCTGCTAGCGCATGTCCTGAGGCTCAGGCGTGAACCCCATGCTGCCCGTAATCGCGATGTGATTGACATGCGTAATCACACCTCCATACTTATCAAGAGGTCCGAAACGAATAATACGGTCTGCTGCCATCAACTCTCATAAGCACATAATGGTTTCCCTCTTGTACGTTTTATGTATCTACGTAAACGCCAGGTTGAGATTCATAGGAAGAATTCTAAGAAAATGTGACTCATCGACGAAAGAAGTTGCTTACAAAACGCTTGTTCGTCCGATTCTTGAGTATTGCTCATCAGTATGGGACCCTTACCAGGTTGGATTAATAGAAGAGATAGACATGATCCAGCGAAAAGCAGCGCGATTCGTCATGGGGACATTTAGTCAGCGCGAGAGCGTTACGGAGATGCTGAACAAGCTCCAGTGGCGGACACTTCAAGAAAGGCGTTACGCAATACGGAGAGGTTTATTATCGAAATTACGAGAGAGCACATTCCGGGAAGAGATGGGCAACATATTACTACCGCCCACATATATCTCGCGTAATGATCACAACGAAAAGATCCGAGAAATTAGAGCAAATACGGAGACTTACAAGCAGTCGTTCTTCCCACGCACAATTCGTGAATGGAACAGGGAAGGGGGGATCAGATAGTGGTACAATAAGTACCCTCCGCCACACACCGTAAGGTGGCTCGCGGAGTATAGATGTAGATGTAGATGTACACAATATGAACCAGTACCGATCGGTGTACACCCGCCAGGTTGTCTTATTTATCCTGCACACCCAAAATAAGGTTTATCTAATGCGTTATATGACCCATTGTGCCTGTCACGCAGGGCCTGGCTCTACCTAGGCAAGTGTCCAACGTAGTTCCCACTACTGCCACAGTTACCACTTCGCCTTGTTTATGATTTGCGACCCATGCAAACTCCTGTACTCCACCACCCTCCGAGCATCCCATTTGTTGTTGCTTTGGCGTGCAGTACACCGCTTGCCAGTGTAGTCGTGCATCAGAGTAATCTAGTGACGGCACGGAGGTAGTAGACACTGTGAATAAACGTTGTGTTGTGGAGCTTATACTGTACAGTATAATGTACACACATGAAGATATGGTAGAAATGCTGCTGATCTATGGAGAATGAACGTTGACGGGAAATACGTTATGAGATTGCTTGTTTGTAGATAGTACTGTTAGCGAACATTATGATTATTAAGTTAATATGTCTGTTTTCTACCCTACTCTACATACCTGTACTGTACCCTGCTGTAGGTGGACGAAATGCTGTTCAGGCAGAACGACTGTACAGAAGACGATTCCCTGACAAGCCATCGCCTTCGCGCCGGATGTTTGGTCGTCTCACATCTCGTCTACGTGAAACGGCAAGCTTAAATCCAAGACCTCGACATCGTCCTAGAACACGCACAGATGAACGTGCTGAAGTTGCTGTGCTCGCTACCATAGCTGTGAATCCTCAAATCAGCACACGTCAAATTGAACGTGAAGTTGGTGTGTCGAAATCAAGTGCACAGCGTATTCTTAAACGTCATAAATTTCATCCTTACCATGTTCATTTACACCAGGATCTTCATGGAAATGACTTCTGCAATAGGGTAACATTTTGTCGGTGGGCTCAGCAAAAACTTCTGACTAATCCAAATTTTTTTTCAGATGTTCTCTTTACTGACGAGGTATCATTCTCCAACAAAGGAATTGTCAATATGAGGAATAAGCATTATTGGTCCGCAGACAATCCAAAATGGCCCCGTCAGGTAGAGCATCAACGTCCGTGTTTGGTGTGAGATTATTGGAGATACCATTATCGGAACTTTCTTTATAAATGGCAGACAATACTCCAGATTTATACGACACAATCTTCCTGTTCTCTTGGACACCGTACCTCTGAACCGGAGAATGGTCATGTGGTATCAGCATGACGGATGCCCTGCACATAACGCCTTACGAGCACGACGACTTCTGAACCGTTAAGTTCCCTGATAGCTGGATTGGACGAGGTGGCCCAATTAGGTGGCCTGCCAGATCTCCGGACCTTACACCGCTGAAATATTTTCTTTGGGGAGCAGTGAAGGATGCTGTTTACCAACATGAACCAACAACACCAGAGGACATGAAGCAACGCATTATTGATGCTTGTACAGCCATCAAAGAGGAAACAGTAGCACGAAGTAGGGCATACTTCATCCGCAGAGTGACCCTATGTATGCAAGCCAATGGGCATCACTTTGAGCATCAGATGTGAACGCTGTTTAGTATGTAGTGCTAGTATCACAGTGGAAGTTTCTACAAAGGGCCATTTTACCCAGTGATGTTAAGAAACATTTGTTTGCAACAATTTGTCATTTAACGCATTAGATAAACATAACATTGATAATTATGTGATAATAAAACTAATTGGTTAAACATGTTTACATTCATCTTCTATGTCCTACCTTAACTTCCTAAATCAAAACATTTTTACCTAAACAACGGTAAAACTTTTAGTCCACTTGCTCGTTTCACTAAAACCATCAACATGAATTTACTATTACGAGTGAATGATTAACTGTCACTTGCGCTAGTTCTACAGTAAAGTAAAGTTTTAACTTTGAACGGCGTTACCTTTTTAGTAACGGATTAACGATAAGCGAAGTTAACTTTGTGACTAACGTTGCGGTACACAGATATGTTACAGAACCACATCACCCCTAGCCTATGGGATAAATACCTGCTGGAATGTACGACGTTAATGCAGGATGGCAGCAGACCGTATTATTCGTTTCGGACCTCTTGATAAGTATGGAAGTGTGATTACGCATGTCAATCACATCGCGATTACGGGCAGCATGGGGTTCACGCCTGAGCCTCAGGACGTGCGCTAGCAGCGCATGTTGGGTGTCTCAAGAGTCAACTTCGCGTCTTAATATCTCGGGATGTAATGGGAATATTGCGATGTAATCAACGCCATTGTGTATGTGCTTTGTCTTGCTATGGATTGCTGAAGAAAAAATATAGGAGGTCCATTTAAGAAAACATAAGTTTGTGTTAAAAAAACACATATGCTTTCGTTTTAGAATGTTTCCAAATATGTAGCCCTACATTGATACCGGTGAAAGTCATTTTCCAATAGCTGTTATTGTTCCAGAGATATTTTGGGGGGACAAGATAGGTGGGACACCCTGTATACTTGCCGGCCGCGGTGGTCTTGCGGTTCTAGGCGCTGCAGTCCGGAACCGCGGGACTGCTACGGTCGCAGGTTCGGATCCTGCCTCGGGCATGGATGTGTGTGATGTCCTTAGGTTAGTTAGGTTTAAGTAGTTCTAAGTTCTAGGGGACTGATGACCTAAGATGTTAAGTCCCATAGTGCTCAGAGCCATTTGAACCATTTGAACCCTGTATACTTACTGCAACACTTGGGAAAAATCAATATAGTGTATCACGTTAAAAATAGTACTTAAAAGTAATGGGCTATGGGGGTTCCAGGAGGCCACTGGTGTACTTTATTTACACGACGTGATTCACGTTATGGACCTCAACATCCTAGGTGGCATTCGCACAGCCCTGTTTATCAGTCAGTCACAGTGTAGTATTAAAAGTGAAAGAGGCAATCGAAAAACCCAATGTGGTGGAACTAAGACAAGTGTGTTAAAGAAAAAATAAAAAAAAAACACTCTCCCTTTCCCCTCCTCTCTTTCTATCAACACCTAATCAAAATATCCGAAATGAGAAACTAATCCAGTTGTGCTTATGACCCACCCTCCTCTCCCTATCTCCAACCAATCACAGCAAAGCATTAAAAATGAAATAGCCCGGCAGAAATCCGATAAGGGTGAATAGTTCAACTACTTTTTATACTTCTTCTTTTTCCCAGATAACCACAATGTACTACTAAAATAACGCATAAATTTATACTAATTTTCATTTTTTCCTTGGTCTTTACATAAAACTGCCTAAACACACACTGCATAAATACCTCCTCCCTACCATCTTCTCTTATGATAGCTTAATGTTCTATCCGTCATTAAAATTAAAGAGCCAGTCAGAATGTAGTCCATTTCAGCTGGGCTAAAAAAAACTGAATAACCTAAAATATTTTTCAAAGAAATACATCACACATTTAAAATATAGCTGAATTGCATAAAGTGATGTAAACGTTACCAACTTTGTTTTCCTTACAAGCATGAAAAGGATCATTTACCAAATAGCTCGCCAGTTACATCGGTAAATTTAACCAGAAGCTATACATCATTTGCAATGGAATACTGAACTGAGTGCATAACATACTCTCCATAAATAGTTGAGAGCAAATTTCCCTGAAGCAATAATAACATGTAAATTTTCGAACATGACTCTTGTCAATATTTTATTGGAAACAAAAAAAAATTAACTGTGTTTGTAATTGTTGTTGTTGTTGTGGTCTTCAGTCCTGAGACTGGTTTGATGCAGCTCTCCATGCTACACTATCCTGTGCAAGCTTCTTCCTCTCCCAGTACCTACTGCAGCCTACGTCCTTCTGAATCTGCTTAGTGTATTCATCTCTTGGTCTCCCTCTACGATTTTTACCCTCCATGCTGCCCTCCAGTACCAAATTGGTGATCCCTTGATGCCTCAGAACATATCCTACCAACCGGTCCCTTCTTCTAGTCAAGTTGTGCCACAAACTTCTCTTCTCCCCAATTCTATTCAATACCTCCTCATTTGTTATGTGATCTACCCATCTAATCTTCAGCATTCTTCTGTAGCACCACATTTCAAAAGCTTCTATTCTATTCTTGTCCAAACTATTTATCGTCCATGTTTCACTTCCATACGGGGCTACACTCCATACAAATACTTTCAGAAACGAATTCCTGACGCTTAAATCTATACTCGATGTTAACAAATTTCTCTTCTTCAGAAACTCTTCCCTTGCCATTGCCAGTCTACGTTTTATATCCTCTCTACTTCGACCATCATCAGTTATTTTTCTCCCTAAATAGCAAAACTCCTTTACTACTTTAAGTGTCTCATTTACTAGTCTAATTCCCTCAGCATCACCCGACTTAATTCGACTACATTCCATTATCCTCGTTTTGCTTTTGTTGATGTTCATCATATACCCTCCTTTCAAGACACTGTCCATTCCGTTCAACTGCTCTTCCAAGCCCTTTGCTGTCTCTGACAGAATTACAATGTCATCGGCAAACCTCAAAGTTTTTATTTCTTCTCCATGGATTTTAATACTCGTACCTACTCCGAACTTTTCTGTTGTTTCTGTTACTGCTTGCTCAGTATACAGACTGAATAGTATAGGGGAGAGGCTACAACCCTGTCTCACTCCCTTCCCAACCACTGCTTCCCTTTCATGTCCTTCGACTCTTATAACTCCCATCTGGTTTCTGTACAAATTGTAAATAGCCTTTCGCTCCCTGTATTTTACCCCTGCCATCTTCAGAATTTCAAGGAGAGTATTCCGGTCAACATTGTTTAAAGCTATCTCTAAGTCTACAAATGCTAGAAGCGTAGGTTTGCCTAAAGCTTTCTCTAAGTCTACAAATGCTAGAAACGTAGGTTTGCCTTTCCTTAATCTTTCTTCTAAGGTAAGTCGTAGGGTCAGTATTGCCTCACGTGTTCCAACATTTCTAAGGAATCCAAACTGATCTTCCCCGAGGTCAGCTTCTACCAGTTTTTCCATTCTTCTGTAAAGACTTTACGTTAGTATTTTGCAGCCGGCCGCTGGTGGCCGAGCGGTTCTGGCGCTTCAGTCTGGAACCGCGCGACCGCTACGGTCGCAGGTTCGAATCCTGAATCGGGCATGGATGTGTGTGATGTCCTTAGGTTAATTAGGTTTAAGTAGTTCTAAGTTCTAGGGGACTTATGACCTCAGAAGTTGAGTCCCATAGTGCTCAGAGCCATTTTTAGTATTTTGCAGCTGTGACTTATTAAACTGATAGTTCGGTAATTTTCACATCTGTCAACACCTGCTTTCTTTGGAATTGGTATTACTATATTCTTCTTGAAGTCTGAGGGAATTTCGCCTGTCTCATACATCTTGCTCATCAGATGGTAGAGTTTTGTCAGAACTGGCTCTCCCAAGGCCGTCAGTAGTTCCAAATGGAATGTTGTCTACACCTGGGGCCTTGTTTCGACTTAGGTCTTTTAGTGCTCTGTCAAACTCTTCACGCGGTATCATATCTCCCATTTCATCTTCATCTACCTCTATATACTCCTTCGACCTTTCTGCTTTCACTTCTTTGCATAGAACTGCGTTTCCATCTGAGCTCTTGATATTCATGCAAGTGGTTCTCTTTCTCCAAAGATCTCTTTAATTTTCCTGTAGGCAGTATCTATCTTATCCCTCATGAGATAAGCCTCTACATCCTTACATTTGTCCTCTAGCCATCCTTGCTTAGCCATTTTGCACTTCCTGTCGATCTCATTTTTGAGACGTTTGTATTCCTTTTTGCCTGCTTCACTTACTGCATAATTCTATTTTCTCCTTTCATCAATTAAATTCAGTATCTCTTCTGTTACCCAAGGATTTCTACTAGCCCTCGTCTTTTTACCTACTTGATCCTCTGTGCCTTCACTATTTCATTCCTCAAAGCTACCAATTCTTCTTCTACTGTATTTCTTTCCCACATTCCTGTCAATTTTTCCCTTATGCTCTCCCTGAAACTCTGTACAACCTCTGGTTCTTTCAGTATATCCAGGTCCATTTCCTTAAATTCCCACGTTTTTGCAGTTTCTTCCCTGCGAAACCCTACGCTTGAACAGGATAATGCACGACCGCATGTTGCAGGTCCTGTACGGGCCTTTCTGGATACAGAAAATGTTCGACTGCTGCCCTGGCCAGCACATTCTCCAGATCACTCACGAATTGAAAACGTCTGGTCAATGGTGGCCGAGCAACTGGCTCGTCGCAAAACGCCAGTCACTACTCGTGATGAACTGTGGTATCGTGTTGAAGCTGCATGGGCAGCTGTACCTGTACACACCATTCAAGCTCTGTTTGACTCAATGCCCAGACGTATCAAGGCCGTTATTACGGCCATAGGTGGTTGTTCTGGGTACTGATTTCTCAGGATCTATGCACCCAAACTGTGTGAAAATATAATCACATGTAATTTCTAATATAATATATTTGTCCAAGGAATACCCGTTTATCATCTGCATTTCTTCTTGGTGTAGCAAGTCTAATGGCCAGTAGTGTAGTGTACAGCTGTACTGAATTGGGTGTAGCGTAATACAGTACATGTGTCGATATCAGGTGCTCGGACAGCGTGGCGGCTGTGACCAGCTGCGCAACATTCTCAGTACCGAGTGCCCTATGTGCGCTGTGAGAAGCGGCGGCGTGCGGCCTTCCCAGACGCGGCTATCGCGTGTCGTCATCGCGGCGTCGCTTTGTGCGCGGCACGCCCCTCGCTAAGGAGCTGCGGGGCTTCATTAGGCGGGCTGTGTGTGCTCCAGGGCTTCTGGCGGCCGCTGAGCGCGAGCAACCACCTCACATCGCCGATACGGAATGCACGTAGGCTGCGCACTTCTGCTCAATCAGCAACTCTGTGTCCTCCCATACTGTTCTATTTTTGAAGAAGCGATAGCAATTGGAGAGGAGTCAGTTTTGGTCGCCAGTACCTACTGCTGGGATTTAAAATTGCAACTTTGAGGAGAAGAGAATAAAACGTGACTAAATTCATAGTTGATTTGTGGGGTACAAAGGGTGGGGCATTTTAGTATATCCTGCAGCAGCAACAGCGTTCTAACCAGATTGGGAGTCGTGTCGATATGAGCTTTCATGTCAGATACGGGTGCGTCGTTACTCTCTGCTTCAAGTCTGTGCCAGACTTCAAAGATCATAATGCGTGAATTGTCGTGGAGTATCAGTCTGCCGGCCGGAGTGGCCGTGCGGTTCTAACCGCTACAGTCTGGAACCACGAGACCGCTACGGTCGCAGGTTCGAATCCTGTCTCGGGCATGGATGTGTGTGATGTCCTTAGGTTAGTTAGGTTTAAGTAGTTCTAAGTTCTAGGTCACTGATGACCTCAGACGTTGAGTCCCGTAGTGCTCAGAGCCATTTGAACCAAGCCAGTATCAGTCTCTTGACAACCAATGATAAATGGTTTTCAGCGGGTGACATGTTTGAAGAAAATGCTGGCCAGGACAATAGTTAAATATCTTCTGCATCGAGGTAGATTAGGACAGTACGATCGGCGTGCTGTTACAGCTTACTGAGCAGTAATGGAATGTTTGATTGAATATGAACAACGTTAACGTATTTAACATTTATTACAATCAAACTTGCACATGACATTGGTCACTGACGACCGTACAAACAATTTTCTTTAGTATCATCCAGTAGGGAACTGACTCTGTTTTACCTTTATTTTCCTGATTTGAAAATAACCGTCGTAATACCAAAATGAAATTACATTCTCCAGAAAAATATTGTAGACGATATTTCAACCGTACCAAAATTGATTAAAAAAATAAACATTTTAACACATAAAATTCTATCTTTATGCCAGTACTGCTCTCCCTTTTGAAATTTCAGTTTCGTTCACCATGAATGACGTAGTGATCATTACCTGTATCCACACTGACTCTCGAGGCACAAATGAGTATAACGTAACAAGGTTAACGATGAAATGTTTCTTCTGGCATGTGTGCATATCATATTCATCCGCCGATACCGGCAGCGACTTTCAAATACAATGTCGTCCCCTGTATATGGATTATATAATGTGTGCACAAGTACAGGTTGTGACGCGTAGGAACGACGACAATGGAAATTTGGGTCTGGTCGTGAGTTGTGCACGGATTGCCAAAGAGGTTAAGGTGACCGCTCACGTAAAACAGAAATTTGCGTTCGGTCTCGATCCCTTAAAAAGGTGATAGTTATTCGTATTAGCTGCTGTGAATACAATTCACGTAAAACTTTTAAGATTACATGGAATAGCAAAATTGACAAGTTGTAATGAGTAGACAGGAAATTTGTTTCACAATTTGTAAAGGAATCAACTGCAACTATATGATATTAGTCCTCACAGAATTTCCATTGGTACGTAATTAGAAATAGAGCACAGCTTCCCTTTTAGTAACGTCTGGTAGCGTCTCGGCCGCAGCTTTGTCACATACCCAGCGTCATTTATAAACAATATGACACCAGAGAACATGAAATCGTTCCCTAAATAGTAACAATGCGAGCTTCATAATTCCCTTTTGCACAACACGCACTTAAGCAGATGGTTCAAATGGCTCTGAGCACTATGGGACTTAACTTCTATGGTCATCAGTCCCCTAGGACTTAGAACTACTTAAACCTAACTAACCTAAGGACATCACACAACACCCAGTCATCACGAGGCTGAGAAAATCCCTGACCCCGCCGGGAATCGAACCCGGGAACCCGGGCATGGGAAGCGAGAACGCTACCGCACGACCACGAGCTGCGGGCGCACTTAAGCAGTGATCTAGCCCGTAAGTACATAACTGCACAATCAACTGAACACAAGGTTCAGCAGTATGATATTGACGCACCACAGAATTTTGTTCCACCAAAATGATGACAACGTATTACTGCTGAGAGACAATACCGGCTGTAAACCTTCTCATCACCACAGCATCTGCATTTACATCTACAACTACATGGATACTCTGAAAATCACGTATAAGTGTCTGGCAGAGGGTTCATTGAACCACCTTCACAATTCTCTATTATTCCAATCTCGTATGGCGCGAGAAAGGAACGAACACCTATATCTTTCCATACGAGCTCTGATTTCCCTTATTTTCTCGTGGTGATCGTTCCGCCCTATGTAGGTCGGTGTCAACAGATATTTTCACATTCGGAGGAGAAATTTGGTGATTGGAATTTCGTGAGAAGATTCCGTCGCAACGAAAAACGCCTTTGTCTTAATGATTTCCAGCCCAAATCCTGTATCATTTTTGTGACACTCTCTCCCATATTTCGCGATAAAACAAAACGTGCTGCCTTCTTTAAACTTTTTGGATGCACTCCGTCAGTCCTATCTGGTAAGGATCCCACACCGCGCAGCAGCATTCTAAAAGAGGACGGACAAGCGTAGTGTAGGCAGTCTCTTTAGTAGCTCTGTTACATTTTCTAAATGTCCTGCCAATAAAACGCAGCTTTTTGGTAAGCCTTCCCGCCGCGCAGGATTAGCCGACCGGTCTAAGGTGCTGCAGTCATGGACTGTGCGGCTGGTCCCGGCGGAGGTTCGAGTCCTCCCTCGGGCATGCGTGTATGTATTTGTCCTTAGGATAATTTAGGTTAAGTAGTGTGTAAGCTTAGGGACTGATGACCTTAGGAGTTAAGTCCCATAAGATTTCACATACATTTTTTGTTAGCCTTCCCCACAACATTTTCTAAGTGTACTTTCCAATTTAAGTTGTTCGTAATTGTAATACCTAGGTATTTAGTTGAATTTACGGCTTTCAGATTAGTATGATTTATCGTGTAAACGAAGTTCCTTTTAGCACTCATGTGGATAACCTCACATTTTTCGTTATTTAGGGTCAACATTTCATGTATCTAGCCTCCAAAGACACATTATACGCACCGAGTACCGTGCCACTTCGATACACCGTGCGAGAAGCTAATCTCTCTCCCCAGCGTACCGTCGACCGAGAAAACAGCAGCGCTCTAGCGTGGTGCCCCGCTTTACACAACAAGCGCTCGGTTCCTCCTGTCTTCGTCCGTCGGCACTCTCTGTCACTTACTACCACCGGCTTCCTTCTTTGCTTCCAAAACATGTTCTTCTCCCAGATAAACCACTTCCCACAGAGAAGTTTCACATACCATGGATGGGGTAGTAGCGCTAACCTAGGTCGTCTAGTGCCAATCTAGCTCATCGTGCCGTTCACGGAACTATGTCCTACTGCGTTATTTTGTTGAAAGATAAACATCACGGAGAACTCGAAGATACGGCACATCCACTAGGCTTAACACGTCAGAAATGCAGCGCATGCTATCCAAACTATCAGCTATGCGAAACTGGGTACCGGGCCTGTATGGCGATGACGAATGCGATTTGGTCACGTGCGTCCACCTCGGAGCCTCCACACACACAAACTTCCCTCGTGCTTCTGTACTAGGAACCGGGTCTCCGATTCCTGAAGAGCATATATCAGTGTACTGTGGGACTTAACAACTGTGGTCATCAGTCGCCTAGACTTAGAACTACTTAAAACTAACTAACCTAAGGACATCACACACATCCATGCCCGAGGCAGGATTCGAATCTGCGACCGTAGCAGCAGCGCGGTTCCGTAGTGAAGCGCCTAGAACAGCTCGGCGACAGCGGCCGACAGACGTTCCCTTTAACATCTAACCACTTTTACCTCTCTTTAACGGTTACTCTCTCGCTTCCTCTCTCTCTCTCTGTCTCTCTCTCTGTCACACAATTTCTCTGTTTTTCTACTTACTTTAATTTCCTGAAATAGCAGAACTTTACGGTGTACTGCTATATGCGACTTCACGTACAACATTTCTAAGTAGGCAGTTTAGGTTTTTATGTTGGTAACGTCACGTAGCGCTCTGTATGAAAATCACTGGCTGTGCTGTGTGCAGTCTGTGGCTGGTTGGCATTGTTGGAATATTCGCTATTGTAGTATTGGGCAGTTGCATGTGAACAGAACGTAGCGTTACGCAGTTGGAGGTGAGCCGCCAGCAGTGGTGGATGTGGGAAGAGAGATGGCAGAGTTTTGAGAGCGGACGATCTGGACTCGTGTCCATCACAAAGAGTAAATTTGTAATACTGTATATCATGAATTGATATATATATATATATATATATATATATATATATATATATATATATGTGTGTGTGTGTGTGTGTGTGTATATATGATGACTTATTAAGGTAAATACATTGTTTGTTCTCTATCAAAATCTTTCATTTGTTGACTAAGCCTATCAGTAGTTAGTGCCTTCAGCAGTTAGAATCTTTTATTTAGCTGGCAGTATTGGTGCTCGCTGCATTGCAGTAGTTGGAGTAACGAAGATTTTTGTGAGGTAAGTGATTCATGACAGGTATAGGTTATTGTTAGTCACGGCCATTCTTTTGTAGGAATTATTGAAAGTCAGGCTGCGTTGCGCTAAAAATATTGTGTGTCAGTTTAGTGTTGATCAGAACAAGTCAAGAGAGAAATGTCTGAGTACATTCAGTTCTGCTCACCTGTTTGAAAATCAAATAATGTAAGGGGTTTATCAGCACAGTAATTCACGAATTTTACTAAGGGGAGGTTTCACATTTAGTATAAAATGCAGAGTGAAAATCTCATACTGGAAACATTTAGTGAAGTTTAACATCTAAGGCACATACCAAAAAGGAAACAGCAAATAAATAAATTTCGGTATGCACACTTGTCTTACTGGAGAGAAACCTATTTCATGATTCAACCTAAGTGACCTCACTATACGACAGCGAGCGAATGCTATGTCTGTCACTTCTGTAATTAATCTCGCTGGACAGCGACGACTGCATGGCGTTGAGTTTGGCACTCCTGAATTCCACACTCGCTTGGGGGTCGTGAAATCCTGACCAGAGCGAGCAGCAAACGAAAAAGCGGCCTCAGTAGGCTAATATACTGTCGCTAACGAATTCCGGTACCTTCTGATAGATGTTGCTTTGTTTAAACGACGTATATGCGACGTATGACCTCGCTGTTTGGTCCCCTCTCCCGAATCAGCCAACCTTAAACGATGTATATAACGATTTTCTCACAAACATTCAAATGCGTTTTTTGAGTGAGAAACCAGTTTCGCAGTCCTTTATTATACAGGGAGTGTGAGGTGTAAGTGCAGATACTGTTTTCATTGGTACCCGCTTTGATATGTTAGTTGTTTTTTCTCTGCTTCTATCAGTCTACCAGCAAACAAGTCACATAATTTACTATCTAAGTTTTCTGCAAGATCCTAACTGAATCACTAATTGGACTGCACTCGTCAGTATAGACTAGCTGTTTTCCGTTCACGAATCCACACTTCAACACCTTACCTGCTGTCAGTGGAAAATGAACATTAATGGCTTATTCTACTCACATATACTTGGAGGTTCTAACCGGAGGAAAAAACTTTGAAATATACCCATTACTGCTTCAGTTTAACACTACCCACAACGGATCTATTTGCGGGCCTTTGCATAAATGCCCTAAATTGAAAGCTATGTCAATTCTGCTTGGCCCAATGATTGACATTCAAATATTTAGTAAAATTATTAAAGAAAAATTTCTTTTTCAACAGATAATAAAGTAATGAAAGGTTTGTCTATTCTTACAGAAAGAATGTTCCGACTCAAATTTGAATTTTTATAGAACAAATTGGTTTATTCATTAAGCATTTCTGATAATTATAAGAACCAAAAAAATTCACTTCTTTAAACAAATCTTAACGCGTCTGATCTTTACACAGCATGAAATTTGCATCAGATTCCACAATGTGCGTTAAACGCAACTGACTTTCTTATTAACAATGTAAAATTTAACGCATCTGACATTTTACAAATACTATGGTCTCCTACAGAATGATACCTCTTATTACCACAAGTGCCCACTTTTGGAGCGGAAGAAAAGATATTCCACAACTGTATCCATTAATCAACATTCACACACAATTACTGCACCAATATATGCACAGGAGAAGCATAAGGATCGAGCCGTTAGCAGTTCCGATATTCACCATACAGTAAATATCTGTACGCAAAATTGTCCCACCGAGAACCAAAATAACTACATATATATTCCTCGCCTATTTGATAATTCACTTTAATCGCCACTATTGTACAGCTGCCAACTCCCGACACGAATTCACCCATTGAAATATGAAAACCCATCCAAAATTACAGATACAAAACACACACACTTATGATGAACTACTTACTTTGTTTCAGCCAAAGTTCATGGCTACGTTATCAGTTTACTAATCTCTTTCCCCGCATTGCGGTTTTAATTATTCAGTAAATCTCCACACGTGACTCTACATTCCAATACACATGAATAAGCAAGCTTTATCTTGACTTGGTTTGCTAAAATTCGACACAAGCTTTCACACGAGATACCAAGTGTCTTCAACAAAGGATCCACTTTACTAAATCTTTCAAGATTGCGGATATGTACGAAAATTTGAAATTTATTACAGTACTTAATTTCGCACGCATATTGCATGTAATAGCATACTTCCTACTTACATGCTATAGGTCCCTAGTACTTGATCAGCCTCACGTAGTGAGTGCCAGGTGTAAAAATAAATAAAGTGCCACACGCACTTAAATATTTCATTTTTCCAAATGAACATGCTTGCTCAAACAAATTAGTGTAAATTAATCACCGCGAAATTGTTATAAAACCCCAAAGTTGCAAATTACTATCACAAAGGAAAGCAACAATTTTACATCACTTACTACTGCACATTACCTACCTAAGTAAATTTCGTTCTCCCAAAATATTAATATTACTTTACGTCTGGCTGCAAAAAAAGTTGTTCACCTAATGTGAACCCTTAATCATAAATATAGCGCATTTCCCAGACTTCAATCGAGCATGGCTCGACCCATTTCCAAAAAGAGTCCTCTCTCGTCCAAGTCTTCAGCAACAGTCCCTACTCGCACCCACGCTACAGTTCTGCTCGCCTGACCGCTGATGATGGGGGCGACTCCCAACCAATCATCACCTCAGAAATTCCCCGGTTTAAAATTTAACGTCAAACCTCCCTTCTACATAATGGGAAAGATCCCGCGATTTTCTTCCAAAGACTGAAACGTGAGTTTTTCAACCTTCCTACACGTCGCTACAGCCAAAGGCTGAGGTTTCAGAGCTTCCATAATCGCTGCCTATCTACTAGTTTTTCCCCACCGTACACGCACAATCGCTAAATATCGTTCGATCCTTATTCTCTCCCCAAACACTCTTCCTGCAATTGTTTTCAAACATTCATTTCTTTCTCCCTGCTGCTGTGGACTCAATAGTATAAGGAAATATAGGAAACAGTGGGTTCAAATGGTTCAAATGGCTCTGAGCACTATGGGACTTAACATCTGAGGTCATCAGTCCCCTAGAACTTAGAACTAGTTAAACCTAACTAACCTAAGGACATCACACACATCCATGCCCGAGGCAGGATTCGAACCTGCGACCGCAGCAGTCGCACGGTTCCGGACTGGAGCGCCTAGAACCGCTCGGCTACCGCGGCCGGCGAAACAGTGGGCATTCATAACTTATTCAATCGATAAAAACAGTTCGATTCCTCTGGTCATTCTTTTATAACTTGGTGTTGGTTTGCAGACACCGACGTAAGTCTGTGCTTAGTAAATTAAATGCTATTATTACGATAAAGTGATATTATTTCGATCAAACACAGGTTCTTAGAAGAACACGATGATCAATTGTATTAAGTATTGTTACACTGTTAGAAATATAAATGAGAGTTGTCATTGCCGAAGACATTGGCCACCTCTCAACATACTACTCCTGATAGCTATAATTATAGCCTGCATTACATGCTGATGTAATGTTGTTCAGTACGCTGTTCTTAGTCACACCTACTTGTGCTGAAATACATGAGTATATCCAAATATGTAGCACATATCATGCTGATTTCATGTGTGTTTTGTAATATATTAATGGTTTCGAAATTTTAAAGGCCATCAGTGTAGTAACAGATTCACAAGATGTCTTACGTGAAAGATGCCTTACGTAATCATATTAAAATACATAAGCAATGACCGCGACATTAGGATGGCTTTTATTTTTCAAATCTGACTTTATGATGCCCTTCAGCTTCGATCTATCGCACAAAAAAATGTGTGGTCCAATTTTGATTCAATAGAAAAACTGGGAGGTTACATTTTAAAGAAAACAAAAAATACGATCCCACTTAATTATTGATATTTCTGTATTAACTTTAATAACAGAAACTATGAAGTTATTGTGTAAGGAAAATATGATGGGAAACCGTTTATCTTTTAAAAATCTCCTTATTTGATGATGTGTCCTATTATGACATAGTCTTGGGTAGTCATACTCGTTCACGTCTCAATCATTTGCATGTTGCATTTTTTATTTGGTTTCTGCACAAAAAATTACTTGGGTTGGTGAAATTCAATGGGAAACCCTATTGGACCACGAAAAAAAGAAATACTCCGGTGAAGACCCTACGATATGCACTCGTTGCCAGCTACTAGCTTCGCAGCGGACTGACTGTTCCCTGAAGCCAGCTCTCTGATGAAGCGGACTGCGGCCAGAATTGCCGCAGCTCCGAGCAGAGCACGACAGCTGTTGTAGCTGCAGCGAGCTAACAGGATTGTGGCCACCGCGCCCCCCTCACCCCGTGCCCTCTCACACACGTTTCTCCTCGGCTCCTCCAATTTTCGGGCGCGAGATGCAACAAGCGGAACTGCGCGACCGCATAATGCGCGCACTTCAAAAGGGAGAATGTCCGCTCCGTGCCAGCTAGGGGTAGAGGGCGGGCGGGCGGCGGATCCCACCTGCAGCGCGGGTTGCCGGAGGCGCAGGGGCAGCGCAGTCCTCGTTAACGGGCCCCGCACAACACAAGGCCGCGTTCTCGCATCCACAATAAAGCGGCCTCATCGCAGCGCACACAGCAACTACACTCCCTTTGTTTCAGAGGTGTTGCCTTCCCTACTCTCTCTGTCACATCGCATACCTTTCACGTGAGGTACAAACGTGTTCAGCCGCACTTTATTTTCGGAATGCGCTAAGAGGGATAAAGATAAAAAGAGTGTAGCGATAAAAGCAAATGGTTCTATGGAAGAAAAAGGAAAAGAGATGAAAATTATGTGTGCTGCATGAATCGACTACGGGTACTGACGCTCTCGTTTAATCTTTATATTTCATGGAAGGCGTGAAATACAGTGGAGAGCAATATGTAGCAGTTGCTGACACGCTGTAGTATTCCGCGGCAGAGCAATTTATGTTCACAAATTTACAAATGGCTCTGAGCACTATGGGACTTAACATCTTAGGTCATCAGTCCCCTAGAACTTAGAACTACTTAAACCTAACTAATCTAAAGACATTACACACATCCATGCCCGAGGCAGAATTCGAACCTGCGACCGTAGCAGTCCCGCGGTTCCGGACTGCAGCGCCTAGAACCGCACGGCCACCTCGGCCGGCCACAAATTTTCATGTTTTTCGTTATTACACCTAGATGAGTATAGGGAAAGTTCCTCCCAGTATGGAGTGGAAGATTTCTTCAGCATCTTTTATCACAATGGTAATAGTTTTCTTCTTTTTTCGTACATGAGTCCGTAGATGCTATGAAGTTCTGTAACGAAGTAGTTTGTCTGTGTATACTGTTTATTTTACTTGAAATAAACGCAGCATTTCATTATTAGAAATTACCGCAATTCACCCCGTTGGACGTTGTCAAGCTACCAGGTAGTAAGAATAACAGTAAGAGATACAAATAAAACTAATAAAGAACGTATACGAAAACGTAAAAAATGCAGATCTCACTATATTTACATCACATCCCTAACTGTATTAAGGCGGCAGTATACCACGATCCCCTCATAAATGAGAAAAGAACATTATTTTTCTCCGTATTACTGTTTCATCTCGCGTTCACCGTTACAGACAACCTGCACTTGAGACCACAGTTTTAAAAACACGTACTCAAATATTAGGGCAAATGCTTGTAAAAGATATACTTTTCTAAAATGCACTTTTCCCCAAATTATGCTAAAGCGATGTACTAAGCGCAATTGTAAGTAATTTATTATTATTATTATTATTATACTGAAAACTTATTTTGTTGTTGAAGTGACTAAAATCCTATGTGGCACTTAAAAAGTGTGCACTCCGTCTTCAGGCCACAAGTGGCCCATCGGGACCATCCGACCGCCGTGTCATCCTGAGAGAGGATGCGGATAGGAGAAAACAACTGCTTTGTATGGTTTTGGTGGCTGGGGTCGTAAATATCTTTCCAGCTCATTATAGCGCAGTAGCATATTAAGCTCTTTACTTGGCCTCTAAATGATACGAAAAGTAAGACAATTCCCGTTTGTCATTGAAAGAGTGACTCCTTGAATACTTCTTTTCTGGGCAACTGCATAGACATGATGGTACTCCTAATTTAATTTGACGCAGCTTGACCTCTGACAAGGTGACTTGAGGCATAGCACCGTATACCGATCCTCCTTTGGAGGCGGTTAAGTGGGAGACGTGTCTCAGAGCTTGATAGTGACAGATGGTGACGCGGGACTGGACGCCCACGTAGTTTACATATCAGCCGATAGAGGACAGTATTGGATAGAGGACTGTGATTTAGTTTCGATTGTGCCCACTGGAGTGCACTAAAGTAATAGAATGTTTTTCATAAACTGTTCTAGTATTTTCATGAAGTAGCCGGCCGAAGTGGCCGTGCGGTTAAAGGTGCTGCAGTCTGGAACCGCAAGACCGCTACGGTCGCAGGTTCGAATCCTGCCGCGGGCATGGATGTTTGTGATGTCCTTAGGTTAGTTAGGTTTAACTAGTTCTAAGTTCTAGGGGACTAATGACCTCAGCAGTTGAGTCCCATAGTGCTCAGAGCCATTTAGCAATTTTCATGAAGTGTTATTATGTCTTTTTGTGTATGTAAAATGTTATAAATGTGTTTTAGCAGTATGAATGATGCTTGATGTGGTTTAAGGTTAATATGAAGATAATTGTTTAACGAGTTATGTAGTGTGTCGGAGCATTTCGAAGAAGTATGGATGTGGACAAAGGGGATTATTGTAAATAGATTTGTAAAGTAAGTTTACGTTAAAGGGAAATTTAATTCAGGTATAAATAATAATAGTAAATAACTTCATGCATAAACAAAACTTCAGCATATTAGATAATTACGTCGGTAAAAACTGCAGTCGTTAGTTTTACTACTTTGCGATTGGTTATTGATGAAAAGCGCGGACTGACGAGGGAGAATGTTGTTTTGCTATTGACTATTGAGTAAACTGACCAATGGTAAAACAATATTCTTCGCGCGCCTTTTTCTGCTGGTGGTGAAGACTTTATTCTATAGAGGAGTCGGAGCCTAGACATGTAAAGTGACGGCATAATTATTCCGATGGGTGTTTGGAAATTTCGGAATTTTTAAGTGAATTTTGTGACGAGAAAAGACATAAATTCCGCGAGGCGTATTGAGCAGGTCGGTGGTTAAAAACTGTGACTGCATTAGGTACCGACAGACTTAATATCATTCCGACAGACTTAATAGCATTCTCAATCAAAATCAATCCGTATTTTTGTAGCTATTACGTTTTCGGGAAATGCAGCACCATAAACTTGCTAACGTGAGTGAAAGGGATTGTGAGTGACTGTGTTAAGACTAGCACGGGCCTGGCAGTGATACTTGTTTACCTAAGTTTCAGAATATATTAAGGACAAAATTTCCGCGCCAGGGTTCCCGGGCTCGATTCCCGGCGGGGTCAGGGATTTTCTCTGCCTCGTGATGACTGTGTGTTGTGTGATGTCCTTTGGTTAGTTAGATTTAAGTAGTTCTAAGTTCTAGGGGATTGATGACCATAGATGTTAAGTCCCATAGTGCTCAGAGTCATTTGAACCATTTTTTTGAACAAAATTTCCAACCTTTCATTTCGTGTGAAAACTTTCTCCCGAAACGTAGATTAGTGACTTTAATTGCAGCCTGGTTCACGTCGAAGTACAGTAGGTTTCGCTCGGCTTCCCTACTGATGATATGCTGAGACAATGTTCACAGGTAGGTGAAGGTTCGGTGTAAAGGGACGGAAGGAACCACGCCGCCGCAGACTGTCCGCATCTAGCGGCGTCCGGCTGCAGGCTTCATTGTTCGCACAGTCCTCGTCCCGCATCCCACTCTCTTCCGCGCTTGGAGCACCAGGCAGGAGCGCGACCGAAGCGCTCGTGCTAGTGAAGCGCTGGGGGGTTTGCTCACATCTGCTGCACATGAACTATTTATGTACAAGTCAGGACTAGTAGTCCAGTGATGAAGCAGTCCAGCTTTTCTAGCCGTGCTGTGTGGACGTGCTGTGTGTGTCCACTGTCGTTTGCTTCCAGCGGTAGAGGCGTAAAATGCCTGGGCATTTGTAAGTTGCTGTATATGCTCAGGATAAATGCCTTATATGATGAGTGTGACTTGTAGAAAAATTAAGCTGATGTTTTGTATTAGAGAAGGCGTTTTGCAACACTGCTTCTTTAGTGATTGGGTAACCAAGCCTGAGAGTTAGGGGAGAATTATTAGAGGAAATAATCTGCACTGTAAACATAACTTTCTACGTTTTTAATGAGATCAGTCCTTGGGAGAAACACAAAAAGAAAACAACACTCAAGTTTAAAAGCAATTTCTGAAATAAAGTACACATTATATTAAATAGCTAACCTATAGGTAATATTTTTACTTAAATTATACAACTACAAAAACATTAAAAAATTGCTCTTGGGTAATTTCGTGATATTCGTAGGCTGAAGAAGAATCATGAAGTTTCGACTCTGCCTCCGATATTCCTGAAACTGATTCCTCGCTGACCGCTTAATTCCTTTCCATTTTGTCTTTTCTTGGACTGTTCAGTATTGGTTTTTCTTTAGGATCAATGGGCTTAGGACGTGCTATTGCTCCATTCATCAACTTCCATCTATATAAGAGGTAGGTAGGTTTTACAGCAGTCTGTCATGTGAATCGGTTTCTTTTTTACTGTGGATCCATTCAACATTTCTGAAGGAATACACTGCACCAGCAGATATAACTGATGCACACAGAATTTTTACGGCAACTTCTTCAAGTCCACAACTTCCTCTTAAAACTCTCCACCACAAAAGAGGATTTACACGACTATTTTCATCTTCCCGAGGGTCAGAATCCACTCCTTCCCACATAAATTATCTGGGCCAAATTCCTTGTTTGTCCCTACAGTCAGCAAAGTTCTCTCTAAACCGAATAACATATAGTTCAGTGTTTTTGGATGTGCCAGAATCAAAGCTTACAGCATCAAGCATCTCGATAGTCATCAGGTTACTACCGTGTATTGCTGGATGAAGAATATTAGCTGCAAGGTGGTTAGAAGACACACAGAAGACCTTCCTAGCTTGGAATTTAGATAAAAATGACTTCTGCAGATTGCAGTGGAGAGGACGGTAGTTTCTCGGTGAGAACGTCTGCTACTTTATTGAACTTTGTGACTATTTTGTGAACTTGAGGTTCATTTAACCCTAAACCTGTAATCAAATGAACGGCTACGTTCATGAACTCTATAATTTTCGCAACTCACACCCAGAAAATATCATCATCCAGAACTCTCTTCTTTAATTCAGGCTGTAGATATGACAGCGCCTTTTCGTTTACAACTAAAGTCTGTAAGACAACTTCGGTTGACTGCAAATTTTTAAGACAAAAAGGATGGCTCCCCATCATGTCTCTCCTGGAAACTTCAATGAAATCCTATATTTGAATATTTTTGCAGCTGATATTTCATCGAACACTCCTTGTGAAAGGTGGATCTGTTTTACTAGTTTGACAACCTCTACTGCATTTGCCATGACAGGTTTGATTATTTGACAGCCTAAAACATCGGAACACAACAAGTTTAATAGATGAGATAGGCAGCCAAGTGGAGGAATGTGAGTGAAATCATCCTTTACCAGATTCAACGTAGCTTTCATGTTCGTGGCACAACCTTTATGGTCCATGCTTCTCCAAAACTTTTGTGATAAACTGGGCAAGGTATTCGGCACTGTCGCCTTGCTTTTAGTCATTACAAACTCAGCAAAAAGTGGTTCAGGCTTTGAAATTACGAAGTTGGAAATGGATTCATTTTTGAGATTGCCCCAGCTATCACACTACAGATGAAGATTTCTCGCCTCGTCTAGTTGCTTATTTATATGACCTCGCACTTCTGTGTACTGCGCATCTAAGTAAGTAGATGATAGCCTATATCTTGGAGATAACTGGAAGGAAAGTCTGATTCTTTAGAAAAAAAAGTGGATGTTCTACCACGAACAAGGCAGATCCACTGACGAATATGGCTTTGGAAAAGCTTTGACTCAGCATCTCCAAAAAACAAAAAACAAAAAAAAAACAGGTAAGACTAAATATAGGTGTGAAGCTAAAACACAGCTAAAAATTTACTAAAAATCTTGCCTTTACACCATCCCAAAAAATTAATATTAATAAAAATGGGGCTCTTTCAAAATGATGGTGAAAATATTTGAAAGTCAACATCACTTGTCAAGATCTCAGATAAAAACGGCAGTGGTTAGTTTGAAATATTAATTTAAAATTGACATTACCTATTTAAAGGAACCTGATCTTTTATTTACATTAATCTTGAAACAGCCTTCGGATGGATAATAGTAGGTCTAATGTGGCTAAAGGGGCCTTGTCTTTTAAAGCTCCTACTCTAGCCCAGCTAATGATTGTATATTTTAAATATTTGTTGTAGTTACACAACTTTTAGTATCCATGAGGTCTACAGCTGAGGTTATGTTGCTTCTCACTCAGCCACATAGACTTTATTGGCTGCCAGATGGACAGACCAGTGTTGCCAATCCCAGTCGACTAAATAATCCACAGAACTGCTTAAATTACCTGAAATTACCAGCTAGTCACACAAAAATTCATCTAATGTTTGCCACGATAGCTATAGTGCTAATTCTTAGAATGACTGGAATTAGAATTGAGCCGTGGTGGGGTTGCTGATGTCGCCTTTCCAATTCCTGGCACCGCAAGCTCGAACTGTCGTGTGCAGTCTCTCTGGCTTGAGCCACTGATATCTTTGTTCGAGGTTGTTGATGGGGGACGGGGAGCGTGTTGTGGCGTGGCGAGTTGGGGAGTAGTAACGGAGCGAGGAGGACGGTCAGAGAGTTCAGCTCAACGAGTAAGGCGAGAAGTTCCACAAGCGTCTTGGGCACGGAGTCCAGAAAGTGGTCGCTGGACATATTTGTGGGCCGATTTGAATCCGCGTCTAACTTCGAGTGCCAATTTCATGCATAGCATGGCTAGCCACCTTTGGAACATGGCACACCGATGACAGAGTTGAAGCCAGTTTCGCTGTGCTGAATTCTGGTTCCCCTTTGAAACCGGTCACCTTCAGCTTTGATTCGTGAACTTCAGTTGTTTTGATTTTGAGGCCTTAACTGTTATTTTTTTATTGATGCCTATAGGTTTGTTGTGATCATCGCGATTTCTTAGCTGATCTATTTCACCACCAGTTGGTTTCTTTAATTGTGGCTGTTGTTTGCTTTTCGTGAGTCGATAATGGCCTTGGTTGTTTGTTTACAAGATATCTTAAACTATGTGAGCCTTTTGTGTTTCCTGATCCAGAGCGTAACGTGTTTCCTCTAAGTTGTCATACTTAACTGAAGCTGTTAATACAGAAGGTAATTTTACTTAACTGAAGTTATTACTGAAGGCCTCCCTGTTTCCTCTTTGGTAATTTTACTTCGCTAAAGATGTTATTTAAAAAGGCCTGCCTGTTTTCTATTTGGTAATTTTACTTAACTGCAACTGTTATTAAAGAGAATCTGGCTGTTTTCTATTTGATAATTTTACTTAACTGATGCTGTTATCATTCAAGGTATGGGAACAATGGCTCTGAGCACTATGGGACTTAACACCTGAGGTCATCAGTCCCCTAGAACCTAGAACTACTTAAACCTAACTAACCTAAGGACATCACACACATCCATGCCCGAGGCAGGATTCGAACCTGCGACCGTAGCGGTCGCGCGATTCCAGACTGAAGTGCCTAGAACCGCTAGGCCACTACGGCCGGCTATTGAAGGTATGCCTGCTTTCTATTTGGTAATTTTGCTTAAATGAATCTGTTACTATTGAAGGTGTACCTGTTTTCTATTTGGTAAGTTTGTTTAACTGAAGCTGCTTGCTTTCAAGTAAATTAAGAGATGTTTCATAATTTGGGCCAGCCGAAACTCTTTTTAATCAAGGCCTACCTCTATTTATTGTTCGATTATTGAGAGCTGATATCTTACTCAGTCTTTGTTGTAACTAACTGAAATCGTGATTGCCAAGGCCTATCTGTTACAGAGGCATTTGAGTCAATAAGGTAGTAACGGGAAACGACATGTGATGGTCATGGGTCCTAACGTTTCGCCTTACGTCCCTTCATCCATAATTGTATGATTCAAAAATATAAGAAATTATGGATCATGGTTTTAATTTTGAACGTATCATATGGCGACTCCGATTCCACGCCTCCAAGGATCGCCTGTTTTCTAGGAATCGGCTAGTATCAGAGCTGAACCATTATAGCCTCTTGAGCATCGATTCTTTGTTATTAAAATGTTTTTATGTTAATATTCTTGTTTTATCGTCACAGCAGTGGAGTCACATAAAGTAGATAAAGAAAGGAACACAATAGAAAGCTATAGTCTGTGTTAATGTCAGAGCGTCTGACAATAAAGCATCGTTTTGGTATTTTTAATTGAAAACTGTTTAACATTTAAGAATACATTTATCATCAAGAAACACATGCCAGCTGTTTAACACGTTCAGTAATCAATTTTATGAATAATCATTCTTCAATAATATTCAGGGATTTGACATGGATTATAAAGCGTGTCACATTAAAAAGCGCTGACCTAAGGACAATGTTTTTTATACCAGTCTGTCACTACACAGCCGTTCAACGTAGTGCGTGCGTGTGTATGACTGTGTGACTGCAAGAGAGACCGAGAGTGAAGAGTAGAACTGAGGAAAAGTAAAAAGAAAAAGTAAGAAGAAAAAGTAAGTTATGAATGATAAGCAGCTGTCAGTAACATGTGCCCTTTGGTGGTGCAGAAAGATGGAGGCTAGTAAGAATAGAAAGAAAGAGGCATGTTTCTCTCTTCTTTCGTTTCATTCTTAGAAATAAAGCAATGAATGATACAGATAGCTTTAAGTGTAAACTTTTACGAACTGTTAATGTCGGGGGATCGTCCCAGGCCTTATTTTAACTGGTACAATATACGTTCTAGTAAAACCTTTAAAGAGTATATTTAAAAAAAAAATGCACAATTTTTGCGTGTATAAAACGTGTAAGTATCCTGCCCACTGAGCATTTGCCCAGCCCACATCACTATTCCAGTGGTCTCCACTTACGTGTGCTAGAACCATGAACAACCGTTTTCGAAAATCCAGACTACGATTCACCTTTTACACCGATTAGGCACAAAAAAAGGTTTTGAAAGTGGAATGTTTCCAGCGCAAAGTTCCCAGTTTTCGACGTTTTGGGTATCCATCTGTCCATCTGAAGCAGCACAATGTACGTCAAAATCACCAATGATGCAGGGTATGAACGAATACTTTGTGGCACCAAATATGGACTATCGTTTTGCCAATCCAGCGGCAATGTCGACGCGGTCACTTTCGAACACGCAGGCCTGGGCACGCGCAACATACATGTCTTTGAACTACTATTTGAGCCTTTGGCGGAAGATGTTATCGCGGCTTTCCACTCCTATAGCATTGTACGTGAACATTCTGCGGAACGCTGGACGCAATTCCAAAACACTCCCAATTCTTAACACGTACGACAGATCACCATCGATTCCTATCGGCATGTGTCATATACAGATCAACAGGCGCCACACAGTTATTATACAGGACGTCCATGAAAGCTGTTTTGGGTACGGCGAAGAAGGCTGCCTCAGGTCTGGGTGTCTTCTGCGATGCATCACCAAACTGCTGACCGCTGCCGTGGTGCCTCCTACTCTGACGACAGTTTTAGCAGTCACCTACGCATTGGCACCCTCTTCTCCGCCCGCTGATAGTCGCCAGCCAGACCACATAATGGACACCTTTGCTGCCTCTACCAGCCACGACGACTGCCGATGCCCTACCGGCCAATGATATGGACCTCACGTCTCTCATCGTTCCTGCGAGCGCCTTCATTCCAGACCGCCGTGACTCCCACACATCTTCCGACACAGAGGGACGGACGCGCAAACAACATTCACCTAAACGGCCCAAGAGGAGGCGTTGCACTGTCTGAGAAAGAGACAGCTCCCTCCCCTGACCCCTGGCGCTTCTGAGGCACCGTCCACCCAAACCAATCATCGGAGAACCTGCATAACGACAAGATCTAGACAATAGATCTAGACAATAGAAATGTGTTTGGAATCCGAAAGGCCGCGGGATCGAATCTCGATCGGACCACGGATTTTTCAGTGTTCGTTTCAATCTACCCTTCACCTCTCAGATATATGAGGCGTCGCCAGAAACAACACGTGGTTCGGATTCTGCGTTAAACTGTAGGTTCTGTTGCCTCGGTTCGATAACTGGGGTAGGTAAGGGACACACAAGCCGCCAATAGAAAGACTTGTAGCACCTGGCCATTGAGTCACATACAATTATTGTTATTGTTATTACATCGTCTACGTGCATCGTCAATGCGCGATTTCTACTCGCACCTGTCCCGTTTTTTTAACAAGCTATCGGAATATGATTTCCGTATTTTCTGGCCGAGAGGAAGTGCAAGTGCAATACGACAGGCCAATAAAATCAAACGAAGTAATACTATGCCCCAATACTTAACCACGCAGTTAGCGGCGCAAAACCGACAGTGCCGAGACACCGGGCAAGGAGGCCGGCGTCGGCCCACCGTGCTGCACTCCATGCAGAACCTCCTCCGAAGAAAAAGAAGCAGAAGGAAGCAGAGGCCGCCCCTTACATCCTCTCAACACCAGTTTACAGGCAACACGCGCCTCCGACGCGCCAGTTTTCCGTGCTCAATGCGATTAAAGAAAATGTGCCACCCTGTGCTGGGAGGGAAGCGAGCAGCAGCGCAAAACGCGCACCGCGTTCCTTAACCGCTTCGAAGTGTTTCGCGTCGTGAAACGTCCTGCCCCCTCCCCCCACCAGTTGCCATCAATATCGAGTCCTCCGGCTCCGCCGCCACCCCCGGCAGCCACACTTTGCCGACGTAATAGCCGCGCCGCTTAAGAGCCTCTTCACAACTCGCATCAGTGGCGCGCGCTGTAATTATCCTGCTTGCGAAAGCTCTGCCCTCCACCCCCCGCCCTCCTCCCACCAGCTTCCGAGTAAATATTTACCCGCAGCCTTTTCGTCAGAGGCACATCTTAGCGATGTTACACTATGTGAATGGGGTGTCTTTGAAGCTGCCGGCGGACTGAATTTACGAATCCTTTTTTTCCATGGCGTACAAGGATCTATGTCTACTGAGGACACCATCACGAAACTGGCATCACAAATAATACGAGTCGAATTTCAGGGTCTTCAAACAAGTTCCATTCTTCCTTTCTTTTCCCTCTCTAGTATGGCAACACCTTTTATTATGTTATTTGGCATTGTGGCCACATGTCCTTCCTGACGCCACGGTGGTCCAGATTACGTAAAGGGGGTAGAGGGAGGAGGAAGTTCTGCCCACCGCCTTTTAAAACACTTTTCATGTTGAGAAATCACCCTGACTGAACTTTACATTTTGATACTAGGTTTTACCTGTGAAACACATTTTTCATCTTTTTGTTAAATTAAAGAACTGATATATCCTTTCTTCTTCTTCGTGTGTCAGTGCTATCACGTTTTAGCATTCCTATAACTTGCATTCTGTGTGAAATAATAATGCTGTTTGAATTATTTCCTATTTATTTTGGTAGCTTAGTACGAAACCATGTGCTAATGAAGTTTGTTACGTATAGTTCTTGGCTGGTAAATTAGTTAGAAATAGTCAGTTTGGTGACCCAGCGATCGCCTGCCGTAAGCGCACTGATGTTTTCCGGTTTCAATATATTTGTAAGTCGAACCTGCAGCCCACATTTTAAACGAAGTTTAACTGTGATTATTACTATTGTTATGCGAAACTGACTCCCTACATTTACGATGTCACGGTTTCTCGTTACCAAGATAGCTACTGTCCAACGACAACAGCTTGGCCTGAAGAAAATTCTTACTTAAGATATAAAGTAGACTCGCACGTGTAAAAATAATTTTATGCTGTAAGGAACGACTAACAAAGATGGCCCCTTCTTGCCAGTTTCATGATTACATGTTTTCTTTTCCTAGCGGTTATGTAATGTATCCTTCTTTCGGCAACATTTAACTTTCATGAACAAATTTAAAATAACAAAGCACATACTAGGAAAAGGAACATTGTTCTCTGTGCTATCATATTTAAACTGTGGACTGTATCCTCTGAAGCCGAATTAGGGGAGTAACACAGCATTTGCCTAAACGAACGGGGAATATCACCTGAATAAAAGACCCATATCACTAACGTCAATTTGCAGTAGGGTTTTGGAACACGTACTGTGCTCGAACGTTAAGAGTTACTGACAAATAGCCAACACGGATACAGAAAATATCTTTCTTGTGAAGCATAACAAACTCTTTATTCTCATGGAGTAATGAGTGCTATTGGTTGAGGACGTCAAATTTATTCCATATTTTTAGTTTTGCAGAAGGCTTTTGACACCGTTCCTCACAAGCGATTTCTAATTAAGTTGCGTGCCTATGGAGCAGCGTCACAGTTGTGTGACTGGATTCGTGATTTCCAGTCGCAAAGGTCGCAGTTCCTATAATAAGTGATTGAAAGTCATCGAGTGAAGGAGAAGGAATACGTAGCGTTCCCCAAGGAAGTGTTATAGGCCCTCTGTTGGCCCTGATTTACATAAACGATTTAGAAGACAATAGATCAGCCCTCTCAGATTGTTTGTAGATGATGCCGTCATTCATCCTCTTGTAGAGTGATCAGATTATCAAAAATGGTTCAAATGGCTCTGAGCACTATGGGACTCAACTGCTGTGGTCATAAGTCCCCTAGAACTTAGAACTACTTAAACCTAACTAACCTAAGGACAGCACACAACACCCAGCCATCACGAGGCAGAGAAAATCCCTGACCCCGCCGGGAATCGAACCCGGGAACCCGGGCGTGGGAAGCGAGAACGCTACCGCACGACCACGAGATGCGGGCGATCAGATTATCAAAACGAATTCCCAAATGATTCAGACAAGATATCTGTATTGTGAAATACTGGCAATTGATTGCAAAAAATGAAAAGTGTGAAATCACCTACATGAGTACTAAAAGAAATCCGCTAAATTTCAGTTATACGATAAACCACACAGATCTAAAGGCCATAAACTCAACTAAGCACTTGGGGGTCACAATTACACGTAACTTAAATTGGAACGATCACATAGATAATATTATGGGAAAAGAAAGCCAGAGACTGCGATTTATTGGAGAACATTTAGGAAATATAGCGGGTCTACTAAAGACACTGCACACTACGCTTGTCCGCACTCTTCTGGAGCATTGCTGTGTGGTGCGGGATCCGCATCGGATAGGACTGACGGAGGACATCGAAAAAGTTCGAGGAAGGGCAACTCGTTCTGTACTATAGCGAAGTAGGGAAGAGAACGTCACAGATGTGATATACGAATTGTGGTGGCGTCTTTCTTAGACGCAGGATCTTCTCATGAAATTTAAATCACCAACATTTTCCTCAGAGAGTGAAAATATTTTGTTAGCACTCACCTGTCTAGGGAGAAATGCTTATCACAATAAAATAAGAGAAATCAGGCCCCACAAGGGTTTCATTGTTCGTTTCCCCCCGCGCTGTTTGAGAGTGGAATAGAAAGCAAGTAGCTTAATCCACGCTCAAGTTGGTGTGCGTACATGCCTAGGATCGTTAATCCGCTGCAAGGATTCGATCCACGCGTGGCTTACATCCCTTTCTCGCATTAAACCATACGAGCAAGTCAAACTTTGGTTGAATGTTTGCGTTCTGCAACTCTCCATGATAAATTTAATAAGGTGCATTTCTGGGAGAGTGAGAGAGGGGGAGGGGGAAGGGTAGAGGGAGACAGAGAGAGAGAGAGAGAGAGAGAGAGAGAGAGAGAGAGAGAGAGAGATTCTCTGTCATTCGCACGACAGGTATCTTTCCTGGTGCAGAGAAGTATAACTTCAGTATGTGTCGTTGATGATGTATCTTTTTATTTCGTCAGTGTTTATATATAGCGAAACGACGTAGCAACGGGACGAACTACAGCTGTTTTAATCCCGTACGAGACCAAACAGTGCCGACGCTACTGGTGGTTTTGGTAACCGATCAGTTTTGTGAAAACATTCACCAGCAGTATCCATTTGTTGCTATTTAACCGCCAGAGGGCGAGTGCACAACTTTAAATATCAGTACACGGAATCCCAGGATAAATGGTCAATATTCAGGTATCTAACAGGAAAGATTATTCGATGCAAAGAAGTCTAATAAATAGGAACTCTAAAATATATACTTTATGATCTGTGAGCACTTCTTCATCTTAGATAATGTGAAACAAACCTCTCCCACTGTAACTCTTTGCTTTCCATATTTCTAGAGATGGGAGTATGTACCAAAAATGTTTAACTCTCTGGCAGATCAAAACTGTGTGCCGGGCCGAGACTCGACTCGGGACCTTTGCCTTTCGCGGGCAAGTCCTCTACCAACTAAGCTACCCAAGTACGACTCATGCCCTGTCCTCGCAGCTTTATATGAAACTTCCTGGTTGATTAAAACTGTGTGCCAGGCAAGACTCGAACTCAGGACCTTTGCCTTTCGCGGGCAAGTGCTCTACCAACTAAGCTACCCAAGCATGACTCACTCCCCTCCACACTCCGCTGCAGAGTGAAAATCTCATTCTAAAATTGTTTAGAAAACATGGACTCTAAAATGGGTACCTAGGGAGCTATGAATATTATTTCATCTTTGCTACTGTGGAACATCACTCTTCTACTCGCAGCTCTTAAGGTATTTTAGAGCTAATGTTCAAGAGACAACATGTGGTGTTGTTTTAGCCACCACACATTAGACATTATGCAATAATGAATTGTTATTTATATTGTATTCGCCGTACTATGCTACTAGAAAGACAATCTTGCAAACATAAACTTACAAAAAATCTCATTAAAGAAACATAAAAAAATGGAATAACAGTACATATCATTCCTGAAGAGGGGCAGCAGCCTTTTCAGTAGTTGCAGGGGCAACAGTCTGGATGATTGACTGATCTGGCCCTGTAACATTAACCAAAACGGCCTTGCTGTACTGGTACTGCGAACGGCTGAAAGCAAGGGGAAACTACAGCCGTATTTTTTCCCGAGGACATGCAGCTTTACTGTATGATTAAATGATGATGGCGTCCTCTTGGGTAAAATATTCCGGAGGTAAAATAGTCCCCCATTCGGATCTCCGGGCAGAGACTACTCAAGAGGATGTCGTTATCAGGAGAAAGAAAACTGGCGTTCTACGGATCGGAGCGTGGAATGTCAGATCCCTTAATCGGGCAGGTAGGTTAGAAAAATTAAAAAGGGAAATGGATAGGTTAAAGTTAGATATAGTGGGAATTAGTGAAGTTCGGTGGCAGGAGGAACAAGACTTTTGGTCTGGTGATTACAAGGTTATAAATACAAAATCAAATAGGGGTAATGCTGGAGTAGGTTTAATAATGAATAAAAAAATTGGAGTGCGGGTTAGCTACTACAAACAGCATTGTGAACGCATTATTGTGGCCAAGATAGACACAAAGCCCATGCCTACTACAGTAGTACAAGTTTATATGCCAATTAGCTCTGCAGATGATGAAGAAATAGATGAAATGTATGACGAGATAAAAGAAATTATTCAGGTAGTGAAGGGAGACGAAAATTTAATAGTCATGGGTGACTGGAATTCGTCAGTAGGAAAAGGGAGAGAAGGAAACATAGTAGGTGAATATGGATTGGGGGGAAGAAATGAAAGAGGAAGCCGCCTTGTACAATTTTGCACAGAGCATAACTTAAAAAATGGTTCAAATGGCTCTGAGCACTATGGGACTCAACTGCTGAGGTCATTAGTCCCCTAGAACTTAGAACTAGTTAAACCTAAGGACATCACAAACATCCATGCCCGAGGCAGGATTCGAACCTGCGACCGTAGCGGTCTTGCGGTTCCAGACTGCAGCGCCTTTAACCGCACGGCCACTTCGGCCGGCTGAGCATAACTTAATCATAACTAACACTTGGTTCAAGAATCATAAAAGAAGGTTGTATACCTGGAAGAATCCTGGAGATACCTAAAAGGTATCAGATTATATAATGGTAAGACAGAGATTTAGGAACCAGGTTTTAAATTGTGAGACATTTCCAGGGGCAGATGTGGATTCTGACCACAATCTATTGGTTATGAACTGCAGATTGAAACTGAAGAAACTGCAAAAAGGTGGGAATTTAAGGAGATGGGACCTGGATAAACTGAAAGAACCAGAGGTTGTACAGAGTTTCAGGGAGAGCATAAAGGAACAATTGACAGGAATGGGGGAAAGAAATACAGTAGAAGAAGAATGGGTAGCTCTAAGGGCTGAAGTAGTGAAGGCAGCAGACGATCAAGTAGGTAAAGAGACGAGGACTAATAGAAATCCTTGGGTAACAGAAGAAATATTGAATTTACTTGATGAAAGGATAAAATATAAAAATGCAGTAAATGAAGCCGGCTAAAAGGAATACAAACGTCTCAAAAATGAGATCGACAGGAAGTGCAAAATTGCTAAGCAGGGATGGCTAGAGGACAAATGTAAGGATGTAGAGGCTTGTCTCACTAGGGGTAAGATAGATACTGCCTACAGGAAAATTAAAGAGACCTTTGGAGAGAAGAGAACCACTTGTATGAATATCAAGAGCTCAGATGGAAACCCAGTTCTAAGCAAAGAAGGGAAGGCAGAAAGGTGGAAGGAGTATATAGAGGGTTTATACAAGGGCGATGTACTTGAGGACAATATTATGGAAATGGAAGAGGATGTAGATGAAGACGAAATGGGAGATAAGATACAGCGTGAAGAGTTTGACAGAGCATTGAAAGACCTGAGTCGAAACAAGGCCCCGGGAGTAGACAACATTCCATTAGAACTACTGATGGCCTTGGGAGAGCCAGTCCTGACAAAACTCTACCATCTGGTGAGCAAGATGTATGAGACAGGCGAAATACCCTCAGACTTCAAAAAGAATATAATAATTTCAATCCCAAAGAAAGCAGGTGTTGACAGATGTGAAAATTACCGAACTATCAGTTTAGTAAGTCACAGCTGCAAAATACTAACGCGAATTCTTTACAGACGAATGGAAAAACTAGTAGAAGCCAATCTTGGGGAAGATCAGTTTGGATTCCGTAGAAATATTGGAACACGTGTGGCAATACTGACCTTAAGACATATGTTAGAAGAAAGAATAAGGAAAGGCAAAACTACGTTTCTAGCATTTGTAGACTTAGAGAAATCTTTTGACAACGTTAACTGGAATACTCTCTTTCAAATTCTGAAGGTGGCATGGGTAAAATACAGGGAGCGAAAGGCTATTTACAATTTGTACAGAAACCGGATTGCAGTTATAAGAGTCGAGGGGCATGACAGGGTAGCAGTGGTTGGGAAAGGAGTGAGACAGGGTTGTAGCCTCTCCCCAATGTTATTCAATCTGTATATTGAGCAAGCAGTAAAGGAAACAAAAGAAAAATTCGGAGTAGGTATTAAAATTCATGGAGAAGAAGTAAAAACTTTGAGGTTCGCCGATGACATTGTAATTCTGTCAGAGACAGCAAAGGACTTGGAAGAACAGTTGAACGGAATGGACAGTGTCTTGAAAGGAGGGTATAAGATGAACATCAACAAAAGCAAAACGAGGATAATGGAATGTAGTCAAATTAAATCGGGTGATGCTGAGGGAATTAGATTAGGAAATGAGACACTTAAAGTAGTAAAGGAGTTTTGCTATTTAGGGAGTAAAATAACTGATGATGGTCGATGTAGAGAGGATATAAAATGTAGACTGGCAATGGCAAGGAAAGCGTTTCTCAAGAAGAGAAATTTGTTAACATCGAGTATAGATTTAAGTGTCAGGAAGTCGTTTCTGAAAGTATTTGTATGGAGTGTAGCCATGTATGGAAGTGAAACATGGACGATAACTAGTTTGGACGAGAAGAGAATAGAAGCTTTCGAAATGTGGTGCTACAGAAGAATGCTGAAGATAAGGTTGGTAGATCACGTAACTAATGAGGAGGTATTGAATAGGATTGGGGAGAAGAGAAGTTTGTGGCACAACTTGACTAGAAGAAGGGATCGGTTGGTAGGACATGTTTTGAAGCATCAAGGAATCACAAATTTAGCATTGGAGGGCAGCGTGGAGGGTAAAAATCGTAGAGGGAGACCAAGAGATGAATACACTAAGCAGATTCAGAAGGATGTAGGTTGCAGTAAGTACTGGGAGATGAAGAAGCTTGCACAGGATAGAGTAGAATGGAGAGCTGCATCAAACCAGTCTCAGGGCTGAAGCCCACAACAACAACATCAAAATGGTTCAAATGGTTCAAATGGCTCTGAGCACTATGGGACTCAACTGCTGAGGTCATCAGTCCCCTAGAACTTAGAACTAGTTAAACCTAACTAACCTAAGGACATCACAAACATCCATGCCCGAGGCAGGATTCGAACCTGCGACCGTAGCGGTCTTGCGGTTCCAGACTGCAGCGCCTTTAACCGCACGGCCACTTCGGCCGGCAACAACAACATCATTCATGCTGATGTTAATCTACCGTTTATACTACACAAGTCTTAAGTAAATTATTTGTAACAGTTATTGTGTCATTTGCCGTCCTCTCTGGGAATGGCAGCAGCAGCGTGTTTCTTCGATACTATTTCTGCTGTACTATCTTTAGTGTAGCGGATATAGTTTCCGGCTGGGCGGTGTGTGACCAGTCGGTCGGTTGGCGTGGAGCAGCAAGGAAGTCCCCGTCGCGGGTACTCTGCCTGGGATCACGGGCGGTGAGCACGCGCGGTTGGAGTGTGAGGTGCTGCTTGCGAGTGCTACGAAGTTCGTCCCCCACCGATCTTGGACATGAAAGTTGAGTTCTCACTTAACCTACTATCGAGCCTCAACTGGTTACATATCTTCGTTTGATCCTGGTTGTCGCTTTTGGGACATTCCCGCGAGCAACAACGTGTGTGTATTCAAGTCGGCTAAGATTCCAGCCGTCTTCCTGTGGAGTTTAACTCAACTTAATTTATTCCCTATTGTTGAAGTTGACCAGCGGTATCTTCTGCCTTGCAGCTGTTGATGTTCCGGTTACCTGCCCTGGTCGTTGACGTATTTATCGGCAGTGTATTTTCCTCATCGTGTTGTTGCTGTCCAGTGTGGTGTGTAGTTCGACAGCTGAGTTGTTGTTGGTCGTTGTGGGTGCCAATATTCTGTGTGTCGTTGTATTGAAATCTTATGGTCGTTTTGGTTGTTGCGTGGAGTGGAACTGATTTTGTTGATTGGTCGGTTGGCTGTCTGTTAGTTGGGTTGCCTTCAGGTTAAGAAGTTGTTGGACAGGCTGCCTGCCTCACCTAAACGGGTATCAGTGTTACAATCCCAGGCCGATCCTTGGAAACTTCTGAGCGTCATTCCTTGTGTTTTACATAGTAATTCCCCCTGTTCGGGTTTTAGTTATTTGGTTGATGTGTGGCCTTCAACCGAGTATCAGTACCTCTTAAATTAATGTTCTTGTCTTCCCCTTAAGGCATGAGATTGTTATTCTTGGATATGGGCCTTCAGCTGAATTTGACATGAGATGTTTTGAGATAAGGCGTTCTGCCTTTTAAATTGAAACTCTTTTTCTAACCCTTAAGCCGTTAAACATATTTTGTTGATATGTCGCCTTCAGCCTAGTATTAATATATCTTAAATTAATATTGTCTTGCTCTTAAGATATGAGATTGTTATTCTTTATAGGGGCCTTCAGCCGAATTTCATATGAATTGTTTTGAGATACGGACTTCTCCCTTTTAAAATTGAAACTCTTCTTTCTAGGGCTTAATCCGTTAAATTGTTTGCTGATGTGCGGCCTTCAGCTGAGTTTTAATACCTCTTAAATTAATGTAAGATTGTTAAGCTTTTGTATGGGTCCTTCAGCCGAATTTTGCATGAAATGTTTTGAGATAAGGGTTTCTGCCCTTTGATTGAAACTCTTGTTATTGCTTAATATGCGGTCTCCAGCCAAGTTCCATTAAAATTAAATTGCTATGGCCTTCAGCTTGTTTAGATTGAAGAATTAGAAAACATTCTTGGGTGAAGCCTCCAGAAGAACCTTGTATTTTAATTTTTTGCTTAGGGCTTATGTCTTGGATTTTGAGTGTGGCCTTCAGCCGATCTAAAGCTAATCAAAGGAGTTAGATAGGAGTTTTGGGTGTTTTGCATCCTTGTTGTAATACTGTGTGTTGATAAATAAAGTTCGTATGTTGAGTGCAACTGACAGCAACTTATTTCGGCCCCTTTCCACGACCTCATTCGCTCTGTCCTGCTAGCCCAGGCATTTCACAAATAGTGATCCGATAATAAAGGACTAAATACAGCTGAAGCGGTTATTAATACCTGAGATGACTACTCATGGTTGCGGTTTCCCCACCTACAAGTTTGTTTATGAAGGCATCCGATAGATATTAAAGATAAGTAAAGTGTGGCATGTGTTGGTGACGGATGTGATATGTTTGCAAAAGTACCTTAGATTGTGTATAAATTGACAGACTAGGCGGTCAGAACCCGCTATTGTAGTATAAATCCTGCTGTCATGTGAGGATGTGTCATTAAAAGTGGGAAGAAGTGTACAGATGTTTACACTGAAATAACGGATTCCAGCCAGCTTGTATCAATATCAGCATGTTTCTGAGTTTGTTTTGTGCAGTACCAACTTTAATAATAATCGTGTCACTTTAAACATATTTTAAAGAGCTTTTGTTCTAAACGTAAATGACAGTTCTGCAAAAAAAAAGAGAGACGTCCATGCTTCAATTACTCAGCTAATAAGGAGATAAAAACATTAACTACATAACCAAATTATGTTCCTCTCTGTATACCATCATTTGCTGGAAACCTTGTTTAGATATCTAGAACTGTTTAGGATATGAAATATAAATTTGGTCTTGATTTCTACAGTGACATGAGACATGTACAGTCTTACTTCAGATAGTTAACTGATTAAGTTGCTAGGCGACACGCCATTAGGAAAATACTAGTGAAGACTCATAGTAAAGGGTGTCCATTCATTGGCGTACCAGTCGCAGAACTACTTGGTGGTAATGTTCACTCAGCATCGTTTCCCTAAGTGTGTTTTACAGGAGAGTCCGCGGTCATCTCTACCAACCAAGATTTTCGTATTCAACTTATGGACTCGTGGGCTGGACTTAAATGGGAGGCTATGGGTTCCTCGTTCCGGTGCCGTCCATCAATCCATCTAATTCGTAGACCAACGAGTTTTAGGAATCTCTCACTCCGTGTCCATTTACCTTTGGTAGGGTGTGTGTGGTCACAGTCAACCCGTGTCGTCCTACGTTGGAAATGGTAAACTTGGAGTGTATGAAATTGTTTCCATGCGGAAAACCCCATTGTCCAATACAAGGATAAAAACAACAGTAATCAACTGTTCCCCAACGTCTGTGCTCTACTTGTCGATAAAATACTCGCAGAGCAAATAATTTTACGGCTAGGAATGAAGACTTTCCCCTCGAGTTGTGTGTGGTTGTAACCTTGGGTGCAGTGATGGCTAGTGAATTAAAAGTGACTGGGTGACCGAAACTCGGGTCTTAGCGTTGCTGCCTGTAGGTCATGGGCTTCGTGGTTCGATGCCCGAGCGGTTCAGAGATTTTATCCACTCACGGACTGGGTGTTGCGACGTCATCACCATCACTCCACAGTCATCGACGCGCAGGTAGCCGAAGTGGCGTGAAGTCTAAAGACTTGTACTGCGCAGCCGAACAATCCCAAATGAGGTCGTTTGGCCAAGAATATCATACCATCGTTTCTTTTCATTGGCTGATTGCCAACAAACCATAGCTGAAAGAAAAGAGAATTTCTAGTAGTGAATGCTGCATCCTCTCATTACCTTCACTACTGTGAGAAGAGACTATGGAAACAGTTATGTAGAATATTGTTCCCGCATGTGAGACAAGGGGCTGTAGCTGCTCTTCTCTCCCTAGAGAGCAGGAAATGGAATGTTAACATTATTAGTAAATTATCTATAGAGGAATGAACGGGTGCCGCCTGACTTATTCCCTCATGTCAAAGATTTTAACAGTTGGTGTTTACGATTCAGTTGCCAAACATTAATCAGCAAATTAAACGCAGTTGTTGAAGATTGCTAGAACAAGTAGTGAGTTCGCTGCATTGTTACCTACTTCTATGTTCACCACATTGTGACAATGATTTTACAGTAATCTAATGTGGTAGCAAATGTGAAAGTCAAGGTCTTACTGCAATGGGAGCACCGGTTTCCGTTAGATCAACGAAGTTAACGCTGACGAGCTTGGCTCCGGGTCTGCCGTGCTCTGTTGGCAAGCGGGCTGCACCCTGCCCACATGAGGTGAGTTGAGCAGCTTGACAGAGAAGCAGCGGCTCTGGTCACGAAAGCTGACAACGGCTGGGAGAGTGGTGTGCCGAACACATACCAATCCATATCCGCATCCAGTGACGCCTATAGTCTAAGGATGACACGGCGGTCTATACCCTTGGGCATTCAGACCAGATGAAGTTTAATAAATGTGGAAAGATGTGCAGTGTAAGTCTAGGTGCGAGGAACAGGGGCGCCATTTTGGGCTGTTATGCTTGCGATTACCAATTTTGCAGATCGTCTGGGACCCGTGAACAGCACCCAGCGGAGGTCCGCTGTTTTCTGCTTTACGCGACCCCCTCATGTAGTGCAAAGTGCGTGTGCTTAGCTTGCATACCGTGGTGACAGCAATATGCGCAAATACGATGGCGGTCGTACTGCGTACACAAGGTATAAACGGGAAGTGCACTGACGGAGGTGATTCTTGTGAACAGGTTTCCGACGTGATTACGGCCGCAGGGCAAGAATTAACATTGAACACGAAATAGTAGTTGGAGCTAGACGCATGTGATATTCCTATGTCAGAATTCGTTAGGGAATCCAATGTTTCGTGCTCCACAGTGTCAAACTTGTGGCAAGAATACGAAACTTCAGACTTTATCTGTCACCGCCGACAGCGCAGTGGCCGACGGCCTTCGCTTGGTGACGGAAAGAGCGACGTTTACGTAGACTTGTCAGTGCTAACAGACAAGCAGTACTGCGTGAAATAACCGCAGAAATCACTCTGGGACGTATGACAAACGTATCCGTTATGATAGAGCTCGTAACGTCACAAGATATCTGGCAAGTGATGACTCACCTAATATTGTTGCATTATCAAGAATGGTAACTCTTCTATCATACGAGATATTGTAAGAAGTACTTTTTCGTGCAATGGTTCTTTTCTTTTGAAGGCATTCGAAAGGTGGTAAAGATGAGTACAGTAACGCGCTTGTTTGTGGCGGAGGTGATATGTTTGCAAGGGTACCTTATAAATGAGTATAAATTGACAGGCCAAGCGCCCAGAACGCCCTGCCAAGGTGAAAACAGTGCCAATAACGTTAATGGGCTATGGTAGCAACGGGTACCTTTGCCGACAGCACTACATCGCCCGCAGCGCATCTTCTGGGATCGTGACCATATCGGTTGGACCCTAGACGAGTGGAAATCCGTGTCCTGGTCAGCTGAGCCCCGATTTCAGTTGGTAAGCGCTGATAGTATTGTCAGAACCAAGTTTTAAAAAAAATGGCTCTGAGCACTATGGGACTTAACAGCTGAGGTCATCAGTCCTTTAGAACTTAGAACTACTTACCCTAACTAACCTAAGGACATCACACAAATCCATTCCCGGGGCAGGATCAGAACCTGCGACCGTAGCGGTCGCGCGGTTCCACACTGAAGGGCCTAGAACCGCTCGGCCACAGAGGCAGGCACCAAGTTGTCAACAAAGCACTGTGCAAACTGGTGATGGCTCCGCAATGGTATAAGCTTGTTTACATGGAATGGACGGGGCTCTCTGGTCCAACGAAACCCATCATTGACCGGTAAGGAATATGTTCGGCTACTTGGAGACCGTTTGCAGCCATTAATGATGTTCCCAAACGACAATGCCATGTCATCGGGCCACAATTGTTCGTGATCGATGTGAAGAACATTATGGACGATTCGAGCGAATGTTTTGGCCACACAGATCGCCCGACACGAATCCTATCGAAGATTTACGGAACACAATAGAGAGGTCAGCTCTTGCAAAAATTATGGACGGCTATAGAGGCAGCATGGCTCAATATTTCTGCAAGGGATTTCGAAAGACTTGTTGAGTCCTTGCCACGTCAAGTAGCTTTACTACGTCAGGCAAAAGGAAGTCGGACACGATATTAGGAGGTGTCTCATGAGTTTTGCATCCTTAGTGCATAATATAACGGTCAGCGGTGATGGGTCCTCTGCTTTGGCTTGTTGCCCGGGACCAGGCGGCGCGGCGGCGGCTCAACACACGAATTTGAACTGCGAACGTACGAGGATCACTCCAAAAGAAATGCACACTATATTTGTAAAAATACAGTTTTCATTCTGCATGTGTGAAAGTTTTACAGTGTGTAGATACATCCTTCCCGCTTGTTTTCAAACTTAGTTCAACGTGTTCCCGTGAGTGGCGCGGTCACACCATGTCTTCAAGAGGGCTGCAACACAAATATAGTGTGCATTTCTTTTGGAGTGACCCTCGTACGTTCGCAGTTTAAATTCGTGTGTTGAGCCGCCGCCCCGCCGTCTGGCTCGGGGCAGCAAGTCAAAGCAGAGGACCCACCACCGCTGACCGTTATATTGTGTACTAAGGATGCAAAACTCATGAGACACCTCCTAATGTCGTGTTAGTCAGAAGCAACGTGCTGTCATAGATTTCCTGTGCAGTGAAAACGAGACACCGGGAAATATCCACAAGAAGTTGAAAAAGGTGTATGGAGATGCTGCTGTCGATCGCAGTACAGTTAGTCAGTGGGAAAGCAGGTTATGTGATGAAGGCGGGCACGGCAATATTGAGGATTGTCCTCGCAGCGGCAGGCCTCGTACTCCAACACTCCAGACAATGTGCAGAGAGTTAACGAATTGGTGACTCCTGACAGACGCATCACAGTCAACGAATTGTCACGCTACGCTGGGATAGGGGAAGGAAGTGTTTGCAGAATACTGAAACTGTTGGCGTTAAAAAAGGTTTGTGCCAGGTGGGTTCTCAGGATGTTGACAGTGGCTCACAAAGAAACAAGAAGAAAGGTATGCAGCGAACCTTCGGAAAAGTAGGAGAATGGTGGAGATGAATGTCTTGGAAGAATTGTGACAGGTGATGAAACGCGGCTCAATCATTTTTCACCAGAGACGAAGAGGCAATCAATGGAGTGGCATCATGCAAATTCACTCAACGAAAAAAAATCAAAACCACACCTTCTGCTGGAAAAGTTATGGCTACGGTGTTTTTCGATTCCGAAGGACTCTTGCTTGTGGACATCGTGCCAAGTGGAATCACCATAAATTCTGATGCATATGTGACGATACTGAAGAAACTTCAAGCTCGACTGAGTCGTGTTCGACCACATCGTCAAAAGCAGGATGTTTTGGTGTTGCACGACAGTGCACGGCCACATGTCAGTAAAAAAAAAAAAAAAAAAAAAAAAAACATGGAAGCGATCACAAAACTCGGATGGACAACACTGAAACACCCGCGTCACAGTCCTGACCTGGCTCCATGTGACTATCATCTCTTTGGGAAACTGAAAGACTCTCTTCGTGGAACAAGGTTTGAAGATGATGACTCCCTTGTGCACGCTGCCAAACAGTGGCTGCAACAGGTTGGTCCAGAATTTTACCGTGCGGGTATACAGGCGCTGGTTCCAAGATGGCGTAAGGCAGTTGAGAGGGATGGAAATTATGTGGAGAAATGAAAATATTGTTCCTAAAGGATGTATGTACACACTGTAAATCTTTCAAACATGTAGAATAAAAGATGGATTTTAAAAAAATAGTGTGTATTTCTTTTGGAGTGACCCTATATAATACAGCCAACGCCCCGTTGTCCAAAAAGCAGATTCTCAAGCGTTTAGTCACATTTAGGGCGCCAGACCTGAGAAGCTTTTCTTCACCAACGGAGTCCACAGGATGAACTAGAACTGCACCGGCACGCATTCAGAGATTGTTTCAGCAATACTAACACCTAATGCGTCCAGTATCCTAATCCTATACCACCTGTGCTTGGATGGGCCGAGTTACATCATAGTTGGAATCCGCCACGAGCAGGACTAGGGGGAGTGGGGTGCGATAACACCAAATCAGGACATGCACCGAACATGACGCAGAATAGAACTTTAGACAGTAGAACTTAGAATTAGGAAATTAAAACAGGAACCTGCAGCGATAGACATCCTCGGCCTGCCTAGTGTCAAGGGCAAGCTCATCGGGATTAGCTCGGTGAGCAAGGCTGCGCAGTAGTATTATACACTTGCTGACACACCTGTGACGCTGCAGGCAGTAGGGATTAGCTATAAGTAGCCATCACAAAGTAGAGTATTAGTAGCAATAAAGTTGCCCATTGTAATTCTGTACTGGCTGTAGTTTCCATTGTAAAAATTGTGAATTAGCTGCAACTATAGTGATATGTAACACTTAAGTACTCACTAATCATGTAAGGTGGTGGGTTGCATATGTATAATTATAAAGATTTCTGAATAAAGAATTTCTTTTTAATAAAAAAAAAAGAAAAATACCTTCTGAATGTTTTCTTATCAGGAACACACGGCCTCCGGCGGCTCGTTGCAGGGTCCTTGTACTTAATTTGGTTTCTTGCCTCACTTTGCTTAGCACCTTTATTGCACTGAAAATAGCACCCCAATGTCGACGGTGTGCGCTGCGTGTCTAGTCTTGAAACAAAATAGTTCTACTGACTCATGGTACTTGCGCTCATGGTACTTACTGCTGAAGACAGTAACATGCCCGCATTATTCTTCGGTCACAAGTTTGCATTCATTAGTGGTCGGCTTCATTTATCCAGTAGTATTAGTCATACGTTAACAGTGGTACACAGCAAGATTGATCCACTCATGAAGCGTTGGCCGATGTGTACCTCGTGTGTGGGTTCACTGAATACATTGGCAGACCAAGAATGCTACGCTGTGCCGAGCTGTTCCCACAGTGACATAAATCACGTCACAGTACCATTGCATCTTTCTGAGGTTATTGCGTTACAATTTGGTTATTGATCATTACAGGCTTCTTCACTCTTGTCAAGGGGTTTCCACAGAAGGAAGGGTTATTGCGTTAACAAGCGAAATAAACAGTAATTGCATTATTACTCTGTATTGAGCTGTCGTAGATCGTGAGTCGATTATAACAAAATACTCAGAAGGCATTCCTGAAGGACCTCTGGAAGTACACATATCAAAAAAAAATTTTGCATCAACCCGGTTCCCAGAACTCCTGAAAATAGACGTTGACTGTGGATATTGTATCAGAGACACAGTCCATTTGTCTCTTCAGAGATGTCACTAAACCCGCCCAGCCAGCCGCGGTGGTCTAGCGGTTCTGGCGTTGCAGTCCGGAACCGCGGGACTGCTGCGGTCGCAGGTTCGAATCCTGCCTCGGGCATGGGTGTGTGTGATGTCCTTAGGTTAGTTAGGTTTAAGTAGTTCTAAGTTCTAGGGGACTTATGACCTAAGATGTTGAGTCCCATGGTGCTCAGAGCCATTTGAACCATTTTTGAAACCCGCCCAAAGATGTAAACAATCACGTATAAGCAGCGCCTATTAGACGGAGGGCGTACGACAGCCGATCAGTTCGAATCATTCCACCGGGTCTGTAGTTCAATCATGCCTAGACGGTCAATACCGAAGCTTGATCGCGTCCGCATTGTTACTTTGTGCCAGAAAGGCCGCTCAACAAGGAAAGTGACGAGGCGTCTCACTGAACCAAAGCGATATTGTTCGGACATGGAGGAGATACAGAGAGACAGGAACTGTCGATGACATGCCTCGCTCAGGCCGCGCAAGGGCTACTACTGCGGTGGATGATCGCTACCTACGGGTTATGGCTCGGAGGAACCCTGACAGCAACGCCGCTGTGTTACATAATGCTTTTCGTGCAGCCACAGGACGTCGTGTTACGACTCAAACTGTGCGCAATTGACTGCATGATGCGCAACTTCACTCTCGACGTCCATGGCAAGGTCTATCTTAGCAACCACGAAACCATGTAGCGCGGTGCAGATGGGGCCAACGACATGCCGAATGGACCTTTCAGGATTGGCATCACTTTCTCTTCAACATGAATGTCGCATATTCCCTCAACCAAACAATCGACGGAGGCGTGTTTGGAGGCAACCCGGTCAGGCTGAACACCTTAGACACACAGTCCAACGAGTGCAGCAAGGTGGAGGTTCCCTGCTGTTTTGAGGTGACATGGCATCGTCCGACCGATAGTGCAACCATATCGGCACGATATTGGTGAGGCATTCGTCGGTGGACGACAATTCGCGCCCCCATCGTGCACATCTTGTTAATGACTTTCTTCAGGATAACGACATCGCTTACTAGAGTGGCCAGCATGTTATTCAGACATGAACCCTATCGAACATGCCTAGCATAGACTAGAAAGGACTATTTATCGACGACGTGACCCACCAACCACTCCGAGGGATCTACGCCGAATCGCCGTTGGGAAGTGGGACAGCAATCTGGACCACCACCTCTGAATGTCTCGCTGTATGGTGGTGCAACGTGCAATGTGTGACTAGAATGAAATTTTCACTCTACAGCGGAGTGTGCGCTGATTTCATGTAATGTGTGGTTTTCATGAGCAATAAAAAGGGGGAAAATGATGTTTAATGTTGATCTCTATTCCAATTTTCTGTACAGGTTCTGAAAGTCTCGGAAACGAGGTGATGCAAAACTTTTTTGATGTGTGTATATCTTAGGAGTTCTGGCTCATCCCGTACATCGTTATTGCTATCCTCGCTACGTGCTCCATTCTCTTCATTCCTATAAGGCCTTTACCAGCAAACACTGTGGGTGACTAGTTGTTGAATATTACATTTTTTATGTATAATTCTGAACACGCGAGAGGACGCTTTGTATGTGCGTGTGCGTATGCGCATTTGCTAACACATTGTTTTGTCTCAGTTTTACGACCCACCAGGATAGCCGAGAGCGCTAACGCTCTGCTTCCTGGACTAGGGTAGGCGCGCCGGCCCGGCCGGTGTGCTGGGCAGCCGGGATGTAGTTTTTAGGCAGTTTTCCACATCCTACTAGATGAATAACGGGCTGGTCCCCACGTCTCGCCTCAGTTACACGACCCGCAGACATTTGCAACACATTCACACTACTTCACGATTTACACTAGACGTAGACAGCTGGGGTACACTAATTCCGTTCTGGGGGATATGGGGTGGCGGCAGGAAGGGCATCCGGCCACCCCTTAAAATTAACCATGCCATTTCCGTACCTAACCCTGTCGACCCTGCGCACAATGCGGTATTCAGGCTGTAGCAAAAAACATTGTTTTGTTTCAGTTTTACAAACCCTTTTCGAACAGATAGCTAGTATCAACATGATATACATGTTTCTGATAAGCCGAGTTGCACTGTGCTCCCTTTGCCGAAGCCATTAATAAATTCCCTTCTTGCGTTGAGTAACTATGGAAGGAATGATGTGTGCTATCACTTGTTGCCACTGTCATTATGAAAGCCATTGTCAATAACCGAAACGAACCACTCGTGCAAGGAGGTAACGAAGTCTCTATTGGTTGTTTTGTAGAATAACGACATTTCGCGCAGACAACAGGAGAAATTGTAAATATAGTCGTAGCTTGTCAGTTAATTCGATTCTCACATGACAGCTTCCCGAAAGCCGGTCTCCATTCCTCTCCGCGCAGTACCAGAGTTTTAATTACCAGTAAAACAACCAGTTGCTGTTCTGTGGCTTGCTAACTGCCTTCAGGGAAAATGGCAAAGTCACCTTTTGGTTTCGTGCCGGAAGAAGAACGAAGGCGCCGCCCCGGCAGAGACACTGCTACTTGTTAGGGTACGTCTGCTGGGGTGCCAGTCGGCACGTGGGGCGGCAGGTGGCAGGTGGCTGTTGTGTTAATTAGAGCACACGCGCCGCCGCTCAAGGGCTGCGGCCGCCCCTGCCTTTGTTTGCCCAGCTGCTGCTCCAGTCATACCTTCCTGCGTGCTAGTCCTGCTGGAGAACGAAAAGGAGCCGCACGCATTACCGTTGACCTGTCTGTTAACCATTGATGCTGAAGAACATCTATTCCAACGACGGATCAATGTAAAGAATATGTGTATGTGATTAGAGGTTCAAATGGTTCAAATGGCTCTGAGCACTATGGGACTCAACTGCTGAGGTCATTAGTCCCCTAGAACTTAGAACTAGTTAAACCTAACTAACCTAAGGACATCACAAACATCCATGCCCGAGGCAGGATTCGAACCTGCGACCGTAGCGGTCTTGCGGTTCCAGACTGCAGCGCCTTTAACCGCACGGCCACTTCGGCCGGCGATTAGAGGTAAGTCCTTCATTAGATGAATCACAGTCAGCTTTTAAGAAAAATTGTAGCCCTAATAAGGGACGGATCCCAGGTAAGCCGAGAGCGCTAACGCACTGCTTCGTGGACTCGGGTAGGCGCGCCGGCCCCGGATCGAATCCGCCTAGCGGATTAACGACGAGGGCCAGTGTGCCGGCCAGCCTGGGTGTGGTTTTTAGGCGGTTCTCCACATCCCCCTAGGTGAATACCGGGCTGGTCCCCACGTTCCGCCTCAGTTACACGGCTCGCGGACATCTGAACAATTTCGCACTATTCCATGGATTACACTAGTCGCAGACAGTTGAGGTACCCTAATTCCTTCCCGGGGGGTGCGGGATGGCGGCTGGAAGGGCATCCGGCCACCCCTTAAACTAACATTGCCACATCCGACTGACCATGCCGATCCTGCGTATCCGCGGGAAGAAAGGCAAAAGAAAGACAGAAAAGAAAGAAAAAGGGGATGGATCGAACACGCCGTCCAAGAAGAGAGAAAGCCAGGATTAACGAGGGGCAACGGCCGTTCACTGGGGAGGTATTCATCCCTTCTATTAACAAGTCTGCGTAACGCATTCGGAAAATTTTGACATGGTATTGGGCTAAACGATCTGTAGACCCATCAAGGAACAAAACGCAATCTATGAACGTCATAAGATAAACTGTGTCCACTACCGACACCTGGGGTTACAGAATTGTCGGCAAGCATACATTGGTACCACAGAAAGATGCATTAGCACCCGCGTAGTCGAACAGTAAAGGAACTGCGCGCTCAAGATGCTGACCAATCGGTGAGAGACCATGTTTTCTGAAATGTCGACAATGAAATAAAATTGGAGGAGGCAATTTTTTTAAGAAAATACATTGTGTGCACAGATATACAGAGGCTATAGACAATAAAAAGCTTAATAAAAGAAGTAGATATATAAGAAACTATCAGCCTCGGTTGCGGCAATGAAACCAACCTTTGCCTAGGATTCAGCTCAAGTAATTGAGCCTTCTTCAGAAGATAAACCTGATTCTATGTCTCCGAGGGCATGGTCTAGAAATGAAACTAAAACAGCCTGAATAGGCGTAGTCACATTCAGGCTGTTTTAGTTTTATTTGTAGAACATGCCCTCGTAGACATATTTTAGAACCAGGTTTATCTTCTGAAGAAGGCTCAATTACTTGGGCTGAAACCTAGGTAAAGGTTGGTATCATTACCGCCTATCACGATTGCTGACTAGGCTGCAATGTTGAAAGTACTAGAAAAGAAGAAGATGTTAGATAAACTACGAGTGTCGAGTTTGCGTCATCTGAATGACTTGTCGACTCCTGTTAAGCGAGAACAATGGGGCCAACCAAGCATAATTACACAATCAGTTTCGTGTGACGAGTGGTGCTGCCCTGTATAAAGCGTCTATAAATTAGGGGACGCTCGAGCCCTTTATGCAGCTGCCGTTTTTCCTACGACGGTGACTCCTTCAGTCGGGGACGAAATTATAGGGAATAGTTTCAAGTATCGATCACAGCCTCTCGGTATTGGACTTGTAACCGATGAAATGGAAAGTGTTACACTATGAATCTCCAGTGAAATATTTCACAGATGGTTTTTTGGTCAGTAAATGTCACCCAGCAGCAACTTTTTTATTTCAAACAAATAACAAAATAAGGAGCAGCTATGGGACTGTTCTTCCCTGCACTGACGGAGAAGGAAAGCGTTAGACAATGAATCACTTTGAGGACATGTTCGTCAGTAACTGGTATTAAATGTTGAACTTAAATTTATTTCAGACCCAATTCCCATCCTCGTCCGCCTCCGTAGCGCAGCGGTAGCGTTGCAGCCTTCCACGCCAGGGTGCTCGGGTTCGATTCCCGGCAGAGGAGTGGGTGTTGTGTGTCCTTCATCAATATTTTCATCATCATTGACACGCAAGTCGCCGAAGTGGCGTCAACTAAAAAGACTTGCAACACTTCGGACGAACACCGAAGGGGATATCCCGGCCAATAAATGCCATACGATCATTTCATTTTCATCTTCATCGTCAACATCAGTGTGAGACGTGACCTCCATGGGCACGAATACATTGTTGCATTTATTTTGGCATGGAAGGAAACATCTCTGAGTGCATTTTTTAGAAGTTTCTAGTCATTCCTCAAACAAAAGTTGTGTCAGTTCATAAAGATGCTCGCTGGAAGCTGACATCAAAGCATTCATCTTCCCTTCACATCCCAAACATGCTCTATAGGTGAAAAATGATGTGCCCAAGCAGGCCAGTAAACGACCAGTACATTCCTCAAGCTGTTTGTTGTAATGTAATTTAATAAATAAATAAATACAGTATATATATAGTAATAATTAATAAAAATATTTAAAAAATAATATAGTAATAATTATAATTTGAATATTAATAGTAGTAATTCTTTTTTTGCCAGAGAGGCTAGATGTACGAATTATCAATTAATTATATATTGTCTTTGAAACTAGTTTTGTGATGTGAATGAGAGTTAACTCCCTAAGCCCTTTGACATGAAACTGTGAATATGCTTTGATAGCTTTTGATAAAGTGACGTCAAAACACAAGAGAAATAACTCTAATAATATGATTACAGTGACCTTAGATAATTCTGCACTCTCTCTCTCTCTCTCTCTCTCAATGATTAATAGCGCAAAATTACCATTAGCCCGATGCAGCTCAGCAATCACGGTGGCTACGGGATTATAAATAATTAATTGTCTCTCTCTTGAATTATCACAGATATTCCTCAATATATACCAAAAGTATAGTTAAGACTCATGTGTTAACAGCACCAGATAATATGTCGTAGGTCAATTCAATGTGAAGTAATAAAAACCGAAACTCCAGTGAGACGTGGGACTTATGGAACGCAGGAAAGGTGTGGACGGGGCCTAATCAGTTACCGTTGGTTGCACAGAAAACACATACAATTTATTTTTTTTTAAAAAAACTCTCAACAATCATTTTTACAAGATTTTATTAAAGTGGTGGCTGAAAGCCTTATTAGAAGAATTGCAAGCTATTGTCGGCTTAAGACCACAAGTAATGTTACACAAGGTTCAAAATTGTATACAGCGTATATACCATTGAAGCCCATCCTGCAGAATGTGTTCAATCGATGAGTAATTGGTGTTCGACCGCGATGAGTGTAACAGCAGTGTAGTTTGCAAGCATACAGCCGAGGACTGCCCCCATAACCTCCTACATGCTGAATGGAAACATGCATTAATCCTGGAACATATGAATAAGAACACAGTCCTCCAAATAAATTCCCTCCAACGAAATGCTTTAAAAATGCATTACCCATCTCACGGCAACATCTGCTACTGTTGGAAGTCCAGAAGCAATTTTAAAAATACACAACGCCTGAAGGCCTGAATTACCAATAAGGTGGACCATTACACTTTAAAAATACCAAAACCCTTTTTACAATCTTAGTAACTATTACAGGTTGCCGGCCGTTGTGGCCGAGCGGTTCTGGGCGCTTCAGCCTGGAACCGCGCGACCGCTACGGTCGCAGGTTGGAATCTTGCCTCGGGCGTGGATGTGTGTGATGTCCTTAGGTTAGTTAGGTTTAAGTAGTTCTAAGTTCTAGGGTACTGATGACCTCAGATGTTAAGTCTCATAGTGCTCAGAGCCTTTTGTTTTGTAACAAGTTATAGTGACGGCTGACGGCCTTATCAAGACAGAACTGAAACTATTTGTCGACTGAACGCCACAGGCCATGTCAGAAACAATTAACTGCTGAAGGCCAGCAGCAGTTTCAGAATACACAACGCCTGAAGACCTGAATTACAAGTGAGGAAGGCGGTTACACATTAAGAAATACTAAGACATTTTCTTCTTAACAATCAAAACGGTAAAAAGCTATAGTAACGGCTGAAAGCCTTATTAAGAAGAAATTACAACTTATTGGTCGGCTGAAGGCCACGAACAATGCTACACACAATCAACGGCTTAAGGCCTGATTAAGAAGGCTGAAAATTATTCGTAGGCTGAAACCCACAAGCAGTTTCAGAATACCCAGGGGCTGAAGGCCTGAATTACAAATAAGGTGGACAATTACACTTTAAAAATACTAAAACCCTTTCTAATAATCTTAATAACTTGTGGCAAGCTATTGTGCCGGCTGAAGGCCTCACTATAACAGGATTAAAAATTATTTGTCGGCTGAGGGCCACAAGAAATGTTACAAACAATTAACGGCCGAAGGCCGGAATTACAAATGGGGAAGGCGATAACATGTTCAAACATTAGGGTAAATTTTAAATAATTATGACAATTTGTCCGAATAAGACGGAGTGATCCACAGACAGTGCTCCCTGGATCGACATAAGGAAGGTGACTACAGCTGTGTAAGCGGTTAGACAGGCAGCCAAGAGTTGTACTCACGTGACAGGATGGCAACTCAAACTAGGGGTAGTCTAAGCGCAGACCGACCGACTAACCAATCCGCCTAACGTCCGATCACCGGTACAATATGAAATATTTTTAGGCGAGGGCGAATAGACGGACAGCACCGTGTTTTCAGAAACACACCCAAGGGCGAAGGAAACTGTGGTGTCACCGCCAGACACCACACTTGCTAAGTGGTAGCTTAAATCGGCCGCGGTCCATTAGTACATGTCGGACCCGCGTGTCGCCACTGTCAGGATCGCAGACCGAGCGCCACCACAAGGCAGGTCTCGAGAGACGTACTAGCACTCGCCCCAGTTGTACGACGACTTTGCTAGCGACTACACTGACGAAGCCTTTCTCTCATTTGCCGAGAGACAGTTAGAATAGCCTTCAGCTAAGTCCATGGCTACGACCTAGCAAGGCGCCATTAGTTACTTCATGTATCTCAAGATAGTCTCACTTGTATCATCAAGAATGGTGTATACCAAAGGACGATATAAAAGTTAAGTGTTCTAGTAGCTACGGTCCTTTCTTTATCACATTCATTACGAATCCTGTTCCAGACTTCGCGCCAGTCGGCGTGTGTGTACGTGTGCCCTCTCGGCTACGCGTCACTGTGGACTGGCTGCCTTGTCAGTCCACTACAGAAACACTAGAAACAAGGTAGACCTCCCAAAAACATATGCACAGTACAATTCAAGAGGCTGTCGAACTACACGCCGTGTCGGACAGAATAAAGTCGAGGAAAACACTGCCGGAAAAGTACGCTAACCTCCAGGGCAGGTAACTGAGGCATTAGCGGCCACAAGGCTGAAAATACCACTGGTTGCACTTCACTAATAAGAATAATACCTAATCCAAAAATGGTTCAAATGGCTCTGAGCACTATGGGACTCAACATCTATGGTCATCAGTCCCCTAGAACTTAGAACTACTTAAACCTAACTAACCTAAGGACATCACACAACACCCAGCCATCACGAGGCAGAGAAAATCCCTGACCCCGCCGGGAATCGAACCCGGGAACCCGGGCGTGGGAAGCGAGAACGCTACCGCACGACCACGAGCTGCGGGCGATACTAAATCCAAACTAACATCAAGGAGTAGAAGGCGGCTAATAGCTTCCGCCAACCTAACAGACTCTACTTGTTGCGGTTGGTCTCACCGACCCTGGGAGCAGCAGCACGCAAACAACAGCGAGATCTCAAACAGAGGAGGTTTCAGTACTGGACACGGTTCACTCAACTTCAAACATCCTGGGTTCAGTCGTCGGCTACAGCCCCTCGATCCGACAGTGCCTGCACGCCGCCAGTGGTCCCGGCCTGCCCTGGTGATGGGGACCTCCTCGCTACTCCGTCCGAAGCCGAACTGATGTCCGTTCGCAACTGCCCCACGAAATCCAGTACGCAGACAGTATTAAATAACTGCTCATTCAAAACCACAAAATATACACGGATCGGGAAAACATTTCCATCCACAACTCACAATACTAAAACCAGTCACTGTAAAACGACAAGGACGAATTATAAGTCGACACAAACACTGAGAAGCCAGAAGCGGTCGGAAGACCAAATGCACGTCGTCCGCTGCGACGACCGACCGAACGACCAACCAATGGTCGTCCCCGCTCAAGTCACGCACGGGATAGATCCCAGTATAAATCGTCGACTGACAACTTACTGCCATGAGGTCACTTCGACGGGCGCACACACAAACACAGGTGAAAGTTGCACTACTTAAATATCACGGTCCATTCAACTAAAACTCGCTGAATCGGGTCCTTGACGTGGTCGTACACTCTCGCCACCACATCCCTCCGTCGGACAGTCGGACAGTGCATGTGTGTTGCCAGCGGTCGGGCGAGTACTGGCTGTCCGGATCTCACTGCTCCTCCGTCCACCTCATCTAGCTCGACACATGACGACCCGGAAATACTAGAGGCCGCTCCAAAGATGGTTCACAGTATGCGCTATCGATAAGTGCTGCTGCTGCCACTCACGGACAGACAAGGCGAACAAGCGTAGTGGCGCCAGTGAGCACACTAACAAGGGAACCTCCCCATTGCACCCCTCTCAGATTTAGTTATAAATTGGCACAGTGGATAGGCCTTGAAAAACCGAACACAGATCAATCGAGAAAACAGGAAGAAGTTGTGTAGAAGTATAAAAAAATAAGCAAAATATACAAACTGAGTAGTCTACGCGAAGATAGGCAACATCATGGACATTCCGAGATGAGGAGCGCCGTGGTCCCGTGGTTAGCGTGAGCAGATGCGGAACGAGAAGTCCTTGGTTCAAGTCTTCCTTCGAGCAAAATGTTTAATTTTTTATTTTCAGACAATTATCAAAGTTCAGGCACTCACACATAATCAACTTCGCTCTCCAAAATTCCAGGACATGTTCAGATTTGCTTGGACATATGCAGGATTTGACGGTCTACACACAGAAAAATTTGAAAACGTAAAAAAACACATGTTTTGACAGAGCACAGGGAAAAGTGTGCGAGTGTGAGACTTTTGGATTCATTTGTTGCAGTTTATGTGACAAACTCCTATGTTTTAATCACTTTTTTGGGAGTAATTATCACATCCACAAGAAAACCGAAATCGGACAACGTAGAAGAATCTTTTTACCCATTCGCCAAGTGTACAAGTTAGGTGGGTCGACAACATATTCTTGTCATGTGACGCACATGCCGTCACCAGTGTCGTATAGAATATATCAGGCGTGTTTTCCTGTGGAGGAATCGGTTGACCTATGACCTTGCGATCAAAAGTTTTCGGTTCCCATAGGAGAGACACGTCCTTTCGTCTACTAATCGCACGGTTTTGCGGTGCGGCCGCAAAACACAGACACTAAACTTATTACAGTGAACAGAGACGTCAATGAACGAATGGATAGATCATAACTTTGCTAAAATAAAGAAAAATTTTTCACTCGAGGGGAGACTTGAACCAAGTACCTCTCGTTCCGCAGCTGCTCACGCTAACCACGGGACCACGGCGCTCCTTGTCTCAGAATGTCCATGATGTTGCCTATCTTCGCGTAGACTACTCAGTTTGTATATTTTGCTTATTTTTTTATAGTTCCACACAACTTCTTCCTGTTTTCTCGATTGATCTGTGTTCGGTTTTTCAAGGCCTATCCACTGTGCCAACTTATAACTAAATCTGAGGGGGGTGCGATGGGGAGGTTCCCTAGTAAGAAAACGAGACACTACTATCGCTATTACACGATGCCAAGCTATGAACGGCATCAACGCGAGCCGCGCACGGATCATCCAGATCGTGGTTTCGTTTCAAATACCAGTATAACATAACAAGCATAATATTTCAGCCGGGCGCGGTGGCCGAGCTGTTCTAGGCGCTCAGTCCGCGCGACTGCTACGGTCGCAGGTTCAAATCCTGCCTCGGGCATGGATGTGTGTGATGTCCTTAAGTTAGTTAGGTTTAAGTAGTTCTAAGTTCTAGGGGACTGATGACCACAGATGTTAAGTCCCATAGTGCTCAGAGCCAATTATGTACCATACACAAGTTTGAAGTCATGAACAACTATATTTTAGTATCGTTTACAACTTACATAGACTGTTATAGCAAGATGAACCTCAGATAATCGTTCTTTCCTCTTCGAGTCCAAGATCGGAAGAAGTCCACCAGAATATAAAGTTCAGACACAGAATTTCGAATGGCCATGGAATATTCATCAAGGCGTACATTGCAACATAATGCATTTGTTTGCTCTTTGGCATAAATCGCCAGCTATTCATACAATAATTGTCAATACATGGCATTTACAAACTTCAAATTCATGACCACCCCAAGAGCTATAGTACACTGTGAGAATTGCGGTATAGGGTCTTGTATTATCCAGCTCGAATACGCCATATGGTGTTCCAGTCGTGGAAGGTGTGGCAACAGCTTTTGCTATTAGAATCTCATACTGGGGAGCGTTTATGCTCCCTTTAACAAGAAATTGGTCCTGTTGTCCTAGCCATTGGCTCCACGTTTCGTAGTTTCAAGAGTGAGATGGGAAAAGTTCTTGAGGATTGCTGCTTCCTACGTTCTTTGACCTGGTCGTCTATGGAGACGCTTGCTTCCATCTGACCGCCCAAACAGAAACCGCAGAGCTCCACTCAGTGCATCAACTACACCTTACAAGTCTCTGTTGTCACTCGTATGGTTTCAGTGATTTAATGCACATAGCAACTCGAGATCTCAAACCAGCTTCAAAGTCCAATAATCGTTAACCAACGATTTGTGGTGCTACGTTTATCTAACCTCTGCCCGAAATTGAGCTCTTGTCTTTCGTCGGTTCGTCACTCCTGTTCGAACAGTCCTACTTTCTTCCCATGGTGCAGAACTTGGGTACTCTTCTTTCCACGCTGTTGTCCTGAGTCCACCCTGGGACGTCGTGCACTGTAGTCCTTACACTAAAGCCAACTGTCAGTGGAAAAATCAGTGTGTGTCCCTATAGCTAATGATTCAACTTTTTTTCAAAGCCGGAAATATGCCGATAGGCTGTACGTACCTGTGTTCGGGACTTGATGCTTTGTCGTCTCCGTTTTAAAAATTCAAGTAACTTTAGATGCTCTCTATAGTTATCATGTATCGGATACCATTGATCTGTGGAAATAGCTTTTTCAGTACTGAAATTCGCGCAAGGATGCTATTTTAATTAAACTGTCCAACAGGCCTAGAAATACTGGAGTATCCGTTTGCTAGTGTTCGATCAAGTTCACGGTGCATCGCTTTCCATTTCCATCCCTTTATTTAGTCATTTTCTATTCCCAGTTTTATTCATATGATGTTATTCACGAGTAAAATGAATTCTTCGACTGTGTTGATCATCGTCATATCAGGTCCATTGTTCATTTTTTTTTCTTTTTTCTTTTTTTTTTTTATTATGCTGCAGTTCCTGCGGTAGCAATAGGATCAGACATGTAAGTATGGGGGAGAGTCTTACATGGAATGATATTGCTGTCATAAAAGTTATGATTGGACTGATGTCCTCGATGTGTATTTTTAAGTATGCTACCGGTGCCAGAATTATATCATTATCATCATCATTATCAGAATTTTCTTCCGCCCAGTGAGGTAGGAAATTTCGAGGACAATATGCTTCCATTGATCTGTTGTGGTATAGCTTTTCTGTATCTCCACTGCATCGCCACGTTACTCCTCTCGTCTTCAGATCTTCATTAACCTGCTATGTCCATCTCTTCTTGCCCCTCCAATCGGTCTTCTTCCTGGTAGCTCCATCTCCACTGACGTAGAGTTCGCGTCGGGTGCATTCGCTTCACATGACCTACCCACGTCAACACTCATTCTGTCCTCCGTGGTCAAGGACACCTGCAGGTCTCACCTTTCGTTCCGTCATTGTCTCGCCTTGTTTTTTTGCAGATCTGACCTAAGGATCTTCGTTTGTCTAAGGATCTTCACATGTCTATATTTGACTGTCTTCCATCTTATTTATGACACAGGTTCAAAAATGGTTCAAATGGCTCTGAGCACTATGGGACTCAACTGCTGAGGTCATTAGTCCTCTAGAACTTAGAACTAGTTAAACCTAACTAATCTAAGGACATCACAAACAGCCATGCCCGAGGCAGGATTCGAACCTGCGACCGTAGCGGTCTTGCGGTTCCAGACTGCAGCGCCTTTAACCGCACGGCCACTTCGGCCGGCTTATGACACAGGTCTCCAGACTATATATATCACGGCCGCGGTGGCCGTGCGGTTCTAGGCACTTTAGTCCGGAACCACGTGACTGCTACGGTCGCAGGTTCGAATCCTGCCTCGGGCATGGATGTGTGTGATGTCCTTAGGTTACTTAGGTTCAAGTAGTTCTAAGTTCTAGGGGACTGATGACCTCAGATGTTGAGTCCCATAGTGCGAAGAGCCATTTGAACCATTTTTGACTATATATATCATAATTGGCAGCAGATTTCCGCTCATCTCACAGCGGTACTCCTTTCTTCCAGATTAAATTTTGATAGAAGAAGCTGGATCCTTTTGCTACTCTGCTTAAGGATTCTAGTTTGGAACTTCAGTCACTTGATATGACGCTACTTACATACTGGACACTTTTCTCGCATTGAACATTCTCTCATCAGCAAAAGCAAAAGCATTGAGATCTTCATTTTCCACTTCCTTTATTTCTTTCATGGTTGTGTCTAAAAGTGTAACGAAGAATAACACGGAAAGCGAACTGCCTTGCTAAACACCTCTTAAGATTTTGCTCTTCCACCTTCTGCTTGTACACTGCTTTCACAGCCTTCATACAGTATCTGAATTTTTTAAATAATGAGTCAAAAGATGTGTCAAGGATTCCCATACTTTACCCCTTGATACACCGTTAGATGCTTTTTACAAATTCAGGAAGGCTATTATTAGGTCCTTTCCTTCTTCCCAGAAGTATACATCCAAATAAAAGTTATGATTTACTTTCCTTCTGAAACTTTCCGGCAAAAAATGGAACTGTGTGCTAGACCGGGACTCGAATCTAAGTCTTTCGAGCAGTCTGTCTGTTTCTCCGCTTTCTTCGTCAACACCTCTGTGCAACTGTCCCAGGATACGTCCCAAATCACATCTGTAAAAACGGCCAGAGGATGGCCAGTCCTCTGACACAAGACGCTGCCGGTAACAACTCAGCTGGGCAAGCACGACTCACAGCGCGGTCTCACACCTTTAGCGAGGTAGAGTATTTGCTCACGAGAGGCAGGAGTCCTAGGTTCGAGTCCGGGTCCGCCACAAACTTTTCATCTGCCAGAAAACTTGATGCTGGATAATTTTCTTATGCTTCCAAGTAATGCTACTGTTATGATTGACGCCCAACTTTCCCTTAGGATGAATTTTTTGCGGTATACTTTGGCGGAGACATGGTCTCCTCGGTATCTGTATGGAGATCTGCGTGCTTGCCCACACGTTCCGTGTTCACATATCGACGTAACAGTGGCTGAGGTCTCTCACATGTTTCCTACCATTATTATTATTAAGAAATGAAATGTCGCGTGGCTAGGGTCTCCCAACGTGTAGGCGTGGTGCAAGGCTTCTTAGGTGATGCCACTTCGGCGACTCCCCTGTCGATGGGGACGATATGATGATGAAGACAGCACAGCACCCAGACCCTGAGCGGAGAAACTCTCCAACCCAGCCGGGAATCGAATCCGGGCCTCTTTGGATGTCATTCTGTCGCGCTGACAACTCTGCCATCGAGGCGGACTATTTAGCACCATATCGTTGTACTGTTGGGTGTAATTTCATTGTTAGCCCGCATCTCGTGGTCGTGCGGCAGCGTTCTCGCTTCCCACGCCCGGGTTCCCGGGTTCGATTCCCGGCGGGGTCAGGGATTTTCTCTGCCTCGTGATGGCTGGGTGTTGTGTGATGTCCTTAGGTTAGTTAGGTTTAAGTAGTTCTAAGTTCTAGGGGACTGATGACCATAGATGTTAAGTCCCATAGTGCTCAGAGCCATTTAATTTCATTGTTGGGAACAAACACAGAAAAATGATTTTCTGTGGTATACAAGGTATTAAAGAAATCTCTAGTTTGTTGTGAATGAAGCTCTATGTACAGTATTCTTTAGATATGACTGCATGTTCAGATTAATATTCCCAAAAAAAAAAAAAAAAAAAAAAAAGTGAGCCCCGAAGATGGTGCTTTTGCTCTTTTCTTATAAATTATAGAGTGCAGCAATCAGTCGTCCTGTTTTAGATTTTATTACGCAAATCCAGATTTCGTCTACTGGCTAGCCATTCTCAATGCACCATTTTCTGTTCTCGATGCATATAAGTCCCTATTTGGGTGTCGGTCACATTTCTTTGAGTATTCAAAGCAATGTGACTGACGCCCGGTGCATTTAAGTCCCTGTTGTTTGGGCGTCAGTCACATTGCTTTGAATACTCAAAGAAATATGCATCGAGAATAGAAAATGGTGCATTTAGAATGGCTAGCCACTAGCCGAAATCTTGATTTGCGTAATAAAATCTAAAACAGGATGACTGATTGCAGCATTCTGTAATTTATAAGCCACATAACAGTCGTTGAATGCACCCACTTTCCGAATGGAAGGTAATCTAATACGTTTTCTTTCTGTTTTTGTTTTTCCTTTTTCTCTTTGATCTCATCATGTCCTCTGGTTTGATGCGGCCCCCCACCAATTCCTCTACCATGCCAACCTTTTCATCTCAAAAAGGCACTTGCAACCTATGTCCTCAGGTATTTTCTGGATGTATTCCAATCTCTGTCTTTCTCTATAGTTTTTGCTATCTATAGCTTCCTATAGTACCATGGAAGTCATTCCCTGATGCCTAAACACATGTCCTACAATTCTGTCCCTTCACTTTGTCAGTGTTTTCCACATATTCCTTTCCTCTCCGATTCTGCACAGAATCTCCTCATTCCTTACCTTACCATTGTACATAATTCCTAAGGTATGTATGGCTTCCTTAAAAACGATTTTAGTGGCAGTCTACTCACACGATTGTGTATACACTAAAAATATTACAGATGCATATGGCATAGAATAAACGGCAAGTTTTTAGAGACGTACTCACGCGGAGAGGGGGATGAACCGCGGTTGCAGCGCATCGCTACCGGGGGTCGCCCTCCTTCAGAGCGAGTATCGACATCTGCACCGCGGCGGCGCTGCTCGGAGGCGGAGCTGTCCCCTATATCTTTCTCGGCGTGCCCGAAGACACGTTTATCAGCTCGCCGGCATCCAGGCCCCGGGACTCCAGGCGAAAATAATTTATTTGCGCTGCCTCCCCACGCCGCCGGCGTGCCGCCGAAGAAAGCGCTGTCAGCCGCTGACAGATGCCGCCCGCCGCCACAGGCGGGGTAGTTCTGCCCTTCTGTCCCCGGACCCAGTCCTATGTGACAAGAGCGGCGCGAGCTCGCAGCTATGTCGAATATCGCCACTGAAAGATCCGTACCGTTGTTGCTGCGAGACCACCAAGGGCTGATTATGTGGGGTTACAGAACATTTTAATTCCCCAGAAAAAGAGAACTAAGGCAATGGTGATCAATGACAGACTTCTTAAAAAGATAAAAAACATGTTTTGTGTGTCGAAGTACAAGAGTGTTAAAGCCTCAACTATCACAATTATACGTGACAGAGAATCATGATCTATTTCACTGAAGAGGAACTAATGGTCGAAAATTGATATTTAGTTTTGTATTCACATAAACAACTTACGGCATGTAGCGACATATTACACTCTTAGTAATTATTCAAAATGATGATCACCAGTGTCAATGCAAAGTAACCTCTGTTCCGTCTGTAGCTATGACGTTTGTGCTCCTCCATTAGTAGCACGTATTCGTCGAACCTTGCCTTTCACAACCAGCAGGGAGTTACTGTGGAAACCTCTCCAACGGGATCAAATGATTCAAATGGCTCTGAGCACTATGGGACTTAACTTCTGAGGTCAAAAAATGGTTCAAATGGCTCTGAGCACTATGGGACTCAACTGCTGAGGTCATTAGTCCCCTAGAACTTAGAACTAGTTAAACCTAACTAACCTAAGGACATCACAAACATCCATGCCCGCGGCAGGATTCGAACCTGCGACCGTAGCGGTCTTGCGGTTCCAGACTGCAGCGCCTTTAACCGCACGGCCACTTCGGCCGGCCCTTCTGAGGTCAACAGTCCCCTAGAACTTAGAACTACTTAAACCTATCTAACCTAAGGACATCACACACATCCATGCCCGAAGCAGGATTCAAACCTGCGACCGTAGCGGTAGCGCGCCTCCAGACCTTAGCGCCTAGAGCCGCTCGGCCACTCCCGCCGGCCCCCAAGGGATCCAACATAGTCTCCTGAAATTCTACTGCACTAACAACTCTTTTCCTTTTCGTGGACATTGGGCATCTCAGTGTCTCTTGAACGAAGTGTTTTAGTGAAAGTGGTGTCATCGCACCTTGAGAGACATAACTTTGCTAAATACGTCACCCATTATGTTTACGTATACCATTCATTTGGCAGCTCTGTTATATCGGTGGGTGGTATGTCCTTCTTTTAAAGCAGTCTTTCCAACACAGAACTCCACAGAAAAAAAAGTCATTAAATCGTTTCAAGACTCTTCTGTTGCTCATTGGAGTGCAGTTTGTCCTTAAAGGTTTACAGGAATCACTGGTGTACGCAGCCGAAAACTCCTGGTGAGAGCGAGCGTAAAGGTCTGAGGAATTTTACTCTGCGGTTGGCCGAACGGGGTGGCCGAGCGGTTCTAGGCGCTACAGTATGGAACCGCACGATCACTACAGTCACAGGTTCGAATCCTGCCTCGGGCATGGATGTGTGTGATGTCCTTAGGTTAGTTAGGTTTAAGTAGTTCTAAGTTCTAGGGGACTGATGACCTCAGAAGTGAAGTCCCATAGTGCTGAGAGCCATTTTTTTTTCTGCGGTTGATATTATTTCATCGGACAACATACTGTTTGTAAGCTGGGATAAAACTTGTAAATCAATTCTTGTATCTATATTTGATCATGGGATCAAGAATCACGTTTACATTGGCTACGTAAATTCTGCTTTGCCTGTCTCAAAATGTTGAATAGTTGAATTATGAATACCTGTACAATGGCCGAGTGAGATGATTCGATACTGCGGAACAACGAGAACCATTTTCACTTCCGAACATCACGATTTAGGTATTCCGTGGTTTCCTTAAACCGCTAAGGAGAAAACCTGGTTGGTTCTTATGAAAACTTTGCGGTCAAGTCCTTTGTAATCATTTTAACATACGTCCATCTACGCATAATCGACAACTAGACTTAAGACTTTAACCTTCTGGCTTGCCGCAAACTATTATACTCTCTTTTGCTGAATTCGTCTGAATTTTTGGCAAATCCATCTATATTTCACTTTCACATCGGAGAATTCATGTCGTGAAATCTGCAGCAATGACGTAAGTGATTCTTATTGCAAGAATGTGGGTCTCAAGTGACACGTTGGACGATTTCAGGTAAACAGTTTCAAATCCTTTCGTGTCCTATGCTATCTACCTCATTGCTTAATAGGATACATTCAAGCAATGTTCACAACCTCAACGATGAACATTTGTTTATGTTTCCGAATGAACATTCATAGAAGGTAGATCTAAACAGCTTACTGCCTTGTATTCGTCATTGTGTACAGTGATGTGCTTGGCTGAGCGTTTGACTGTGTTGGTAACTTACGCGGTGCTGTATGCACAATGTCAGCGAAAGCGACGTCCCAGCGAGTCGCACGGACAGGGTCGCCTGGAGCGCTGGTACCCAGTGCCGATATCGCTGCCAAATCGGCTGAAAAATTTTCAATCTCGCTGTTTCATCTGGCGAGGGGCGCACCGCGCCTCACGGGCCCAAATTTCGTTGAGTTGATACCGGAACAGTTTAGCATTAGCTATGCCTCACTGCACGCTGGCGCCTATTTCATCTACGCCGATGGCAGAACTGCATTGTTTGCCTCGATACATTACAATGAGCTAGTATTTTCACTTTTTCGACAAAAAAAGAACATTAGGTACGAAAATACGTTATGAAAAACATTTTCCACTTCTTTCCGTCGTGGCTCTACTTCACCCATGCGTTACTTTAGGAAGAATGCCGATGACCATAATCCCTACAACTGAAATGGATTTCCCGTATGAAATATTATTTCGGAGCAAGCACGGAGATATTTGCAGATGGGGAGCCCTTATCTCAACCATAACATAAACGTGACTTCGTATTTATAAACGTGTTTTTTCAATCACTAGAGTAACGTGAAACTCTATGACCATATCACACTGCACCGAAAACACGAATGTACACAGCAAATTATAAATTTCCAGATAATTTAAAATAATACTGCAATGGACATTAAAGAACGCAAGTACCTTACTTCTGAGGATAATTTATTTAAATAACACAAACGGGAGTTTTGAAACAGGGATCGACATGACACGCAGACATGCCTAACGAAAGACTGACCAGAGGAATAATACATAAATTGTGATCGCTTCTCAGTTTTGGTTACTGATAACTTGATACCAGTGTCTGAGTTTAATTTCACAGCACTGAAGATGATCACTATGTGATTGCAAATCGATTTTGCTTTCAATAAAACATCAATATTACGGCCAACGCGGACCATCCTTTTAATTTTACATAAAGGACTTCACGTACACGGTTGCCTTTCTACATTCAAATGTGTTGGACGTTATGGCATTCATCGAAGCTCTGTATCATCAGAAACGGTACGTTTATGGTACAGATTCTCTGTAGTCACTAAATTGTGGGAATACTTTGGTGGTTGATCCAAATATAACTGGTTGAAATTCTTGTGATATAAGAAATTTGAATGTATCAGGAAAGTGGATATTCACTGAAGAACACGATATCCGATGTGGCAAGCAGAAGATGTAGAGATAGAGCAACTATATGAAGAGACAGAGAAATTATATATTGAGCGGGTAATTCTGTACGAAATGGGAGATGGAATGCGGTTGTAGGCGAAGGAGGAGAAGGTTACGGAAGGATGTGTGATTGGTAGTAGGAATGTGAGAGGAGGAAGACTAATAGACTTCTGCACAAAATTGCAACTAGTAATAGCGAACACTTGCTTAAGAATCACGAGGGAATGCCTGGTACCAGTTCTACTCCGTATACAGCAATCAACAGGAGCAAGCGTGCACATTCCAGTGGCAGACGTTACGAGTGGAACAGGGAACGGGGGAATCAGTTATCAGTTACAGTTACAATAGTACCCTCCGCCGCACACCGTTAGGGGGTTTGCAAAGAATGGTGATGTTGAAAGAGTACGACAGTGAGTCATGGACTGTGCGGCTGGTCCCGGTGGAGGTGTCAGGTCCCCAGAGGATTTAATTAACAAAATGACATAGCTATTCATAATGTAAAGGTTCAGCCAGTAATTCTTACGCGGACACCGCGCAGTACCGCAGACGCGGAAGGGAAAGTGTCACACAGTACAAATAGCCTGAGCTAGTAAACACGTCGAGGATGCGAACAGCGCGTCTCTCGGACCTTGGAGGGTGAGAAGGAACTTTCCGCCGGGGACTCTGCCGGACATATCGAAACCAATGTAGGTCTACAGCGACGAAATGTCCAGGAAAACCGAAAAATAAGTTAGAGAAAGCGGATGCGAGGGCTGCGTCCGAGCAGGGCAGAGCTTCACAATGGGTATTTAATGGCATCCACGAGCAGCAAGAAGCAGAGTCGTCGCAGAAGTCGAAGAGGGCACAAGCAGCGCCCAAGGCCCGGCAACATCGAGAAGGTAGCATCCGCTACTGATGAGTCTATAGGAACCGCAACTACGAGAAGACGGTGATGATCTGGTGGAATAAACTACAACTGTCAGTTAAGTAGAAATTTTACATTGGAATAGTTTTGAACAGGGACAGTTTGTCTCTGTCTCAAGTAGCCTCTACAGCTAGTTTCAGCAATAGAAGGAACAAGCCACTGGCTGGTGCTTGTCTCCTGTGAGATAGGACAAGGGTCCTTTATTTAAACGAAGAGTAAAGTGGAGATTCTGGCTGAATCTATATAAGTGTACAGAGTAAGGGGAAGGGTTTGACACCTCACAGGTTCTTTGTGATATTAGTTCAATAAATTACGTTAAAGGAGAGATCTCACCTTACTGTTTTTCAGTGCTGCCAATTCCCCCGTTGTACCCGCTACCTATTGGAAGTATTGTCTAATGTAGCTACACCTCCTACACGCCCTTAGACAGTCCAGGAGATTCTACTCCCTCTCACCTCCGTAATAGAGACTAGTTAAAGGGAACCACAAACCCATAATTGTCGTCAACGTCCCGATTGCGCAATGCAGGCTCGACCAACTCTGTATTGGTATATTGGTATCCAGGACCTATGCCGGGACGCGACAGAGGTTCAAGTCCTCCCTCGGGCATGGGTGTGTGTGTTACTCCTTAGGATAATTCAGGTTAAGTCCCATAAGATTCCACACACATTTAACATTTTTTTACAAAAGTGAAAAAGAATATGATGTTACAGCTAGCACCTATGGTATGGCAATCTGTATCGCTGAGGCGCGCAAGTCATCCCACTGCGGCAAAATCCAGGGTAAGCGCGGTGGTTGGGTTAAGAATGGCGCTGAAATTACTGTGCGGCCGGCGGCGGCGTAACAGGCGGTGGCGGCACCCTTGTGGGTGGGGAGGGGGGGGGGGGAGGCAGGGGTCGCGGCAGCACTTGCTGCGGGGGCGGGAGGAGGAGCAACAGAGGCCTGTAGCTGCGGGCCAGCTGACGCGGCAGCGCGGGCCTGCTGCAGGGCCGGCCGCCGCCCGCGGAGCAACAGAGTGGCGCGGGTTCGAGCCCCGGCGCTGACGCGGCGCTTGTTACCCGGCGGCCTCCATTGGCAGCAGCACGCGCCGGCCCTCCGTCATTAGCCGCGCCCGGCTGACTAAGCAGCAGCCTCTGCCTCTTTTGTGCAGTCTGCGCCCTCAGCCGGAGGGCGGCCGGCGCGTCATTAGGACTCGCCATCCGCCGGCGCTGCTCGAGCGGCGGCCGCAGCGCCACGTCCGGAGCCTCTCCGTGGATCCCCTCGTCCCGGCTGCCTCTTTACGTCTAGGGCACAGCGCGAGTCAACAAGCTGCCTCCGGTCGTGTGGAGAGGTGGCCCAATTGACATCGTACTCATCTCTGGCTGAGGTTTGAACTGGATCATCTAGTTAGCCTCCAGTGCAGTTTTTCAGCATATGTGACGGCGTCACAGAGTAATTTAACATGACGTTCAAGCCAGTACTAGGTCTGTGGATCTATCCGTGGCGGTGATCACACGATTGTAGTACTTCACATCATATCGCATTTAAAAGAGATCGACACAGATTTGATGAACACATTAATTTATTCAGAAATTTATACGCGGCTGCAGTACAGTAAGTGAAATAGCTGGTGACCCGTCCGTAAAGATCGAAGTCCGCTAGAACTCAAAACATCCAAGAATCCCAAGCGAAGTTATTCTGCAGACAGATAAAAGTATTGTGTATATTTATAAATAACTTTTCTGCAACCATTCACGATCTTAATGAGATTCTCACTCTGCAGCAGAGTGGGCGCTGATATGAAACTTCCTGGCGGATTAAAACCGTGTGCCGGACCGAGACTCGAACTCGGGACGTTTGCCTTTCGCGGGCAAGTGCTCTACCAACTTTTTTTCTTTTTTTTAGTTTTTTTAATTTTCATTTTGTATTGTATTTATAGATTTATTTTTGTTTCATTACAAAGAAAGATCCTACAACTGCCGTAGCCGAGCGTCCGAGTCGTCTTCTCGTCTGTTGGGAGGGTTTCCCCCCTATTCCGTCCGTAGAGGATCAATATACTCCAGGATTCTTCATCATTTTCAGCGTCTCATACCCGGAACGCCCCAGTGAGCAGGAGGATCCGCAAATAATGAACCTAAATAATTCGCGAAACGAGTTCTGTACTTATTTCTTTTTTTATCTTTTTTTTCCTTTATTAAAACAACCATATATGTACATAAGCACAAAAACAAAATATTGAAGTGCTGGAACTGATTCAACACGAATTGTATCCTACAATAGACTGAAGAACACTTTTCAATATAGTGCCATTTGTAAGCTTACGAAATAGAACATAAATAGTAAACTGACAATAGCCTCTTCAGTCCAGACAGAGACATAGATCCGAAACGCAAACATATATATAATTGATTGTCTTAACTGGAATGACAGTTCTGTCATTTGATTCATAACCGTCCAAACTCAAAGTCATTTGGAGCACACAAACGGATAACCAGAGATGCACAGGAACATAAATTAATGAAAACGTCATAATGAAGTTAATAACACCATTGAGAAGTCGGAAGTAGTCCTAGGAACTGATATAACCCCTTATTCGTTGTGTATTTTGTTCGCTACATAGTCTTGCTTGTGATTTGTGTCCTTACCGGCATCGAGAATTACCCTACACCTTGTTTTTCAAAAATTATGTCTAACATGTGTTGTGTCGATTCCCTAAGGTCTCGACACAATGAGTGGCTCGGTGCACGCGAAACTAACGCAGACGGGCGTAAATTCTGAAACAGGAGACTGGATGAAAAACTATAAAGAAAAGAAGAGAGATTGTCATCTACTTAACTTTTAATGATGTTCTTCTTGTTGAAATACATCTCTTGCATAGTAGTAAGCAATTAGCAATGATACACATGGCGCCTTGCTAGGTAGTAGCGATGGACTAGCTGAAGGCTATTTAATCTGTCTCTCGGCAAATGAGAGGAAGACGTGATACGTCTTGTCGCAAGCTATGTCGTCCGTACAACTGGGGCGAGGTGAAGTCCGTGTCTTGTGACCTGCCCTGTGGTGGCGCTACGTTTGCGATTACATAGTGGCGACACGCGGGTCCGACATGTACTACAGGACCGCGGCCGATTTAAGTTACCACCTAGCAAGTGTGGTGTCTAGCGGTGACACCACATTCCTCCCCCGCAAATCGGCGAACGGTCGTGAGATAAGGCTTCCGCCCGCCGTGGGGAGGACCCCATGTTGACGTATGCGATGAGGTGGGGAGCCTAACAACAGGCGAGGCCGTGCCACCCGCACCCGGCCATTCGGTCCGAGGGGAGCTAGGAAACGCCTGCAAACCTAGTCCAGGGTGCATGTCAACATGAGGTGTTTGCGCACGTAATGATACAGAAGGGTCGACCTCCATGTGGTCGGAGCACCCGACGGGCGAAGACGACATCTGGTCCGGAGCGGGCAAGAGGTCCATGGCGGAGGACGACTGGTCACGGGAAGCAAGCGGCGGCGCGTGACCCAGGGAGGCGCGAGGCGGCTGCAGCGAAGCGTCCGCTGCTGGCGGCGCCGGCGGCGGCTGCGGCGGCGCGACGCCATGAGGCAAAATGGAAGGCATCGTCGGTAACACCTGGGGATGAGGCGAGCCAGTAGATGGGTCCCCAGGGCGCTGACCTGACGGCTCCGTCGCTGAAAGCAGACGGGGAGCGGCAGAACCCAGGCGACGACAGAGGCGCAGCTGATTGAGATGCCGACGCACCTCACCAGAGGCCCCCAAAACCAAATACATCGCGCGGCCGAGGCAGCGAAGAATGCGCCCTGCGAGCCAACGCTGTGAACCGCGATAGTTGCGATAAGAGACAACGTCGCCAGGAGCAAAAGCAGGAGACTGCCGCTGCACAGGAACCCGATGTGGCGGATGCAGCAAAGACATCAGAGTTCGATGAGGACGACCATGGAGCAACTCAGCCGGCGAGCGACCATCGCGGGGCTGAGAGCGATATGAGGACAAAAAGAGCAACAAAGCGTCCTCCCGAGAATGCGACTCTTTCAACTTCAACATCTGCGACTTGAAAGTCCGGACCAATCGTTCAGCGGCACCGTTTGACTGAGGCGAAAACGGCGCGGACGTCAGATGTTGAATACCATTGGCCTTGCAGAATGACTGAAATTCTGCGGACATGAATTGTGGGCCATTGGCGGAAACAATAGTCTGCGGAAGACCCTCAATGCAAAAGATAGCAGACAAGGCTTGGATTGTGGCAGAAGACGTCGTGGAAGACATCCGGACAACAAAAGGAAAATTACTGAAAGCATCGACCACAACCAACCATCGAGCATTCCAGAACGGCCCAGCAAAATCGATGTGCAATCGTTGCCAAGGGGAAGTGGCTTTCGGCCAAGCAAAGAATTTCCGCGGCGGCGCGGATTGTTGTTCGGCACACGCCACGCAAGAGGAGCACATATTCGCAATCGCAGCATCGATTCCGAACCAAGTACAGTGCTGACGAGCAAGTTGTTTCGTACGCACTATACCCCAATGTCCTTGGTGAAGAAGCTTTAAGACAGAGGACTGTAACGAACGTGGGACCACGACTCGGGATTGATCATTATCAGAACGCAACAACAACACACCACGTCGTACAAAAAGTCTCTCCTTGTGAGCAAAAAAACGGCGAACCAAAGGATCCTCGATCCGTGACTTTGACAAGGGCCATTGCGTAGCAACAAAACGCAAAACGGAAGCAAGGACAGGGTCAGCAGCTGTGGCCGTAGCCACACGACGAAAATCAATCGGAAACGATTCGACCACGTCATCGGTTTCCGAATCAATGAACAGGCAAGCAAGTTCGGAAGAATCGAATGCTTTATCCTCAGCAACAGGCAAACGGGACAACGCATCAGCGTTGCCGTGCTTAGCAGTGGACCGATACAAGATATCGTAGCGGTACTGCGAGAGAAAAAGAGACCAGCGAATGAATTTCTGCGCTGTACGTGGAGGTACAGGCTTGTTCGGATGAAAAAGCGATGTCAACGGTTTGTGGTCCGTGATGATGGTAAAGTGACGACCATACAAGAAATCGTGAAACTTTGTTACACCAAACACAAGAGCCAAAGCTTCCTTCTCTATTTGTGAATAATTTCTTTGCGCAGATGAGAGCAATTTGGACGCAAAGGCAATAGGGCGATCATGCGAGCCATCCTTGTGCGCAAGCACAGCACCGATCCCGAAATCCGATGCATCTACCATCAACAAAAGGGGTTTTCGGGGATCGAATGGCGTAAGGCAAGTATTGGAAAGTAACGCCGATTTCAACTGGCGAAAGGCGCGTTCGCATTCCGTCGTCCAGACGAACGGAACACCTTTACGGCGTAAGCGATGAAGCGGAGCTGAAATAGAAGAAGCATTGCGCACAAACCGATGATAATAATGTACCTTACCCAGCACACTCTGTAGCTGTTTTAAGTTCTGCGGTGACGGCAAGTCCTGAATGGCACGAAGGTGCTCTGGACTCGGATGTATACCTTGGGCGTTAAGAACATGGCCCAGGTACGGTAAGTCACGAGCAAAAAACACACATTTGTCCTTCCTCAAGCGAAGACCATTCTGACGCAAGACCTGAAATAAGGTCCGGAGATTCTGCAAATGTTCGGCTTCTGTCTTTCCTGAGATCACAATATCGTCCAGATAGTTCGCAGCAGTAGGGACCGACGCACAAATAGTTTGTAAATATTGCTGAAATAAAGCAGGGGCGGATGCACACCCGAATGGCAGTCTTTTGAAGCGATACAAGCCAAGATGCGTGTTAACCACTAAGACGCGCTGGGATTCTTCGTCCACAGGTATTTGCAAGTACGCATCTGCTAGGTCCAATTTTGAAAAATATTTTCCCGGGCACAGTTTGTCAAAAAGATCTTCCGGGCGGGGCAAAGGAAAAGTAGCAGTCACAAGTTGTGGATTCACAGTGGCCTTGAAGTCCACGCAAAGTCTCAGTTTTCCGGAAGGTTTTGGCAAAATGACTAAGGGTGAGGCCCAGAGAGAAGCCTGCACACGTTCAATTACACCTTGAGATTCTAATTCGGCTAATGTTTTTGCGACCTCATCACGCAATGCGTGGGGAACATTGCGCGCTCTGAAAAATTTTGGTTGCGCGTTGTCTTTCAGTTCCAAATGCGCTTCATAGTTCTTAGCGCAACCAAGGCCCGGTGCAAAAATGTCTGCAAATTCTTCACAAAGACTAGAAACACTGGCGGAAGGCACAGTCTGATTCACTGATAGGACCTGATTCACTATAGACAAATTAAACAATTGAAACAAATCTAAACCAAACAAGTTCACTGCACTAGAGGAACGAAGAACATAAAATGACACAAGTTTTGTCTGTCCCTTGTATGTGGCAAGAAGGCTGCACTGTCCTAACACAGGTATATGCTGTCCTGAGTAACTAGTTAACGTAACAGTTGCGGCACGCAATGGCGGGGCGCCCAGTTGTTTGTACGTGTCGTGATTGAGCAATGAAACAGCAGCTCCGGTATCGAGCTGGAATGGTATCACTTTTCCTGCAAAGTCTAAGTCCACAAAAAGTTTATTGTCTTGTTGACGACAAGAGCGACTGTCTCGTGCAATTTGAACGGAGACAGGTACAGAAGCACTTGCGACTTTACGGGATTTCCGGCGACGTCGACGCACACTTTGGGTGGGACGAACACCGTCACTGTTAGCTAAAGTGTCACCGGACGGGTGGGCATGAACTACATGAATGTCCATGGGCGAAGGTCCACGAGCCTGATTGTCCTGGGTTCGATTCCGGCGCGAAGCAAAAGGCCTGGAATTATTGCGAGTGTCTGATCTAAGCTTTTTCTGGCAAACACTTTGTACATGTCCTTTCTTTTGGCAGTAAAAGCAAATAGCTTGGCGTGACGGGCAAGTTTCACGCGAATGTCTAGTTGCACACCGCGGGCAAGATTTCACTGCATTTGCTTGCTTACGCGGCGCACGTGGTTGCAAGCTAGGCTGCCGCTGCGAAGTCGGGCGCGAGGGCCGCTTAGCATCCCGTGCAGCGGGCCCGGCGGGCCGATTAATGTGACACACTGCTGGCGAAGTTTCAAATGATTCCTGAGCAAAGTCAAGTGTGTCTTGCCTGTCCAATATGTCTATCACTTGTTGCAGGGAGGGATTAACTAGCTTCAAAATCTGTTCCCTTATGCGAACATCAGAAACGTTCTGTGCAATTGCATCACGCACCATAGTATCTGAATATGGGAGGCCACATTCACAGGCAAACGCGCAGTCTCTAGTAAGTCCTTGCAAAGTTGCTACCCACTCCCTATTAGTCTGACCGGCCGTACGTTTTGTACGAAAAAACGTATACCGTTTTGCAACTACATTTACTGTTTCTTTGAAATAGGCATCTAAAGCCGACAAAATTTCCTCGTAGGTCAGAGTTGCTACGTCGCGTCGGGGAAACAATTTCACTATCACCCGGTAGGTAGACACACCGACACAAGAAAGCAAAAACGGCTGCCGCTCTTTACCTTGAATTCCATAAGCAGTGAGGTGGAAGTTGAACTGATCGGCCCACTCAGTCCAGCTCTCGTTATGGGCCTCAAAGGGCCGAAATGGCGGTGCGACAGCGGTGTGTGGCTGCGGTAGCGATGAAGCGGCTGCCGCCGCATCGGTTTGCAGCGCACGTTGACCCTGGACGAGCTGTCCAAGGGCTTCCAATAACGCCTGCGTCTGCTGATTCTGCAAGCGAAAAAATTCGGACAGTACATCTGGAGAATGCGGCGAAGCCATTACACAAACAAATTAGAGCAAGTATAACACAAAGACTGCAACGTGGGCGCGGCATCCCATCCTCGTCGCCAAAATATTGTTGTGTCGATTCCCTAAGGTCTCGACACAATGAGTGGCTCGGTGCACGCGAAACTAACGCAGACGGGCGTAAATTCTGAAACAGGAGACTGGATGAAAAACTATAAAGAAAAGAAGAGAGATTGTCATCTACTTAACTTTTAATGATGTTCTTCTTGTTGAAATACATCTCTTGCATAGTAGTAAGCAATTAGCAATGATACACATGGCGCCTTGCTAGGTAGTAGCGATGGACTAGCTGAAGGCTATTTAATCTGTCTCTCGGCAAATGAGAGGAAGACGTGATACGTCTTGTCGCAAGCTATGTCGTCCGTACAACTGGGGCGAGGTGAAGTCCGTGTCTTGTGACCTGCCCTGTGGTGGCGCTACGTTTGCGATTACATAGTGGCGACACGCGGGTCCGACATGTACTACAGGACCGCGGCCGATTTAAGTTACCACCTAGCAAGTGTGGTGTCTAGCGGTGACACCACAACATGTTAGCAAACATCTTCCTGTAAACATCTCATGTAAGCCTCGAAACTAATGAGAATATCTTCACTATTGTGGATGATGATATATGTCACAAACTGCCCTAACATCCACATCACGGTGTTGTTCTTGGTAGCGGGAAAATGTTTCGCGTCCGGCCAGAGCAGGATGTCGGTGCAGTGGCTGGCAGGGTTGCTGCGGGTAATCAGGCCCAGCCTCTGCTGCACCCATTTCCAGTTAAGGAGATGCCCGCCACAAGTGAAGCGATAGCGTAAGGTGTCGACCAGACCACAGCGGACGCATTTATCAGTCAAGCCGATTCTATGCAACCTTTCACTAGCGGGTATAACATCGTTTACCACTTTATACCGTGTGGACGCCACCTCAGCAGTGTGGACGGTTAAACTTATGTTGTCCCAAACTGCCTTCCAATGAACACTCGGGTATTTAAGTTCAATGGGATTCCGGACTATTGGAGATGTCCATCTTTTTAATAACAGGTGCGTCGTCGGTAAATCCTGCGTAAAATAATGTCCATCAATATAGCTTACTTCAAGAAAAAACTGCTTTACATGTCGCAGTTTGTAATGTATTTTACCTACATCAATGGGTGGATGCGTATCGGTGGGTTGTAAGGTTCGGAAAAGCCAACTGGTTACGCTGAGAGGTTCCTCGTCCAACAAATGGGTGATTCGTTTAATATATAACGCAGTACACTTTCGGTTAATGTCAGGCACGTTTAGTCCGCCGTCCTGTCTGGAAGACGTCAGCGTGGTGTATTTCACTTTGAACAGATGCCCTTGCCAGATAAATCTATTAGAGAGTTTCATCACGTGTTTAGCCTGCATCTTGGGGACTGGAAATAGTTGTGCCATATAGTACGCTTTACTGAATATATAACTGCTGAGGAGTCGTATGCGTTGGAGAATGTTAACGGACCGCCAATTGTTTTCATAGAAGGCACCTTGCATTTTATTTGTGACCTGCTTCCAATTTTTTGCATTCATTTTTAGCGGGAATTTGTTGATAATCATCCCCAGAGTGGTGTGGGTTTCGACACGCTTCGCCCAAGGTATAATAACTGCGTCGAATCCTCGAATGTTGACAAAGGTGCATTTACCGGCGTTGATTTTAGCACCGGAAGCACGACAGTACTCGTCTACAGCGGTCTTGAGGGTTGATACGTCTCCGTCGTTGCGCAATAACACTCCGACGTCGTCGGCGTAAGCACGAACCACGAAGGACGTCCCGGCGATCGAAAGGCCTGCAAGTTTGTCATGAATAGAGCGTAAGAGCGGCTCGAGCGATAAAACAAATAACATCATGGAGAGAGGGCTCCCCTGCGGCACTCCTCTTTGGACCTCGATGGGTTGAGTAAGCTGTCCATTTACGCTGATTCTGGTTGTAATGCCCGTGACGAAATGTTGCACGACATTTATAACCCGTTGTTCAAAACCACAACGCTGCAGTAGCTGTAGGAGGTACTCGTGGCGGACGCGATCAAAAGCCTTGCAAAAGTCGATAAACAGCAATGCGAGATTCACGTTAGTGACTGACGCTATGGCTATTACATCTCTATATTCCGAAAGGGGCGTCATAATAGTGCGACCAGGGATGCATGATTGATGGTTGTGAATCACTTGCTTCATTAACGGAGACAATCTGCTGTTGAGTGCTCTGGCGAAGGTTTTGTAATCAAAATTGAGTAAAGTCGGAAGTTATCTAAGGTTTTTCGGTGTTTGCTTTTTGGTATCAATACAATTCGGCCTTCCTTCATTTCGGCCGGCACGTCACTCCCCCGCATCACTTCATTGAGAACATCTGTAAATGCGTGTCCGATTACGGGCCAGAAGCGCACATAAAATTCCCGTGGCAAACCATCACGGCCAGGGGATTTATTTGATGGCGAGCCAGAAATCAGTTCAAGGACTTCGTCTTGAGCAAAATCGTGTACGGCCGCCGAGTTGTCCGCAGGCGTGACTACGGTGGGCAGAGCACTCACGATATCGCCGCCGTCATCACCATACGTATCGCATTGCGAGTACAGATCCGTGACGTACCGGTAAACCGCAGTAAGAATATCACTCTGTCGGGTCAAACGGAGTCCATCATCTGTGTCCAGCTCCCCGATAAAAGCTCGCTTGCGATGGGCACGATGTTTTATGAGGTGATACAGCGATGCAAGTTCGTCCTCTTGAAGCGATTTTGCTTTAGATCTGATCTTCAGTCCTCCAAGCTGCGTTCGCTTTATGCCTATAAGCTTCGCCTTTATTTGTTTGATGGTCGTCAGCTGTGTGTTGGTTGGTGTCGTAGTCGCATACAACTCTCGCAGAACTGTTTGGTAAAAATCAATCGTGCGTTTGACATCTTGCGCCCGTTGCCAACTGTAGTTTCTTAAAGATAATCGCATTTTCCGTTTGACCACAGCATTCCACCATGCTATCTTGCTCGGATATCTGCAGTATTGCTTGAGACAATCCGCCCATGTCGTGGAGATGACATCTTGTAGCAGGGCATCGCCGAGAATAGAAACATTTAGGCTCCACGGAATCCTATGCCATTTAGTACGTTGTTTGGCCAGATTTATCGTGACACAGAGGGCGCAGTGGTCGGAGAAACTAGCCGGAATGACATCGGCGTCCAGAACTTGTTGGCAAATGTTCTCAGAGATGTACAAACGGTCTAGACGGCTACATGCGGTGGTGGTCAGGTACGTGTACTTTACCAGGGTAGGAAATTTTAGTTCCCACGCATCCTTCAGCTGCAGGTGACGCACCAGATCATGTAGTTCCCTACAGTAATTAAAGTTTGGCGATTGGTCTTTCCCGTGGATCACACAGTTGAAATCACCACTAATTATCAACTGGGTTGGGTTGCGGCGTAGCAAGTATATGATGTCTTGTTTAAAGAAGTTAGCTCTTTCTGATTTTAAGGTCGTTCCAGATGGAGCATAGATATTGACGAGGGTGACGTCAAAAATTTGGCAAGCTATGCCTCTACCGGAGTCCAACATTTCGATATTGCTCACTGGGATTCCGTCTCGTGATAGAATGGCCGTACCTGTACCCCCGTCCGCCACGGTGTTTACGATTGTTGCAAATCCTGATACATGAAAACTTAAGATAGACACTTCCTGTAACAGAACTCAAAAATGGTTCAAATGGTTCTGAGCACTATGGGACTCAACTGCTGAGGTCATTAGTCCCCTAGAACTTAGAACTAGTTAAACCTAACTAACCTAAGGACATCACAAACATCCATGCCCGAGGCAGGATTCGAACCTGCGACCGTAGCGGTCTTGCGGTTTCAGACTGCAGCGCCTTTAACCGCACGGCCACTTCGGCCGGCGTAACAGAACTATATCAGCTTCGGACTCATAGATAAACTGCCGTAGCATTGCTAATTTTAAATCTGTCGTAACTCTATTAATGTTCAGGGACCAAAACTTATAAGTTTGACTCATGATCGTCCGAGACTTGTGAGTGATGGGAAGCGTAGGAAGCCCAGTCCATCTCACCGTCGGACTTCGAACCTACATCCGCAGGTTTTGTACCAGTTTTTGCGCTGACTTTACTTTTTTAGTTACTTCCAGCCACGGAGTCCTTTGGTTTAACTATATTTTGCCATCGCAAAGGCGTCCGAAGTGTCATTGAAGACGGCGGAGTCGGCGAGTCATGGCTGTAAGCAGTATGTGAAAGTCCTTGCTTCGGAACGGGCGACGGCACGTCCGAAGACGCGGCTTCAGTAGGCTCACTATGTTTGTTTGGAGCCGCACTGGCTGTTTGTATGCAGCTGTCCGGGTCCTCGTGTTGTTTGGAAGCAGTTTCGAGGTGGCGGCTGTTTATGTTATGCTCTACACCGCGTGCTTCATCCGCCGTGTTTACGAGTTGCAGTTGACCGACTGCCGCCTCTTGTGTGTTGGCCACCTGCGGCGAGTCGGCAAGCGGCATCGGAACGGATTGCTGTAAACACTCGGCTGCACTCGTATTGACAGTTTCTGCGTCGGGCGGTTGAATGGGAATTTGGCGGGTCGTAAATGAGCCATCGGACACATGCGAGTCTTGTGTGGAGGCCCGTGGCTCCGCGTCATCGGTTTGATTTTTTACTACCTGTTCGCCGGAACCACTACCGTCACTTATAGTACGTCGTCGTTTGTTACCGACAGATAATCAACAACGGTGGCTAAGGGGTGACTGGCCACGAGTTTTGAGGCAAGGCCGCGCGGCTGCTACGGTCGCAGGTTCGAATCCTGCCTCGGGCATGGATGTGTGTGATGTCCTTACGTTAGTTAGGTTTAAGTAGTTCTAAGTTCTAGGGGACTGATGACCACAGATGTTAAGTCCCATAGTGCTCAGAGCCATTTGAACCATTTTTTGAGGCAAGGGTGGGAAGGTGCTGTTACCGAGATCGTTGTCCTCTGACACAGATGCACTCGGTTGGGAGTCAGTCACAGAAGGCGTCTGATTTTGAGGTAGGACATCAGCCAATGTTAATCTCTGTCGTTGTTGCAGATTGTTTCGAAGTACGACAACTCGCCGTGGGCAGTCCTCTCGTAAATGGCCACTCGTGTTACAGATAAAACAAGTGCCTACTTGCCCCTCGTAAATGACATGAGCCTTATAACCACAAACCATTATATAGGATGGGATATTGACTTTAACGGCCATGTCAACTGAGCGAACCCCACTATAACATTGGAGTTTGTGACGGCTCGACCATTTTTCGTTTCTAATCTGTCGGATGTCACCGTATTTGGCGAGGACATCTCTAAGAAAACAATTCTCAACCTCAGGTGGCAAATTGAACACTCGCACTTGTTTATACTCAATGTCAGCGTTAGTTATTGAAACTGTACTCGCCGACTGATCACGATGTCGGAACTCTGCTTTCCCACCAGTATTCACCAAATTTTTCTCCAGTTGTATCTGGTCTAAAAACTTCAGAAAGAAAGAGTATTCCGCCGTGTCACAATATGCTGTGTGGACCTGATCGGACGTGATGCCAATGATATCTACTATCCAGTCATGGATTTCTAGAGAACTCGGTTGCACATTCCTGGAAGATTTCTCACATGAAAAACACAGGGTATTCTTACTTGGTATACTGGGAGTCATAACTGCACTATATGAGCGATCGGGACCGCTGTGAGTAAATTAAGAAGCTTGTGTACGACGGTAGTGAAGAAGCACTGAGAATATCACAGGTCACAATCCAAGAATTATTATAAACACGGCTTGCTGCGCTACGACTACGCGGAAGTACCGACACGTCCGATCGCAGTCGCGTCCCAAGCGGAACTATACTTCGGGTGGCGGCAGAAAGCTGCATGTGTCGTCATCAATAGGGACCAAAAGTCGAGTGTGCCTTTGGGAGCATCACAAAATATGTAGTATACGGCCATGCCTTTTAGCCAGTTAACGGCGTTCGTCCTGGTTGATGGAAAGTGTACGCCGACGGGGCGCAATACCTCATCAGGGGAGTCGCCGCAAGAGTAACGCCAGCATGCGCTGCGTCAGTAGCCAGCACTCGCTGGTCGCGGCACAAGTCAGACGGTGTGTATCCGAATCAACGACTGAGCATGTCGGACACAAGCGGTCGTCCGTCAGATGTATGGAATGTAGCCTCTGACGAGTAGCGAACTTCCCATTCACAACCACGTACCACAATGAACGCACCGTCGTAGGTAGAAAAGGCGTGTGTACCGCTCGCCACACCGTGTTCCAGGCAACTTCAGGATGTCTGTGGGCGACCGTATTTACAGGTTGCCACTGTTGATAGAGGCGATAATAGTCTTTTGTGCTGGGCTTCCGTGTCGTCGGAAGTTCTGGCTGTAAGTAGCTGAAGTCAATCAAGAACTCTCTGATGTAGGCGAGTGCCGGTGAAATGTGTCCTACAGAAACCGGGGGATGCAGAGAGTGTGGTGCCACTGCCGCTATCAGGGTGCCCGTCAGAGTGGCGTGGGCAGAGGTCCACGTGCGACGCATAGTGTTGAGATAAAGCGATCGCGCACGGTTATATACATGAATTAAACCGATCCCGCCCGCCCGCTGCGGCAGTGTCAGGGTGGCGTATCGGACTTTAAAAACCAGACCGGTGCTTACGAAATGTCCATGTTGTTGTTGTTGTGGTCTTCAGTCCTGAGACTGGTTTGATGCAGCTCTACATGCTACTCTATCCTGTGCAAGCTTCTTCATCTCCCAGTACCTCTACTTCGACCATCATCAGTTATTTTACTCCCTAAATAGCAAAACTCCTTTACTACTTTAAGTGTCTCATTTCCTAATCTAATCCCCTCAGCATCATCCGATTTAGTTTGACTACATTCCATTATCCACGTTTTGCTTTTGTTGATGTTCATCTTATATCCTCCTTTCAAGACACTGTCCATTCCGTTCAACTGCTCTTCCAAGTCCTTTGCTGTCTCTGACAGAATTACAATGTCATCGGCGAACCTCAAAGTTTTTACTTCTTCTCCTTGAATTTTAATACCTACTCCGAATTTTCCTTTTGTTTCCTTTACCGATTGCTCAATATACAGATTGAATAACATCGGGTAGAGGCTACAACCCTGTCTCACCCCTTTCCCAAACACTGCTTCCCTTTCATGCCCCTCGACTCTTATAACTGCCATCTGTTTTCTGTACAAATTGTAAATAGCCTTTCGCTCCCTGTATTTTACCCTGCCACCTTCAGAATTTGAAAGAGAATATTCCAGTTAACGCTGTCAAAAGCTTTCTCTAAGTCTACAATTGCTAGGAACGTAGGTTTGCCTTTTCTTAATCTTTCTTCTAAGATAAGTCGTAAGGTTAGTATTGCCTCACGTGTTCCAACATTTCTACGGAATACAAACTGATCTTCCCCGAGGTCCGCTTCTACTAGTTTTTCCATTCGTCTGTAAAGAATAAGCGTTAGTATTTTGCAACTGTGACATTAAACTGATCTTTCGGTAATTCTCACATCTGTCAACACCTGCTTTCTTTGGGATTGGAGTTATTATATTCTTCTTGAAGTCTGAGGGTACTTCGCCTGTTTCATACATCTTGCTCACCAGATGGTAGAGTTTTGTCATGACTGGCTCTCCCAAGGCCATCAGTAGTTCTAATGGAATGTTGTCTACTCCCGGGGCCTTGTTTCGACTCAGGTCTTTCAGTGCTCTGTCAAACTCTTCACGCAGTATCATATATCCCATTTCATCTTCATCTACATCCTCTTCCATTTCCATAATATTGTCCTCAAGTACATCACCCTTGTATAAACCCTCTATATACTCCTTCCACCTTTCTGCCTTCCCTTCTTTGCTTAGAACTGGGTTGCCATCTGAGCTCTTGATATTCATACAAGTGGTTCTCTTCTCTCCAAAGGTCTCTTTAATTTTCCTGTAGGCAGTATCTATCTTACCCCTAGTGAGACAAGCCTCTACATCCTTACATTTGTCCTCTAGCCATCCCTGCTTAGCCATTTTGCACTTCCTGTCGATCTCATTTTTGAGACGTTTGTATTCCTTTTTGCCTGCTTCATTTACTGCATTTTTATATTTTCTCCTTTCATCAATTAAATTCAATATTTCTTCTGTTACCCAAGGATTTCTATTAGCCCTCGTCTTCTTACCTACTTGATCCTCTGCTGCCTTCACTACTTCATCCCTCAGAGCTACCCATTCTTCTTCTACTGTATTTCTTTCCCCCATTCCTGTCAATTGTTCCCTTATGCTCTCCCTGAAACTCTCTACAACCTCTGGTTTTTTCAGTTTATCCAGGTCCCATCTCCTTAAATTCCCACCTGTCACGCCCGTAGGCCATCAAAGTCTTTCGGAGTGCAGGTCTGTCACATCCTAAACACAGCCACGTGGAAGCATACATGGGCAGGTGCCTGATACATCAACGCCACGTGTCAGTGACTGCTCGCCGACACGCTTCCTGTCCATGTCCATGTCCATATGCTGCTTGAAATCTGTAGGCCATCGTAGCCGTCAAGGGGAGGATATGCGCAAAATAGTTCAGTTTTGAGACAAGATAGGTGTTGACATAACGTGTTCTGAGGAGCACATCCAAGCGACGCAGTTTGTTGTCCTGCAGCAGAGCACGTGTCTGGTGTAAGAGCCGGCGGTACGTAGCCGCCGCCGTGCGGCGGACATTGCTGTAGAATTGCTCTCCTAAACACTTGAGTACGGTCACCTTGGCAAAGGGCACCGCCGTTGTGTGGGAAAGCCCCCCTCCGACGTCCATGTATTTTGTCTTCTTCACGTTGATGACGCTCCCAGCGACCGCCCCGTACTGGCGTAGCCACTAAAGCGCCATATGCATTTCATCCTCTGATCTGGCCAGGAACACCACGTCATCGGCGAATGCACCACAACGAAAGGTCACGTCCCGCAAGGAGATACCAGTTCATCGCTGCTGTAGACCATTTAAAGCTGGTTCAAGCGCTGCAGCAAATAATATACCCGACAGGGGGCATCCTTGTCGCACTGACCGTCCAACAACAATGTGACCAGACTGATAACCGTTGACCATCATGCGGGATCGCGCTCCGTGGACCAGTCGAAGGACCACCTGTGCAGACTCCGGAGAGAGGCCCATGTGTTGCAAAACTGCGCGTAAGAAGCTGTGGTTGATGCGGTCGAATGCGTGGTCAAAATCTACGGCGACAAGGGCGCCTCGTATTTTGCAGGCCGCCGTCAAAGCAATTACGTCGCGGTATGCTCCTTGCGCCGTATGAATGTTGCTGACACCACCTAAACATGTCTGATCGGTGTGGATGGCTTTCCCGATAGCGGTGTGGAGACGCGCGCGGAGGATACGGGCGAAGATCTTGTAGTCGTTGTTGAGGAGTGTGAGTGGCCGAAAGTCCTGCCACCTACAACCACCATTCGGTTTCGGTACTGGGATCAAGATGCCTTCTGTGAATTCTGTGGGGACAGTGAAATCAGGTCGGATCAGGTCTTGAAACTTTTGGAGCCACTTGTCGCCCATAAGGTCGTAAAAAGTGCGGTAGAATTCCAGGGGTAAACCGTCCGGTCCAGGCGACTTGTTCGGTGCTCCACGCGCCAAGGCCGATGTCAGCTCGTCGGGTGTAATGGGCAACAGCAGACTATCATCGGGTGCCACGTCCCGAGGAGCGGGAAAATCGTGCAACAGCTCGTCATAATCACGTACATTTCGCGGATCTTCCGTGTACAAGGTCCCATAGTGTCTGGCAAACGTGTGCGCGATGTCCGTTTGTGTCACTGCGTGGCCGCCCTCCTCCGTGTTTACCGCCGTAATGAGCTGACGTTTGCGGTGGCGCCTCTCGCGCACAATGTGATACACTAACGCCGTTTCGTTGGGGATACAGTCTTGCACTCGCGCTCGGATGCGGACACCTTCTAGCTGCTCTGTCCTGATGCGGAGTAGATGAGCTTTGATGCGTTGTACTGACATCTGACGTTCGGGAGACGGCGGTTGCGTCGCCAGCTCACGTAACGCTGTATAGTAAAATTCCGATGTTGCCCTTTGCCAGTTCGATCTGCACGCCCGTAGGCCATCAAGGTCTTTCGGAGTGCATGTTTGTCACATCCTAACCACCACAGCCACGTGGAAGCATACATGGGCAGGTGCCTGATACATCGACGCCACGTGTCAGTGACTGCTCGCCGACACGCTTCCTCGCGAAGGAGGGAGACGTTCAGCGTCCACGGGCCCCTGCTGCGTCTTGTGAGTTGTCGGGGTAAGGTGACAGTGCAGATGTACGCGAGATGGTCCGTGAAGGACGTCGGCAAGAGTTCTGCATCACAGGTTGCCGTGCGGAGGCCACGCGAGACGAATATCCGGTCCAGACGACTGGCAGAATGGCTGGTAAATTGCGTATATCCACTCTGCGTCCCATGATGTAAGAGCCATGTGTCGTGGAGCGCGAGGTCACGTATCAATGCTTGTAGAGCCGGGCATGGGACGTAATGCGGTATCTGGTCCTCGGGCCGCAGAACACTGTTAAAATCGCCGCCCACTATGTAATGGTCCATATTTCCTTGGAAAAGTGGGGCTACCTTCTCCACCACGATGCGAATTACCGGAGGGAGCGTAGGGGGTTAATGAGGCGGATTGGGCCAAGTGTGAGTGCGATGCCTCGCCCGTTCGGCGAGTACGTCACGTCCGTCGCGTCTATGCCATCTCGGTGAAGGATGGCCGTTCCTCCTGCGCCATCACCTACGGGTAGGCTGTAGGTAGTGTAGCCATATACGTCTAAACGCAGCTCGGGACGAACCTCCTGGAGAAGGGCAATGTCCAAGTCTGCCGCTCTGATCATGTCGTGTAACATGCGGGTCTTGACAGTGGAGTGGACACCATTTACATTGACTGTTCCCACACGGTATGACTGAGACATATCAAGGGGCGGAGGCAGTGTGCCGGTGCAAGCCCACAGTGATCTCACACACCACACAGCCATCCATCTGCATGCTGTGCTTTACTGTGTCGTATGAGTCCCTGACTGGCAGAGCCCTCCGGGTTCAATGTCAGCAATGGGCTCCGGTGGAGATATCGATGTTGGCTGTGAATCATCTGCCTCCATATCGTCTGCCCAATCACCAAGAGACGATTTTGATGTCATTGGTGGCTGGTCGCTTTCACAGGAGCCCACATTTTGGGAGTCGACGCAGTGCGCCTCGTTTTCTGGGCCACCAAATTTAGCAGAGTGTTCCTTGTCTTCAGGCACCTTCTGGTGAATGATGCCACTGGAGTCCGTTGCAATTGTGGACGAGTCAACTATGTCGATGTCTTCCACCGGCTTCACATCCCTGTCCTGTGCTTCAACTGACAATCGCCTCTTCTTGTGTCGCTTGGGTGATTTTTGCTTTCGGGTCCGAGATTCGACGTCAACTATAGGGCGGGGCTCGACACAATCTCGGTCGCTAGGAATCCCTGTGTCCGATCCCGACAGTGACGGTGGCCTGGGTGCCCTCGACGCTGCGGTGGGCAGAGGCTGTAGGAATCTCTGCACCGTTGGGCTGCGGCGCCGTCGACGGCGCTGACTCTCTCCAACGGAGCTGGCAGCGGCTTGAGGAGGTAGCAGGTTTTGATCATCCATCACATCATGTCGTGCCGCCTCCACATATGTTAGCGGGAGAGAGGTCAGAGTGGATCGTTGGGGAAGTTCATTGCGGGGCACCTGAACGAGGCGGCGCTGCAGACACTCAGTTCTAACAGGGCCCTCCTGGCCGCAGCCCGAGCACGTCCTCGGCTGTCCATCATATATAACAATTGCGCGGCAGCCACCAACGAAAATGTATGATGGAACGTGCTTCTTAAGTTCTATGCGCACTTGTCGTACCCCGTTAAGGACAGGGTACGTTTCGAATGTGTTCCATTTCTCCTCTGTGTGGCTCAGAACTGTGCCGTATGGCCGCAGCGCATCAACGACTAGGTTGGCAGGAACTTTTAACGGTAGTTCAAAGATGCGCACGGTACGCACCCCCAGACCAGCATGGTCGACTCCTACCTCTCTCACATTACCGTCTGCGTGACAGAAGCGAAAGCCGTTTGCAGATCGTTGGAGTAATCTGTCGCAGGCCGCTTCGTCAATCAGTTTGAGGTACACTGTGCTGGTTACAATAGACGGATGAATTCCTATCAGTTCTTGTGGTTCGATGTGCATGATGTCTCGTAGAAACCGTTCAATTTCATGTGCCTTCGGTCTCGTGTTCGATGCGTTGACCGTTAGTTTGATTGTAGCTTTTCGATATGAGAACGCCATGGCGGGTCGGTACAGGTACTATAAGGCAATACAACGACGCGACCGCGCGCTAGCGGGTAAACAACAAAACCTGCGGAGCACTGCCCGGCGCGCCGAGCCCGTCCGCACGGTATCATGGCTGAGAGCCGACTGTTGCTGCCAACTGAGCTACCCAAGCACGACTCACGCCCCGTCGCCACAGCACAGGTCCCGAGTTCGAGTCTCGGTCCGGCACACAGTTTTTATCTGCCAGGAAGTTTTATTCTGGAAACATCCCCTAGACTGTGGCTAAGCCATGTCTCCGCAATTTCCTTTCTTTCAGGAGTGCTGGTTCTGCAAGGTTCGCCGGAAAGCTTCTGTAAGGTTTGGAAGGTAGGAGACGGGGTACTGGCAGAAATAAAGCTGTGAGCACGGGGCGTGACTCGTGCTTGGGTAGCTCAGTTGGTAGAGCACTTGCCCGCGAAAGGTAGAAGTCCCGAGTTCGAGTCTCCGGCACACAGTTTTAATTTGCCAGGAAGTTTCATTTACGATCATCTTTCAATTACATTTTACACGATGACTGCCGGGAAATGAGTCCCATTTTCAAGTGCGTTTGTCTCTACACCATTTCTACGTAATGATTTTGATGTATCTGGTTATGCTTTCTTCTGTTGACGTTACTTCAATATATAAAAAGAGAGCAACATTTAGTTGGTTATCGATATTTATATGTAGTGGCGAAATTTGAAAGAACTCGTACGTACAGTTTTCTTATGGTCCATTACCATACCGCAACTAAAATACCTGTGAACAAAGAAAACGTCCAACAAGTAATAAACATAGTGAAACAGATTGCTGCTGCCAGTGATTACGCTGCTTCCATGGTTGACCCAGTCAAGACCCAGACAAAAACTGCGCTACATATGAAAAAGACAAATGCAACTGTACATCTAGCATCCCACACATTGGCATTATATCACAGAGGATTGCAAATATTTGCAAAAACCACGAAGCAAAAATTGGGTTTTACACATCTAATAAACGACAACAAAAACTAATACATAATACAGAGTGTAATCGTGGTCCATAATCAGTCTTTGGAATATACAAAGTAATATGCTGGGAGTGCTCCATGTCTAAACATGACAAACAGTATGAAATTTCAACACAGATACAAAGAGGTCGTTGATGTCTACACAGAAATAGACACACGTCAACAATACCCACACACGTACGTAATGCAAGACACCCACTTGTAAAAGTAAAGCATAATGTCAGTACACTCCACAGACTAAATGAAGTGTATAATGGATCTGTTAAAAGAACTGCACATACATTCACATTACAGAAAATATGATGATAAAATATTACACGAGAAACCAGAATGTGAATCACAGAATTTATTCAGGTATTTCTACAGTACACTTAAATAAAAACAGTAAGACATAGAAATAACATATTGTAAACTAGATATAAGTAAAATTATGATCCAGAGTGTTAAGAGCAAGCCGTCCGGAGTGGCCGATCGGTTCTAGGCGCTACAGTCTGGAACCGCGCGACCGCTACGGTCGCAGGTTCGAATCCTGCTTCGGGCATGGATGTGTGTGATGTCCTTAGGTTAGTTAGGTTTAAGTATTACTACGTTCTAGGGGACAGATGACCTCACCAAGTTAAGCCCCATAGTGCTCAGACCCATTTGAACCTTTTGTTAAGAGTAATACTCTCTGTACAAAAGCATATCATTCTGTGCGGAAGTCCTGTAACATAATCTATGTCGTATACATCTAAGGAAATCTTTGTAACTATTTGTTTGTGTAAATTATTCTCGATGTATACTGTGCACAGAAAATAGATGATGATATTTAACGTGTCTGAGACTCTGTACAAATGAGCCACTTCCAGATTTCCCCACTAAATACGTACAAAGATCGATAACCAACCAGTTAAGTCAATAGAGCAAAGCAGGACCTCGCACGTGAAAACCCATTGTTTTCACAGTCACATGCTTTCACAAACCATTTAGAATAATAAGATTATCAAAATACTCCAAAATAACAATCCGAAAAGAATTCAAAGACTGCAGCAGGTTTTGCGATCAGTCAGCCGATGTCAAAAGATGCTACACGACTTGAAGTGACACAGCCTAAATACTCCGCAACGTCTCCTGAGTTAGATCCCGAGCTGCCCTCAGCCTTGGACACAAGACTCTTGTATTAAACGAGGCGCGTATGTAAATTATTACTTTGGCTTCATAACGATACCTGATGTCGATCATCACCAAAGTAATCGATGATAGTTTTCAAACGAATAAAAACAGGTTCTTAAAAATTAGCCAAATAAAGCAAAGCAACTGACGATGGCCGTGTTAGAAAGAATGTAGCGTGCAGACTTGCAACTGCAATAAAAACCTTCCTGAAAAATGAAATTTGAAAACTTCGAATGTAAACTTAAGTGTTAAAAAGTCTATTCTGGGAGCACTTGTCTTGATTGTAGCCTGAAATGTCCTCAGCCAGATTATAAGGAAATATCCAATATCACAAATTAATTTCTCACGTGATTCTTGCGTATTTCTCGAGCTTATAGCATGTCTTTGGAGGTCTTTGGCATTAAAACAGTGTTATGAGTAGCCTCTTGAAGCTTTTCGTTACTTATATGTCGAGTATTCTTCGCCCTACAATTAGATATAAGAATTGGTCCAATTAGGAATCTCTGGTAAAAACAAAAAATGTGGAACTACATTACTTACGTTATGTCGATTTTTACCCTGAAACAATTTACAAAATTAAATTGCTTTATTCACGTGGATGAATGTTGAAGCCTGATATTAACGAAATAATGAAAAGAAGAACTAATTTAATAATCTGAAAATTTAGCAATATTAGTAGTATTTTGTCGCAAAACATGAATCATCCAAGAAAAACTAGAGATGTGGCTAACAATTCTATAAGTCTGGTACGCATGAAGCAAAACTGTACAAAACGCGTTCTCTGAAACTATTCACGTGGATGTGATCCAAAGTATCCGGACACCTGGCTAAAAATGACTTACAAGTTCTTGGCGCCCTCCGTCGGTAATGTTGGAATTCAATATGGTGTTGGCCCACCCTTAGCCTTGATGACAGCTTCCACTTCCGCAGGCATACTTTCATTCAGGTGCTGGAAGGCTCTTTGGGGAATGGCAGTCCATTCTTCAAGGAATGCTGCACTGCGAAGAGGTATCGATGTCGGTCGGGGAGGCCTGGCACGAAGGCGGACTTCCATAACCTCCCAAAGGTGTTCTGTAACATTCAAGTCACGACTCTGAGCAGCCCAGACCATTACAGGGATATTATTGTCATGTAACCACTCCGCCACAGGCCGTGCATTATGATCAGGTGCTCGATCGTGCTGAAAGATGCAATCGCCATCCCCGAATTGCTCTTCAACAGTGGGAAGCAAGAAGGTGCTTCAAACATCAGTATAAGCCTATTCTGTGATAGTGCCACGCAAAACAACGTGGAGTGCAAGCCCCTTCCATAAGAAACACGACCACACCATAACACGACCGCCTTCGAATTTTACTGTTGACACTTCACACGCTGGCAGTTACGTTCACAGGTCATTCGCCATACCAAAACTCTGCCATCGGATCACCACAATGTGTACCGCGATTCCTCACTCAACACAAAGTTTTTCCACTGTTCAATCGTCCAATGTTTAATCTCATTACACCAAGCGAGGCGTCGTTTGGAATTTACGGGCGTGATGTGTGGCTTATGAGCTGCCGCTCGACCATGAAATCTAAGTTTTCTCACCTACCGCCTAACTGTCATAGTACCTGCAGTGGATCCTGATGCAGTTTGGAATTCCTGTGTGATGGTCTGGATAGATGTCTGCCTATTACACATTACGACCATCTTCAACTGGCAGCGGTCTCTGTCAGTCAACAGACGAGGTCGGTCTGTACGCTTTTGTGCTGTACATGTCCCTTCACGTTTACACTTCACTATCACATCGGAAACAGTGCACATAGAGATGTTTAGGAGACATACGTGTGAGACAAGTGACACCCAATCAGCTGATCACGTTTAATTCGAGCAGTCAATTCATGGGTCCACGCGAATAGTAAACGATTGTGAATACATACTTGACCTTTTGGCAACGGATGTAGGGATTAGTGAACACAAGATTGTCGTAGCGAGACTGAATATTGTAACGACGAATTTCTCCAAAAATAAAGAAAACTATACCTGTTCAAAAAAGTAGATAAAAATTCACTTGACGCCTTCCTGAAAGACAATCTCCACTCCCTAGAAATCAACGATGTAAATGCAGGCAAGATGTGGCTTGAATTCCAAGAAATAGTATCGACAACAATTGAGAGGTTTATACCAAATAAATTAACAAACGACGGAGCTGATCCTCCTTGGTACACAAAACGAGTCATAACACTGTTGCAGAAACAACGAAAAAAGAACATAGCAAATTTAAACAGAGGTAAAATCTCCAAGATTGGCAATCTTTTACAGAAGCTCGAACTTTAGCGCCGACGCAATGCAAGATGCTTACATTAGCTTCCAAAACGAAAATTTGTCTCGAAACCAGGCAGAAAATCCAAAGAGATTCCGGTCGTATGTAAACTACACCAGCGGGAAAACATAATCAGTGCCATCTCTGTGCGATAGTAATGGAGATACTGTCGAAGACACTGCTACCAAAGCAGAATTACTTAACGCAGCCTCCCGAAATACCTTCACAAAAGAAGTGAATATTCCAGAATTCGAATCAAGAACAACTGCCAACATGAGTAATGTCGAAATATATATATCCTCGGAGTAGTGAAGCAACTCAAATCCCTTTTTTTTCTTTTTGATTTTTTTCTGTTTTTTTATTCTCTTTCTTTTTTTATTCTTTTTTTCTTTAAAGTTGACTAAAACTGGAACCGTATCCTATTACTCAGTTACTCTCTTTCTGTAACTTTCTCCATTTTATTACTTTTTATCCAAAAGTGGTTTTATGTATACTAGTTTACGGGCCGGCACATAACAAAGATTAGACAAATGAATAGAGACTGATTATATTTCACCAACTGACTCTAACTATATATCTAAACTTATTTTTGATAGAACTGCATCTAAGAGGCAAGAAAGAGATCAGTGTACGTATCATCAAAACTCAATTGCGAGACTGAAAGACAAATGATGCAAATAAGAGGGGCTCGGACAGATCTTACAGTTGTTTCGCATATGCATGACGCAATGCAGATGATAAGAAATTGGCAAAATATTCTTTGTGTTTATTACTATTTTTGATCTTAGAATATTGGTCCCAAATATGAGTCAAAAAGGTGAGTCCATCGTGAATTTGTCGGTCGATAAGTGCAACAGAAGCAAGTCTTCTGGTCCAGACTGTATACCAATTAGGTTCCTTTCAGAATATGGTGATGCAGTAGCTCCATACTGAATAGCCATATACAACCGTTCGATCGACGAAAGATCCGTACCCAAAGACTGGAAAGCTGCACAGGTCACACCAATATTCAAGAAAGGTAGTGGGAGTAATCCACTAAATTACAGGTCCACCTCGTTAACGTCGATATACAGCAGGATTTTGCAGCATGTATTGTGTTCGAACATTATGAATTATCTCAAAGGAAACCGCCTATTGACTCACAAAAAATTGTTCAAATGGCTCTGAGCACTATGGGACTTAACTTCTGAGGTCATCAGTCCCCGAGAACTTAGAACTACTTAAACCTAACTAACCTAAGAACATCACACACATCCATGCCCGAGGCAGGATTCGAACCTGCGACCGTAGCGGTCGCGCGGTTCCAGACTGTAGTGCCTAGAACCGCTCTGCCACCACGGCCGGCTATTGACTCGCAGTCAACACGAATTTAGAAAACATCGTTCTTGTGAATCACAACTATCTCTTTACCCACACGAAGTGCTGAGTACTATTGTCGAGGGATTTCTAATAGATTCCGTATTTCTGGGTTTCCGGAAGGCTTTTGACACTTACCACACAAGCGGATTGTAGTGAAATGACGTGCCTATGGAATATCGTCTCAATTATGTGCTGGATTCGTGATTTCCTGTCAGAGAGGTCACAGTTTGTAGTAATTGATGGAAAGTGATCGAGTAAAAGAGAAGTGGTATCTGACGTTCCCCAAGGTAGTGTTATAGGCCGTCTTAGGTTGTTTGCAGACGACACTGTCGTTTGTCGACTAGTTAATTCATCAGAAGTTCAAAACAAATCGAAAAACGATTTAGAAAAAATATATGTATGGTGCAAAAATTGGCAATTCACCCCAAATATCGAAAAGTTTGAGGCCATCCACCTGAGTGCTAAAACAAATCCGTTAACTTCGGTTACACGATAAATCAGTCAAATCTAAAGGCCGTAAATTAATCTAAATACGTAGGAATTAGAATTACGAACAACTTCAATCGGAGGGAACCCACAGAAAATGTTGTGGGGAAGACCAACCAAAGACTGTTTTATTGGCAGGACACATAGGAAATGTAACAGACCTACTACTGAGACTGCCTGCATTACGCTTGTACAACTAATTTTAGAATACTGCAGCGCGGTGTGGGATCCCTAGGGGGTAGGATTGACGAAGTACACCAAAAAATTTCAACGAAGGGCAGCACGTTTTGTATTATCGGGAAACAGGGGAGAGAGTGTCACTGAAATAATACAGGATTTGGGATGGATATCATTTAAACAAAGGCGTTTTTCGTTGCGGAGGAATCTTCTCCTTCGAATGCGAAAATAGTTTGTTGACGCTGACCTACATCAGGAGAAACGATCGTAAGGGAAGTCAGAGCTCTTACGGAAAGATATAGGTGTTCGTTCTTTCAGCGCGCTATACGAGATCTGTATAATAGAGAATTGTGAAGGTGGTTCGATGAACCCTCTGCCAGGCGCTTAAATGTGATTTGCAGAGTATCCATGTAGATGTAGATGTAGCTGTAGGTGTAATACACCTAAAATATTGTAAAAATGGGAATGAACCATAATCAATGGAAACAGTATGTTATAGGCATCTGATACACTAATGTGACGGAACTCTCTGGGACTCCATCGGTGTCCGTGGTGATGACTCTAACGGTGTCTGTGTATTTTGCACATGAAGAAAATAAAAGAAAAAAACATTGAAGCAGATGTCGCGTTCCTTGAAACCGAAAAAAATCAGCGCCTGATAATCCTGCACTAAAAATGAATATTTATAGTGAATGTGTAATATTATTATCATTTCTCTAACATTACCTGCTTCATCATTGCCACATAGTAATGTATTTGGTTTATTTGGCTTTCAAAATCAGCAGGCGAAACAATTTTTAGAAAAGTGTTGACTTATGTTTAGATGGGGTGACAGTGTTAGAAGTATGGTATGGAAGTGAAGTGTGGACGATAAATAGTTATACAAGAAGAGTACAGATACTTTTGAAACGTGATGGAGAATGCTGAAATTGGATGAGGCGGTACTGAATAGAATTAACAAGAAAAGAATCATATGGTACATCTTGATTAAAAGAAGTTGTCCTGGAGAGTACACATCCGGGATATTCGCCAGATTGTTAAAACGAGGAAGTGAGTGGGACAGGGACAAAAATTGTAGAGTGAGACTATAATAAGCATATACAAATTCCATTTGCAGTGATGTAGATTTCAAGAGTATTGGGCATCAGTAACAATAGTGATGTTTCTGAGAGTGATTAAACTTCGAAGCTCTTAGGGTGGTGCTTGTGGTGCCCTGAAAACAATTTTCTCCATACCTGAGCTGCAAGATAAATCCTTTACCGTAGTTGACGATGATATGTGACGACTGATTGATACTGCACACTTTAGACTCTGCCATCCTCTTTCCGTTAATTTCCCAGGCCTTCTTGGCAGGTGACTGAATTTAGTGCTTCTCTTAGGGGTTCATTTCTCAATAAAAGAGTCCAAAGAATAACCTGACCAGAGGAAACTTATGCGAAAGCTGTCAGCAGGAATCACCGAACTTGCAGACTCTTTCCGATGAGGTCCATTTCTTTCCGTTGTCTCATTCTGGAAGAAAGCACTTCTATGTATGGAATAGTTGTACCTGTATTCACATAACTCAAGTGTATTGCTTGATAGTATACATACAGCAACTACTGCGCTTGCAGTTTCAAGTTACTCTACATTTCTTTAAACAGCTGACAAACAACCCAGCATGTTACCCACTGCATAAGGAGGTTGTAGCAAAATGGATGTTTAGGAAAATGCCCAGAGTAGAAGCGGTCGTTTGTATGTAGCTGAATGACTCAGTCTAAGTCTTCATGATATTGGAAAATACATTGCAAGTAAATAATAATAATAATAATAATAATAATGAACCCCGTGGAGGCCCGGGAAAAGAATAGGCCTCCGGTATGTTCTGCCAGTCGTAAAAGGCGACGAAAAGAACAAACCACTAAAAGGGCTAACCCCCCTTTTAGTGTGATTAGTTGGTTCAGGACAGAAGAAGCCACGGACAAGCGCCGTCATGGGCGGGGATGACGCTTGAACCCTATGCCCGCCCACAATCGTAACGACACTGCTACCCAACTGTAAAATGATTTAAATCCAAATAGAGGTATTTTGCAGGATATGCTTCCTGCAACCACCCTAGAAGGAAAACAAAGACAGAGGATGAGATGGTCAGATGAAGTTAATCGACACCTCATGTTCTGTTATTACCAAGCAACAAACCTAGGAACCAACACAACTGGATACAGATCACAAGTATACACAACATTTATTACCAGATACCTAGAATTAAAATTTTTAACAGAACAACGACTAGCTGATCAGATCCGTGTAATAATCAAAAATAACAGGATACCCTAGTCAGAATTAGAAAACATCAAACAAGTACAACAAATACTGGAACGAAATAATGTGCAATCAGAAGAAGAAGAAAATACAGTTATGGACTCAAACATCTCAGAGCAAACAAACAAAGAACAACACGCATCAATTAAACAACCAGAGGAAAACGAAATCTTAAGACAGCCACCAGAACAAGCACAAATAGAACACGAAGTGACACACATGTCAGACATAGAAGAAAAATTTCAGCTGACATATATAGAATACAAAGACACAAATACAGACATTAGACCATTCTTGCATAGACCGCCAAATAACCCACAAGTCGAAACAACAATAAAAACTATCAACACAACAAAATAAATGAAAACACAACTATGGAAGAGTTACAACTGCTGGTTTATATAGGAGCACTCACTACACTAAATATACACACTAGGCAAAGATCAGAACCAACCAACACACAGAAGGAACCCACAAAACCAGCATGGCAACACAGGCTACAGACCAGAATAGAAAAACTGAGAAAAGACATCGGACAGCTAACACAATTTATAAGAAATGAAATGTCAGAAAAAAACGAAAAAGGTTAGGTAAAATCTCACAACAAGAAGCAATAGAGCAATTAGATGAAAAGAAGCAGAAATTACAAGCATTGGCCAAACGACTTAGAAGATACAAAAAAAGTGAAACACAAACCAAAAGAAATTTTACCAGACAATAGACAACACACACATTAAAACAGACAATCCACCAAACATAACAAACATGGAACACTTCTGGAGCAACATATGGTCAAACCCGGTACAACATAACAGGCATGCACGGTGGATACAAGCAGAAACAGACACATAAAAGATGATACCACAAATGCCTGAAGTGATAATTTTGCAACATGAAGTCACCCAAGCAATTAATTCTACTCACAATTGGAAAGCCCCTGGAAAAGATGTGTTGTTGTTGTGGTCTTCAGTCCTGAGACTGGTTTGACGCAGCTCTACATGCTACTCTATCCTGTGCAAGCTTCTTCATCTCCCAATACCTACTGCAACCTACATCCTTCTGAATCTGCTTAGTGTATTCATCTCTTGGTCTCCCTCTACCATTTTTACCCTCCACGCTGCCCTCCAATACTAAATTGGTGATCCCTTGATGCCTCAGAACATGTGCTACCAACCGATCCCTTCTTCTGGTCAAGTTGTGCCACAAACTTCTCCACAATCCTATTCAGTACCTCCTCATTAGTTATGTGATCTACCCATCTAATCTTCAGCATTCTTCTGTAGCACCACATTTCGAAAGCTTCTATTCTCTTCTTGTCCAAACTATTTACCGTCCATGTTTCACTTCCATACATGGCTACACTCCATACAAATACTTTCAGAAACGACTTCCTGACACTTAAATCTATACTCGATGTTAACAAATTTCTCTTCTTCAGAAACGCTTTCCTTGCCATTGCCAGTCTACATTTTATATCCTCTCTACTTCGACCATCGTCAGTTATTTTGCTCCCCAAATAGCAAAACTCCTTTACTACTTTAAGTGTCTCATTCCCTAATCTAATACCCTCAACATCACCCGACTTAATTCGACTACATTCCATTATCCTCGTTTTGCTTTTGTTGATGTTCATCTTATATCCTCCCTTCAAGACACCATCCATTCCGTTCAACTGCTCTTCCAAGTCCTTTGCTGTCTCTGACAGAATTACAATGTCATCGGCGAACCTCAAAGTTCTTATTTCTTCCCCATGGATTTTAATACCTACCCCGAATTTTTCTTTTGTTTCCTTTACTGCTTGCTCAATACACATATTGAATAACATCGGGGAGAGACTACAACCCTGTCTTACTCCCTTCCCAACCACTGCTTGCCTTTCATGTCCCTCGACTCTTATAACTGCCATCTGGTTTCTGTACAAATTGTAAATAGCCTTTCGCTCCCTGTATTTTACCCCTGCCACCTTTAGAATTTGAAAGAGAGTATTCCAGTCGACATTGTCAAAAGCTTTCTCTTAGTCTACAAATGCTAGAAACATAGGTTTGCCTTTCCTTAATCTTTCTTCTAAGATAAGTCGTAAGGTCAGTATTGCCTCACGTGTTCCAGTATTTCTACGGAATCGAAACTGATCTTCCCCGAGGTCGGCATCCACTAGTTTTTCCATTCGTCTGTAAATAATTCGTGTTAGTATTTTGCAGCTGTGGCTTATTAAACTGATTGTTCGGTAATTCTCACATCTGTCAACACCTGCTTTCTTTGGGATTGGAATTATTATATTCTTCTTGAAGTCTGAGGGTATTTCGCCTGTTTCATACATCTTGCTCACCAGATGGTAGAGTTTTGTCAGGACTGGCTCTCCCAAGGCCGTCAGTAGTTCCAATGGAATGTTATCTACTCCGGGGGCCTTATTTCGACTCATGTCTTTCAGTGCTCTGTCAAACTCTTCACGCAGTATCGTATCTCCCATTTCGTCTTCATCTACATCCTCTTCCATTTCCATAATATTGTCCTCAAGTACATCGCCCTTGTATAGACCCTCTATATACTCCTTCCACCTTTCTGCTTTCCCTTCTTTGCTTAGAACTGGGTTTCCATCTGAGCTCTTGATGTTCATACAAGTGGTTCTCTTACCTCCAAAGGTCTCTTTAATTTTCCTGTAGGCAGTATCTATCTTACCCCTAGTGAGATAAGCCTCTACATCCTTACATTTGTCCTCTAGCCATCCCTGCTTAGCCATTTTGCACTTTCTGTCGATCTCATTTTTGAGACGTTTGTATTCCTTTCTGCCTGCTTCATTTACTGAATTTTTATATTTTCTCCTTTCATCAATTAAATTCAATATTTCTTCTGTTACCCAAGGATTTCTACTAGCCCTCGTCTTTTTACCTACTTGATCCTCTGCTGCCTTCACTACTTCATCCCTCAAAGCTACCCATTCTTCTTCTACTGTATTTCTTTCCCCCATTCCTGTCAATTGTTCCCTTATGCTCTCCCTGAAACTCTGTACAACCTCTGGTTCTTTCAGTTTATCCAGGTCCCATTTCCTTAAATTCCCACCTTTTTGCAGTTTCTTCAGTTTTAATCTACAGGTCATAACCAATAGATTGTAGTCAGAGTCCACATCTGCCCCTGGAAATGTCTTACAATTTAAAACCTGGTTCCTAAATCTCTGTCTTACCATTATATAATCTATCTGATACCTTTTAGTATCTCCAGGATTCTTCCAGGTATACAACCTTCTTTTATGATTCTTGAACCAAGTGTTAGCTATGATTAAGTTATGCTCTATGCAAAATTCTAGAAGGCGGCTTCCTCTTTCATTTCTTCCCCCCAATCCATATTCACCTACTATGTTTCCTTCTCTCCCTTTTCCTACTGACGAATTCCAGTCACCCATGACTATTAAATTTTCGTCTCCCTTCACTACCTGAATAATTTCTTTTATCTCGTCATACATTTCATCAATTTCTTCACCATCTGCAGAGCTAGTTGGCATATAAACTTGTACTACTGTAGTAGGTGTGGGCTTCGTGTCTACCTTGGCCACAATAATGCGTTCACTAAGCTGTTTGTAGTAGCTTACCCGTGTTCCTATTTTCCTATTCAAGATAAAATAGTAAATTTCTGGCTAAAGAAGTTCACCTCATCACATTCACATCTAACTAAATTATTTAACAGTTACATTGCAGACCCATACACATTCCCTGATTCACTTACACAAGGAATAACTTATCTGAAACATAAAGATCAAGCAGACACAGTAAACCCAGCTAAATATCGCCCCATAACATGCCTACCAACAATATACAAAATATTATCTTCAGTCATTACACAGAAATTAATGACACATACAACACAGAACAAAATTATAAATGAAGAACAAAAGGCTGTTGCAAAGGAGCACGAGGATGTAAAGAGCAACTGATAATGGATGCAGAGGTGACATATCAAGCTAAAACTAAACAAAGGTCGCTACACTACGCATACATTGATTACCAAAAAGCTTTTGATAGTGTACCCCACTCATGGTTACTACAAATATTGGAAATATACAAAGTAGATCCTAAATTGATACAGTTCCTAAGCATAGTAATGAAAAATTGGAAAACCACACTTAATATCCAAACAAATTCAAATAATATCACATCACAGCCAATACAGATTAAGCGTGGAATACACCAAGGAGGCTCATTAAGTCCTTTCTGGTTCTGCCTTGCTCTGAACCCACTATCCAACATGCTAAATAATACAAATTATGGATACAATATTACTGGAACATACCCACACAAAATCACACATTTGCTATACATGGATGATCTAAAACTACTGGCAGCAACAAATCAACAACTCAACTAATTACTAAAGATAACAGAAGTATTCAGCAATGATATAAATATGGCTTTTGGAACAGACAAATGTAAGAAAAATAGCATAGTCAAGGGAAAACACACTAAACAAGAAGATTACATATTGGATAACCACAGCGACTGCACAGAAGCGATGCAAAAAACGGATGCCTATAAATATCTAGGATACAAACAAAAAATAGGAATAGATAATACAAATATTAAAGAAGAACTAAAAGAAAAATATAGACAAAGACTAACAAAAATACTGAAAACAGAATTGACAGCAAGAAACAAGACAAAAGCTATAAATACTTATGCTATACCAATATTGACCTATTCATTTGGAGTAGTAAAATGGAGTAACACAGACCTAGAAGCACTCAATACACTTACACGATCACAATGCCACAAATATAGAATACATCACATACATTCAGCAACAGAAAGATTCACATTAAGCAGGAAAGAAGGAGGAAGGGGATTTATCGACATAAAAAACCTACATTATGGACAGGTAGACAATTTAAGAAAATTGTTTCTAGAACGAGCAGAAACTAGCAAAATACACAAAGCAATCACTCATATAAATACATCGGCTACACCACTGCAATTTCATAACCACTTCTACAACCCTTTAGATCACATAACATCAACAGATACGAAGAAAGTAAATTGGAAAAAGAAAACACTACATGGCAAGCACCCGTATCATCTAACACAGCCACACATCGATCAAGACGCATCCAACACTTGGCTAAGAAAAGGCAATATATACAGTGAGACAGAAGGATTCATGATTGCAATACAGGATCAAACAATAAACACCAGGTATTACAGCAAGCATATTATTAATGATCCCAATACCACAACAGATAAATGCAGACTTTGTAAACAACAAATAGAAACAGTAGATCACATCACAAGCGGATGTACAATACTAGCAAATACAGAATACCCCAGAAGACATGACAATGTCGCAAAAATAATACATCAACAGCTTGCCTTACAACATAAACTTTTAAAACAACAAGTTCCTACATACAAGTATGCACCACAAAATGTACTGGAGAATGATGAATACAAATTATACTGGAACAGAACCATTGTAACAGATAAAACAAGACCACATAACAAACCTGACATCATACTCACCAATAAAAAGAAGAAATTAACACAACTAATCGAAATATCCATACCCAATACAACAAATATACAAAAGAAAACAGGAGAAAAAATTGAAAAATACATCCAACTAGCTGAGGAAGTCAAGGACATGTGGCATCAGGATAAAGTTGACATTATACCAATCATACTATCAACTACAGGAGTCATAGCACACAATATCCACCAGTACATCAATGCAATACAGCTACATCCAAACTTATATATACAACTATAGAAATCTGTAATTATTGATACATGTTCAATTACCCGAAAGTTCCTAAATGCAATGTAACATATACCACACAAAGGAAGTCACGCTTGATCAAGGTCCGCGTCACTTTCCATTTTTAACCAGAAATAATGTCTGAGAAAGGAAAGAAATAATAATAATAATGATAATGATAATAATAATATTTTAGAGTATCTGTAGGAAAAACAAAATTTATGACAAATGCAAGAAAAGGTCCGGAATCCCAAGCAACAGATATTGGCCAAATAAAGAGGGCAAATAAATTTAAATATTTGGGAGAAATCATCCAAGAAAATGGCTTAGAAAATTTCGCTATTGAAGAAAGAGTACATAAAATGAAGAGAACTTATGAAATAGCTAGCAATACCTACAACAAAAGGTGTCTGTCTAAAAATTTTACGATACAGCACTACTACACAGTAGCAAAACCAGAATATATTTATGCAAGTGAATGTTTAGTACTGAACTACAAATTACACAAACTTGAAGTACTAGAAAGAAAAATCATTCAAAAAATACTTGGACCACAAAACAATACAGAGGTATGGAAATTAAGAAGCAATGAAGAATTTTATCGCAATATAGAAAACGTAAATGAAACACTACGAAAGAGTCGACTCCTATATTTTGGACACTTATACAAAATGAACAGCAACAGGTTAACCAAACAGATTTTTAAGAATCTTTGGGACAAGAAGTCAACAATAGCCTGGATTCAAGAAGTCAAGAAAGATTTGGAAAGAAACAACATAAGCGAAAAAGATGTAACAGAAACAGAGTGTTTCAAGAGGAAAGTGTTAAAAATGGAAGGATTCCAAGGCAAGAGGGAGAAGAAGACAGGGTCAAAATGGTCCGAGGAGAGAAAAAGGATACATAGTGAAAAGACGAAAGAATACTGGAGAAAAAAGAAAGAACAACAATGAAGGAAGCATTAGAATTGGTGCCTGGTCCTTAGATGACCCAAACGAAGAAAGAGAGAAAGAATAATATTGTTACGGGCAGACGCTCACATCACTAAGGACCAGAGAATGCTACCTTACGAACTTTGCGATTTTTACATAGAGTACCGCATAATAGCGCTATTATTAAGCAGTGTTTAGTAGCTGTGCAGTGCCAGAGGAACCACTTACGTCGTTTTGTAACTGCCTATTGGCGCAGGGTATTCTAAGAACGAACGAAGTTTGCGAGTGAAGCATGCCGTAAACCTCTGAATCTCCACAGCGTTATGTCATGGCGCTCTAACACGAACCGCCTGGATGCATTCTGAACGACGCTTAACAACAACGGAGAATTCTTGTTCTTATTAATATTCAGTGCATTCAGTACAAAATGATACCCTCCGAGTGTAAAGCATCAAATGTCTTTATTTATCAAAATGCGAGCTACGAAACTGTGCCATAACGGAACAGCACGTCAAATTACCTGACGTTATGCTAAACAATAGCTTCATTTGGCGCTCTTATTCTGTGTGAGTATATTTCCGCTATAAAGTTCTTTTACACCAGACTCTAAATATTCAAATATAACGTTGCAGTTCTTGTAACTCATTCCACCGTCTACTTTATTGACAATAAGTCCGTTGCCTCTCAATACACTGCTAAAGGATTTCTTTTTTCACTCGTGTTTGTTGCAGATCGAAATTGTACCTAACAGTCTATGGGCTTGAATATTTTATACAAAGCTATATCATTATTTTGGTCATCCTTCGTAGATGGGTAGTTAGCGTAGGTGACTGCCGTCTGGAGGAACCAAATTTGATTGCCAGTACTGCCGGATATTTTTGCTCTATGAGAGGATTGGAAAGTGGTGCACTCGGGCTCATGACGGCAGCTGAGGAGCTACTTCACCGACAACTAGCGGCTCCAAGGTCAGAAAGTAGGGAGGCGGAGTCCAACCACCTCAGTACCGCATGCAATGACGTCATTGATGGAGGACGACACACAGGTTGGTCGGTACCGACGGATCTGCCAGGATATGTGGACGAAGTTGAACTATATATCACTGGTCTAATAAAATTGTGTATTATTCTGGAAGAAACGTCTGCGAAGTACCAGTGATCACATCTTTTTATGCTAATTTAACACAATAATTTTTCAACATATAGTTTATTAATTGAAGAAAGAAACAAAGCCGTACAGATAATTGCAGCATCAAAGAAGAAATCTTGGGAAGACTTTGGAAACAGGTTGGAGACTTTGGGTCAAGCTGCTGGAAAACCAATCTGGAGTGTAATTAGTAGTCTTCGAAAAGGAGGTAAGAAGGAAATGACAAGTAATTTGGACAGGTCAGGAAAACTGCTGGTGAATCCTGTTGATGCCTTGGACAGATGGACGGAATATTTTGAAGAGTTGCTCAATGTAGGCGAAAATACGATCAGTAATATTTCAGATTTTGATGTAATATGGGATAGGAATGATGATGGAAATAGGATCACATTTGAGGAAGTGGAGAAAATGGTCAATAGATTGCAGTGCAATAAAGCGGCTGGGGTGGACGAAATTAAGTCGGAACTCATCAAATACAGTGGAATGTCAGGTCTTAAATGGCTACACAGGATAATTTAAATGGCGTGGGAGTCGGGACAGGTTCCATCAGACTTGACGAAAGCATTAATCACACCAATCTTTCAGCATGGAAACAGAAAATATTGTAACAGCTACAGAGGTATCTCTTTAATCAGCGTTGTGGGTAAAATCTTCTCAGGTATTGTTGAAAGGAAAGTACGAGTATTAGTTGAGGACAAATTGGATGAAAATAAGTGTAGGTTTAGGCCTCTTAGAGGTTGTCAGGACCAGATCTTTAGCTTACGGCAAATAATGGAGAAGTGTTACGAGTGGAACAGGGAATTGTATATATGCTTTATAGATCTACAAAAGTCATATGACCGGGTTTCTTGGAGGAAGTTATTGCCTGTTCTACGAGATTATGGAATAGGAGGCAAACTTTTGCAAGCAATTAAAGGTCTTTACATAGATAGTCAGGCAGCAGTTAGAGTTGATAGTAAATTGAGTTCATGGTTCAGAATAGTCTCAGGGGTAAGACAAGGCTGCAACCTGTCTCCACTGTTGTTCATATTATTTATGGATCATATGTTGAAAACAATAGACTGGCGGGGTGAGATTAAGATATGTGAACACAAAATGAGCAGTGTCGCATATGGGGATGACTTAGCTGTGATGGCAGATTCGATTGAAAGTTTGCAAAGTAATATTTCAGAGCTAGATCAGAAATGTAAGGACTGTGGTATGAAGATTAGCATCTCCAAAACGAAAGTAATGTCAGTGGGAAAGAGATATAAACGGATTGAGTGCCAAATAGGAGGAACAAAGTTAGAACAGGTGGACGGTTTCAAGAACTTAGGATGCATATTCTCACAGGATGGCAACATAGTGAAAGAACTGGAACCGAGGTGTAGCAAAGCTAATGCAGTGAGCGCTCAGCTACGATCTACTCTCTTCTGCAAGAAGGATTTCACTACCAAGACTAAGTTATTTGTGCGCCGTTCAATCTTTCGACCAACTTTGTTGTATGGGAGCGAAAGCTGGGTGGATTCAGGTTACATTATCAATAAGGTTGAGGTTACCGATATGAAAGTAGCTAGGATGATTGCATGTACTAGTAGATGGGAACAATGGCAGGAGGGTGTCCACAATGAGGAAATCAAAGAAAAACTGGGAATGAACTCTATTGATGTAGCAGTCAGGGCGAACAGGCTTAGATGGTGGGGTCATGTTACACGCATGGGAGAAGCAAGGTTACCCAAGAGACTCATGGGATCAGCAGTGGAGGGCAGGAGGAGTCGGGGTAGACCAAGGAGAAGGTACGTGGATTCGGTTAAGAATGATTTTAAAGTAATAGGCTTAACATCAGAAGAGGCACCAATGGTAGCACTGAATAGGGGACCATGGAGGAATTTTATAAGGGGGACTATGCTCCAGACTGAACGCTGAAAGGCATAATCAGTCTTAAATGATGATTATGATGATAGTTTCTTAAGATCTTGAACAGGTACTTCATTTACTTCCGGAATTTATTAAGCGACATCATTGCATCGGAGAAATCAAGAGAGTGTGTATCAGAGAGCTGAAGAGAGTGTGTATATTCGACAGATTCAACATGTCTGTTTTTTGGACGGAAGACTCATGTCATCTGCGGAGCTTTGCGTTTGGATCCTTCTCCCGCTAAACTTTTAATCGTTTTCTGAAATTTTCATTAATTTTCTGCATTGCTTTTTCGAAGTTTACATTAAACATTAGTGACGACGACCCGCACCCTGCATTACATCCATAACACTCTCCTCGATTTTGATTTTCCGCTTTTGTCCATCCTCTTGGTGTCTTTCTTTGCACTTCAGCACCAGTCGTCTTAGAACTGACAACATCATATTATACCGCCGCAGTCTACAAATGCTATTAAGGTATTATCCTGAATTTCCTTTACTCTTTTTCCCACTGATAAAAGTAAAGTCAGAATGGATTCACTTGAAACCAAACTGACTCCCATGTAATACCTCTTCAACGTTTCAATTCTTTTTATCTTCTTCAGGTTTTAATCCTCTTCTACCAGTCAGACTGATGGTTGCATAGTTTCGTAAATGATTTGACAATATAATGATGGCCCTTTCACGGAAATTTGATGGCAACTCATCTGTTTCGCATACTACATACACCAATCCACGTAATCTAAAAGCTCCACATTTTGGTACAGCTCCGAAGTTACGTCCTCGACTTTTATTAGCTCAGACATGTACTGTGCTCTAAGGTTCTGTCTCCACTATTGGGTCACCTGTTCCTTTCACTCTAGTTTCCTTGCACGTTCTAGCGTGCTACAAGAGAGTTATTCTTTTTATTTGAGAGTTACAGCAACTCCTTCCTTAAACAAATCTTTTCTTGTGCACTTAAGACAGATATCTGATATGCGCCTCATAGCTTAACACTTGTAGTTTTGGAAGATGCGTTTAATACTGGATGATCAAAATAAACGGATCCGGAAAATATTTCATTCACTGTAAGACAGGCATTCCAACTTACAGTATCCGCTCTGTGTGTGGAAGATGTAAGTTGGTTTACCCATTTAAGATGCATGAACCGTTTTCTGGGCAAGTTTCGTGTTGGCGACCCTGTGTCTTTGTAGTCTTGTAGTGTTTCAAATTGTATAACCGAAAAACTGTCGTCTTTTTCTGACTGAGCGATGTCAGGTAAGCTGAAGTTATTTATTTTTAAACATCATGTAAATGTTGTATTAAACATTGTGTCTCTTTCTATCTGTTACACATACGACGCATGAGTTATTGGCAAGACAGTCCAATGACCAACTACCGACCAGTGTAAGTACGAGGTCAGCCAACGGCCAGTGCCAGAAAACATACAGGAAAACATGGCCATGTTTCCGTGAAGTAGAACTCTAAAATAAAACTAGTTGAAGGAATATTGTTTTTCTAACCATTCCATACCGAATGTCGTTGACTGCGCATTATAGATATGTGAAGCATATATGGTGTCATATACGTTATTTCTTATACAGGGTGATTTTTTTCTACCGTGTACAAACTCTAGGGATTGATCGATGTGAGAATCGGAACAAAAAAGGGTCTAATCAACCTCTGCCCGGAAACGCATGGTTTCCATGCTAGAGGCAATTTATTCGGTCATACTTTGATACAGAGACTGCGGTCTAATACGTTCTGTAGCCACAGTTACAGTACTCGTGGTTTCTTCCTAGAGGGGGGCTGTACCATGCAGACACACTTACAGTACGCATGGTTTCCTCCTAGAGGGTGATACTGTTCCTCATACGTAATGCCCCAGTGCCCTCTCCTACAACAATGATTGGTAATTTTGTTTCTGATTCACTTGTTTTGCTGACTCACGTTGTAGTGGATGAGATGCAGCGCTGTACACAGTGGTTTCTATTCGAATCGGGAGCTTGCCTACGTGGTGTTTACTTGTTGTTGTTGTTGTGGTTTTCAGTCCTGAGACTATTCTATCCTGTGCAAGCTGCTCCATCTCCCAGAACGTACTGCAGCCTACATCTTTCTGAATCTGCTTAGTGTATTCATCTCTTTGTCTCCCTCTCCGATTTTTACCCTCCACGCTGCCCTCCAATACTAAATTGGTGATCCCTTCATGCCTCAGAACACGTCCTACCAACCGATCCCTTCTTCTAGTCAAGTTGTACCACAAACTCCTCTTCTCCCCAATTCTACTCAAAACCTCCTCATTAGTTATGTGATCTACCCATCTAATCTTCAGCATTCTTCTGTAGCACCACATTTCGAAAGTTTCTGTTCTCTTCTTGTCCAAACTATTTATCGTCCATGTTTCACTTCCATACATGGCTACACTCCATACAAAAAACGAATTCCTGACACTTAAATATATACTCGATGTTAACAAATTTATCTTCTTCTGAAACGCTCTTCTTGCCATTGCCAGTCTCCATTTTATATCCTCTCATGGAAAGGCAAAAGGCAACGGGCGGTGGGCAACAAGGTTTATCGGGAACCTTTTCCCGCCTACGACAACCACAGCATCGTAAGTTCACAACAATGTTTCGCCGTTTGTCTGAGACGGGGTCGTTTCAGGAAGCAGGAAATCACGAAGGACGTACCCGAAGTGTTCGGATACCAGACTTGGAGGAAAATGTGATTAACACACTAGAAGGCGACCGCCGTGTCAGTACCAGGCAGTCGGCCCACCAGCACATGGTAATCCAGAAGACCGTGTGGAACATTCTCCATGACAATTGTTAGTACCCTTATTACTTAGAACGTGTGCAGGGCATACTAGCGACAGACTTTCCACAACGGGAGTAGTTTTGTCACTGGTTTCTTCGCCAGGCAACCGCGATTCCGGGGTTTGTGTCATCCATCCTATTCACAAATGAGGCCACCTTTACGCGGAGTGGTACCTTCAACTTTCAAACGGTCATCTGTGGGATAGTATGCAGAACCCCCATGGTATAATGACAGCGAATCATCAGCATCGATGGAGCCGGAATGTGTGGACCTGGATAATTTGCCACAGTATTTTGTGACCAGTCTTCCTTACCAGTATTCTTTCCACGCCGCCTAACAGGCCGGAACTTCCGAACATGATGGTGCTCCAGTCCACTTCACCGCGTCTCAATCGTGACTTTCCTGTTCGATGGATCGGACGAGGGGGTCCAGTTGCATGGCATGCTTGTTCACCGGATCTCAATCCATGTCATTCCTCGGTATGGGGCCATCGCACAACTATCAGGTATGCAGAGCCCATTACAGGTGTGGAGACAGTGGAGCGGTGTATTCATGCTGCCTTTGACACTATTCAGATGCACCCTGGCTGATGTGAACGTGTGAGACAGAACATACTACAGCGCGTACCCGCATGCGTTGAGGGACATGGAAACCATGTTCAACACATTGTAGTAACAGTGGCTGCATGGTGCGCCGTGTATTAGTCTGCAGTCTCTGTAACAATACGCAGTTGAATAAATGGTCTCTAGCATGGAAACCACGCATTTCCGGACCTAAATTCATTATTTCCTCCGTATCCTCACATTGATCAATCCCTTGAGTCTGTACACGGTGAAAAGAATTACCCTGTGTATGAATGACATCACCGTATACAGATATTGAGTTTAAATTTCATGAGCAACGATCTATTTTTTCAAAAGTGGCAGTTTATGGAAGCTTTGCGAAACGCCCGCATGTGGAAAGTTAACCTAACGAATTGAGTGTAAATAGGATAACGCCTGTAAGACCTTAGCTATGAATTTAATGCGCACAATTTAAATGGACAATGATAATTTTTAACGGTCCAAGCTGTAGCTTCCAAAGCTGGGATTTACACAAAGAATAAGTAATTTACAGGGTAGGGTCCAAGGCAAAAAAATGCCATTTAAATACGAAGATGTACACACTAAAATATCAATCATACACAAGAATTGTGAGAGTGTATGCAGTGATTTACTAACATTAATTTTAGAAATCTAATTATTGGCGTTAAATGACTAGCAGCATTACTTGATTGTATGAAAAAGTAGCCCCTGCTGACGATAATATCGACCAAAAAGTTATTCGCAAAGCTTGTGAATTCTACACGAAAACCTGTGACTGTAGACCAAGTGACTATTTGCAAATTGGACACATAGAACACACCAAGGTTGAATCTGAGACAGGTTCGTGTGGACAAATGAAAGTGTGGTCTAAGAATGCCCTTTCGCGCTGGTGGCGCTATCTGTGTTCACCGCCCGCATCTCGTGGTCGTGCGGTAGCGTTCTCGCTTCCCACGCCCGGGTTCCCGGGTTTGATTCCCGGCGGGGTCAGGGATTTTCTCTGCCTCGTGATGGCTGGGTGTTGTGTGCTGTCCTTAGGTTAGTTAGGTTTAAGTAGTTCTAAGTTCTAGGGGACTTATGACCACAGCAGTTGAGTCCTATAGTGCTCGAGCCATTTGAACCATTTTTTTGTGTTCACCGCAATTAGCTGAGAGCGCCTTGATGTACGCCAACTGAAAATGAGGGAGCCTTGCTACTTGCGCAACTCCGCTCCCAGCTCGTTTGCTAAGACACACTGATGTCCGTTTCCCATGCACCGTCATACCCAGGAGTATCCGAACGACCTGAAATCTGTTTTTCCTGATTTGCATGCAGCCCACGTAACGTGGCTGTCTTGCAGGTCCTCTAATGTCTTTCCAGGTTGACTATACAATATGGATACCGCAAGAGATAGTAAGAGAACACTGCTCTTTAAGGTAATCCGTTGAGATGTAAATCAACTCCACAGTATTGTAAACACTAGGAAATGCGTCGTTAAACATGAGACTATCGTTAACGCTCTTAAACTCAATTTCATTAGCGTAAGTGACATTTCAAAATTACTACCACACTCATTAGAATCTGAGTTACGTAATTCCATCACATTAGTCATTCCAGCAATCTTTGTGTAACCAGTTAAAAGCAATGCGATTAACAGTGGCAACCGCTCCACGGAAACCTCAAAATTAACAATGTACCACCAGTAATATATCTCTGTACTCATCACTGAGCAGTTATTTGTGCACAGCGTTGAACTTTAAACGACATGAGGAACTTTTTGTTCTGGATATGTATTGAAACAAAGCATCTATAGCTATTTCCAGAATGAGATTTTCACTCTGCAGCGGAGTGTGCGCTGATATGAAACTTCCTGGCAGATTAAAACTGTGTGCCCGACCGAGACTCGAACTCGGTTCGCAGGAGAGCTTCTGTAAAGTTTGGAAGGTAGGAGACGAGATACTGGCAGAAGTGAAGCTGTGAGGACCGGGTGTTAGTCGTGCTTCGGTAGCTCAGATGGTACAGCACTCGCCCGCGAAAGGCAAAGGTCCCGAGTTCGAGTCTCGGTCTGGCACACAGTTTTAATCTGCCAGGAAGTTTCATATCAGCGCACACTCCGCTGCAGAGTGAAAATCTCATTCTGGAAACATCCCCCAGGCTGTGGCTGAGCCATGTCTCCGCAGTATCCTTTCTTTCAGGAGTGCTAGTTCTGCAAGGTTCGCAGTAGAGCTTCTGTAAAGTTTGGAAGGTAGGAGACGAGATACTGGCAGAAGTGAAGCTGTGAGGACCGGGCGTGAGTCGTGCTTCGGTAGCTCAGATGGTACAGCACTTGCCCGCGAAAGGCAAAGGTCCCGAGTTCGAGTCTCAGTCGGGCACACAGTTTTAATCTGCCAGGAAGTTTCATCTATAGCTATTGTCACTAAACAAAGCTATTTTACCTGATCGAAATACGACCACAGTAGCGTCCGTCGTTTGCGACTAGGCAAAAGGAGTCGAGAAATATGGAAGTTTTCACCAGTATCAGTTAGCAAATCTGAACTTCAAAATTTTTATGGTCTGGAAACCTGTCAAGACCCTCAACTGCCTGTTAACTAACGACGAAAAACGTTTAACATTATTTCAAGTGACAAAGTTTGAACGTGTTTCCCGAATTGTTTCCTCACAAGTATGACGTGTCTATGTTTGACCAGAAATAACGACACCTATCGCTATTGTTTACAACACACGAAGAGACATTAAAAATAAAAATTATTTATCACTACCAGTTCGGCGTAGATTTGGTAGGGCTTGAAATGAGACCATGGATATTTTTGTGCTGGACAGGGATTCCACCCCACATATGTGCTTTTCGTGGAGACCTAGGAGAGCTTGAAATCTTGGGGAAAACAACGAAATGATCTAACTAGATTGTGATTGTTCCGCGTGGGTCAGATACCACATAGAGGCGATCCGATTCGAATCCCAGTCCACCACCAAATATTTTAGCTTCTCAAGTTCAAATGGAATAAGAGACCTTTTACCTTAAATAACAAGAGGCTCATTAAATGAAAAAAAGTTAATAATGTAAGGAATCTCACTGGCAACAACGTTTCTGTTTGCGTAATTTGCACCTCTGCTATGCACTAACGTAAACCGGGTCTGACTGACCTGGTAGCGAAGGGGTATGATGCTTACAATGCGTATTCTGAACTACGGTGAAACCTGGGAGTCTTCACTTGGCATTAGTGGAGGTGAAAGAGATTTGTTCGTATGTGTTTCAAGTACCGCACATGCCGGAAGTGGGAATATAACCTACACGTCACAACTAAAATCTAAGATCAGCCTAATAGACGACTGAAGCGTACGTTTGGTATACTCGTGACTGTACCGTAACGTATGATGTGCCCAAATTACAAATTGGACACGGTGAAAAAATACAGTTCTCTGTTAACAAGTTATTTTCTGCAGGCTTCCAATACGGGAATTTTGTTAGTCTCATGTTATCGGGACGTAAAAAAAGCTTTGACATCATAGCCCTGATTCGAAGTCATTTTGATATTTTCACTATTTCCAACAAATTTCTTAGATTGAGAATACCACTCAGGTACATAACGTTACCAATATCTTCGATTATTACTGCCATTCTCGGTATTAAATTCTTTATTCTGCTTCTGCTAAAAGCTTTCTTGAAGGAAACACTCAATCCTTTTTGGTCTTTTTAGAAGCAGCGGCCCAAATACAGGAAAATATTTAAAATAAATAATCAAATGGTTGCGGCGTTTTGTTGAAACCAGAACGTCCTCTTTCTAGTCATTACTACTCGCAATAATGGAGAACGTAATGCTTCCTTCTGTTCGTCAGAGATGTTCGGGAGGCAGAATAATTTAACATAACCTCTCTCCAGTCCATACAGCGAACTGTGTAAAACGCTGGTATCAAACGAACGAAGACGCTGAGCTATTGGACTGGCCTCCCAAACGTGTTGGCCTCAGTCCCATAGAGCACGTGGGGGCAGAGACGGAAAAAGTTATTAGCACCGACAAACAATACAACGCTCTCCTAAGCTGTTCAGGAGGCAAGGGAAGAGTTGTCACTGAATAACAGATTCATCCGGATACTAGTTGCAACTATTCCCTGCTGGTTGAATGCAATTGTAGACGTGATGACTGGGTGTTGTGTGCTGTCCTTAGGTTAATTAGGTTTAAGTAGTTCTAAGTTCTAGGGGACTGATGACCTCAGATGTTAATCCTATAGTGCTCAGAGTCATTTGAACCATTTGTCTTACGATTTAGTCAATGAATTTCGTTCTGGCCATTTGCAAACCGAATAAAGAAAACTTACAAACCACATGATTTCTCTAGCAATATAAGAACCAACTTGTATATCAGCCAGCGCACTGAAATTCGAGCACGTTTCCACTAAGCCAAAATGACACTGATGCGGTATGTACGTTATTAGTCTGATGAAACATCAAACATAATTCATTTGATTTTCTAATCTACCTGCAATAGCAAAAAGTTCCAGAAACATTCCTCTCTAATAGCTCATGGCTGCGTCAAGATCTGTCTTGGTCGTTCCAGCAGCAAACACTGAACAAAACAGTTCTATGTTAAGCTCGATTAAGATAATTTAACTTTATGTAGCAGATATACATATGCATAAGCGCCTGATGATGAGGAGCAAACCATGCTGGAAATACATCGCAAAATGTTAAACATAAAATAAATAATTAAACTGCTTTTCTTTGCGTTACTTTGTACTACACCAAAGAGAGAACCTTCTTCACGTTCTTGATTCCTCAGTAGCTAAGTGCTGCTGAAGCTGTAGCCTTAGTCTCGAATCCCCCAGGAATAGTACATTAAACTGAGACTTTGCATTGGGGCTTAATTAAAAAGCGACAATTTTATTAGCTGTGTATCCACTTACAAAGTCTCGTAAGCGGTTGGCCCTGAGTAGTATTAGCACGCAATCTGACTGCATAAAATAACGATAAAGAATGAAAGGAAATTTACGTTAACACAATTGATTAATTAAGTCCCCTACAACTATAAAAGCTACGAAACAACAAAGCACAAGTGTAACTGTTCTGTGTGTGGTAGTGTGATTCAACGTACATGTATCTGGCACAGTTCTTCCTCAATACAACAAGATATTTTAAACACCATTTGCAATGAACTAATTGAAAAACTAGAAATACTATAATTGCACATAGAAACCAGAATTACAAGTCTAACACATGAACACGAGCCAGATGCTTTGTTGACTGAACCTGTGACCAAGAGGCATTGTCATTAAGGAAATGTGAAATATAGTTTTTTTTTTTACCTCCATATATATTGACGAAAAATACACTGTGATCATTGCAACATCTTCCATCTATACATTACACCAACCGAACAGCGTCTACTGTCTCGCCTAACAGAGCAACAACTGCACACGACATGCTCTCACTAGTACTGCTCTCTACATCCTCTCAACAAGCACTGCCCACGGCAACCTCTGAACTACTACTGCCCAGTGGAGGCGGCGGAATAATAACCTTTGGCGCAATCTCTGGCGCTGTGACTCAGTGTAGCCATATTTCAACTTCTTCCTTCTCCTCAATGTGAATCGTTAAAGACCGCAACGAATTTAAGTACCAGTTTACTACGGAACCCTTAAACTTGCAGTGTTCTGTTGGTAGAAAAGTAGTTTTTCAGAATCGTCAGGTGACTGATGGAGTACGCCACGTCTCATTGATTATTATTTTATAATTCATAGGTGCTTTTCTGTCACTTATTCTCGCAATTTTTTGAATAATGAACCTCGAAAAATGGAAACATTGGATAATTGCCATTCAGAATATTCATAGTTATTTTTCTTCATAGAAACGGCAGAAAACCCATTCAGGAAAGCTGATAAGAAGCTGGTTAATTGAGATATAAATCCGCGTTCGGTGTCATAAATTATGAACATCCACAGTGGGTGTCGTGGTTGGGAGGAAGGAGTTTGCATGAACGACAGTGTGACAGAGCCTAATACTTGTTTATCGCCACGCTAGCGAGGTGACAGTCCTATGACAGAAGTCTTTGGCAGAAGGATGTGAGAGTAGAGCATTTTGCAGCGACTGACTGGCATACACTGTGACGGTATTGCGTGTAGTCTAAGGGGATAGTCGTGTTGATGTTATTCTGTTGAGCAATTCTTTCACAGATAGAAATCAAGTAAGGCCTAAAATCTAGTAATTTGCCGTTATGATTCAGCGGCATGTGGATAGATTCTGCAAATTCTATAAGCGGTTGTATATCTGTCTCACCGTAATAGAACTCATGATGTAAGGAAGAATACCGCTCACAGTTCGTAAAATTGTTTATAAAACACGGCAGGTTTCGCACCTTTAAGTCTCATCATCAGGTGAAAAATTTAAAAGACCATACGCACACCCATCGCTCCTAATCAAAAGTTACTATTCAGAGAGTGTCGTAAATGTGCTGGCGAGCAAAAGGTAAAGGAGATGTGCCCCATTCTTTAACAATTTTCCTCCATCAGTATGACAGCAGGCCCTTAAGATTACTACACCAAGAAGAAACGCAGATGATAAACGGGTATTCATTGGACAAATAGATTATACTAGAAATGACAAGTGATTACATTTTCACGCAATTTGGGTGCATAGATCCTGAGAAATCAGTACCCAGAACAACCACCTCTGGCCGTAACAACAGCCTTTATACGCCTGGACATTGAGTCAAACAGAGCTTGGATGGCGTGTACAGGTACAGCTGCCCATGCAGCTTCAACACGATACCACAGTTCATCGAGAGTAGTGACTGGCGTATTGTGACGAGCCAGTTGCTCCCCACTATTGACCAGACGTTTTCAATTGGTGAGACATCTGGAGAATGTGCTGGCCAGGGCAGCAGTCGAACATTTTCTGTATCCAGAAAGGCCCGTACAGGACCTGGAACATGCAGTCGTGCATTATCCTGCTGAAATGTAGGGTTTCGCAGGGATCGAATGAAGGGTAGAGCCACGGGTCGTAAATCTGAAATGTGACTTCCACTGTTCAAAGTGCCGTCAATGCGAACAAGAGGTGACCCAGACGCGTAACCAATAGCACCCCGTACCATCATGCCGGGTGATACGCCAGTATGGCGATGACGAATATACCCTTCCAATGTGCGTTCACCGCGATGTCGCCAAATACGGATGCGACCATCATGATGCTGTAAACAGAACCTGGATTCATCCGAAAAAATGACGTTTTGCCATTCCTGCACCCAGGTTCGTCGTTGAGTACACCATCGCCGTCGCTCCTGACTGTGATGCAGCGTCAAGGGTAACCGCAGCCATGGTCTACAAGCTGATAGTCTGTGCTGCTGGATACGTCGTCGAACTGTTCGTGCAGATGGTTGTGGTCTTGCAAACGTCCCCATCTGCTGACTCATGGATCGAGACGTGGCTGCACGATCCGTTACAGCCATGCGGAAAAGATGCCTGTCATCTCGACTGCTAGTGATACGAGGCCGTTGGGATCCAGGACGGCGTTCCGTATTACCCTCCTGAACCCACCGATTCCATATTCTGCTAACAGTCATTGGATCTCGACCAACGCGAGCAGCAATGTCGCGATACGATAAACAGCAATCCCACCTTTATCAAAGTCGGAAACGCGATGGTACGCATTTCTCCTCCTTACATGAGGCATCACAACTACGTTTCACCAGGCAACGCCGGTCAACTGCTGTTTGTGTATGAGGAATCGGTTGGAAACTTTCCTCATGTCAGCACGTTGTAGGAGTCGCCACCGGCGCCAGCCTTGTGTGAATGCTCTGAAAAGCTAATCATTTGAATATCACAGCATCTTCTTCCTGTTGGTTAAACTTCACGTCTGTAGCACGTCATCTTCGTGGTATAGCAATTTTAATGGCCAGTAGTTTACAATCAGCTGTATACGTGTATACTGCTGTTCGAAGATATTTGTCACAATAATGTATATCCACTTGTACTTATGGAACTCTACCTGTGCGTGTATTTTGAAACAACAGATTGTTGTGTGTTTCTCTTTGAGTGTGCATCGCACTAAAAGAACAAAGGAGCGCTAATAGATATTCTTTTAGATTCAGCATACGAGACTCAAAGGCAGTACAGTAAGCCACCAAACAGTAATTGTTATTGCTTGTGCAGTTGATTATTGCAGCTCTAGTAATATACACTCCTGGAAATTGAAATAAGAACACCGTGAATTCATTGTCCCAGGAAGGGGAAACTTTATTGACACATTCCTGGGGTCAGATACATCACATGATCACACTGACAGAACCACAGGCACATAGACACAGGCAACAGAGCATGCACAATGTCGGCACTAGTACAGTGTATATCCACCTTTCGCAGCAATGCAGGCTGCTATTCTCCCATGGAGACGATCGTAGAGATGCTGGATGTAGTCCTGTGGAACGGCTTGCCATGCCATTTCCACCTGGCGCCTCAGTTGGACCAGCGTTCGTGCTGGACGTGCAGACCGCGTGAGACGACGCTTCATCCAGTCCCAAACATGCTCAATGGGGGACAGATCCGGAGATCTTGCTGGCCAGGGTAGTTGACTTACACCTTCTAGAGCACGTTGGGTGGCACGGGATACATGCGGACGTGCATTGTCCTGTTGGAACAGCAAGTTCCCTTGCCGGTCTAGGAATGGTAGAACGATGGGTTCGATGACGGTTTGGATGTACTGTGCACTATTCAGTGTCCCCTCGACGATCACCAGTGGTGTACGGCCAGTGTAGGAGATCGCTCCCCACACCATGATGCCGGGTGTTGGCCCTGTGTGCCTCGGTCGTATGCAGTCCTGATTGTGGCTCTCACCTGCACGGCGCCAAACACGCATACGACCATCATTGGCACCAAGGCAGAAGCGACTCTCATCGCTGAAGACGACACGTCTCCATTCGTCCCTCCATTCACGCCTGTCGCGACACCACTGGAGGCGGGCTGCACGATGTTGGGGCGTGAGCGGAAGACGGCCTAACGGTGTGCGGGACCGTAGCCCAGCTTCATGGAGACGGTTGCGAATGGTCCTCGCCGATACCCCAGGAGCAACAGTGTCCCTAATTTGCTGGGAAGTGGCGGTGCGGTCCCCTAAGGCACTGCGTAGGATCCTACGGTCTTGGCGTGCATCCGTGCGTCGCTGCGGTCCGGTCCCAGGTCGACGGGCACGTGCACCTTCCGCCGACCACTGGCGACAACATCGATGTACTGTGGAGACCTCACACCCCACGTGTTGAGCAATTCGGCGGTACGTCCACCCGGCCTCCCGCATGCCCACTATACGCCCTCGCTCAAAGTCCGTCAACTGCACATACGGTTCACGTCCACGCTGTCGCGGCATGCTACCAGTGTTAAAGACTGCGATGGAGCTCCGTATGCCACGGCAAACTGGCTGACACTGACGGCGGCGGTGCACAAATGCTGCGCAGCTAGCGCCATTCGACGGCCAACACCGCGGTCCCTGGTGCGTCCGCTGTGCCGTGCGTGTGATCATTGCTTGTACAGCCCTCTCGCAGTGTCCGGAGCAAGTATGGTGGGTCTGACACACCGGTGTCAATGTGTTCTTTTTTCCATTTCCAGGAGTGTATTTCTGTCCATTTGCAGCGAGTACAGCTGTGTTATATTGTGTCCTCATTTTGATGGAGTATAATAACAATAGCGCGTGAGACGACTGAAATATGGAAACCTGTGTAACATAACTTAGCGGCTTTCATGTTTCAATTAGTTTGCACCATGTTATTTGTCATATTGGACCACGTACTTCTAACAGATCCATATAGTACATTCGAGTAAACGTTTTTACAAACACTGTTCTCAGTTACTCACATTGACAGTTGTTCTTGGTTCGATTTCTGGGACATTAACTGCATCTTCTTTGATGAATACTGTAACGGCTCCATGTAAGCCGCTACATGGCTCGACCCCACAACTAAAGACACCTGAGTGCCCTTCCGACACTCAGGGAAGAGCCTGATGATAATTAGTAAGATAGGGTTATTTAAATATAGACGATCATTTTAATATTAGATATGGTAATTGTCTGCGAAGTGTGAATGCGAACGTATGATGAAGTATGCGTGAGATGTCGGCTGTGGGTGTGCTATAGGCATAGTGGAAGTGTAGCCAACCTCGAATCTAGTAGAGCGCGACTGCACTGGACCAGAGAGGCATAAGCTCCACGCGCGTCATTAGCGCTCGTTAGGTTGGCAAATAACCGTGTGCGGTATCTATGAGTCCTTGCGGCCACGAGTTGTGGACACGGACGAGAGAGACCGGATCGTGGTTGTTGCTGGGAAGACCTGGGCGAGTAAGCACGCTCTGCTCTATCGCTCCGACAGTTAGCGAAGATTTAGAATTCCATGTTCACTTTGAACTTGGAAGCAGCTTCCCTGCTGAGGAAAGACACTATGGTATTTCCTAGAATCATCTCGGTTAGGAGAGATAGGGAGATGATTGCTTTTGCCAAGTAATTTCATGGGAATTTGTGTTCACTGCACTTGGGAGTGAACAGGCGCTCATTGCCGAGTAATACTCAGATTTGCTCAATTTGCATTTCAGAGTGAGTGTGAAGTATATATGTAAAGTGTATTTTATTTAAATGTGTTTATTGACTACTGAGTGGGGAGAGATTGGTAACACGTGGTCCGCAGACCCCGTGCATTTCTTGGTGAGAAGCTTCAGCTCGACGTAATCACATTTCGTGATCGAGCTGGATCTTTTACGTAAATTCACGCGTGTGATTTAATTGTTCCTTCATAATATCCAGTAAAACTCGCGGAGTTAGTTAAACGTGAAGACGGGACTTGCCCGAATTAAAGTTACAGTTGGAACCATGCGCTCTCTCCCAATGTTGTCCCACTTGGTGTATGGGAACCTTCCTCTTTTATCTGTTACATAAAATGAATAGAGTGAATGTTAGTGTGTGTGTGTGTGGCTAAATGATGATAGAAATGTGCAGGCGGTAGTCATTGTCGAGTCACGGCACATGTTAGCCGGATGTTTAACTAAGTTTACTTAGATATGATACTATTTGTATCACGCCAGCATTCCGTCATAAGTGAGAGGGAATATTTGAGATGGTAATGTTTATTGAATAAATGTGATTGTGTTATTATATAAATATGTTACAGTGACTTCTCCCAGCCACACCATATTTCACAGAATATTTGGTATGCGTATTTCAGTTAATCACCTGTCTATGTCCCACTCATGGGCATATTTCATTTAATAAACTCTGTAAGGTGGTATTAAAACTTCCTTATGATAATATTCTAATTCTAACTTGATCAAATCCACCGAATAAAACTTTAGTTTGAGTATTGATGCTTGTTGCTGCAAATGACAGCCGGCGCCTTCTATAGTACAGGTGCCATTTAAAAAATTGAGGAGGCCTGCCGAGGGTACGGAAAGCAAGTATCATGGATAATGGCGACCCTTTAGCCTAGGATCTCGTTCAATTTAGGAAGCCTTTGTGATGCTGGGAGATTGCTAGGATGTGCTAACAAAATTAAATTTCCACAGGATTCACAATTCCTATTTGTGAATAGAACCAGCGTTGAGAATACGGCGTTGAATATACTGCATTGCTTGTGATTTTATTTGTGTAATTTTGGGGGCAATTTTCTTGTGTGTATTTATCCATGTAATTTGGGGGAATGTGAAACATGTTAGGCTGCGTGTGACTAAATAAATGTGTTAGGTTGCGTGTGACCAAATAAATGTTGCGCGTGAAATTAACTTACGTTAAGCTACGAGAATTTGTCGCGATTCGTGCAGCAAAAGTAGGAACTCTGTTTTCCGCGACCGAAGCCTCTATTTAGGCACTTAGCCCGAAACGTAAGCCTAGTGTCCAGACTGGAGACTCGTGCTCGCTCGAGGAGCGGTGCTAGGGAAAACCGGCCGGGTGAGGAGGAAGTTATCCTCAATCAGGTAGCCGCGGAGAGTGACGAGGCAGGCAACGGGAATTACCAAGATTTCAGCGGCGCTACGGCAATGTTGAACTTGGAAAATGAGCAGGCCAATTCTACACCAAATAGCGGGACTTCGGCCCCGAGCGCGAGCGCAGATGAATTAGAGAATGCAGCGAGTAGCCAAAATGCGCCGACCAATGCAGACACAAATAGTAACACGTGGATGACCGAATTGGTCAAAATGATGGAAAAGAACGCGAGAACGATCTTAAGCGGAGTAAATTCCAGATGAGAAGAAAATAATAAAAGGCAGGAAGAATATAATAAAAGGCAGAAAGCGAAATTCGAGGGCATGGTGTCCGAAATCGAAGGGGTTCGAAAGGACGTCAATGAGAAATTCGAAGTGGTTGGCAGTAAACTAAACGCCCTCGAAAAGGAACAAAAAAAAGTTAGGATCGAAATGAAAACCCGCGGAGAAAAATCAGAAAAGGGGCTCCAAACTTTAGGGGAACGATGCATTACCGAAAAGAAAAAGGTAATAGCGAGAGTAAAAGCAGTAGAAGCAACGCAAGAAAAGGTTCACGAAAACAGTAGGGCAATTGTGGATCTTGAGGAAAAGATAGATACGATTAAGACATTAAATAGCGAGGAGACAAAGAAAGTAAAGGAGGAGTTAGTAAAACTCGCGGAGAAGGTTGCGGACTTAACAATATCAGAGGGAAGCGAGAGTGCTGCAATTCTGAACTCGAGGGATAACGAGGAGATACAGGCATTGCGGAAGTTTCAAGAAGGCCAATGCGAAGTCAATAGGCGGCAACGGATAGTTACCAATGACATATGTGAACGCATGGCCCACGTGGAAAATCTCCTCACTCGCGGTGACGAGAGGGAGGACCATGTGCGCAAGGGCGCGTGCGAAAGCGAGGGACGCGATTCCGGATGATTACGAGGTGGCTAGCGAACGCAGAAATGTAGGGAGGTGTCGGGAACGACACCTAAAACCGTGCGCAGATCCATACCGGAGGGAAGTGGAAGGCTTCGACTATAAGCACTTTCTCTCCGTACGGAAGTTCGAAGTCTTTAGAAATTCTGTGAACGGAATCCACCCACGGGCTTTCTTGGAACAGTACCAATTCTGTCTTCCGCCCAGTTGACCGGATGAGTATAAAATCGAGTTCATGTGCGGGCATCTTGAGGCTGAACCCGCAGTATGGATGAGAGCCATAGCGAGAAATTGTAAAACGGTGAAGGAATTTCAGCGTGAATTTCTCTCGGCATATTGGTCCGAAGCTGCGCAAGATCGGGTGAAACATCAGACAATGATGCTGCCGAGTCTTAGTCAATCCGGTTTCGCGAGTCCTGCAAGACTGTTTGAAAACATGTTGCAGAATAACCAATTCTTGTACAACCCTTACAGTCTGGGCGAATTGATAAGGCTGTGTATAATGAAGCTTCCAGCGCAGCTTCGCCATATCATATTAGCCGGGTGTTGTAAGGACGATTTAGAGTCGTTTAAATTACTCCTACAAGAATTGGAGTATGATATAGGACAATGTATCCCGGAAAGGGTACAGACCACAGGAGGAGAGGACGTAGGTAGAAATAGGAGAGTGAGTCGCGGCCGCAGTAAAACGCGGAAGCGTACAAGCTCATATGTAGCGGAGTATGCGAATACCAGTTTCCAGACATACAAGGCGAACTGGAAAAATGGTAACAAGCATGGCTACTACAAAGCCCAGGGACACACTGGCCGTCACGACGGGCACGATAACCGGAATAAAGGTAGGAACAACCACGGGAATCGTGCGAATTCACCACAAAATAGGGGTGAAAGAAGCGAACAGGCCACAGGGAGAAAGAGAAGGGAAAATATCACCGACGACGTAGAAATCAGATCGGCCGATCCACGGAGGAATGCTCCAGAACCAGGAGAAAAGCAAACATTATGACCTGTGCCAATCGAGGGAGACAACTTTAGTCGACCCCCGATAACGAATAACCGCGAGATAAGATACATTGGTCAGGACGACATTAGGGAAACATTACTGGAGGAGCAGACGGATAACCGGATTTCGGCCGTCAGCCCAGTAATTGCGATCTCGGTGAAAGGAATTTCACTGGACTGCATAGTCGACACGGGAAGCCCGGTTTCGATCGTTAGTGAGGCCGCATTCCAGAAATGCGAGGAGACGGGAACTTTGCCGACTTTGCCGTTGCGAGGTACAAAGGTGAAGGGAGCGATATACGGGAAAAGTATAGAAGTCAAGTGGCAGACTAGGATTACGTTCCAATGCCAGGGCGAAGAGTTCGAGGCAAGCTTCTTCATTGTGCCCCTAATGAACACCGAAATGATTCTCGGGATGGATTTTATGAGCGCTCACCAGGCAATTGTTGACCTGGGTGGAGGCATCATGTCTCTGAACAGAGATGGAAACCCCGTAGAATTAAAGTTCAATAATTGGGTCCTACAGGACGGAGCGGAAACTAGCTGCCTACGAATTCTCACTTACCCGGAAATGCGCCCTGAGCCGGAAATCCTCATAAACTGTGTAAATGGCGTGAGTTTACCGTCCTCCATGCATGGAAAGGATGAGGTCTTCTAGCGAATAATTGAGGAAAGCATGCGCAATGTAGGAGACATGCCAGAGGATGCCCGTGTACGATTATTATAAGTTCTGAGGAACCATGAGAAAATATTCGCAGACGCACCGGTAGCGATAAGGGACTTCGAGTACAAATTCCAAATACGAGAACATAAAAGGTTCTTCGTCAGGCCATACCCGATTCCACTAGCGCATAAAGAAAAGGTCAAGAAGGAGATTGCGAAGATGTTAGAACAAGACGTTATAGAACGCGCCGTGAGTACATTAAACTCACCACTCCTAGTAGTACCGAAAAGGGACGGATCGGTGAGGTTGGTACTGGATTCTCGGCAAATAAATACGGTAATAAAGGCAGACCGGAAAGCCTGGATCAATTATTGCAACGGTTTCATGGAGTGAAGGTGTTATCCTCCATAGACCTGCGAGCTAGTTACTGGCAAATCGTGTTGCATCAAGAGTGTATACCGCGTTTTTATGCTACAGTAAGTGCTACCAATTCAAACGGCTTCCGTTCGGGTTGAATGTTTCGGCGGCGGCGTTCATACGAGGCTTGAACAGCATTCTTCCGGAAGACCTGGGTGAAAGAATTACGGTCTACGTCGACGACTTATTAATCTCGGAAAGTTTCTGGGAGGAACATAATGAAATATTAAATAGATTATTAGACGCCTTCGAAAGAGCAGGAATAACCGTAAACCTGGAAAAGTCGCAGTTCGGGCGCCAGAAGATAAAGTTCCTGGGACATATAGTTTCGGTGGACGGGATACAAACGAACCCGGACAAAATCAAGGCAATTGCGGAGTTCCCAAGACCCACGACTAAGCGACAACTAAGATGATTCTTAGGAGTCGCGAATTTCTTTAAGAAATTTGTAAACCTAAGTGTGCTGTCCACGCCACGTCTTTGCGCGCTTACTGGCAAGAACACGATCTGTTACTGGGACGAGCAAGCACAGAATGAGTTCGTGAGGTTAAAGAAAGCATTGGTGAATGCACCGATTCTCGCGCATCCAGATTTGAGTAGGGAATTTTATCTGATGACAGATAGCTCGTTAAACGGCCTCGGCGTGGTTCTCTTCCAAGGGGAAGACGAGAAGGATATGTTGACATGGAAGCCCGTATCTTTCGCGAGTAGAGTGCTGTCGAGGGCAGAGAGAAATTACTCGGTGACGGAACTCGAGGGACACGCTGTCGTCTTTGCGTTTAGCAAATTTCGGTACTTCCTGTATGGGAGAAATACTAAAGTGTTCACCGACCATCGGGCATTACAATTTCTGATGTCGGCAAAGTTGGCCCACGGCAGGTTAGCTCGCTGGGCGCTGTATCTACAGGAGTTCGATTTCACAATTAAATACATTCCAGGAGAAAAAAACCTGATAGCAGATGCGTTGTCTCGGGCTCCGATAGGCCTAAAACACGGCATAGACGGTGACCCGGGCGAGAATAATTTCAGTATTCTCTACCTGAAAAACGTCACGTTCGAAAACTTTGTGACGATGTCACTAAAGAATGTCGGGCGCGAACAAGAGAAGGACCCGATACTAAAGGAGGTGAAAGAGAAGTGGAAGGACAGGTCCCAAGCTGCTATTCGGCAGTACTACCGAATAGAGAACGGAATCCTCTTCCGGAAACGGAGCATAGAAGATCCGCGATGGCTGGTGGTAATACCTGAGGAGCTAATAAATAAGCTAGTGTGGTATATACACCTAAGTTACGGACACTTCGGAGCACGGAAGTGCTTCCAGAAGTTACGAGAGGCCTGTTACTTCAATAACATGCTAAAGAGGATACAACGGGTAATTAGAGTGTGTAAACCATGCCAAAGGCCGAAACCGCCCACCACATCTTTTGCTGCACCGATGTACCCGATCATTCCAAGCAGGTTGCGAGAGGTTGCCGCGGTGGACTTGTTCGGGCCAATAACTCAAACGAAATCTGGCTACGCGTTCATTCTTGTAGCCGTGGAATTGACGTCGAAGTTCGTTTGCTTTACTCCGCTGAGGAAAGCAACGGGGAAAACGGTGGCGGCGGCATTCGCGAACGATTTCGTGCGCGAGGTCGGGCCGGTGAAACGAGTGATATCGGATAACGGACCGCAATTCCGATCTAAACATTGGCTGCGGATGTTGAGGCGGAGGAAAATAAAGCCGAATTTTATATCCTTGTTCCACCCGTCGTCTAACCCCGCCGAGAGAATAATGAAGGAATTAGGGCGGCTGTGCAGGCTGTACTGTTATAGGAAGCATAACACGTGGGACATACATCTAAAGGCGTTTCAGGGGATCTTAAATGAATTGCCAAATGCCTCCACGATGTTGTCACCAGTGTTAGTGTTAAAGAATAAGGAGCCCCCTAATCGAATGAGGGAAGTCATACCTTGGCCAAAGGAAAGACAACCAAGACACAAGGAGGTCGTTGATCACGCGCAGGAAAATATCAAGAGTGCGGCAGACCGGAGGCAAAAGGCGTACCAAAAGGAAACGAGAAAAAAAAATTCTTCATTGGACAGAAGGTGTGGGTCCGGTCACACAAACTGTCAAACAGAGGTAAGGGAATCTGCAAGAGTTCCTAAGCCTGTACAATGGTCCGTACCGTGTGTGCCGTGTCCCTCATCCGAACGCAATAGAAGTACACACACTGAGGACGAGAAAATCGAGAGGGCTTCATCACGTATCAAACGTGAAACCCCTCATTGAATAAAAACTGTGGAACAATAGAATATAGGTAAAATAGATTTAGAGTATATTGTATATGTTGTGTGTAAAATGTATTATGATAAATTGTATTCCGAGCAATAAGATGTACCATGTGATCAATGAGCAGACAAATCGCACATGAAAGTAAGGAGAGTAAGGACGAAATTACTCCAGAAGGAGATAAATATGTAAGGAGAAAGATTAATCCGTATCCAGAAGCTGTGTTACAGGAAGGAGCGGTAACCAGAATGAAGATGAACGATGCAAAAACTTCAAATGAGGTGTACAAAGGAAAAAGGGTGTAAGTTATCGTAGAAACCGGTTGTAGTGGGAGTAGCGGTAATTGTGTGTGTAGGATTTGGTTGTTAATTATATGTGTCGTAGTTGTTACAATAGTGCATGTTTTGTAGTTAATTCTCTGTTATACCTGTTACAGTAGCGCATGTACTGTAAACTAGAGGGGAAGGTTGCCGCCGGCCGCGGTGGTCTCGCGGTTCTAGGCGCTCAGTCCGGAGCCGCGCGCCTGCTACGGTCGCAGGTTCGAATCCTGCCTCGGGCATGGATGTGTGTGACGTACTTAGGTTAGTTAGGTTTAAGTAGTTCTAAGTTCTAGGGGACTGATGACCAAAGATGTTAAGTCCCATAGTGCTCAGACCCATTTGAACCATTTGGAAGGTTGCCCTAAATGAGAAATTGTGGATGCGAAATGTGTGACGTCACAAGGAATGCTTGCTATGTAGCTAGTAAAGAGTGCCTATGTGTGTATGTTGCATTTATGTGAGAAGAGTGAGAAAGGAATGACTGAAGGTCGTGGAAGTGTGATAAGTTAGTCTTAAGAATACTATAGATCATAATCTAAAACAAATGGAATTCTAGTTCCATCCATTTCTTGTCCATCAGTAAAGAAAATATCGTAGATTAATGTTGATTAAAATATCCCTATTGTAAAGCCACTGAGGGATCAAATAAGGAATAAAAAATTGTTGTAAATTGATAGAGTAATGATTCATGTATGAAAAGGCGGCTAAATTAAAAGCCATGTTAAAATATCATTGGAAGGATAACGCCCATAAGGCACAGTAGGAGAAGGAGAGAGAGAGAAATAGAATCTGAGTAATGTAGGAAGACCTTATGGATTGCTGAGAACAGTCGGGGACTGTGATGGAAAATTTGTCTGAAATGTATCGGTATAGCCAAGCTTCCCTGTGTTTAGATTAGCAACCAGGGGAGAATGCAGCCGAGGAGAACGGGTCGCCGATGCAAGCAATTAGCGGCTAGACGTCGGGCGAGCGCACGGCACTTGGGATTCCCTAAGTGAAGGCCGTTGTCCGCGACTGTGTCAACACGCACCGGAGGCGATTACCGGGCCTCCCACATGCAAGAACAAAGCGGTGGCTACGCAGGTAGCCGGCCGCAATCACGAAACAGACGAACAGCGAGTGGCGGTGACCTACATATGCCGAGCGCCCGCGCCAGCAGGTGACACGCTCCCAACTCTGTGGGCGCCGCACAGCAGCAGGTGGTAACGGGCAGTACGTATGGACGACCCGTGAGGTGACGCGCTGCCACGCCTGGTAGACATAGTCACAAACAAACCCGGGATGGAAACTGCAGCACCCGCAAGAGGCGAGCTTGGCGTATCCAGGTAAGGCGTCGCCGTGCAGCAGATCAAGGAGGGAGAAGCGGTGCGCGCCAGGGGCGTGGCACCAGTGGCGGCGTGTCAACAACGTTACCACCACACCTACAACGTCCGCAGTACCGATTCAAGAGGCATGTCAAACTCACCACTTGAGTCGGACATGCCGGGACTGCAGACGGAAGAGAGAGGCGAGTGACGTTACCGAGGGGGTGACGTCAGGAGTGTGGCTGTCGGCAATAATTGCGGATATGCTCACATATCGACGAGAGGTAGCCAGACTGGTCCGGGCGCTCACGATGCGGCACGCGGCGACGACTACTAGGGGGATGCTATTCTGCCCTGGAGGTCGACGCCCACCTGACGCGGAAATGCGCGCCACCACGTCCTGAGGCAGCCATCAACGCGAGGCAACATGGGTCCTGGGGAGCTGACAAAGGCGAGGGAGCGGCCAGATGCAAGGAGGCGGCCGACATGATCGACGGAGAGCCTGCAGTCGCTGAAACCTGCAGAATAACTTCCTCCCCTGTCCTCCAAGTAGCCCAAAACTGTGGTCCTCCAAGTACCCCGATCCCATAGTGAAGTGCAAGGTGTTTGAAAGTGCCACGTACATTCAATATGTAGCGCGTGTGTTTACTTTTCAGCAGAACTGTTTTTGCATATATTATGGTAAGTTACTAAAGTAAATAGGGAAAGAGATAAAGAAAAAACTTTAACGTCAATCCAGAAGTGAACGAACGAAATTGCTTAAAGATGTAATGTGATTTACTGAAAATTTCTCTAACTAATAGATTTTCTATGTTTTCTATGCTTCGCAAATGTTTCAAAGTGGGATACAAATGCAAAAAGATGCTAAGAATTTAAATGCCCACAAGCTTAATAACAACTTATCTATATGTTGTATGAAATTCAATTCATTATATAATTTGCTTAAATTGTGCAATTTCAAGAATTTGTTTTGGTAGATCTTGTGAAATATTTCAAAGTGGAACACACTGGCAACAGGACTTTAATCATTTAAGTGCCCACAAAGATTTAAATGTCTAGTATATAAGAACTGATTATGTTTGTCGAAAAATTTAAAGTTTTCACTCATGTTACATTTGAAAAACGGATGCTTGGCCTAGATGATAGGTAAAATTTGTGTTAAATTGAAATATTAATGGTAAATTGTATATGTTTCAATGATGATGTTTAAGAGGGGCATACGCTCATATGTTTATGTGTTAATAGCTGCATAATGCTCTCAGAAGGAGATAACCACGTGTGAGTGTTTTGAATGTTAAATTTTGTAGTCTGAGTTTTGAATTTGAATACTATGTTCTATGGAACAGATGAGGAGGATGTGTCATAAACTCAATAAAGAATCAGATAGATAAATGACACACCTCCGACCACTAGGTACGTAAAAAAAATCCATGAAAGTGCGCTTCCAAAAGCAAGAACACTTGCTGCCCATTTTTCCGTCAGAAGGGGAGGGTCATGTAACGGCTCCATGTAAGCCGCTACATGGCTCGACCCCACAACTATAGACACCTGAGTGCCCTTCCGACACTCAGGGAAGAGCCTGATGATAATTAGTAAGATAGGGTTATTTAAATATAGACGGTCATTTTAATATTAGATATGGTAATTGTCTGCGAAGTGTGAATGCGAACGTATGATGAGGTATGCGTGAGAGGCATAAGCTCCACGCGCGTCATTAGCGCTCGTTAAGTTGGCAAATAACCGTGTGCGGTATCTCTGAGTCCTTGCGGCCACGAGGTGTGGACCCGGACGAGGGAGACCGTATCGTGGTTGTTGCTGGGAAGACCTGGGTGAGTAAGCACGCCCTGCTCTATCGCTCCGATAGTTAGCGAAGATTTAGAATTCCATGTTCACTTTGAACTTGGAAGCAGCTTCCCTGCTGAGGAAAGCCACTATGGTATTTCCTAGAATCATCTCGGTTAGGAGAGATAGGGAGATGATTTCTTTTGCCAAGTAATTTCATGGGAATTTGTGTTCACTGCACTTGGGAGTGAACAGGCGCTCATTGCCGAGTAATACTCAGAACTGCTCAATTTGCATTTCAGTGTGAGTGTGAAGTATATATGTAAAGTGTATTTTATTTAAATGTGTTTATTGACTACTGATTGGGGAGAGATTGGTAACACGTGGTCCGCAGACCCCATGCATTTCTTGGTGAGAAGCTTCAGCTCGACGTAATCACATTTCGTGATGGAGCTGGATCTTCTACGTAAATTTACGCGTGTGATTTAATTGTTCCTTCATAATATCCAGTAGAACTCGCGGAGTTAGTTAAACGTGAAGACGGGACTTGCCCGAATTAAAGTTACAGTTGGAACCATGTGCTCTCTCCCAATGTTGTCCCACTTGGTGTATGGGAACCTTCCTCTTTTATCTGTTAGATAAAATGAATAGAGTGAATGTTAGTGTGTGTGTGTGTGTGTGGCTAAATGATGATAGAAATGTGCAGGCGGTAGTCATTGCCGAGTCACGGCACATGTTAGCCGGATGTTTAACTAAGTTTACTTAGATATGATACTATTTGTATCACGCCAGCATTCCGTCATAAGTGAGAGGGAATATTTGAGATGGTAATGTTTATTGAATAAATGTGATTGTGTTATTATATAAATATGTTACAGTGACTTCTCCCAGCCACACCATATTCCCTTGTCATTTCACGGAATATTTGGTATGCGTATTTCAGTTAATCACCCGTCTATGTCCCACTCATGGGTATATTTCATTTAATCAACTCTGTAAGGTGGTATTAAAACTTCCTTATAATAATATTCTAATTCTAACTTGATCAAAACCACCGAATAAAACTTTAGTTTGAGTATTGATGCTTGTTGCTGCAAATGGCCGCCGGCGTCTTCTATAGTACAGGTGCCATTTATAAAATTGAGGAGACCTGCCGAGGGTGCGGAAAGCAAGTATCATGCAATACATTTCAGGAAACCGCTGTTAATAACTTCGCTTAGTGACGCTGTCATCGGTAACATTACCACTATTATCGCCCAGCATAAATTAGATATACTTTTCCTTCGATAGATCCATAGTGAGGAGATCGTCAAGAATGTAGAACATGTCATACATCAAGAACACAGAATACTGGTTTAAAATAAAAGAGGTGTCCTAATCTTCCATTCGACTCGTAAGTTAAATGGTCCTGATGGACGTGGAATAAGTTCAAATGTTCAAATGTGTATGAAATCTTATGGGACTTAACTGCTAAGGTCATCAGTCCCTAATCTTACACACTACTTAACCTAAATTATCCTAAGGACAAACACACACACACCCATGCCCGAGGGAGGACTCGAACGTCCGCCGGGACCAGCCGCACATTGCATGACTGCAGCGCCACAGACCGCACGGCTAATCCCGCGCGGCGTGGAATAAGTAAAAAAGTTATGCAATATATTTCCTTTTAAGTGCTAATAATGAACTTGTTTCAAAACAAATGAATGGATAACACACTGTGGTTTATAGGCTACTGTAACCACGCATCATGAAACAGAAGATCGCTTAACAATGCTTACTGACAGAGTTACTGCGCTGGAGATGTTGAAAAGTCTTATTTTACGTAACATTTACACAACTGGTTCGACAGTAAAATCGTTGACGGAGTGGGACATGTTGGAAAACCAATATTTCTTTGCGTTCTTGTTAAACAAAAGTTAATTAGCATTTAAACTTTTAATGGCTGCTGTCAGTTACTGAAAACGTTTGTTGGCTAATAATGAACGCCTTTCTTGTTGGTATCCACAGTTCCTTGAACAGAAATCAGTAGAACGTTGTTGTGTTGACACCATTAATAATTCGGAATACACGCTTTTAGGATAACGTCCGCGCCGCAATTGTAACACCTGTTAACAGAAGATCACAGAAGTGCTGTTGGGCTTGGCTAGCACTTGGATGGGTGACTGCTTGGGTATGTCTCCTTAGTCATAAAGAATTGGATAAGGTTCAAATGGTTCAAATGGCTCTGAGCACTATGCGACTTAACTTCTGAGGTCATCAGTCACCTATAATATAGAACTAATTAAACCTAACTAAACTAAGGACATCACACACATCCATGCCCGAGGCAGGATTCGAACCTGCGACCGTAGCGGTCCCCGGTTCCAGACTGTAGCACCTAGAACTGCACGGCCACTCGGGCCGGCAATTGGATAAGGATTATTTGTCAATTAATGTTCATGTCTCGTGGAGACTGCATGTTGGTCTCCATGTTGATATAGTAGAGTACATATTACCAGCTTGTAGGTCGGAATTATGTACAAAAACACTGTGCAGGACGGTAGCGCCTGAAATGTGCCGAGGCCCCAGAGACACCCGTATGAGCTACTGTGCGTTCAGGCCGGTGCCCCGCGGAATTTCAGTGAGAGCGGTGCCGGTGATTTGCGAGCGGGCAGGCCTGTGATTCCCTGCAGCTGCCGTCTGCAAACAGCGGCCCAGCCACGCCGCCGCCCCTCGGCACCCCGCTGTCACTGCAAACAGCGGCTCGTTAGCGGGGACGCCGGCGGAGGGCGCTGCCCGTCACGGGGTGCCGCCCGCCTGCCTGCCTGCCTGCGACGACACGTCAGCTGACGTCCCGGCGCGCCACCTCTGCACTCGTCAGCACTTCCCCTGAACTCTCTCTCCTGTCGCGGACATCATTAGGTACCGCTCGCATTTCACGATCCAAAGGTCGATGTCATACCAGCAAAAGTCTTCTTCGTGTGCGACAGCATCGCAGTTAATATTTTAGCCGCTGTTGTTAGCCTCCCGTTATCTGGATGATTGTATTGTTGCATTTATGCAAGTATTACACTGATGAGCTAGAACGTTATTGACGACCTACTTTTGGAACACAATATAGCAGCAGTTCTGGAGTCGAAAACTCTGGTAGTTTCCAGAGCCATGTAGCACAAGATGTCTACATAGACTCCGCAAAGACGAAGGGGTTATTTGCTGCGGAATCGCCAATGTCCTGGACGGTACACTCTGAAACATTAGTGCTTGCACCAATAGTGTACTGCTTGATGCAATAATTTACCAACAGCCGAATGATTTTACGACAAGAAAAAAGGAATAAAAGTGAGATAGCGTCAATACTTTCATCCTTCTTTACCTCCTCTGCATTACTGCATATGACGTGTCACTGAGCACATTTGCACTGTGCATGCTAGTACACGTGAGGTGTTGTTTCCACTGCCGTGTGTGGAATACTTAAGTTCTTGTACACTTCACTAACCTGCTGTCTTCATGATGATGATGTTCCCAGCGCAGAAAACAGCACGCAGGTCGTGGATTCTTTTTCTTGAGGCTGAAATTAACATCGCAAGGAACTCCTGCTACGAATAAACTATAACTCATTTGGGATGCCACTCGCGTTTTTATTCATATAGAGACGAGAAACTATTCTTGGTCACAACATATTGAACATATCTTTCCACAATCATTATATTTGGCTAAAAGAACATGAAATACATCTTGCCACAGACAACATGTCTGTCTACTGGGACCGTCAGAACTAGAGAATAAAATTACATGAATCAAATACTACTATTACAGACAACATGTCTGTACCTAGCGACGGTCGGAACTGTAGTAAATAAAATTGCATGAAACAAATACTGCTATAACAGACAATATGTCTGTCTACTGGAACGGTCAGAACTGGAGAGCCGGACTGCCCGAGACACTTAGCGCGCCAAGCCAGCAAGGCGTGACCCGAACGCCACCGAAGTGCATCGGCAGTAATATCGTCAGTCTTTTGTTTTAGTAATACTTTGATTTTAATAATTTTGAAATGACTGATTGATAGCTGGCTGTTGAGAGATGTTTATTTAAAAAATGAAGTAATTTGGATGACAGGTTTAATTAATAATAGCAACTAAAGTTTAACGTTTTGGCGCCCTACCGCCGAACACTGCAGCCAATCACAGAGCAGCAGCATCATGCAGGCGGTCTTTCTCACGGGAATGGTACCGAATCTAAAATCTGTCACCGGTACGTCATCCCACATTACGTCATCTCTATGCTTCTTGCATAGAGTCTGTGTCGCCTGGCCACCAAGAGCTGTTGCAGGACGATTGATTCACGGATCCAGTTATATGGCTCCTTCATTGTATAACGATTTTACGACTATGACGAATGCTGAAGATGGCACCAATGTAATGCCGAAACTGGTAGTAGCACATAGAAGTTCATAAAATAAAATAAACTTCTACAAATCATACCGCTGTTGGTAAATTACTGCATGAAGAAGTCCATGCCAGCCGTCGTCCCACGATCCATTATGGATCAACGAAGAATACTACTGTGCTGTGTTGTCAGGTCTGCCACAGATGGTTGAACAACTCATTTCACAGATTGGGCAAGACACCGATCTTCATATTCTGTGCTGGCCGGTGTGGCCGAGCGGTTCTAGGCGCTTCAGTCTGGAACCGCGCGACCGCTACGGTCGCAGGCTCGAATCCTGCCTCGGGCATGGATGTGTATGATGTCCTTAGGTTAGTTAGTTTTAAGCAGTTCTAAGTTCTAGAGGACTGATGACCTCAAATGTTAAGTCCCATAGTGCTCAGAGCCATTTCATATTCTGTGGGGAATGGTCATCCTACGCCTTGAGGGCTACTCTTTGTTTCAGAGTCCTTCAGCCACTTTCCACAGATGCTCACGAGAGTAGCATACGAACATCTAACTAGGTTCGACGTTTCCAAGATGATCGTTACCAGGCGCTGGTCTACAACAATCTGCCCTTAGTGGAAGTTGCCTACGTCAATGGATCTTCCCATTTGGATTCCATATCGTCACTACAATGGTTCCCCGTTTGCCTCAGCTACGTTTACATACGCTGCTTACTGCGTTAAGTCGTCGCAAAGCCGTATTTGTTATAAGAGTTGAGCTAAGTAGCTTCCTCAAAGCACTGCGAAGAAAATTTGTTAATGAACAAACACCAATCAAGTCCAGCTATTACAAAAAGCAAAATGGCATCGTGCATTATGAAGCTCCCACTACAAATGCACGAGCGAACTGTCGAGCGCTGACTGAGAAGACTCTGGAAGGTTGCGGGTGAGGCTGAAGTTGTAGCTACCGCCGGCAGAGTGCGCTTGTGGTGGCAGACGCTGAAGGCGTGCATCAGTGGGTGCGCATCACTGAATTCTATACGTCCCAGCACGACCACTGTCGGCCTCTGTCGGGAACGTGCGTTTCCATTGCCAACAGTGAGACGACAATGAGGATTATCCTTTGACGTAATACACTACTTTTTGTGACAAGTTAGACAGGCGACGCTTGTAACCAATGATTTCAGATATGAGTCTGGAGCTGTGGAACTGGAACCGGTCGTTTTAAAGATGAAAGTAGAATAAACAGACAACAAAATCTCTTCTACAAAATATGATCGTTGGATTCCTCCGTAGGCAGTGTGTCAGTTTCTAGTCATCTGCTATCGATATTTTTCGACTTTTTATAGAATGACAGAATGGTGAGAGCGCAAAGTGATCTCAGGCTCCCCACATTCGGCATGGCACAGAGAATGGAGCGCCTGTGGAAGTCCGGAGTGCAGGCTCTCTGGCTGAATATTCATGAGCACTGACTGACCCGCTCGAGCCCTCGGTCAACACTCGGACGTCATGGAGAGCTGGAGCGGCCAACAAATTGGCGCCGGCGCTGATGAGCGCGCGCGGCCGCGCTGTTTGCTCGCTGAGGGCGGGCAGGGGGTGGACGGCCGGCTGCTGGTCGGTGGTTGCTGGTTGCTGGCTCAGCTGATCAGCTGCTCCTGGCTGCACGTGGGGCTGCTGTCACGGGAAGCCTACAGTAGCTGGTAGTAAGCTCCACAGGCACATCCTGCAGTTCTTGTTAGGAAACCCGATGCTGCTGCAAAACTGAAAGTGGCTTTAGTTTTCGTGTCATCATTTTTCTGAATCATTTAATTCGACACCCACCACTTACTCTCTAGTGTCAAATCCTTGTTCTCAGAATAGCAATTGCACCTAACGCCCCGGTTATTTGTTGGACATTCGCTATGTGAGCCAAAGTATCCGGAGAGCCCCAAAAAGATACGCTTTTCATACTAGCTGCATTGTGCTACCACATAGTGCCAGGTACTCCATATCAGCGACCTCAGTAGTCACTAGACATCGTGAGAGAGCAGAATGGGGTGCTCCGCGGAACTCAGGAACTTCTACCACGGTCAGCTGATTCGGTGTCACTTGCGTCATACGTCTGTACGCGAGATTACCACGCTCCTAAACATCCCTAGGTCCAATATTTCTCATGTGATAGTGAAGCGGAAACGTGAAGACACACGTACAGCACAAAAGCGTACAGGCCGACCTCGTCTGTTGACTGATAAGAGACCGTCGACAGTTGAAGAGGGTCGTAATGTGCAATAGGCAGACATCTATCCAGTCCATTACACTGGATCCACTGCAAATACTATGACAGTTAGGCGGGAGGTGAGGAAACTTGGATTTCATGGTCGAGCGGCTGCTCATAAGCCACACAGCACGCCGGTAAAAGCCAAACAACGCTTCCCTTGGCGTAACGAGGGTAAACATTGGATGATTGAACAGTACAGTGGAAAAACGTTGTGTGGAGTGACGAATCACGGTACATAATCTGGTGATCCGGTGGCAGGGTGTGGGTATGCCGAATGCCCGGCGAACGTCATCTGCCAGCGTTTTTTGTGCCAACAGTAAAATTCGGAGGCGGTGGTGTTATGGTGTGGTCGTGTTTATCATGGAGGGGTCTGTCTCCCCTTGTTGTTTTGCGTGGCACTATCACAGCACAGCCCTACATTGATATTGAAAGCACCTTCTTACTTCCCGCTGTTGAAGAGCAATTCGGGGATGGTGACTGCATCTTTCAACACGATCAAGCGCCTTTTCATAATAGAATGGTCTGAGTCCTGACCTGAATCATGTATAACTACTTTGGGATGTTTTGATACGCCGACTTCGTGCCAGGCCTCACCAACCGACATCGATACCTCTCCTCAGTGCAGCATTCCGTGAAGAATGGGCTGCCATTCCCCGAGAAACCTTCCAGCACCTGATTGAACGTATGCCTGCTAGAGTGGAAGCTGCCATCAAGGCTAAGGGTGGGCCAACACCACACTGAGTTCCAGCATTACCGATGGGGGGCGCCACGAACTTGTAAGTCATTTTCAGCCAGGTGTCCGGATACTGTTGAACACATAGTGTATTTCAGTCTCTGACTTCCCCTATATTTTCTACCCTATAGAGCTTCCTAAAGTACCACGGAAGTTTTTCTTTGATGTCTTAACGCATGTCGTCAAGACTGTTCCGACTACATTGCAAAAGTTTCTCTGGGAAGCTCTTACACATCCTGCATACAGTACCGATCTCTGACCATGCTGTTGGAGAACTGAAGAAAGGCTTTCGTGGCGGTCGATTTGCTTCGGATGAAGCAATGCATGCCTGGGTACACTCATGGTTCCGTAGAACAGCAAACATTTTTCAATCAAGGCACTGACCGTCTTGATTCACAGTGCGACAAATGTATTAACAGTTACGGTTATTACTCTAGAAATAATGAACACTTTACTTACTTTTTTGCAACTACGTATTTTTTATTTGACTACCCCTTATACGAGGGACAGTCAATAAAGAAGTTGTAAACTGCAGAGCCGCTCGTAACAGCCTGAAATTGATTTTCCTTTTCAACATGTTCCCCTTGTAAAACACTTTTCCCATTGGTCGACAAAGCCTTAAAAGTCTGGTGCATAGAATTCTAGTGGCAGCTCTCGCGTCTAACGAGTGACCTCTACAGATATAATCAATTTACTTGGTTTCTTTAACTGCTGCAATCCACAAGACTGATGTTTTCTGAGAATAGCCTACTACCACTAGACGGGAAAACAATGTCCTACCACTGGATTATCAGGGCGGCCAGTAAGCTGCTTCTTGGTGATTTTTTTTGTAATCCGCTGCGGATTTCCTGTATCCAGTTGAATAGAAAGTTCCACGAAATACATTTATAACCTTATACGTGACGAATTTCACTATGAACATGCCCTGCGAACATTCCCTCAGCTCACAAAACCTGGTTGTTCTAGTCGGATACACACACATAGCACATCTACTGTCTTGGTCTGACTGCAGATCATTAATCAGTGGCCGTGGAATACTACCTATCGGCTATCTTCCACGTGACATGTACTGCGCCTTCTAGATACGTATAGGCGCGAAGTTTTAAACGATATGCCCTATTCTGGCATTTGCGACGTCGTTATTGACTCATCCCCGTATTTTTGTATCAAATTTGAGGTACAAAAAATGTAACATAAATATTTGTATCTTACGTTTAGTGTGCCTCTGCGTAATGTACGAGGGCTATTCGGTAAGTACGGTCCGATCTGTCGTGAAATAGAAACCACAGTGAATATAAAAAATGTCTTATTTGCAACAGTTAGCTACGTCTTCTAGTTAATTCTCTAGATAGTCGCCACTCCGGCTTAGATATTTGACGTAGCGTGTTAACAACTTTCCAATACCCCCGTCGTAGGTGGCAGCTACCTGTACTTTCAACCACTTCTCTACGTTGATCTGCAGCTCTTTGTCTGTGCCAAAATACTCTAGTTGGCGTTTCATGCGAACAGAGATGACAATCAGAGAGGAGCAATTCCGGGCTGTATGGTGGGTGATCAAACACTTGAATTGAAAACGCTGCAGGTGAGTTCTCTGTGCCCCTGCAGTTTGTGGCCGGGAATTATAATCAGTAAGGAAATACATGACATTTACGTTCTGTTAGCTGCATGAAATCAGGCGAAGTCTCTCACAGGCACTCATACTTGGCGGAAAGAAGAACAATTTCCGTTTAATTTTCAACGTCCGCAGTGAACATTCACCGCCATCTTTGCACCTTCATGCCACATTGAATACAGCTACTGGCCCAGGAGCGCTAGGGATTAGCAACAGCTTCAGTCACATACGTCTGCAGCATGTTGGTTGTGGTAGGCGTGACGTAAGGACGACAGATATTGAAGATGAAGTGATCAATATATTTAACAATGAAACTTGAAGTGGCACTTGTGCTATAGCCCGTTGTTTGTGTAAAGGTCACTTGTCATTTTGGAGTTCAACCTAGATGTATAGCCTCGCCAAAGAACGGTGGCATTGGGACCAGCTGATTACTTACGTCGTTCGTGCAGCGGTTCGCACACCAAAGAGTGAGTGATATTGTCTTCTACACACATGTTTCATTTACAGATGAGCCCTCCCTTCCACACGGCGATTATTTTAACAGCAGGAACAGCTACATGTGAGACTGTGAGAACCGGCAAGCGGTTGCTGTTATACTTCAGCAATGAAGGTTCTCCGTGAACATGTGAGCGAAAATGATGATAATTATCTTCTAGGACCTGTAATACTGCCACCTACACTGTCCAATGCTTTCGCGCGTCAAATGACAAGCAGGGAAGTGACTGGACAAATCAAGAAGATATGATGCGACGTCAGAGAGCCGTACTGAAAATTGACGGCAACGACCACGATTGGTATAAATATTTTGCCACCCCGCTTGGTTGTATTTTGCGAAGTGCCCTGAACACAGTTGATTGGCACGTTTTCCCGGGCATCTTGCGACTGTAAACATCCGAGCGCGGTGGGGTCGTGAAGCACTAGTTTTTTGGTGCCAGTGCTCTGTGCACCAGATAGGAAGTCTCCTCTGCACTGATAGGGAGACTAGGTACATTTCGGAATTTATCTCATCGGGCTTTTATCAGCTGTCATCGATTATCGCTGAACCCAGCAGTACAGTGGATAGACTGCTGTTTGCTGTCTACACTCTGCCAGAGATCTTGGTGCTAAACTACTGGCAGCACCAGCATAGCATGTGAATTTTTCATAGAGTTATCATTTCCGATCGGCATTCTGTCGCACAATGAGGGTTTGTCACTAGCTCTATTGATTGACCCACTCGTAATACTTTACCATATTTACTGTTTCTGAGTAGGACCCTTTTTAAAGAAACTGCCAAATACTTATTCTCAAAACCATCAGATTGTGTCATTGTTCTATTAAAGCATTGTTCAGTGAATCGCACGTTTACATGTTTATTAGATAAAATAAATCTCTTTGTGATACTTAATTTTTTTAACATTTAGTAGTCAGATGATAAATTTCATTTCCCGCCCGTTTTTATAACTATTTTGCATATACATTGATTAGTAACTTTATTAAATTGTAGCTTGTGTGTAACACTTTTTACTATTCATCTGCTGGGACATTTTATTAGTTCTCTTAACGTTACTTTCTCAGTTATGTTTAATTTAAGGTGGTAATTAAAAAGGGGGATGAAAGTATAAGTAGCTCTCATTCAAATTCAGTTGAGTCCAAGTGTTACACACACTTTTCCATCCCGGCACTTCCTTAGGTGTGCTTCACATTTGGGCGGGTATTAAAATGAAGATCTGCAGCATGTATTGAGACACAGGGTGGACTGTTTGAACCATTCGTGTAAATTACTGTCAGAACTTGCCTAATAATAATAATAAACTACCATTTTTGTGCAGATAGTTATTATTTATTTATTTAACCTGATCTGAGCAGGGCCATCTGGCTCTCTCTTACAACGGACCTGGGCTTCATACATACAGTACCCGTTATACATTAGAGTTACCTAAGAAATAACAATTTTAATACGACAAATGAGTACTGAAATGATTCGAGGGGCTATAACGACAATGTGACAAAATTATACTGACTGTGATCTAATAAAGTTAACACTGGCAGTAATGTTACTATTGTTCCTGCTGTTACTAATAATGATAATAATAATAATAATAATAATAATAATAATAAAACCCGTGGAGGCCCGGGAAAAGAATAGGCCTCCGGTATGTTCTGCCAGTCGTAAAAGGCGACGAAAAGAACAAACCACTAATAGGGCTAACCCCCCTTTAGTGTGATTAGTTGGTTCAGGACAGAACTAAAGAAGCCTCGGACAAGCGCCGTCATGGTCGGGGACGACGCTTGAACCCCATGCCCGCCCACAATGGTAACGACACTGTTAGCCAACTGGAAAATGATTTAAATCCAAATAGAGGTGTTTTGCAGGATATGCTTCCTGCAACCACCCTATAAGGAAAACAAAGACAGAGGATGAGATGGTCAGATGAAGTTAATCGACACCTCATGTTCTGTTATTACCAAGCAACAAACCTAGGAACCAACACAACTGGATACAGATCACAAGTATACACAACATTTATTACCAGATACCCAGAATTAAAATTTTTAACAGAACAACGACTAGCTGATCAGATCCGTGTAATAATAAAAAATAACAGGATACCCCAGTCAGAATTAGAAAACATCAAACAACAAGTACAACAAATACTGGAACAAAATAATGTGCAATCAGAAGAAGAAGAAAATACAGTAATGGACTCAAACATCCCAGAGCAAACAAACAAAGAACAACACGCACCAATTAAACAATCAGAGGAAAACGAAATCTTAAGACAGCCACCAGAACAAGCACAAATAGAACACAAAGTGACACACATGTTAGATATAGAAGAAAAATTTCAGCTGACATATATAGAATACGAAGACACAAATACAGACATAAGACCATTCTTGCATAGACCACCAAATAACCCACAAGTCGAAACAACAATAAAAACTATCAACACAATCATACACAACAAAATAAATGAAAACACAACTATGGAAGAGTTACAACTACTGGTTTATATAGGAGCACTCACTACACTAAATATACACACTAGACAGAGATCAGAACCAACCAACACACAGAAGAAACCCACAAAACCAGCATGGCAACACAGGCTACAGATCAGAATAGAAAAACTGAGAAAAGACATCGGACAGCTAACACAATTTATAAGAAATGAAATCTCGGAAAAAAAACGAAAAAGGTTAGGTAAAATCTCACAACAAGAAGCGACAGAGCAATTAGACGAAAAGAAGCAGAAATTACAAGCATTAGCCAAACGACTCAGAAGATACAAAAAAAGTGAAAATAGAAGGAAACAAAACCAAACATTCAACACAAACCAAAAGAAATTTTACCAGACAATAGATAACACACACATTAAAATAAACAATCCACCAAACATAACAGACATGGAACACTTCTGGAGCAACATATGGTCTAACCCGGTACAACATAACAGGCATGCACGGTGGATACAAGCAGAAACAGACACATACAAGATGATACCACAAATGCCTGAAGTGATAATTTTGCAACATGAAGTCACCCAAGCAATTAATTCTACTCACAATTGGAAAGCCCCTGGAAATGATAAAATAGCAAATTTCTGGTTAAAGAAGTTCACCTCAACACATTCACATCTAACTAAATTATTTAACAGTTACATTGCAGACCCATACACATTCCCTGATACACTTACACATGGAATAACTTATCTGAAACCTAAAGATCAAGCAGACACAGCGAACCCAGCTAAATATCGCCCCATAACATGCCTACCAACAATATACAAAATATTAACTTCAGTCATTAAACAGAAATTAATGACACATACAACACAGAACAAAATTATAAATGAAGAACAAAAAGGCTGTTGCAAAGGAGCACGAGGATGTAAAGAGCAACTGATAATAGATGCAGAGGTGACATATCAAGCTAAAACTAAACAAAGGTCGCTACACTACGCATACATTGATTACCAAAAAGCTTTTGATAGTGTACCCCACTCATGGTTACTACAAATATTGGAAATATACAAAGTAGATCCTAAATTGATACAGTTCCTAAACATAGTAATGAAAAATTGGAAAACCACACTTAATATCCAAACAAATTCAAATAATATCACATCACAGCCAATACAGATTAAGCGTGGAATATACCAAGGAGACTCATTAAGTCCTTTCTGGTTCTGCCTTGCTCTGAACCCACTATCCAACATCCTAAATAATACAAATTATGGATACAATATTACTGGAACATACCCACACAAAATCACACATTTGCTATACATGGATGATCTAAAACTACTGGCAGCAACAAATCAACAACTCAACCAATTACTAAAGATAACAGAAGTATTCAGCAATGATATAAGTATGGCTTTTGGAACAGACAAATGTAAGAAAAATATCATAGTCAAGGGAAAACACACTAAACAAGAAGATTACATATTGGATAACCACAGCGACTGCATAGAAGCGATGGAAAAAACGGATGCCTATAAATATCTAGGATACAGACAAAAAATAGGAATAGATAATACAAATATTAAAGAAGAACTAAAAGAAAAATATAGACAAAGACTAACAAAAATACTGAAAACAGAATTGACAGCAAGAAACAAGACAAAAGCTATAAATACTTATGCCATACCAATATTGACCTACTCATTTGGAGTAGTGAAATGGAGTAACACAGACCTAGAAGCACTCAATACACTTACACGATCACAATGCCATAAATATAGAATACATCACATACATTCAGCAACAGAAAGATTCACATTAAGCAGAAAGGAAGGAGGAAGGGGATTTATCGATATAAAAAACCTACATTATGGACAGGTAGACAATTTAAGAAAATTCTTTATAGAACGAGCAGAAACTAGCAAAATACACAAAGCAATCACTCATATAAATACATCGGCTACACCACTACAATTTCATAACCACCTCTACAACCCTTTAGACCACATAACATCAACAGATACGAAGAAAGTAAATTGGAAAAAGAAAACACTTCATGGCAAGCACCCGTATCATCTAACACAGCCACACATCGATCAAGACGCATCCAACACATGGCTTAGAAAAGGCAATATATACAGTGAGACAGAAGGATTCATGATTGCAATACAGGATCAAACAATAAACACCAGGTATTACAGCAAGCATATTATTAAAGATCCCAATACCACAACAGATAAATGCAGACTTTGTAAACAACAAATAGAAACAGTAGATCACATCACAAGCGGATGTACAATACTAGCAAATACAGAATACCCCAGAAGACATGACAATGTCGCAAAAATAATACATCAACAGCTTGCCTTACAACATAAACTTTTAAAACAACAAGTTCCTACATACAAGTATGCACCACAAAATGTACTGGAGAATTATGAATACAAATTATACTGGAACAGAACCATTATAACAGATAAAAGAACGCCACATAACAAACCTGACATCATACTCACCAATAAAAAGAAGAAATTAACACAACTAATCGAAATATCCATACCCAATACAACAAATATACAAAAGAAAACAGGAGAAAAAATTGAAAAATACATCCAACTGGCTGAGGAAGTCAAAGACATGTGGCATCAGGATAAAGTTGACATCATACCAATTATAGTATCAACTACAGGAGTCATACCACACAATATCCACCAGTACATCAATGCAATACAGCTACATCCAAACATATATATACAACTACAGAAATCCGTAATTATTGATACATGTTCAATTACCCGAAAGTTCCTAAATGCAATATAACACATACCGTACAGTTAATAGGAAGTGACGCTTGATCAAGGTCTGCGTCACTTTCCATTCTCAACCAGACTTAATGTCTGAGAAAGTAAAGAAATAATAATAATAATCCTCCCAATGAACGTTCGGTAGTGGAGCTTGCGTGCCTCAGCGATACAGCTACCCGTACATAGGTACAACCATAGCGAAGGAGTATCTACTGAGCTGGCAGACGTTTTCAGTAGCTGCAGCGCCAACAGTCTGGATGATGTACTGACCTGACCTTGTAATATCAACCAAAACGGACTTGCTGTGCTAGTAGTGCGAACGGCTGAAACCGAAGGGAAACTACAGCCGTAATTCTTCCCAAGGACATGTAGCTCTGCTGTTTGGTAAAATGATGATGGCGTCCTCTTGTTAGAATATTCTGGAGGTAAAGTAGTTCCCCATTTCTGCCTCTGAGCAGGGACTACTTAGGAGGATGTCGTCGTCAGAAGAGACAGAACTGGCATTCTGGGGATCTCATCATGGAATGTTAGATTCCTTAACCGGGCTGATAGGTTAAAAATTTGAAAAGGGAAATTGATAGGTTGAAGCTCAATATAGTGGGAATTAGTGAAGTTCGTTGGCAGGAACAGAACTTCTGGTCAGGTGAATGCAGGGTTATAAATTCAAAGTCAAACAAGGGTAATGCAGGAGTGGGCAGATGATGAAGAGATTCAAGAAATTTTTTGAAGGACATCATCTTTTCGCCAGTGACTGTTATAAGTTTTTATTACACTATTTTAATTTCGACATTAGGCCATTATCAAGTGCTGATTTATGGCTTTTAGCCATGTCAACGTAATGTAAAGTCATAATATCAGCACTTGATAATGGCCTAAGGCCGAAATTGCTATAGTGCAACAAAAACCTATAACAATCACTGGCGTAAGGATGACTTCCTTCAAAATTTTTTTTGTGAGTGTGAATCCCAGCTATAACAAGTGAGATATAAGAGCAATCATGCAGACGGTCAAACGAGACGAAGATTTAATTGTGGTGAGGGAATTCGATAACATTAAAGGAAGGGAAAGAAAAATAGTCGGTGAATATGGACTGAGGGAAATGAATGAAAGAGGAACAGATTAAAATCGAAGAATTTGGAAAACGGTAGAAAGTGAAGGAGATGGGATGTAGGAGTAGCGCTTTGATTAGTAATCAAAACGTCTTTGGTCCCGGGTTTGAAACTTGCCACTGCTTAAATTTTGATTAATAATCGGCATTGGCGGCCGAAGACTTCCGGCATAATAAGTCTCCTCATTCTGCCAACGGCCTTGTCAAAGAGGACGGAGAGGTGGACAGAGGTTCAGGCACTCTCTTGTCCTTGAGGTGGGGAACTGCCCCTAAAGGCGGAAGAATCAGCCATGGTGTACGGCATGAAGATGAGAAGGCAGTATCCACAGGACATGTGTCCTGTGATTCAAAAATTGTCATGACGATCTCTCCTATGGCAAAAAATTTCGGAATAGTCCCCAATTCGGATCTGCTGGAGGGGGCCGGCAAGGTGGAGGTGACCATGAGAAAAAGATATAGTAACCAACGAAAGGATAACGTTCTACGAGTCGGGGTGTGGAATGTCGAAAGCTTGAACGTGGTAGGGAAGCTAGAAAATCTGAAAACGGAAGTGCAAAAGCTCAATCTAGATATAGTAGCGGTCAGTGAAGTCAAATGCAAAGATGACAAGAATTTCTGGTCAGATGAATATAGGGTAATATGAACAGCAGCAGAAAATAGTATAACTGGAGAAGAATTCGTTATGAATAAGAAGATAGCGGAGAGTGTGTGTCACTGTGAACAGTTCAGTGATGGGGTTGTTCTTATCAGAATCGACAGCAAACCAGCACCGACAACGGTAGTTCAGCTATACATCCCGATGTCGCAGGTTGAAAATGAAGAGATAGAGAAAGTGTATGAGAATGTTAAAAGCTAACACAATACGTAAGGGGAGATGAAAGTCTAATAGTCATGGGGGACTGGAATGCAGTTGTGGGGCAAGGTGTAGAAGAAAAGGTTACATGATAATATGGGCATGGGAGAAGGAATGAGAGAGGAGGAAATCTGAGTTCTGTAATAAATTTCAGCTAGTAATATCAAATAATCTGCTCAAGGCTCACAAGAGAAGGAGGTACGAAATACATCGGACAAACGCAGCGCTGCATCACGCAGAGGCGCGCGGAACACATTAGAAATGTACGCCTTGGTCAGACAGAAAAATCGGCGGTAGCGGAACATAGCCTTAACGAAGGACACACCTTCCTCTTTGAGGGTACGAAGAAGCTGTGTGACGCTAAAGGATTTTGGGACTCAGTTTTCAAAGAGGCTGTAGAAATTCGGTTGAACAGCAACCTGATCAATCGAGACACTGGTTTCCAACTTAGTACAGTCTGGAATCCCGCAATAACTAAAATTAGAAGAGAACGCTCCGGCACGAAGACGGCAGCGGCCACAGACGTATTAGGAACCGACAGGGACTCGACGCCCGGTCCGCGCCGCGAACCCCCCACCACTGGCGCGGCGGCCGATTCCGCAGGTACCTGATTGGTCGGCGCCCGGAATTAGTCACTGGTCCAGGAGCTTTTATAGGACCAGGAGAAGATAAAGACTCAGATCACAATGTAGTGGTGATGAAGTAGGCTGAGGTTTACTCAAGAAGAATCAATATGCAAAGAAATACTAAGGAATGACGAGATACGCTTGAAGTTCTCTAAGGCTATAAATACAGTAATGAGGAATTCTTCAAATAATTAAGTAGGAAGTACAGTTGAAGAGGAATGGACATTTATAAAAAGGGCAATCAGAGAAGTTGGAAAGAAAAACTTAGACACAAAGAAGGTAGCTGCGAAGAAACAATGAGTAACAGTAGAAATACTTCAACTGACCGATGAAAGAAGGAAGTACAAAAGTGCTCAGGGAAATTCAGGAATTCAGAAATACTAATCACTTACTAATGAAATAAGTAGGAAGTGAAAGGAAGCTAATGCGAAACGGCTGCATGAAAAACGCGAAGAAAACTAAAAAGAAATAATTGTCGGAATAACTGATTGAACATATAGGAAAATCGAAACAACATTCGATGATATTAAAAACAATGGTGGTAATATTGAGAGTGCAACGGGAATTCCTCTGTTACCTGCAGAGGAGACAGCGGATAAGTGGAAAGAGTAGATAAAATTAAATCAGAATTTCTAAAATCACTGGAGGAAGTGGCAACGGCAACAAAATGACTATTCATGTTGGTATGTAGAATGTATGGTTCTGGCGATATAGCATGTTAATTTCGGAAAAACATCCTCCAAACCTTTTCGAAAACTGCAAGAGCTGACAAGAGCGAGAGTTATCGCAAAATCAGCATCCAAGTTGTTGATAAAAATAATATAGAAAAGAATTAAGTAAATTGAGGATGTGCTACACTTAGTTTGGCTTTAGGAAATTTAAAGGCACCAAAGAGGAAATTCTGGCTTTCACGTTGGAAGAAACACTGAAGAAAAATCAAAACACGTTCACAGGCTTTGTCAACCTGTAAAAATAGTTCAGCAATGTAAAATGGTGCAAGATGTTCGAAATCCTGAGAAAAATAAGGGGTAAGCTGTAGAGAGAGTTGGGTAATATACAATATGTACAATAGCCAAGAGGAATAATAAGAGGTGACTAGCAAGAACGAAGTGCTCGGATTAAAACAGATGTAAGAGAGGGGTCTAGTTTTTCGCTCCTATTGTTCAATTTGTTAATCGAAGAAGCAATGATGCAAATAAAATAAAGATTCAGGAGTGGAATTAAAATTCAAGGTGAAAGGATATCAATGATAAGATTCGCTGATGATATTGCTATTCTCAGTGAATGTGAAGAAGAATTACATGAACACCAAATGAAATGAACAATCTAATGAGTACAGAATATTGACTGCGATTAAATCGAAGAAAAACGAAAGTAATGAGATGTGGCAGATATGAGAAGAGATAGGAATATATGGATAATATTGACAAAAAGAAGGGCCAGGGTGAAAAATGGTTCAAATGGCTCTGAGCACTATGGGACTTAACATCTGTGGTCATCAGTCCCCTAGAACTTAGAACTACTTAAACCTAACTAACCTAAGGACATCACACACATCCATGCCCGAGGCAGGATTCGAACCTGCGACCGTAGCGGTCACGCGGTTCCAGACTGAAGCGCCTAGAACCGCACGGCCACACCTACCGGAGACAGGGTGATAGGGCGTCACTTAAGACATACACAGAGATTGGAACGCGTCCGCGAACAACCGAAGACGTACACTGCAAGTGCTGCACTGAGATGTATTGGTTACCACAGGAGAGGAATTCATGGCGGGCCGCAACAAATCAGTCTGAAGAATGATGCCCCCCCTCCCCCCCCCCCCACACACACAAAACAGAAAACAAAGATGAAAAAGAAAAAACCGTGATCAACAGGCTATTTAAAATTTGTACAGCAACCAGATGACAGTTATAAGAATTGAGGGTTCAAAAATGGCTCTGAGCACTATGGGACTTAACTTCTGAGGTCATCAGTCCGCTAGAACTTAGAACTAATTAAACCTAACTAGCCTAAGGACATTACACACATCCATGCCCGAGGTATGATTCGAACACGCGATCGTACCGATCGCGCGATTCCAAACTGAAGCGCCTAGAACCGCTCAGCCACTCCGGCCGGCTAAGAATTGAGGGACATGAAAGGGAGACAGTGGTTGAAAATTGAAAGAGGCAGGGTTGTATCCTATCCCCCTTGTTACTCAATATGTACAATAAACAAGCGGTGAAGGAAATGAAAGAAAAATCTGGAGTCGGAATCAAAGTTCACGGAGAACAAATAAAAACTTTGAGGTTTGTGATGACGTCGTAATTCTGTCAGAGATACCAAATAACTTGGGTTGGGGGTTGTTTTGGGGAAGAGACCAAACAGCGAGGTCATCGGTCTCATCGGATTATGGAAGGATGGGGAAGGAAGTTGGCCGTGCCCTTTCAAAGGAACCATCCCGGCATTTGCCTGGAACGATTTAGGGAAATCACGGAAAACCTAAATCGGGATGGCCGGACGCGGGATTGAACCGTCGTCCTCCAAAGAACTTGGAAGAGCAATTGAACGGAATGCATAGTGGCTTGAAATGAGGGTATAAGATGAACATCAACAAAAGGAAAACAAGGATAATGGAATGTAGTCGAATCAGATCAGGCGATGCTAAGGAATCAGATTAGGAACATGAGTTTTGCTATTTGGGTAGCAAAATGATGATGGCGGAAGTAGAGAGGATATAAATTACAGATTGCAACTGGCACGAAAAACATTTCTGAAGAAGAGAAATTCGTTAATATCGAATATACAGGGTGATTATAATTATAGTTAAACTTCCAAAACGCTGTAGAAATAACACCACTGGTCAGAATGACGTCTAATTGCAACGGAATATTATCGGAGAAGGAGGAAAACGTATGGCAGAAGAAAAAAACAGTATGAAAATTGATCAGTAGATGACTATGTATGTGTCAGAGTACAAGTACGTCAATGAGAACACCTGTTATGCGCACGACCCGTTGAAGTTGGTATGAACAGACCGCGTACACGGCTGTTCCTCCTTTCGCCTCTGCGACGTTCGCCATGACTGTCTCAATGCAGGATCGCACTGTGTTTGTAAACCTGTATTACAGGAATGATGACTGTGCACACACCGCCGGACACTGAAGGGTTCGAAAAAAGGCGTTGGTCCGATGACTGCCGTGGGTCTGGAGAAAATGATTCGGAAATTCGAAAAGACGGGTTCTTTTTTTGTGCAACCTGGTAGACGGGGAAAACGATTTGATTCAACGTCAGTTGTAAGCAGTGGCCACAGCTATGCAAGAGGAGACGAGTAGTGGTGTGAAAACGTGTAGTGCACGGAGAATTGCCCGAACATTGGACGTAACGTGAGCACGGTGCGTAAAATCCTACGAAACATCCCCTTTGCTATCCAGTCAGAATTACCCATGTGCACGAGCTGCTTCCTGTTGGCTGCCAGCAATAGAGACCTTTGCTTTAGAATTCCTTGCTCGCATGGTAATGGACAATGATTGGCCGTGGAAGATTTTGTGGACAGACGAAGCCCACTTCCATCTGACAGGATATGTCAATACAAAGAACTGCCGAATATGGGCAACGGAAAATCCACACAAAAATCAACCAGTACCACTTCATCCTGAAAAGGTCACTGTGTGGTGCGGGCTTATGACATCATTTATCACAGGGCCATATGTTTTCGAAGAGACAGGTGCTGCCGGTCCTGTTACCTGTACCGTCACTGGTAAATGCTATGAGTGCCTTTTGCGCAACCACATCATTCCAGCTCTCCAACAGCGTGGATGTGTGGATGGGTTCATTTTTATGCAAGATGGCGCACTTCTGTACAGCAAAATCCAGTTAAGCAGCTGCTGAAGCGCCATTCGGAAATGCTAGAATTATCAGCCACCATCCTCTCCGGGGGATACCACCTTGACGACGCACTGTCCGTGCAGGTGGAAGGGCTTGCGTATTCGCATGAAGCTGAGGGCTCTGTCGAAGGTAGAGGACCTATTGCCGGAAAGGCCTCAGCCAATGGATGAGACTAAGAGTGTCCCACAACGTTCCATCTCACCTATTCACTCCTAGTCCTACCCAGTTCCGTTTCCCAGACCAAGGTGTGATACGATCCGTGCCGAGGGGTGCGTGGCACATGGGAAGACGTGTCGCAAACGGGGCCTCGGGGATACCGGGCGACCACCCTGCGTAAGTAGTCTTTCACTGCGTGAGGTATACGTGGTGTGGACCGTGTAGATCCCAAAATCTCGTGGACCAATATGGACATGATTAAAGAAAATAAAGGAAAAAAAAAGCTGAGGGGCAAATTGCGACCTCTGAAACCCAAACTTCAGGGTCATGACCGATGGAAGGCATTTCCACTACTGAATCAGGGTCTAGACCTGAGCCAGAAGTGGGAACAGTAACCGAGAAGTTACAGCAGATTAAGATAAAAGCCTTGTCTGGGGCCCAGAGGAGGAAACTACTCAGGGAGCAGAGGGAAAAGGAAGGGAAAGAATGGCTTCCTAAAGACGAGTGGGGGGAATTAAAAGGATATGAGAATAAGACCCCCAGAAAAAAACTGTCTCAGGTTGAAGGGGATACACAGACACCCACAACGTCGAAAACAAGTAGCAAGAGGATAAGGGAGGAATCTAAGACTCTCTCCTCCCTGGATAAGCGAGTCCAGAAAATATCGAGGCAAGAGCTAGGGAAACAGACCTGTAGTACTGCAGTCTCGGTTTTTAGGATGGCAGTTATCCAGGAAGGCTATCCACTGGTGGCCATCACCTCGCGGGAGGAAGAATTGGTACAGATGGCCCTCTTTGAAAAGATTGGGGGGGGGGGGGATGCAGGCCCAGGACCCAACTTCAGGAAGGCCTATCTAGATAGTGGTGTCCTCATTTTTGTCTGTGAGGGGATGCGCACGGTGGAATGGCTTAAGGACAAGTTGCCCATGATATCTCCATGGGAAGATGCGAAGCTCTTGGTCGAGATGGTCGCAGAGATTCTTAGGACCGCAAAGTTGTCAATATGGGTACCAAAGATCCTTAAGGAAGTCTCTCTTAAGACTCTGTTCGAGAAAATAGGGGCCAGAACCCAAAAGTTTTGACACAAGACTGGAGAGTGATCAACCAGAAGGTAGGACCAGAAGGACGAACCCTGATGGTGCAGGTCAGGGAGGAGTCCCTGAAGGCAATGCGGGAGCCGGACCTGAAATTGTTATTAAATTAGGGTTCTCGCAGGTACTGTCAGGGTTTTCAAAGACCTCAAAGATGGCAGCAAGACGGAGACTGGAGGTGCCGCAGATTAATCTGCAGCACAGTAAAGAGGCGTCTGTGCACCCTGAGCCGCTGCCTGTGGAGGCAGGAAGTGGACGTGGCCCTGATACAAGAACCCTGTTTCTATAAAGGGGGCGTATCAGGCCTCGGTGGCACTGGAGGTAAGCTGATTATGCTATAAATGTAAGAAACTCTAGAACATGCGTCTATGTAAGAAATGGTATTCCTTTCATGCTGCTCGCTGGGGTGGCCAAGCAGTTCTAGGCGCTACAGTCTCTAACCGCGCGACCTCTACGGTCTCAGATTCGAATCCTGCCTCGGGCATGGATGTGTGTGATGTCCTTAGGTTAGTTAGGTTTAAGTAGTTCTAAGTTCTAGGGGACTGATGACCTCAGAAGTTAAGTCCCATAGTGCTCAGAGCCATTTGAACCATTTTTCTTTCATGCCAATGATGGATTTCTGCTCCAGGGACTTAGGGACCACTAAAATGCAGCAATGTGAGGAAGTTATCAGGAAGGAAATTATGTTGGCCTCAGCATACCTCCCTTACTAAGACAGCTCTCTTCCTCCTTTGGAGGTGAGGAGACTGGTAGAGGCTTGCCATCAGCAGGGTGCGACTCCAATGCCCACAACCTAGTGTGGGGCAGCATGGACACCAACAGTACCTTCTTGAATTTATTTTAGCTAACAGCTTGGAGGCCCTGAATAGGGGCAATGAACCTACATTCAGGAATAGCAGAAGGGAAGAAGTAATTGACATAACCTTTGGTTCAATGATGATGGGCAGCTATGTCAAACAATGGCATGTGGCGTTAGAACCTTCCTCATCAGACCACATGTACATTAAATTCAAGAAATGGGAATTAGATAGATCATGACCTACAGTAATCGAAGGAAAACAGATTGGGAGATATATAGGAGGGACCTTGACTTAGGCTTATTGGAAAATAAAGCCTCGATAAGGTATCCAGTAGAGTTTGAGGAAGTAGTGGAGGCTGTTACCTCTGCCATAATTACCTCATATCAGTACAACTGCACAAGGACTTGCACAAAAAGGAGTGTGCCTTGGTGGAATAATAACTTGGAAACGCAAAGATATGGAAACTGTTGAACATTGCGAGGTGTAAAGGACAATGGGCTAAATATCGTGAGGCCTTTGTCAATTACAAAAAAATGGTTCAAATGGCTCTGAGCACTATGGGAATCAACATCTGTGGTCATAAGTCCCCTAGAACTTAGAACTACTTAAACCTAACTAACCTACGGACATCACACACATCCATGCCCGAGGCAGGATTCGAACCTGCGACCGTACCAGTCGCGCGGTTTGTCAATTACAACCTTGGAATCAGACAAGCAAAGAAGGCATCCTGGAAGGCATTCTGTGAGGAAGTGGAGACTTCGGCTGCTCAAGCCAGACTTCACAGAATTCTCACTAGAGTACCAACCAGTCCAGGAGGTATATTGAGGAAGGCTGATGGGGAATACACAAAGACAGCAAATGAGATGCTGGAACTGCTCCTCAAAACTCACTTTCCTCAATATGCTCTGCTGGACAACACATATCAGAATGTGATCCCAGAGAGACAATGGCTCTCAGCCACTTGAAGAGAGGATTGGGAATCGGCCAAGGATTATGTGGACTTTAATAAAATCCAGTGGGCGGTGGGAGCATTCCAACCATTCAAGTCACCTGGCCCAGCTCTCCTGCAACAGGCAGGAGAGAAGCTCATAAGAGTCCTATGCAGGTTTTTGAGGGCTAGCCTAGCAGTAGGAATCATTCCCAATGCTTGGAGGGCAGTGAAGGTGTCCTCATGACAAGGCCAAGGATATGAGACCAATTAGTCTGTTCTCCTTCATTCTCAAAACACTGGAAAAACTGGTTGATGTGTACATTGGGGAGAGGATGCTAATTAAGGCCCTCTACATTCAAACCAACATTCATATCAACCAGGTAAATCATGTGAGACCGCTCTCCACCAACTCGTTGGGAGGGTGGAGAAAGCACTTGACTTCCAAGAAATAGCCCTCTGCACCCTTCTGGATATCGAGGGGGCCTTCAGTAACACGACCTTCGATCCAATGGTAAGGGCAGCAGAGGCGCATGACCTAGGGACCACTATATGTAGGTGAACCAGGGCCATGCTTGGTGGAAGGAAGGTAGAGGCTGCCATCATGAATGAAAAGATGGTAATTCAGACCACTAGAGGCTGCCCACAAGGAGCAGTTCTGTCCCCTTTATTGTGGAATCTAGTGGTGAACGACCTCATTGAGGAACTAAATTCCAGACAATGCTTCTGCCAAGGATACGCAGATGACCTTGTCATAGTAATACTTGGAAAATTTACTGACATAGTTAGGAACATGGCACAAGGAGGACTGGACATTGCGCAAAATTGGTGCATCAAACAGGATCTGAGGATTAAATCGAAGAAGGCTGTTGTGGTGCCATTTATGAGGAGGCATATTCAACAATCAAGTTGGAATCTAAAGCTCTTCAATGAAACTCTACCTGTGAAGGGGGTAGTGAAATATCCAGGGGTAACCTTAGATGAGAGACTAACGTAGACCCCTCACAGTATGAGCATCTGCTCCAAGGCAAAAAGCACTCTAGTGAGTACCAGAAGGGCTTGTGGTAATAATAAGAATGATAATAATAATAATTGTGGTATCGTACAGACATCGCTTTGCCACACTAGAATTGGCAGACATAAGCGAGAGTTCGCTGCGATCCTCAACGTCGTGTGGGAGGATT